>NW_022104341.1:60901650-60927870 GCF_000313985.2 Echinops telfairi | reverse complement strand
GCTGGCTGCCGGGCGCCGCGGCCGACGCCGATTTCTCCATCCTGGACGAGGCGCAAGTGCTGGCCAGCCAGATGCGGAGGCTGACGACCGAGGAGCTGGGGGTCGTCACCATGCAGGTAAGGGGCCCCCTCCGCACCCCGCAAACTTGCCCGGCGCCCTCCGGCTCTCTCTGCTCAGACCTGCGTCCGCGCCCCCGTCCCCGGCATGGGGCCACTGCGGGCACCGAGCTCCCCGCCGTGCCGGACCCGTTGCCTCGGTCCCGCCGAGCTACACACCCACAACTCTTCGTCCGTGCACTCACCCACCCCTCCCTTTCTGTTCGGCCGAACACCCCACTTTCCCCCAACACGGGCCCCCTCTGCCGAGCCCAGGCTACTTTCGCTCGGCGGGGATTCTCCGGTTGCCCTCGCACCTCCTTTCTTAGTTTGTATACAGCCACCCTCGTAGGCAAGCAGACTTGTTTTCATCCTTGCAAACTCTGCTCTTTGTGCGCCCACCCCGGGCTCGCACGACCCCCCGAGGTCTGCACCCCACCCCTGGACCCTCTTCTCGAGTTTCCTGGGCACCGATGGGCGCAGGGAGAAAAGGCACCGGGGCTAGGCAGCGGGCCGGGGAGCGGACTCTGAGCTGCATCTCCGCCCCCACTCCTGTCCTGGCGGGTGGGGGAGGGGCTGGCCCTGTAGCTTCCCGACTCTGGTCCAGTGCGGGGGGGACTTTCGGTGGTGGCGGTTCTTTGCTGCAGGTTGCGCGCAGTTCGGCGAGTGAGTTTTGTTTTGTTTTATGTGTGCTCTTCGGGGAGACGGGAAAGGAAGCCAAGTCAAAGTGAGCAGGGCTCGCATTTCTCCAGGTGGTTGTTTTCCTCTGTCCATCCTCCCCTCCAGAAAGAGGGGCTTCCAGAAAAAGTGCTGGTGGCTGATCCTGAAGCTGGTACTAGTAGCCAAGACACCCACCACCTGGAGATTGCATCCCGCCGTTCTTTCAGCCGACTTGCCTAGAAAAGCCAACGTTTGTTGAGGGGAGCTTGAAATGGCACTTAGCATCCGGTGCCTAAGCTATATAGCATTCTTAAGCAAAGTAACATCGTTCCTTTATGCTTTCTAACAACAATAATGGTGCAGCGTTGTCTTCGACCCAGCGAAGTTTCCAGGGAATGTGATTTTGGAATAAGTTTCTGATTGCGACTCCGCTTGTGACGGACCACTTTTTTTTCCGGGAGAGGTGTTTTCTGCCACTTTGGGATTCATGTTTTTCCAACAATTTTACAGCCCCCCACCCACCCGCCCCATCCCCAAGCAAGGACTAAGATATTTTCCTAAAGCCAATTTTTGCTTTAAGGATGATTTTCCTCTTTCTCTCTCTCTCTCTCTCTCTCTCTCTCTCTCTCTCTCTCTCTCTCTCCCCTCAATCTCTCTCTCTCCTCAATCTCTCTTCTCTCTCTGGTACTGGCCCTGAGTGCAATAGTCAGCATTGCCATCGTTTGCATAATAATAGAGACTCGCCTAAGACACTTCATGTAACTTTCCCTTTCCGTGCAGGTCTTTCTTTGGAGTTCACATTCAGCGTCTTTTTGTCAGATGTGTTTTCTGATTTCTGATCATTGCACCATTCTCTGAGCTGGAGTGACTTTGAGAGGAGATGGAATTGAAATGTTCTGAAAAGATGAGGATTTCTGTTTTCAGTGGTCAGTGATTCATTCCATCCACAGCACAAACGGAACAGTATTTTTGTAGAGTGACACTTCTAATAAAGGAAGCATAATATATTATATTGCTCTCCTTGTGGGATTAGGAGGCATTTGTCCCCCTTCACCTCATCAGTAGGGATCTTAGGATCGTAAGTTGTTTTTTTCCCCTCTTCCCTAGCCACCCCTTCTACAACCAAGCCTCGGCTTTTTCTAAGATTCTGACAGCAGTTTAACTGTTTCTCACCTGATCAATGACAAAAGGTGAAATTGGATCCCAACACATTGTCATTCAGGTAGGGATCCAAAGCAAATGTAGATTTAAAAGGCTTCCCTGTTGCCAAAGAGACACTTAGAAAAAGGCTGTGATCCGCAGGGGGTTTGTGTCCAAATGGCCCTTTATCTCTTCCCAACTGGCCTCTTTCTACCACCTTTGCAGCCTCATTGTGGGAACGGCCTCCTGCGGACAGGGTTTTGTGTGGCAAAATGTGAAGTGGCTGCTCTGCTCTTTTGAAAGGAGACAAACAAGCGGTATTTAAATTTCTCTTCTTGAGTTGTACATTGATCCGACGCCTGGCCTCCATCTAGGGAGACTGGGGGAGTCTCTTTTAGTTAGTCTGTGAGCTCTTTTAGGGGATGGGGCTTATAAAAATAAAATGGACTCAAGGTGAGGTTTTGGGCCTTTAGAACAAAGATTGGGAAGCTCACATTTTCTTCAGTGAATCTTTGAGACCTGGCCAGTAGATCTGGAAATGAAGAGGGCTTAGTGGCCTCACGCAGATGGAGATGATATAGCCCCCGCCTCACAGAAGGTTGGGATTCTATGGTCCTGGCGTTAATCTGAGGCAGCCTCCATGGTCCTTAAGGTGAACCAAGCCAGACTCCCATGGAATATGGTGGTGAGGAGGAGAGGTTTCGTCATTTTAGGAGATGCCCTTTCCCTTTTTAAGGAGCTGACTCCTTCATTTGACCTTGATATTTTGAGCTTACTGAACCTCTCTGGACAAAAACCTCATTTTCTGAGAAACTTTCTGAAGCTCCATTGCTATGTTGAAAAACAACAACAGCAACAATCACCCCCCTACCCCACCCCCATTTTTAGTGTTGACATTCTCCAAGGCCAAGTCTTAATTTTGAGAAATTGCCAAGTAGCCCCGAGCCTCAGCCCTGGTGCTCTCCCAGCATTGCAGATGGGAGCAGCTCACCATGCTCACAGGAGGCTGCTGGGGGTAACTTTACCCAAACACACACCAGGCCACCTTTTGGTGGGTGGGGGGGCTTCGTTGCCCATGACATCGCTTTGCCTGCTGCTGGAGAAGGCAGTTTGCAAACTGGGTTATTGCCCGGTATTCTTGCAAAGGCTTTTTAAAGGAGGCCGCCTGCTCATGGCTTGTTGTTGTGCCTTTTTATTACGGGATAAAGCAAAACAAGAGAACAACAAAAAAAAGCTCATCCTTTTAAATGATTCACCCCAAACAATTTTGGCAGTGCCCTGGGAAAGCTGCCACTGAATGCTAACACCCCCTCCTCTGGCAGCAGACATCATACATCACTGGTAAAAGTAAAAAACCTAATCATGGACTCTTCAGGGGTCTGGCGCAGGGAAGCCGGCGGCTCTGCAGTCCAGAGAGCAGCAGTGTGTGGCTGCGTTCAGGGCTGCTGGCTTCTGCCTTTGTGCAACAAGTTTTTAATCAAACAGCATCATGGAGTGGAAGGAATGTCATGTTTGGAGGCCTGGGTTCCAGCTCTGCTCCTTTTCAAGCTGGGTGACTGCTAAGTGTAAGATCGGGAGATTAGGCTGCCATGGGTTTCATGCAAATCATGCCTGCGTGGCACTTGTTAAGCTGGCCTGCGAGATGTTGATGGGATGCCATGGCCGGTACTTCACTCAGGATGTAGTTATTGATTGCTTCCTGTGCACAGAGCTCCGTCCTAGGTGTCCAAGGAGCCCGTGAAGAGCTAGTCGAGTAGGGTCCCTGGGAGTTTACAGTCCAATGGAAGAGGTGAGACCGCGCAGGGAAAACAGTTCCACAACAATGCCTGCTTGTTCAAAGGCATATCTGGCTCTGGGGGCCATTTCACCAGGCACTTTTAAGGCCCATTTAACATTATATGACAATACAGGCTTCCTAACAGCCAGAGCCTGGCACTGGGCCAGTATGCCCTCCTTGATGTGCTCTCTAACACAGCTTACTGGGTCGGGCATACTCATTGCGAACTTGGCAGACACACCAGCAGGTTGGTCAGACAGCTGCTGGGTGGGGCCCGGTGGGGACGGCAGGGGTCCTTCCAATAGCTCCAAAGCCATACCGGCTGCACAAGCTGTAGCTTCAACTCAAGTTGAAAGAGCTGCAGCAGTGGAGATGTGACTGTGGGTGCTGATGGGGCTCAGCAGAGGCAGCAGTGGTGGATAAACTCAGTGCGATCGATCGAGTCCGTTCTGACTCACAGCGATCCTATAGGACAGGGTAGAACTTATTCCTCTGGATTTCTGAGACAATACTGTTTACAAAAACAGAAAACCTCATCTTTCTCCCAGAGAACGGCTGAGGGTTTCAAACTTCTCACTTTGCAGTTGCTAGCCCAACACGTACCCTCTCTGGCACCCACAAGTGTTGGCTAAAAAGTATGCAATCATGTTTTAATTAGTGACTGCAGTGGAAAGCCAAAGGGCATGGCTTCTTTGTATGCAACAGGACATTTGTTCATTTTGTTTTATTTTATTCTTTTGCATACATTCAAGAAACTTTAGGGTATGGTCCTCTATGTGAGGAATGCAAGATAAGGCCAAGTTCATGCCCCAAAGCTCCCATCTGATGGAGATAGACACAAAAGGAGGCCTGTGATACAGGGCTAGCCAAAGGGATGGAGACTTTACATTGAAGTCGATTCCTGCAGTGGTCATGGAGGCAGGTCATGTGCTGTGGAGTAGATTCTGACTCACGGCCACTCTGTGTGTTATAGAGTCTCTGTTGAAGAAGATGTTAACTTTTTGTTCACCAGAGAAGTACCACCCAGAAACCTAATGGTAAGCTAGTAAACTCACTGCCATTGGGTCAGTTCAGACTCATAAGGATCCTATAGGACAGAGTAGAACTGCCTCTTTGGGTTTCTTGATACTTTAAATCTTTATAAAAGTAGAAGCCTTATCTTCCACCTACAGACGGGCTGGTGAGTTTGAACTGCTGACCTTGGGGTTAGCAGATCGGTGTTAACCACAACACCACCAGAGCTCCCCTGGTAGACTAGTAGAAACAGCCTATTAAGGAAGCCTGAAAGAGGGCTGCCCAAGTCTCACTGGTGAGGGCACGGAAGTCAGTTACTTCTCATTTGACCTCGTTAGTGAAACCTTCACCTAAAAGCCAGTCTTGATAACCATACCCATGACCTCAAACATGAAGAATCTCAAAGTCACTAGTTCATTAGCTGTCTCTCATTCTCTTTGGTGCCAACAGACAACATACCTGGTGCATCTTACACTCCTGTCATAGGACTGTGCCTCCTTTGTCACACCTGATAAGTGGCTCCCATGTCTTTAGTTTCCTGGCCCATCATGAGCTAGAGCCTCTGTAGTTATTGCCAGCCGGCTGATCTGCAGTCATGTTTACGGAAGGTTTTTAATGTACATTAAACCATGTGCATAATACAAGGCCTGGCACAATTTAAGAGCGATTCAAATGCGTTCATATGCAATATAGAATTATTGGGGGGGGTTATCACCTACATATTCAAATAATGACTGGTTCTGTGCACTGTGCATAATATAAGTACTCGTGGAAAAATTGATCCTTTGTTCTCCTGAAGGGTAATGTTTGAGGGCAGAAGAAACTAGACTGCTTGTGGCTATTATTGGTTGGACCTAGTAGGAAAGAGCCTAAGCAAAAAACACGTGGAATGGCTTCTGATTAGTGATCCTGTTGCACTTCGTCCTCTTCAACTTCCTCGCCTCTAAGACCTGCCTCCGCTGGCATCCTTTCTTGTGCTTACTCTGTTTTTCTGTGCCAATTCTACTTGAGGCTGGAGGAGTTGGAGGAAGGAGAGGGTTTCACACTTTGTAACTCATTGGAGCTATTTCTGGGTGCTGCTTGAGGAGTTCCTTCCTTTGAGCTTAAGTGGATGAGCAGAGAGGAACTCTGGAATTTGGGTATTACGTTCCACCGCTGAGAGAGGGCTAGCTCAGATCCGCTTGGACCTGGTGTAAGAAGGTATTGAAATTCAAACAAGGAAGGGGCAACAGTCCTTTTGACAGATTATTAACGATGTAGCTGTTGGTACCTTATAAGTATCTTAACTTCAGTGTCTTTGGGAGAAATACATGTTAAAAGATAACAAGATATGGAGCATAAAATCCAACCAAAACAAACTAAAAAACTCCCTGTGGTGGAATAGATTCCAGCTCCTAGCAACCCTATAGGACAGGGTAGAATTGCTCCCAGGGGTTGCCAAAACTATAAATCTTTATGGGAGCAAGCAGTGTCCGCTTCTCCTGTGAAGCAACAGGTGGGTTTGTACAGCCCACCGATTATAGTCCACTCTTACACAGCATGCTTTCCTGTCTCCCCTAGGGCTTCGCTGAGGGGCAGTCAATAACCCTAGATAGAGACACATCTGGTAGCATCTGTTTGTTGCCAACACACTGGCAACAAACGTAACGCTTCTGCTCCTGAATACAACCAAAATCATGTCTTCAGAAGCAGGTGAGGGGGTGGGAGGGAGGCTACGGCAAGATAACAGTCCTCAAGGGGAGCCAGGGGAGGAGTGACGAGGATCAGGGCATGGATACACATCAGTCTGTCAGCCAAGTATTCACCGGGAGCCTACTCTGAGTGGCACCGGCATTCGGTTATAAAGCAAACTGAAAGATGGGAGGCTCGCCTCTCTCTAGAGGGTCTGCAGAAGAAAGAGCCGGGCCATCTGTTCTGGAAAAATCAGCCATTGAAATTTTTACGGAACACTGTTCTACTCTGACAAACGAGGGGTCACCATGAATGGGAGCCCATGCCACGGCCACTGGCTTGGTGTTTTTGGCTTGGGCCTGGTGCTGGATTAGCACTGCGGAGAGAGAGCACAGGGGACACAGGCATGCAGCCTTGCCACCGTCAGTTCATGGCTCATCAAGGAAGCTAACCCAACTGGAATGAGTCTGTAGACACTTTAGACAGAAATGCTGACGTACGGGTTATAGATGATATCCAGGGTTGCTAAGCCCAGCATCTGCATGTGGGGATAGGTCCTTATGAGGCCCAAATGGTCTGTGCTTGACTTCCATCCCAGAGGGAGGTGGTTTGAACCCACCCAGCAGTGACAGCCCCAGAAGATGAGGCCTGGGGACTTGCTTCTGGTAAGATGGCAGTTCATGTAACACATGGGGTTTAGGAGTCAGAATCGACTTTACAGCACTACCAACAATGATATTAAGGGCCAGCTCGGCAGGAATGAGTGAGCCAAGCCAGGTATAGGGCACCAGCGGCGTGTGGACTACTGCAAATTGGAGGGCAAGAGTCCTGTCGGAGCCAGGGCAGGTGCCACTCAGCTCCTGCGATGGTTGCCAAGTGGCTTTGAGAGCCCAGTCTTTCACAGCACTCTGTTGTTTGGGAGCAGCTGGAAACCGGGTTTTTATATGAAATCTCCTGATTGTTCAAATGTTGGCAGCTAATCCAGATTTTTTTAAAAACACAGCTTAGGCCAAACAAAACATATCTGCCGGCTGGATTGGGCCAGAGGCCACCGATTTCCAGTGTCTGGATTAGAATTATTCTGTGGCCTCCTGGAGGCAAAGCCAGGGTTCATGAGTGGAGGTGACAGAGAAGTACATTTGTGTTTAATCTAAGGAAAAGGGCTCTGATAGGAGGGCCCTCAGATGGATTATTCTGAAACATGTACTCCCAGTCATCATAATTCCCCAAGGAAATATTTATTGAACGTTTATTTTGTATCAGGCACTCTGTTAGACTGAGTTATCCATCATTTAATTTCAGCTATAGTAAATGCTGTGAGAGAGGAGGTCCTGAATGCTTGAAGAAAGTATGCCGGGTATGTTAACCTATTTGGGGATGGGGAGGAACTCTCAGGAAGGCCTCCTTAAGGAAATGGCCAAAAAGGAGTTGTTTCCTTATGCAATAAACCCCCCAAACCGAACCCATTGCCTCTAGGCCAATTCCAATTCAAGATGGAACCGCCCTCTCTTTACCGGAGCAGACTGCCTCACTGCTCCCGTCAGACTGCCTCACGTCTGCCTTGTCTTTTGCCTATGGAGCATCTGGTGGGCCTGAACTGCCAACCTTGCTGTTAGCAGCTCAACTCATAACCCACTGTGCCACCAGAGCTTCTGAAGTTAAAGCAAACTCAACTGCCACAGAGTCAATTCCAACTCATAGTGACCTTATAGGACCGAGTAGAACTGCGCCTTTGGGTTACCAAGACTATAAGTCTTTACAGGGGCAGAAAACCTCATCTTTCTCCCAAAGAACAGCTGGTGGATTAGAACTGCTGCGTAGAGTCCCTGAAGAAGCCCTCACGGTGTAGTGGGAAATGAGTTGAGCTGCGAACCTCAAGGTCAGCAGTTCAGAATCACCAGCCACTCCACAGTGTACAGTCTACTCCTGTAAAGATTTTCAAATCCGGAAGACGTGACAGCAGTGAGGAAAAGGCTTTTTGGTGAAGGAGCGTGTAGGTTCCTTGAGAAACTGAAAGATGGGTTTGAGATTAGAGTTTAGAGCTGGGGAGAAAGTAGACAAAAGCAGATGCTGGACCAGTAGGCCAAGTTCATGTCGGTTCTTTCTATCAGTAAAGACTTGTTATGTACCCGGCAATAGAACACTCAGTACACACTGACTTCATTAATGACTGTACTGCTGCCCTTTAAGACAGTTGAACTAAAACCAAACCGGTTGCCATCGAATTGTGCTGACTCACGGCAACCCTGCGTGCTGTTGAGAGAACTGGACTCCATTAGGTTTGCCTGGATAGAACTCAGATCCGTTGTGTTTTCTTTGCTGTTAATCTTTACAGAAGCAGATCACAAAGCCTTTCTCCCTTGACATCTGTCAGTGGGTTCAAACCGGAAAGCTTTTGAGTCATAGTTGAGCATAAGCCATACTTGTCGCTCAGGAACCTTGACCGAGGCTAGGGTACATCTTTGCGTGGGGCTAAACTAGGACTTGGACCATGTGCCCCTGTATCCGAGAGTTCTCACTTTTCATGCCTGGCCTTCTTGACCTATGTTCTCCCCTGTGCTCGAAGATGGCTAGAATGGTTTACTGCTTTTTGAATTGGGAACTAGCAACTGTGTATGCCTGAGGCCTGTGTTCTTGGGGGAGATAGATGCGTGCTGAGGAGAAGAACCAGGAATCTGGAGAGGTTTGTCTGTGGGAATCTCAGCTGAAGTGGTTTAGAATTCAGACGTCATCCAAAGCCACCAGCTGGCAGGGCCGGCTTCCTCTCTAGGCGCTGTCCAGTGCCGGGAGGCTTGGTGACTTCCCACAGTGGTCTGGCTTCGGGGTTATGGAAATCTAGCCTCAACAGGCCTGCCCTGGACTTGCCATTTTCCCAGTGACCACTAAGATCCACAGAGCACTCTGTCAGAAGGGTAGGAGAGGCTAGAGACTTAGTCAAATGCATCCTCTCCTGCTCCTGTTTTTCAGATGAGAAGTTGAGGCCCAGGGACGAAGTGGTTCACACCAGTACTAAGCTGTAGACTCAGAGCTCAAGTCTTGGCCTCATGCCATAACGTTTTCACCTTTTCAAGATACTCCTTTGTGGGAGCCCTATTATTTTGATAGAACTGAGCACAAAGCCAAACTCCCTGCCATCACGGTGATTCTGACCCTATGGGACAGGGTAGAACTGCCCCTGTGGTTTCCAGGACTGTAACTCTTTATGAGAATAGAAAGCCTTGTCTTTCTTCTGCAGAGCAGCCCATGGCTTCAAACTACTGACCTTGTGGTTAGCAGCCCAACTCATACCCACTACACCACCAGGTTGGTTTAAAAAAGGAAAAGAAACTTTGATGTGTGTGTGGGTGGGGGGTAGGGTGGGGGGGCGTCTTCTTTCTTTTTGCTTGGTTCTTTCATGCCTAGGAATTTAAAGCTGATGGTCTAGTTTGATACCTCAGTAGGTGTTCCCCTCCCCTCGGGAGTTGTTATTATTCCTAGGATGTTAATACCCCACCAAAGACAAATGCCTGAGACTCAACTAGAATGCAGTAGATTTTTGTAAAGGGCAAGTTTCAGTGGTGACTAGTAGTTTATGACTATGGACCTGTACCCCCAAAGTAATATTTTAAATGAAAAATAATAAAGCATAAAAACTTGGGTTCTTGGTGTTGGTTGAAAAGCTGCAGAAGGAAATTCACCTCACATCTTCAGGTCCAGTTGTGTTTTGACATTGAATTTCAGGACATGCTTTTCTCTGGCTGGTTGTTAATAGTACGGATTTTGTTTTTTGTTCATTTGCTTGTATTTTGTGAAAGTTGCCATACTCTTATTACTTAGGAATGGCTTGTTTGGTTTGGAGATGAAACAAAAGGAGTATCATTTGCTTACCCTTTACCCCCCACCCTTTGTTCTGAGCGCAAAAGTTTTCCGAAGGATCTTTTATCGGAGGAAAAGCTCTAGCCCCCAAATCCTAGTCTAGATCTATTGAAGAGTGACTTCTGGTCCATAGTCCTCTAGAAGTAGTGCGCATCGTTGTGAATCAGAATGGGGTAAATTCCAGTCCAGCCCGAACAGTCACTTTAAAGACTCAAAGCCCCAGTGGCAGCACTATTTCTTGTTGTTGGTCTTTTTTCCCCCTTTTCCATTTAGAATGTTTTAGTAAATTTTATTTTTGCATGGAGTATTTGAAAAGATATTGGAAGCCCTGGTGGAAGGGCAGTGCAAATCAGCAAGCCAGTGAGAACAAATCTGAATTTTTAATTAGGCTTTGAGTTGTTTCTTCAAAGTCTCGAGACATCATTAGTGATGTAAGTCTTGTTGCATTAGCTGAGACTGACATTTTACTTCAAACGCCGAGAGTGCAGCTGTCCTGTGCAGATAAAAGTTGCCAAGTGCGGAACAGCAAGGTGGATTGGTAGATAATTAGCTGTCCCACATTACTGCAGTGTGGAAGAAGCCTGCCAGTCATGGACAGGAAGGAAGAATTATTAACGGGAGAAAATCCAAGTGTGTCAGAAAGCCATTTGAAATTACTTTAGCTGTGGCAGAGCTGATAAGGCGTATATTAAGGGAACGACCCAAACCTAGCTAGGAAAGGAGGGCCAACTCTGTTTTCTCCTGAAAACAAAACAAAACAAAGCCAAGAGCCAAAACTTAATTCAACAGCGAGATGGCTAGAAATGAATGATCCATAAATACACTGGACACAGTCCCATCCATCTGCACTGACTTCGTGTACAAAATCATTAGTTTAGAATACTCTTCAAATTTCCATGCCACTTGAAAATAAATCAAGGACACATAAGGAAACAGATAAAAACCACAGGGGAGCCATCAAGACCTGACAATCATGGGGTGAATATAGCTGTGAAAAGATATTCTGAAGGAGAAATTTTGCGGCCTGGTTCTCTGATAGGTATTTATAAATGGCTTGGGAAATTTTAAGGGTTTACTAGTGGTGGGCTACATGCACCTACGTACACACACAACCACAACGTAAATTTAAATATAGGTGGTATATGTTCCGTAATTCTTAATTATTTATATTTTGGTGTGACTGCCACATGTGACTCTGAGAAATTTGCCAAGGACCATTTGGCCTGCTTGTCCATCAGTCATTTGCTAACTCAAATGAGACTGTGGGACGTAATGTTGGCTACTTGAACTGCATGCCCTGTGCTTTTGCAGAATACCGGGCTCCTTTGTCCCGATCCCATCTGCTTTTGTAGATTGCATTTTCCCAAAGCCCAGCCCTCTCCTTGCAGTCCGTACAGCCCAAGGGCAGAGGCGGGCGTGGTGGTGTGTTTCTGCTCGTAGAATGCCTGCGAGACCGCCAGCATTCTTTCCTTTCCTTTTTCTGTCTCCTTCAATCGAGGCTGATGGTTTTTCTGCCGTGGCACTTACTGGGTTTAGCTCTAACAGTGGCAGGCACAGCCTCTTCACCAAGAGTGTAGCCTTGTCCTTGGTGCACATCCCAGGGCACGCGTCCTTTGTTCAACCTTTAAGTTCTGTTTTCATTTTGCAAAGTTCATTTTCCAGTTCATCTCTTCCCTCTCGCATTTCACCATAAGCAGCAAGGAAAAGCACGTGGCTCCTTTAAGACCTCGTGTAGATGTCTTAACCACATATCAAGTTCATCGCTCACCAGTTCAACTTGCCACCAAACATTTGAACGTAAGTCAGACAATTCTTCCCCACTGCATAAAAGTACCGCCTGTCCCCTGACATGCTCATCATTTTCCTTGAAAGTCACCAGAAGTGCATTTCACATCCACATTTCTATGGGTGCTGTTGGTGCCCTATGTATTCTCTAAGACACTTTCTCCGTAGTGCTCCTCACTTCATTCGAACCCTCACCAGAGCTGCCTTTGTAATGTCTTTATCACTGTTCTCTCATTTACTTCTTAGGTCCTACTAGCCACTGAAATGGCTACACCGGACTCACAGACAATTCATAATTAGAGGGTTTATTAAGGACATTAACAAGTTGGAATGCCAGTGTGAAATGCCCAGAGTTGAGTTATCTGGACATGTTACAAAATTCTGTCCAGTCTGCTAATAATTGGCCCAAGGGCATACCACTCTGCTATAAGCTTCAACCCAAAGGCATTCCGCGTCAACTCCAGCTCTGTGGGTCAGCAGGACCAACTGCCTCAATCGAGTGCTCGGGCACCTCATTCTTGAGGCCAGCCTCCTGCACAAAAGCACTCAGCGTTACTTCTTCCCTGGGCTGGGACGCCCATCGTTCCGGTCCATGCTCTGGCTCCTGGTTCTGCCGCTCATCTGATGGCGTAGCTGTCTTCTGGATCCAGGAGGTCCACTGTGCAGGGATCTGAGGTCCAGCGGGCAACTCCACTCCTGGCTTTTATGTTCGTGAGGGCTCTCCTCATGCTTCTCAGAAAGCTCATTTATCCACGGCCCGCTGGCACTCCAGACACTGCTGGGTCGCTGTGCCTCCCGGGGGAAGCCTATCAGTATCTCCCCCACCTTCTTACAAACCCATGTACAGGAAGGTTGTTTGGTGGGAGTGAGAGACTGGCTAGAAGAGCCAGTCAGTCATCCACTGCCCCTCCACCCTTGTCACTCCTAATTCTACCAACAGGCTCTACACGGCAATGTAGGCTTTTACCATTAGATATCTTAAAACGTTTCCAATCTCACCCATATTGTCCAATACCAATACTTTTTCCATATTTCTGGTATTGATTAGAGCAATACCCCACTTTTATAATTCCAAATTCATAGTTATCTAGTGTTGCTATAGCAGAAATACCCCCGCTGGGTGATTGTTTTTAAAAAATCATTTTATTGGGGGCTCGTACAACTCTTATCACAATCCATACATACATCCATCGTATCAAACACATTTGTACACTTGTTGCCATCATCATTCCCAAAACATTTGCTTTCTGCTTGAGCCCTTGGCATCAGCTCTTCATTTTCCCCCTTCCCTCCTCCCCTCTCCCTCATGAACCCTTGATAATTTATAAATTTTTATTTTGTCATATCTTAGACTGTCCAACGTCTCCCTTCACCCACTTTTCTGTTGTTTATCCCCCAGGGAGGAGGTTATATGTAGATCCTTGTAATCGGTTCCCCCTTTCTACCCCACCTTTCCTTTACCCTGCTGGTATCGCCACTCTCACCGCTGGTCCTGAAGGGATCATCTGTCCTGGATTCCTTGTGTTTCCAGTTCCTATCTGTACCAGTGTACATCCTCTGGTCTAGCCAGATTTGTAAGGTAGAATTGGGATCATGATAGTTGGGGGGCGGAGGAAGCATTTAGGAACTGGAGGAAAGTTGTATGTTTCATTGTTGCTACACTGCACCCTGACCGGCTCATCTCCCAGCGACCCTTCTGTAAGGGGATATCCAGTTGCCTACAGATGGGCTGTGGGTCCCCACTCTGCACTCCCCTTCATTCACAATGATTTGATTTTTTGTTCTTTGGTGCCTGATACCTGATCCCTTCGACACCTGGTGATCACACAGGCTGGTGTGTTTCTTCCTTGTGGGCTTTGTTGCTTCTCAGCTAGATCGCTGCTTGTTTATCTTCAAGCCTTTAAGACCCCAGACACTGTATCTCTTGATAGCCTGGCACCATCAGCTTTCTTCCAGGTGGGTGATTTTAACAGTTATCAAAGTTTAGGAGGCTAGAGGTCCCAATGCAGAGTACCAGCCGCCGGGGAAGTCAGTCAGTCAGTCTCTCTCTTTCTCTCTCTCTCTCTCTCTCTCTCTCTCTCTCTCTCAGAAGCCGCTTCAGCTTCTACTTCCGGGTACCTTGGAGATCTCCACGTGTCTTGATATCTGTCATACTTCTCACTCGTTATCTTGTTAAACTCTTTCATATCTCTCTAAATGCACCCTACACTAACCTTGATTCACTAACATAACAAAGAAAAATTACTCTCAAATGGGACAATAATCACAGGCAGAGCAGTAAGGAGGGGTTTACAACCCACATTTTTTGAGGCACACAATCCATTCCAAATGGCCTGGCGATCTATTCCCGACCTACACCCAGTAAAGGCCCAATAGATGACAGCATTCTGGTCTGCGACCAGTCATGGTGACGGCACAGGACTGGGCAGCATTTGGTTCCATTGTGTGTGGGGTCAGTGTGGCAGCAGCCAGCAACAACAATCTCCATTCCTGCAGGCTGTTCCTGGAGTATTTGGAGCACTCTCCTTAGAGCTGGTGAAGGTACTGCCCCAGTTGCTTAGGGATGGCAAGAAGCCTTCCTGTGCCCTCACCCCCACCCCACAGCACCCATTTAAAACTGCATCCTCCATGCCTCTCCTCTGTCTCTGTGCCTTCTTTGTTGTCCCACTCACCACTTTCTCTCGTGAGAGCTGTGCCCGGTTCCCCAGGGGTTCCCAGCATGTCACATGGTGCTTGATAAAGAGTTATGGGGTCAGGATGGGGGCCAATGACCTCTCCTGATTGGGTGGAATGGGAAGAATCTGAGGATGTTTTGTGGAAATCTTGAAGAGTCTCTTGGGGCAAGCTGGGGGCCAGCATTCCTAGAGGGACAAAGCTGTGCAGAGGTCTTGAGAGTAAAGGACAAAAAACCCCACCAAAAACGAGAGAGTAAAGGACACTTGGCATACTTGAGATACTGAAAGAACATCTTTATTTTGTCTACCCCTGGGAGGGTGATGCAAAGTGGAGATGGAGAAATGAGGAATCTGGATTCTTAATTCAAATCATGGCCAGGATGATGGTTTCCCAATGATTCTTCCGATGGTGCCTTTTGATAGCACTTAGCAGAGCGAAGTTGCACAGCAAGACCCTTGATCTGTAGTAAGTCTGGGAGTTGGGAAATCGTTAGGCTACTTGTTTCTCAGTTAACAACACACCTCGTTAACTGGGTCCGATCAGGTTGGTTCCAGGCATGTGGAACCATGTGTCTGAGTGGAACTGAACCCGTCGGGTGTTCATTGGCTGATGTGTTGGGAGCTGACGTTCTTTTAAAGCTCCGCTGGGTTGGGCTAACTCCCAACCTTTTAATTAGCAGCTGAGTGCTTTGCAGCACCCAGGGTTCCAACATACACACACATACATCTACACATACGAACTACAACTTTATTGAACTGTGACATGGAGGAAGTGCATATGTAGCTTGATCCAGTGTCACCTCATCTCATCTCATCTCTTTTTTTTGCAAAATAATTTTCAGAGCCAACCCTGACGTAGTTAAGCCCTGCCTGCAGATGCGCTTCCTTCCCCCATTGTATGATCATTCTGTTTTATATTTATCTCTAAATTAACATAAGGATAATCTTTTTGGCGTTCTGACCAATGCGGCATCAGGCAGACACCACCACAATCAAGCCGCAGAACAGGTTCATCACCCCCCCCCAATTCTCTGATGGCTCCTCCTTTGTGGTAACCCTCCTTGCCACCTGGATCCCCTGGCAGCCACTGATCTGTTCTTCCTCCTTCAATGACCTTCTCCACCAGGTCCTGTAGGTGGAAGCACCGTGGTCTTCATTAGGAGTCTCATTTCTTTCTATGTGTGTCAGTTGGTGATTTCTTTTTTTTCTTGTGTGTGTATAAGAAAGAGCTTTATACACAAGAGCAACTGAATATTGAGAAAACATCCTGGCCCAGTCCAGATCAAGTCTATAAGTCCAATAGTAGCCCATATGTCCGATACCAATCAATAAATTCCTCTTCAGACTCACAGAACACATGCAATGATGCCAAGTGCAGGAAGATCACAGGTTAGTGGGTGGAATGTCTTGGGGATCCAGTGTCAGTATAAGCATGTCAGCACTGGTAAGGGTCTCCACGTGGCTCCCCTAGTTCCAGGGCTCTAGCATAGCTCCATGTGTCTTGTCAGCAGGAATACGAAGCAGAGAGTGTGTCAGTCGTTCATTTCAATGGGCATTCCATCAATTCCCAGAGCCTTGTTTTTGGCTAATGCATTCAATGCAGTTTGAATTTCCTGGAAATTCACTTTGGAAGACAGACTGGAAGAGATGCATATTTGTGTCCATTCCAAAAGACGGTGACCCAACAGAGTCCTGAAACTTTAGAGCAATATCGTTGGTATCATACGCAAATAAAATTTTGCTTAAGATCATTCAACAACAGTTGTAGCCGTACATTGACAGGGAACTGCCAGAGGTTCCGGTAAGATTCAGAAGAGGATATGGAGCAAGGAATATCATTGCTGATGTCAGATAGTTCCTGGCTCAAACCAGAGAATACCAGAAAGATGGTTAATTGTGTTTCATGACTATGCAAAGTCGTCGGACTGTGTGGATCACAGTCAACTGGATAACCTTGAGGAGAATGAGAGTTCCTGAACACTTCATCGTGCTCATGAGGAACTTGTATACGGACCAAGAGGTAGTTGTGAAAACAGAACAAGGGAATAGAATACTACTGCATGGTTTAAAATCAGGCATAGGTTGTTTCAGGGTTGCATCCTCTTACCATACTTGGTCGATCCATATGCTGAGCAGATCATCAGAGCAGCTGGATTATACGAAGAAGAGTGTGGCATCAGGATTGGATGAGGGCTTATGAACAACCGGGGGCTTGCAGATGACACAACTTTGCTTGCTGAAACTGAGGAGGACTTGAAGCACTTGTTGATGAAGATCGAGGATTGTAGCCTTCAGTGTGGGTCACCACCAAATATAAGGGAGACCCCCAATCCTCACAACTGGACCAAGAGGTAACATCATGATGAATAGAGAACAGATTGAATTCGTGAAGCTTTTCATCTTGCTTGGTTTCAATAACCAGTGCTCATGGAAGCAGCCGTCAAGAGATCAAAGATGTATTGCATTAGGTAAATCTTCTACACTAGACCTCTTTAGAATATTGCAAAGAAAGGATATGACTTTGAGGGCTAAGGTGCACCTGATCAGAGCCATGGTACTCTCCATTGCATCGTATGCATGTGAAAGTTGGATATTGAATAAGAAGAATCTATCGATACATTTGAATTGTGCTGGAGACAAATATTGAAAGTACTGTGGACCGCAAAAAAGACAAACTGATGATCAAGTGCGGCCAGAGCGCTGCTTAGAGGCAAGGATGGCAAGACTTTGTCTTACACGCCTGGAATTGTCAGCAGAGACCAGTCCCTGGAGAAGGACGTGATGTTTGGTAAAGTGGAAGGCCATCGAAAAGAGGAAGGTTCTCAGCGAGATGGATCGACACAGAGCCTGCCTCAATGAGCTAGGCACAGGAACAATTAGGAGGCTGGCACAAGACCATGCAGTCTTTCATTCTGTTGTGCACAGGTGAGAGCCAACTCGATGCCACCTGGCAACAACATCAATCGCTTATTTTGTTGCTGTGTTGCCTCTCTTTACCATGGTTCGTTTTTCCATTCACCACTTTGAAGAACATGAGGGTTTTAGGTAGTGTACTAGTTTAGTCGTGCTGTTGTAGCCAACATGCCACAAGTAGCTTTAAAGAACAGAGTTTATTTTTCACATTCTAAGAACTTGACATTTGAAGTCAGCGTATGGACAGGGCTGTGCTCTCTCACTAGAAATTCAAATCAGGGCATCTGCTCCAGAGGAAATTCCTTTGGTGGCTTTCTAGCAGTCCAATGTTCCTTGCTGTGCCTTGGCTGATGGTGAGATTCACACGGTTTCTTTCTGTTGTGTGTTGTCCTGTGTAGGACACCACTCACAAGGGAGTAAGATTTGGGGCCCCTCTACACCATGTGACCTCATGAACATAACAAACGACAACCTCTGTTTCAAACAAGGCCATATTTACAGGTGCAAGGCGCAGGACTTAATAGCTTTTGTGTGGGGGGCGATATACATCAAACCCAACCCAACCCACTGCCATCGAGTCAATTCTGACTCATAGCGACCCCATGAATAAAGGTCCTATCGCCCAACAAACCAACCCATTGCCACCAAGTTGATTTTAACTCCCAGCAGCCCCCACAGGGCTTCTGAGACTGTACATCTTTAGGGAAGCAGACAGCTGTATCATTCTCTGTGACACATGAGTTTGACTTGCCGACTTGCTGGTTACCAGCACAGTGCTTATTCTCAAGGTGCTATGAACAATTTCCTATGACGTTTGTGCCAACACACGTTTTCATAGCACTTGGGTAGATAACGAGGAGTAGAATTGTTGGGTCGTATGTTGGAACATTTGACCCAATTTGGAGGTCAAAACTCTTAAGAAATTGCCAGTCTGATTTTTGGATGTACCTCACCAGAACTTTGGTCGACCTTTTAAGTCCAGTCGTCGTAAAAATGTGACATGATATCTGTTTGTGAACTTAAATGTACATTTCCCTATAGTGGGAGATGATGTTGAGTATTTTTTCATGTGCCTGTTTGCTGTCAGGACAGTATGATTCTGAGTTACTAATGTTCGACTTACAGACAGCTCATATTTGTGCTTTAATATGAAATGATGGTACCTGCTCCCACTTGCAAGTTCGTTTTCACATTCATCTTTCCTTGCTGTAAATGCTAATTGTAAATTATGGAATAGGCTCTGAAATTTTTTTTAATAGTAACTCCCCAAACACCAAGCCCACTGCCAGTGAGCTCATTCTGACTCGTGCTCACAGGGGCCCTATAACAGGGTTTCCAAGACTGTACATTTTTGGGTGCATAAGTAAATGTGGTGAAGAAAGCTGATGGTGGCCAGCTATCAAAAGATACAGCATCTGGGGTCCTAAAGGTTCGAAGGTAAAGAAGCGGCCATCTAGCTGAGAAGCAACAAAGGCCACTTGGAAGAAGCACACCAGCCTGTGTGATCATGAGGTGTCGATGGGATCAGGTTTCAAGCATCAAAGACCCAGAACAAAAAATCATATCATTGTGAATGAGGGGGAGTGCGGAGTGGACACCCAAAGCCCATCTGTAGACAATTGGACATTCCCTTACAAAAGGTTCACAAGGAAGAGACGAACCAGTTAGGGTGCAATATCGTACTGGTGAAACATACAACTTTCCTGTAGTTCTTTAACAACTTTCCTGTAGTCCCCTCCCCACTGTCATGACCCCAATTCTGTCTTACAAATCCAGCCAGACCAGAGCATGTACACTGGTACAGATAACTTGCAACACAAGGAATCTAGGGCAGATAAGCCACTCAGGATGAATAATGAGAGTAGCCATACCAGAAGGGTAAGGGGACGGTAGGGGGAGAAAGAGGGAACTGATCACAATGATCTACTTATAACCCCCTCCCAGGGGGATGGACAACAGAAAACTGGGTGAAGGGAGACAATGGTTGGTGTAAGATATGAAAAAACAATAATTTATAAATTATCAAGGTTCATGAGAGAGGGAGGGGAAATGAACTGATACCAAGGGCTCAAGTAGAAAGAAAATCTTTTGAAAATAATGATTGCAACATATGTACAAATGTGCTCGACACAATAGATGTATGTGTGGATTGTGATAAGAGCTGTACGAGCCCCCAATGAAAAGGATTAAACAAAAAAAAAAAAGACTGCATTTTTATGGCAGCGGATGGCCACATCTCTCCTGTGGAATAGCTGAGGGGTGGGACTTGCTGAACATGCGGTTAGCACCTACCCCAGAGCAGCACCCAGCTATATGCACTCAACTGAGGCGAGCTAAGAACAAGCAGTATGTGCCTCTCCTGACTTACCGACACATTTCGCCTAATGATATACTTGAGGGATCTCTTGTTAACTTGGGAACCCCTTTTTGATGTGTCTTTTCAAATCCTGCCCATTTTAAAATTGGATTGCCTGTTTTCTTACCGTTAGCTTAATTAATAGTTGATATTTTTATTAAATGTGTAGAGACCATTATCAACATCCAATTTTGTAGCATTTCCTGTATCATTTCTACCCGCCTCAATTTTTCCATGTGCCTGTTTATTCTGGAGTTTTTCAAGAGTTCTTTATAGCCAGATGTGCTTTTTATTTTCTTTATGGGTGCCAAATTCTACCATAACTTGATCTTTTAAAAAAAGTGACATTTTCACAAAAGAAATTTACTCCGATTTTTGGAGAATAATGATTCTGAGAATTTGAATGAGCAGTCAGGATATTTAAAAATCATTTGGAAGTTTTATTTCTTGTATTTGGCTGGCAAACAAGGCACTGTGTGTGACCATCGTTCCTGGTGTTTCACTTGGACGATAGTAGGGCAGCTGCAGGCACGGGAGGTCCAGAGGGAATGGAGGGAGATGAGAGGAGAGACAGCACTGCGTGGGCCATGTGATACGGAGTGTGGCTTCCATTTCGGCGGACATGGAAACCATTGTGGGGGTGTATGTGTCAGCTTGATTCGGCCACACACTAGGCTACTTGATGTGGATTAGCTACTTGTGATTAAATCTTTGGTCTTGGGTAGAGCTGATGAAGGAGCCCAAGGGAGAAAGATGTAACAGCCAACTTCAGTCCAGATTTAGAGCCGTGGAAACTGAGGGGAGCAGTTCTGCTCTGCTCTGTAGGGTTGTTAGGACATGGAACTGACCCTACGGCAGTGAGTAGACTTGATTGCCACCCATAATGTCATCCCTTTCCAATATTAACCACCAGCTGCTCCCAGGTAGAAAGATGAGGCTTTCTACTCTTAACTTTCTACTCTTAACTCTTAACTTCCGTAAAGAGTTACAGTCTCAGAAAACCACAGGGCCAGTTCTTCCTTGTCCTATAGCAGCGGTTCTCAACCTGTGGGTCACGACCCCCTTGGGGGGGGGTGTCAAGCAACCTGTTCACAGGGGTCGCCCGATTCATAACAGTAGCAAAATTACAGTAATGAAAATAAATTTATGGTTGGGGGATCACCACAACACGAGGAGCCTGTATTAAAGGGTCCGGCGTTAGGAAGGTTGAGAACCACTGGCCTCGAGGCTGCTGTGAGTCAATACTGAGTTGATGGCAGTGGGTTTGAGGTTTTTTCCCCAACATGTAATCATTCAGTTAGTGGAGGTGATACCGATGTACGGTAAAGCCTGAATCTAATCACACCTGAGTTTTAAGGAGACCAGAATCAACAGAGACACGGGAGGGGAGTCAGACACCGCATGTGAGGACCGTCCTCCAGCACAGGAAGACCGGTGTTTGCTGATAGACACCAGAAACCAGAAGAGAGGCTCACAGAAAGAAGTGAAGTAGCTTCGACCCAGGTCTGGACTTTTTAGCCTCCAGAACGGTGAGAAAATAAACTGTTCCTTGGGGTCTTACATTTTCTGTGACAGCTGTGCTAGGCAGCTAAGACGAGTGAGTAATTTGGCTGACTTTGGCTTTAGAAATATCCCTTTGGCTGTCAAGGGAGCCCTGGTGGCAAAGCAGCTGTGTGTTGGGCTGCGATCTGTAAAATCTAGGTTTGAAACCTCCAGGCACCCCTCGTGAGAAAGACGGGGATTTCTACTCCCATAACCAATTACAGCCTTGGACACTCACAGGGGCCGCCCTACTCTGTTCTGCAGGGTGGCTGTGAGTCAGCCTCAACTGGAGGGCAGTGAGTTTGGTTTGGCTTAAGGTGTCCGGAATGAGCAGGTAGGGTGAGCGCAGCAGTGGATTCAGGGAGGCCAGTTAGAGAGTCATGAAGTGCTTATTCTTCATGAAAGCTGCCATGACTGGTACTGAGGTGATTTCTACCAAATAGATTGAAGTGGTATTATTTTGGTGGTATCTGCCCGCAAAAGCCGAATGGACCAAGACCATGATCTGAAAGGAAGGATAACTCCAATAGAATAAGGACCTCAAAAGAATAAGCCACTTTAGGATAGCAAGTGTGATGTCTGACCTTGGCAGTCGCCTTCACGTGTATTGGTCCTTTTCGTTGGCTGGGATCACTAGCCCAGTGCAGCAGAGAGACCAGGCTCCGAGCATGTAGTGGAGAGCCTCACTTACCAGCTTTGGAACTTTAACAAGGCCTGTTTCCCTTCATGCCCTCAGGGTCCTCACTCCATAAATAGAAAAAGAAGAGTTTCCTCAAACCTGGGTTGATGTAAGGATGGCAGTGTCTGTGTACATAGATCTATTAGCAGCAGCATTGTCGTCCTCATCTCTGGTACAGATGTGCTGCAGAGCAAGCAGCAGCGGATTACTCTGGAAACTGCCTTAAAAAATAAAGGGAGTTTGTTGACTTAAAGAGCAGAAAGATTTAGACAGAGTGACCTTCAGGCACAGTCTGAGCAGGGCCTGACTCCGTTGCTCTCCTGTATTAGCTCGTGTAGCTTGCCTGCAGTGGAAGGGAGGGTACTTCACACACTGCAGAGGGAAAGGGCTCCTCCGCTCCCTGCTCCTTACACAATGCCTTGGTCTTCCCTTGGTCTGGATCTTGTGTCCTTAGAACCACTTAACTTACTGTGGCTAGGGAAATGCCGGAGGGCTGGGTTATATTCGTTTAGGAGAAGCAGGAGCCCTCATTAGAGCGGGGAGTGAGGTTGATTCCAATGGCTTCTCATGACTGCTGCATAATCCAGTGCTTTGGTCAGCAGAGAGGTAGCATAGCTGGTCATACATTTATCACAGCCACCATCCAATGACAGTAAAATATGAAGAATTTGATTATTTTAGCTAGTGTGTCACTTATGCTGGATCCCCTCTTTTATACACACACGGATAGAACGTAATCCAGTATTTACTGAGCACCTGCTGTTCCTAATCTCAGCAGAGACCCGAAACAGGAAGTGCACTGGGATTTAATGTCAGCATGAGCACAGTACCCAGCCCTGCTTAATCCAAACCAATTAGTTTAGAAGGCAATTCTAATATCTTATATATTCGCATATAATTTTAATATTGTGAGAAGTGGTTGTGGTTTGGACTTGTCTGTGCTGGTGTGGTTTACAGTTTATAAAACATATTATTACAGAGATACGCTAACATCATCATACCTTGTGTGGTTTGCATCTATAATTTGTGCTTCGCAAGTTTCCTTTTTTTTTTTTTTTTAAACCAATGTCTGTCTGCCTGCCCATTCCTAAGGTCTCATTGAACTGTGTCTGTCTGCCCGGTGATGACTCCCAGCAAATCTGTCAGACAGTCATCACTGTTGGATGTGGTTATTGAAAAGCCTACAACTTAGGGCATTTACGGATGGGAATAAACAAACGATTTACTCAAATATGTTTTCAAAAGGACATGATGTAATTTTCACTGTCTTTTAATAAAAAAATTTCCCCCAAAGGTTTATAGCTCCCCAGACAATTAACATCTATTTTGGACTGAGTTATTAAAACTTATTGTGTAGACAATTTCATGTTGACATAGTAAAATATTATCAAGATTTTAAACAAGTGAATTTTCCATTTAATTTGCACTTAGCATTAGTGTCAGAAGGTACTGATGCTAAAGATAGAGCCCTGTGGCCGCTTCCCAAAATATCTGGCATTGAAGGACTGCTCGGCTTCCTCCATCCATCCTGTCCTTCACATGTACTATTTGTCGACAATCTGCCAATGAGTCAGAATGAATGTATTTAGATATCTTCCATTTCATTAGAATTTGACTTTTGTACATTGGTTCTCTTTCGCTATGAGACTCAAATCAGTCTTGCTAGAGACTGACATTGGATTATTTAGTCTTCCTATCATGATCACATTGGAATTCCATACTGCCTTTTCCCTCAACGCATTCACATCACCATATAAACAGTACCCTTGAGATTTCGGCAATAATTCTTGTACCTAAATAAGAAATAGATGATTTCTTTCCTTCAACTCTTATTTCAGGTCCACTGTGAGCCAGGCACTGTTATGGGTGCTGAATATAGTGTAGGAAACCAAATACAGCCCCCTTCTCCCCCCATTTCAGGGGCAAACATTTGACGGGGGATTAGCAGGCAGGCAGGCAACTGCTGGGGACAAGGGCCAGTTAGAGGAAATTATGTGAATGCTTGGTCACGGTGTTGGCTGGGATGCAGGTGGGTCATGTGACCTAGAGGAGCATGGTTTCAGCGGTTGGCTTTTGCAGGCTAGCCTGGCCAAGCGGCATTTCTTATTTCTGACATTTTTAGAAGACTCAACAATTGGTCTGTAAACAATTACTGTGCTTCACTCTGTCAGAGTGCTTCCTGCAAACCCTCACATTGGTTTTTTATGTCTTTTTTGCCAAACTGCCGGTCACCCTGAGAACTTACCCCATTTGCCCGTCTTCCAGCCTTTCCGGTTGCACCTTTGAAGGTGGCGTGAGTCCTTCCAGCTAACTAAAAGCTGCTTTTGAGTCATGGCGAGGCCTGCCCTGGAGGAGGAGGAGGAGGAGGAGGAGGCAGAGGCAGGAGATGTGAACAGTCCCAGCAGCCCCCCACTTACAAGCGGTCTGACTTCCAAAGTCATTTTCTAAGTCTGGTGTTTGGAACCAGCATTCACCCCAGAGGGGTGATAACAAAGAGATCCATTCCCAGGCCAAGTCTCAAGAGCCCATTTAGAGGAGCTCGGTTTTAAGCCCGAGCCTCAGGTTCCTCACTGTAAAGACTAGAAGTGAGTCCCAGGTCGTCCAAGCATTCAAGACATGTCGCTAAGGCCTGTCTGAATGTCCAGCCAGTGCCTGAAGCCAGAGGTCTTCTCAGTGCTGGCATCTTTACGTGACGGTGCGTATTCCTGGTGCTTCGTCATTTAATGCTCTGCCCGTCGCTTTATAGGGTTAGGGCAGCCACGAGCGTCCTGGTGAGTGTGGAGATGAGACAGGCAGGGTGAGTCTGTTACTAGAAGTAGGCAAGAAGGAACTGTAAAAATGATCAGGCTTAATTCCAACATAGACTCTAAGGGATTGAGGCGAACAGCCCCGTAGGACTCTTCATGCTGATGTTGTTACGAAAGCAGACCGACTGATCTTTCTCCCACGGAGGGGCCCGTGAGTTTGAACCTCTGACCTTTTGTCGCAGCCAGACACTTTCACCACTGCTCCGCCCAGGCTCATGGTAAGCTTAGGCTATTTCGCACAAGTCTAACCCCAGTGGACACGCTGGATACCAACATACCATTTTCAAATCGCTCTGGCCACGGGGGAGAGAGTCCATTTAGGGACAGACAGGTCCATAGCAGCAGCCCCTGCCCTCTCCTTTCCAGGGGCTTCAGCTTTGCTAGCTGCCACCGGTCCAGTCTGCTCCCCAAGCGAGATGCCTCGTGCACAACCTCCATGGAACCAGGTGCCGCCTGCCCTCGTATCAGCCCCGGGATTCGTCAAGATCGGCTCACCGCCATCTGTAGCTCATTCCTGGGCTGCTTCTAGAAGGAGCTCCCCAGACCTTGCCTCTTATTTTGTCTTAGCTCGTCTTAGCTTCCTCCTCGTCTGCTGGGCTTCAGAAGCATGATGGCAAGGGCGCTGGCCGAGCCTGAGGTCAGTTGGCCGGGGATTGAACCCAGAGGTCTCTCGGGGCAAGTTGAACATTTAACCCCTGAAGCACCACGGCCCTCCTATGCAGCTTCATTCCTGTGCCTATGGATCAAGTGTGACTCTGGGAACATTTTTGCCTGTCACAAGGCAGTTTCCACACAAAGGAAGAAATGTGTTTCAGATTCCCAAAGGGTGGAAGCCACCCTCTCCCTGGCACTGCAGGTCTGCCTGGGCCTGGTTTCCTCTTGAAATGCTTGTCTGTGATGTTGCAACTTAAAAGAGGGAGGGCCCTTTGATCCAGGCCTGGGATTTGTTGGCTACAGGGTTTTTGTTAATAGAAAACACTCATGCACCTCTGGGGGAGGGAAGGGGTACAGAAATTAAAGCACATGCTTCTCCCTCTTTGACCTTCGAACCCTTGCCATTTACATCAAACACTCTTGTGCGGGAAGGCTAAATTAATAATCTGTGGCGGCACCCTCTCTAACAAGCCTCACTTTAAACTTGGCATTTTCTCCAAAAGCCATTGAGTTGCCCTCCTCTCAGAAGAGGTGTGTGTCCTTCAGGGATTGGAGGGAGGAAATGTGCTTTGGGGAGGTGTGTGTGTGGGGGGTGGG
>NW_022104341.1:60879541-60901550 GCF_000313985.2 Echinops telfairi | reverse complement strand
CTCAAGGACAATCATGTAAGTCCTTACACAGGGAAGCGTGCACTACTGGTGTTTCCACGTTTCGATGTATTTTTCTGTAACACAGGCTGGTCGCAGTCCCTGAGCATAAACAATTGATGTTGGATCCAAAGGGCTGGTGGTTCAAACCCAGCCAGGTTGGGTGGTCTGTTTCTACAGAGAGGATGGCCGGTGAGCGCCCTCCGGAGCAGTTCTAAGGGGCTCACATCAGATTGCCTAGTTTGGGACCCTGTTAGCATTTACTTCAAAGGCTCCTGGTGGAGACCAGAGGGAATAGAGTATGCTCAGTGTTTTGCAGCACAGTTTTCTGTTACAACCTTGTCACCTTAGGGGAGGTCAGCAAATACTTGGTGAGGGTTGGGGTGCATATAGGCACAGAGGAACATTTTTTTTCCTCTTGCCAAAAGGTTTGCCTGTCCCATAATTTTCAGCAAACCGTCAGCCCTCTAGGGCCGTTACTTAAAAAATGAGAACAAGTCTAGAAGCTGGTTGTTAACTTAAAACTCAGGAAGTGAAATGAAAAATTAAACCTGCCTTGAGTCAACAGCTGCTATGATATAATTGTCATAGTACTATTGTTTCTTATGTTTGTGACCATGCTTGAGGGCAGGGGTGGGGAACCCTTTTTTCTACCAAGAGTCATTTGGCTATTTATAACATCACGTTTGGGCCCTACTGTCCAGCTATTTAATTAACTCACCCCTGATGTAATGGGGGTAGGGGCAGCGCTTTCTACTCCCATAAACAGTTCCAGGCCCAGGAATTCATGGGGCAGCACCACCCTGGCCTACAGGTGTCGGCATTGACTTAAGTTGGCTTAAGTGAGCTAATGAGTTGCTGTGCTGGCTGGAGCTGCTGCTCTTTGGGGAGGCGGGTGATGTGAACCGGTACTGGTGATTTCAGGGGCCTATGATTCTCTCTATAGAAACCCAAAGCAGTGGGAAGACACCTTTCTGCAAACACTACTCTCCTTGCTTTAAAAAAAGATAAAGATGTAGAGGACCCTGGATGGTGCAAATGGTGCTTGCCTGTTAACCAAAAGGTGGGCGGTTTGAATACATCGAGAGGTGCCAGGGCCTGATTACCTGCCTCCCAGAGGGGACAGCCCTAAAAATTCTACTCTGCACACACAGGGTTACCATGAGTCGGATGGAGTTAATTAGATGACAACTCACAACAATAATAAGACATAATGACTGTGCCAAAGTCACATACTTGGCTTTAGTTTTCTCAACTAAAGATCATTTGAAACTGTGGAACTACCTTAAATATTTCTCTATGAATTAAAAAGAAAACACAGGATCCTCCCCCGCCCCCAGACATTTGGAATAAAAGGCAAACAAGAAACTTAAAAGAAATTTGGGAGTTAGCATTTATATGGGAGGAAGAAGAAGGTGAAGAAAACATTTTCTAGGTGCAGATTTAAAATAGGTTTTATCTTTAATGAAAGGAGGCTAAAACTTTTTATTGCATGAGGTATACAAGCATTTTCATAACTTGACAATGCACAGGCTAGCCTTTCTTCTAATAATATGGCTGCCGCTCTTCCCTTTTTGTCTTCAGACGATCCTTTGACCTGCAGCTCTGGTCTCTGTCCCTTTCTCTTCCTTGCCCATGTGTCCATCTACTGCCAGGGACCACCCCACATGGATCCTGGATCCAGTCCCCTCCACAAATGAGTGATCTTACCCATCACACCTGTTCTTGGAGGCACCTTCCCCGGTGAATTGTTTTCGTAAGCCACACAGGGATACAAGAGGCACATTTTGCTGAGCACCTACTCCATGCTGGTACTTAATCTTTGGAATTAAGGGAAGTATAAAAGGCAAACCTGGGACTTCCTGGGTGTATTGTCTAGTTATTTGTGTAAGGGAACAACACGTTCATCAGGTCCATTTTGTGTTGGTCTAGTTCATAGTTTAATAGGCGCTGGATGCCACAGGGGCTGCCACAGTGGGCTCAAACATAACAATTGTGAGGATGGCGCAGGACCGGACAGTGTTCCCTTCTGATGTCCGTCCACAGGGTTGTTGTGTGAGTTGGAAGCGACTCGGGCACCTAGCGACGACGACTGCTTACTATTGCTAGCATGTCACTCAAGGCATTGTTGGGTGAAGGAAACACGAGATTTATCCTTGGGGACTTAGCTCTGGCATGGCCTCTGAAAAATTGTCTCCATTATCTTAGACCTAAGTTTGGGCTGGGTGCTGCTCTTTTGTGAACCTATGGAACTCTACACTTGCCCTTGTGTGCTGCTTAGAGAGACAGAAAGAAACCGCTGTCCCCAAATCCCTAATTCCCTGGCCTTAGGGAAGTGCTGGATGAATGAATGAATTTATAAGTAAAGACCTGGGGCTTCTCCATTTAAAGACCTTAATTTCTCTGATTCTTACCCATAAGGTGGAAGGGTAAATAATAGCTGTTTCAAAGAGCTGTTATTATGTCAAACCAAATGTCTCAAATCCATTTATAAATTATGAAATGACTTCATATAGTCTTCTGAGTTCGAAAATACTTGTTGAAAGAAACTTTACTTGTTTTATCTTTTTACATCTAGGTAAGTAAAGAACATTGCCTCTGTTACTAAAGTTGGAGTTGCTAACAGTTACGCAGAATGCATTCCGCCCCCCACCAAGGGTGAGGAGGAAGAAGAGGAAATCAGGTGAAGACCTCCAACGGCCATGAAGCCAGTGCTGGCCTAGGAGTGCTTTAATAAAATACATATTTGGACACCTCTCAATACTGTTTTGCAGTCTGAGGGCTGGGGGAAAAATTAGAAAAGTACCAATTACATTTAGTAATACATTATTTCCTTCTAACAAGATGTGAGGAGCGTTTTAGAAAGTGCATTTTTACCGTACAGGAAATTAATTGTGGTCACTAGCTATTTCTCTTTTCATGACTTTATGTCCCGGAAGGAATAGTGTAAAAATCTTAAGGCACAGCCCACTGGTGGCGCTGTCGGATAAACCTTGGACTACTAACCTCTGTGTTGGCTGTTCAAATCCAGCACCTATTGAGGGGAAAGATTTATAGTTTCTTTTAACCTGATATAGGAGCGCTGGTGGTACAGTGGTTATGCATTGGGCTGCAATCCACATGGTTGGCAGTTCAAAACCACCAGTAGCTCCATGGGAGAAGACTGGGCTTTCTTCTCCTATAAACAGTTAGGTTCTCTGAAACCCGCAGGGAGTAGATAGGAGTCAGCATCCAGTCAATGGTGGTGAGGTCTTTTGTTTTGTTTTTCACAAATCATTAAAAAGGTCCCCTTGAATCGGAATGGACTGGAAGGCAGTGGCTTGGCTGTTGGGTATGCCCAGAGCTGGGCATTACAAGACTGCAAGAGAAGGGAAGGAAACCGCAGATTCCTGTGAACCCAGCCCAAGAGTTGTCGCTGCCTTACCAGACGGCTTGACTTATTTTCCCCTGGGAATTATCACGGAAGGGGAAGGCTCCCCACCACTAATTTTAAGTCTTCCCTCCTCCCTGCTAGGCACACCTTTCTCTTCCCTGCCGTGGGCTTAAACCCTTTCTGTGAGGCTGATTTAGTGAGCGCCAGGTCCTCATAATCTCCTTAGAGAAGTGTATGCACATTAAGGGGACCTATTTAATAGACACGGCTGCCTCAGTGAAAGAATGCTTTGTGGACTGGAGCCTTTGTGTATTTCTCCATCTCTCAGCAGTTCCTGCGGCGCTTCCCAAGTCTCCCTGACACCGGGGAGGGATGGGGAGGGATCGGCTTGCTTGAAGCCTGGAGCCCAAGTGGGGAATAATGGGAGGGGAGCAGAGGGCCTGGGGAAGGAGGCCAGCATTGGAATGCTGAAACCATTGGTGTTGGCACTCCAGCTCCGAGCCCCTGACCACTTTCTGTTCTTCTTACCCCCAGCTGGGACTTTGCGTTTTCAATGAGCGCCCCGCCCCCAGCAGTCCTAGTGAAAGTGGATCACTTTAAGCCTCCCACAATGGTGGTTTCTTATCCTGTTAGTTCATGCTCTGGATAACTTTTCTTTCAGACCAGGTAAACCACGCCAAGCCAAGCCAAGCCTATTGCCCCATTAAACCTACTCATCGCCACTCTGCAGGGGTTTATAAAGCAGGACTCCGGGCTCTGGTTTTGCTGGTAACAAACATGAAACTTTCTTATCTTTTATCACCATCTTTTTAACCCCATGCTTTCTCTTTAGGAGCCCCTCCAAAGAAAAAAGATGAGGCGTTCTGGTCTCACAAAGGAAACCCACAGGGGACCGTTCTACCCTGTCCCTATGAGTCAGAATTGAGTGGAGGACAGTGAGTTTGTTTTTGTTTTTTCCTTTCTTTAATCTGGAGGGTAGTTTTTGCATTCATATGTTTACATTCTCAAGCAACATGAGCAAGTGACATAGATCATCACCAGCTATCACAAAGAAGATTTACTCAGAAGAACAGCATTTCTTGAATTTCCAAAAGACAATATCCCAAAGTTTTGCTACACAGAAGACTCACCTATTTTTTTTTTCTTGAAATTTGATTTGTAAACTCAAATCTAGACTCTCACCTAGTAGCAGCTGGTTGTGCCCATTCCTTGTCAGCTCCAGGGAAACGAACCACAGGCCCCTGGTAACACTTCTGGAATTGCTAGAAAAGGAAAGCCGATCGCCTGCGGACAACAGTGTGTGGGTCAGCAGGACCTTACAGTGGCTTGATGGGGGCACCTTCGATGTGCCAGGCACTGTGCTGAGGGTTGGGGTTTTCATTCGAGTGCAGGGTTTTAACATCATGGAGGGATGAAAGGCATGCCAGCTCCTGCCTGAGAGCACTCTGCAGACATCTTGTTTCTTGAGACGATGAGAGTGAGTTAGGGTGGAAACGTGACGTTACTAGACCTCAGACAACAGGAAACATTGTACAGATCTGGTGGTTAAAGACACATTTGCTTATTCCTCTAATTCCAAGCAGGCATGTGTAGGAAAACAACCCGCCCCTGCTTGGAGAGAATGATGGTGTCATTTGAAAATTGGAACTGACGCTGTCCGAGTGCAAGGAAGCGTCATCATCCTCTCGAAAGGAGAGAGAAAACAACTTGGAATAAAATGCCAAATTCGCGTTTCCGGTAAATTATAGGATAGTGTCTACCCCATATTCTTCCTGATATGCTGGTCAAAGCTTCCAGGGCAATATTCATTTGTTTCTCGACCTTTTCCCAACCAAGGTAGAGAAAGTAGCTGTTGTCCTTATGCATACACGGCCTCTTCCGATATTTGAAAGAGCACTACGTTCTCCCTTATCTTCTAAGTATTTCACCACATAAGAGTGTAGCCCCAGGGATCAATCTGCCTGCGTTGGCATTGGTGGAGGGACTTCTGTTGTCAGTTGTTGATGGCAGAGAGATGGAAAAGATACACAAGGAACAGTAAGAGAGAGGAATCAACCAGTCACCAAATCCATGGCCACGGAGTAGATGTCCTGGCTCCCTAAAGAGAGCTAAGGAAGTGAGCTTTTAAAAACCCATGTTTGTCGGTGCGAACCTAGATTGCTATAAAAGTCTCCCAAAGGCTCTCGGCACTGAAGTCTTCACATTTCTTCATCCCGGCCCACTTAGTTTTCCTTCCTGTGTGACGAGCTTGTGGCTGGACCTCCTAACTCTCCTTTTCTCCCTAGGTTTGCCTTTCACAAGGAAGTAGAACAAATGTTGGAATACCTAAGCCATTAAAAACAAACCCCCCCAGCAAACATGTGTGGACTCTCCTCCCATGTTGGCTAGAACCTAGATAGCGGTGTCTTCCTTTTACTATCATCTGTTTGAATAGCTTTGCCAGAGGCAAGAGGGCACCTAATACCTTTGCCTTTTAGAATCATTTGTCTGCCCACCTGGCTGATGGCCCAGAGCAGGGGTGGTTGTGAACGTGACTGACCTTTGGTGCTTGCTGGAGCTGGCCTGCGCAGTAGGTGGGACATGTTTCACCTCTGCTCACAGGCTCAGGATGCTGTAAATGTTCCAGGCTTGCACGCAAGGGCCACATGTTAGTCCGAGTATTTTTATTCTTTTTAGATTGTTATACTAAGTAATGTAAAAACAAAACCAATACATTGAGGCTGACTCGATTCTGACTCACAGCGACCATGAAAGACAGAGTGGAACTGCCCAGGGGGTGTGTGTGGGGGGGTGGGGTGTTCCAAGGCTGTGGGTCTTGACGGGAACAATCAGCTATTAGCTCTGTCCTACACAGCGTCTGGTGGCTTTGAACCACTGTTTTATGATGAACAGCTGAGTATTTTAACCACTGCACTGTCAGGACTTCTGATGTTTTATGTGTTTGTGCCGTAGAGTTGATCTTATATAGCCAAGAGATGATGTGCTAGAGCAGTGGTTCTCAATCTGTGGGTCGTGACCCCTTTTGGGGTCAAACGACCCTTTCACATATTTCCAATGGTCTTAGGAACAGACATCGCACCTTTATCCTTCTCCAGGCAGTCCGCCCACATGCAGATATGCTGATCTGGTGAGAAAGACGCCATCTCAACCTTCACACTGAGGTTGGGTTTTTAGCATACGGTTGCAAAATGTAACAATGTAGTTTATTGTTGCTATATTAAGACTGTTACCCATGCTACCCATGCTTCAAGACAAAATTTTGTTTATTTGTAATTAGAAATAAATATTTCACAATATATAATTACATATTGCTTTGGTGATTAATTACTATGCTTTCAGTATGTTCAATTTGTAACAAGGAAAATACATCCTGCATATCAGATATTTACATTGCGATTCATTACAGTAGCAAAATTACAGTTATGAAGTAGCAATGAAAATTAATGTTATGGTTGGGGTCACCACCACACGAGGAGCTGTATGAAAGGGCTGCGGCATTAGGAAGGCGGAGGACCACTGTGCTGGAGAGGCCAGTGCAATCTAGGAATATTTGAGGTGGGAAACCGTATTCCTCATCTGGCTCTGTGTTTAGAGTGGCCTTGGGCCAGTCACCTAGCCCCTCAAGGCTGGAGTCCAAAAACATTCAAACTCACTGCCATCAAATCAATTCTGGCTCACAGTGACCCTGTAGGACAGGGCTGCCCCTGTGGGTTTCTGAGACTATAACTCTTTATGGGAGTAGAAAGCCTTGTCTTTGTCCTGTGGAGCCACTGGTGGTTTCGAACTGCTGACCTAAGTGTAGCAACCCAGCATGTAGCCACCGGGCCACCAGGGCTATCCACCACCCTATAATCAATCACCCAGCTGCTCTCTAGATGAGTTCTCTTCTCCTGTGCACTGACTCAGTTGAATTTCTCCCAGGTTTTTCTAGCTCCTAGCATCATATCTGGGCTTTTTATTCTACTTGAAAATGTACAGTCTACAAAATTCACTAACTTTGGGTCAAGATAGTAGACCACAGCATGGAACCACTGTTCTGCATAACAAATAGCTTCATAGTGGACGCGATTCACCAGGAATTAAAATTAATTAGGGAGACAGAAGCTGGGAAAGCTTTGTTTTTGGGTCAGTGAAGTCACAGGACACAGACTACCTTCCTAGAGGAGAGACAGTTCATGGAAGCCCACCTTTCTTCAAAACCTCTAGTTTTTCCTTAAAAGCTACCCTTTGGGAAGGGAAAAAACAGAGACCTTTTCCTCAGAGGTTTCCCACCATAAAGGTTTCCACAGAAAGAGCACATCTTCAAGATTAAAGGACTCTCATTGTCATTTTTAACCGGTGGGGTCTCAAGTTTGAGGTTTCAAAGCATCGTGGAAATTTAGTCCTTTTTTGTCGTTGCTGTTTGTTTTTTTGTAATCATGTTTGCTGGTGAGTTTTCTTTTTCTCTCAAAATGTTGAGAGTCCAGTCCATTGTACTGACTACTTCTGAGCTTTACAGTGAAGTGAGAGAAGGAAATCGTTTGATTTAATAGGATTCCTATCTCAAACAGGAAGGCAGCCCTTTCTTTTGACCATGAATACTGCAAGTTTTGGCCGCCAGTGGCCCTGTGGCCATCCATTCATTCCATCAACATTTTAGTCCCTGTTGTGCACTCTACGTAGGAATGACACCTTTCAGATAGAAGACGGCAGCTGCCTGCTGTCCAGTTGATTCTCAGTGATCGCGTCCTTACGGAGCAGAGCAGAACGGCCCGTGTGAGTTTCTGAGGCGGTAACTCTTTATGGAGGAGATAGCCTCATCTTTCTCCCCATGAGCAGCTGGTGATTTCGAACTGCTGACATTGGGTCACAGCCCAACCAGAACCCGTTAGGCCCCAGGGCTCCTAGATGGATGAAATCAAAGTCTTCTCTAGTTTTGAAATGTCAGTTCTCTATGAATTGGCATCCAATTGATGGCAGTGAGGATTTTGTTTTGTTTAAAGCCAGCAGGGCTTGGGAAGGAGACTGAGGCAGGACAGAGAAGGAGACTCTTAGTCAGGACAGAGAGAGTGGTTTCAGTCTGATGAAATCAATGTGATGGTTATGAGAACAGAGGCTCTTTATGGTCTTTGGGGTCCTGTCCTCAGGGACGTGTACCTGTGGAGAAAGCTTGAATTCAGCAGTCATAAACCCTGACTTATTTCCTCTCTGGACTTTTGCGCCCTGCTCCCGGTAACTGAGTCTGCCCCCGAGAGAAAAGAATGAAAATTACAGTGGGATGAGGACAGCGGAAAAAGGTTGGAGGAATTGACCAGGGGCCACGAGTGAGCCTCATCTCACACATTCCTTTTTCCTCTAGAAAACCTTCCGATTTTTGGACCACTGGGGAGTATATACCCTTAAACAAGGCAGGCACAGGTACGTTGTTATGGGAGCTAATAGACCAAGGAAAGGAGACAGACAGCTAGGCAACTGACTAGGGACAGTATGGGAAGACTGCCAGAGAAAACGCAAGGCAGAATCCTACATGTAAGAGCATGTGGACACGAATAGTGTGCCTCTTTTTATCATGTTTGCATGGTACCAGCTACAGTGTTTACCACACGCAGCATTGTGACTCAGTCATCCGGGACGATTTGTCTCTCCCCTTTATTTTTTCACCAGTAGAAACGATGCTCATGTAAATGGCTCACTTACATCCCTTATTTTCTACAAAAGGACTGTATATTTTTTCGTCATTGTCTCCTTAAGATTTCCAAAGTTCACAAAAATCTTTATTTTAGAGTGGGAATGTGCCTTCAAACTGGATTTCTTCCTCTTAAAAGAAAGGGAGTTCTAAACTCAGAGAAAGGGGATGCCCTGGCCAACTTCTCGAAGGTCACGTGGTGGGGTCTAGCTTGAATAGCTGGGCTTATTGACTTGTGTATCACGCTAGGGGCCAAGCATTAGGCTGCTAAGCATATTCGGCAGGGCACGCGCACCTGGTGCTCTGAGAGGGTAACATGAGTGGGCTGTTTGCTCCTATACAGATGTACGGGCTTGGAAACCCTCTGCAGGGCTGCCCTGAATTGGAATGGGCTTGACGGTAGTGGGTTTGGTTTGAGTTTGGGAAACTACCTCTTAGTGTTTGTAATGTGAAGCGGAATAGAATATTAGATATTGAAACTCCTCTTGGATTGGAAATCTTGCCTGCAGAGTTTATTACTTGATTTCAAGTACTTCCTTGAATCTCTGATGTTTGTCTTCCTGTCTGGACCGAGAGCTGTATCTCAGGTGACTGCTGTGTGTCATCTTCTCTTGAGTCTGGTGTCAGCTCTGTGTTGGGCTGATTTAACTCTTTTCCTTCACGTGCTACTAGAAATAAAGTGGACTACTGGTTGACACTCGTATGCATTGATATGTTCCCTGCCTTCACAGCTTGCAGAATTGAGAAATACCTGAAAAAGTAAACATCTTTCAGCTTCGTTCTGTCCAGTCTTCGTAGACATTAATTGTATCCCATTTCCCAGTGACTCGGGAAATGCATTCCTGGCAGTGGTGCTGACTGGCACAAGACTAGATAGTATTCCGATGCTATGGCTCCAAGCATCTTCTATTACAACCTGCAGATATTATCATGTTCCTGGAAGTTGTGATGAGCATATGGCCAGTGTTTCCCCAGCTGCCTTTTATACAGTTGTTGGTTGGTGTTCCCTGGTCAGAGTGAGGTTTATGATGTTGGAGGACTTCACAAGTCCCTTATAGGCTCATTTATGAGGGGGTGGGCTAGGTTGATGTTTGTTGTTTGTTTTTTTTAACATCGTTTTTCTCAGAGGCACCTAAGCCTACAAAAATCACATTTTACCATCCTGCACAATACTCTTCCCTTATGACTTGCCATCTTCAAAACCACAGGCCAATACACAAGCAAATGACAGAGATGAAAGGGCACAAAGAGAAAGCACATACCACAGAACTTCATTCTGGGGTGTTGGGGGTGCAGTAGATCATTTCTCTGAGAGTGTATAATATGGCTGTATCAGTCAGGAGAGAGTAAGCTCCGATGTCTTATTTTGAGATCCATGGGATTGAGAAACCAAACCAAACACTAAATTCACTGCCATCAAGTTGATTCCAACCCAGAGCCACCCTGTAGCACTGGGTAGAACTGCCCCTGCGGGTTTCAGCCTCATCTTCCTCCTGCGGAGCAGCTGGTGCCTTTGAACCTGCTCCCCTGATGGTTAGCAGCCCAACCAAGCGACCGACTATGCCACCAGGACTCTTCCTGGGCTTCGGGTGTCCGTGAATTTGATGGAAGGAAAAATAACAGCACAAACTTTTGACTGAAAGGTAGTACCTCCTTCAATTATATAGACAACAAATCCCAATACAATTAGCTGTACTTAAGGATTTTTTCATGAGGGCAAGTAGAAGATATTTTCATCTCGCATTATAGGTATTACAGATAACTTGGCATAACCAGATCCTCACTACTTTGAACTTGCGAGGGGCACCCTAGAAAACCTGGGAATTTTCCCAAGCTATGTATTTAAAAAATTTTTTAAAAACAACCTTATCACCTTGTCAAGTGTATTCTCCATGACACTTAATGCATTTGTCAAATCTGCGATTCCATTCTTGGAAACATTTTTCACACTCATCTGTTTGGATGGTCAACAGCACCTCCCTCTTCTACATCATCAAATTGTTGTCCTTTCATGTCCTTCATCTGCAGAAGCAAAATGTCACACGGAGGGAGGTCAGGTGAATAAGGTACGTGGGGTAAGACGGGTGTAGTGAGATGGCTGCATGAGCAGGCGCATTGTCTTGGTGGCAAAACCAGTCCCCCATCTGCCACAAATCAGGACTTTTTTCTCTCACAGTGTTATGAAATCTTTTCAAAAACGGAATAGCTTGATTAACAAAATGCACTGGGGTCGACATTTTCATCCATTTGGGAAGTTGACGGATGTTCAGAATGAGGTTTGTCATCAATGACATTTCACCTTTTTTGTAATGAGAAAACCACGCATTCCCTTGAGTTTTTCACATAACGCCGTCCCGGTAAGCTGTGTTCAACATCACAACAGTTTCAGCGGCATTTTACCCTGAGTAGGAAACAAATTTCACAGTTGCACACTGTTCTCTTAAATCAGCCATCGCAAAAAAAAAAAAAAGGGGGGTGGGGGTTCCAGCGAAACTGCTGTTTTGAAAAAAAATTCACTGTGACCAGAGAGAACTTTCCCGGGTGATGCCATTGGATGCACTAACTCAGAGCGAGTTGCTTGATGCTCACCTAGTGGGAAAACTGCATACTACGAAAGCTCCACTCCACCCAGTGCAATTCTGGTGGGTTTTTTTTCAGCTACTGTAGTTATCAATATCATTGCTAGATCTTGTGAGTTATTGTATTAATAAGGATGTATACATTATGATATAACTATAAGAAATATTTTCTAGTTGATGCTCTGCATGATATTGGTGATTTATATTTTGCATTGAAACATGATTCTGAAAGGAGGTTCACATGATTCCTTAGACCGTTACTGAGCCTCATGATGCAAAGAAAGCTAAGAATCAGGCTGATGTAACAATGAAGCCGTTATAGCTCAGTGATAGCGCACAGGACGTTGATTTCTTGGTTAGTCTTCTGTGGATTGGTGTGACTGCCCCCTATCTTGAGGGGATAGCATGGTAAGCAGAGATTCCCAGCTCTGTCTCAGCCAGCCAGGCGATGCATGCAGTGTAGGCCCTCCATCTTGTAGGCTTTGACTGTAGGATGAGACCAGTCACTGTCCGTTGGCCCCACCTAACTGTGTGAATGCAGAGGCTGTGTGGAAGAACGCCTGGACATTTAGTAAGCGGCATACTTGTCACAATGGCGTTTTCCACTGGCCCAAAGTGTAGTGTGCTATCACCAATGCCTTGTACTTGTAAGATGTCTAATAGATCCCGTGATACAAATGGTCTTCTAGATTGTGTCTGCAAAGAAACAGTGCCAAAATCCAGAACTGAAATTCCGTAAGATCCAATAGTACTACCCAACATACATATACTGGTCATAGGAACTACCCTATTGCTATTATAGGAGTCCCTGTGTGGTACAGACGGTTACCGTGTTTGGCGGCTAACTCAGAGGTTGGAGGTTTGAGTCCACCCAGAGGAAACTTGGAAGAAAGGCCTGGCAATCTACTTTTGTGAAAAATCCACAATTGAAACCCATGGAGCACAGTTCTACTCTGAGAAACATGGGCTTGCCATGAATCTGAATGGGCTCAATGGTAACTGGTTAGTTGAATGTGAATAGTGTTTATGAGACCCGCCTCTTCTAGAAGGGAGCTACTGCCCACAACGGGAAATTCTGCGCCTCCTGTTAGTGGAGAAAACTCACACTATTACATTTCTATTTCTATGCCCAGAATATAAGAATGGTCTATTTCTTCCCTCCCTTATGGTTCATAACCCCTTCTTCTCCCACTTCTGTCTTTATTTTATGTATTGCTTCTCTTGGGATAAAAGCAACGTCACTCCTTATGGCCAGAGTCCCTAAAGTCTAGTTGGTAGCTGTGTTCTTGGATTTATTTTAGTCTGAGCTCACTATTTCTTTGAACTGACTTATGCCTTTTTGTGTTGATGCCTTCAGCAGTTAATTCCATATTTTAACTACGTTTTCTGTAAGAAATATTACCTACATGTTTCTATCAATTCTGTTTCTGACCAAATTTATCTCTGGCGAATTACTTTTACTTCTGTTTTGGTGCACATAAAGACCAAACCATGGTAAGTAGAACATAAATATTTGAAAGATTGCCTAATAACATACCTACCAATACCTTTCCCCTAAATTAGACTTTCCCCTTGAACGTGTAGAAAGGAGTTGGGGTACAGGTGAGTGTGATTCACTGTTCTCAAAGACTCAGGGAAAAACAACTAGAAATGATATCCAATTGGAAATGATCAGCTTTTTATTTTTTCATAAAACAGATCTGGTCTCTTAGGGGGATAGGTGTAGAGTTTGAGAGGATGAGAGAAACTAGAAAGTGAGCCCAGAAATGGGGGGCACATTTGGAATAACTAGGAGAAACGTAAACAAGTTGGGCTTGATGCCTTGTTTTACTGATTAAGTAAATAAATAAATAGATACAGTGACTAAGAGACTAGGAGGCATCGGCGGCTCCGGGGTAGAATCCTCACCCAGAGTTCAATTCCCAACCAGTGCTCGTCAGTAGTGCACAACTGCTGTCAGTGGAGGCGTGTGTGCTTTCAGACCAAAATAGACTAGGAAGACAGGTTTGACAACTTGCCTCCGAAAACTAGCTGGTGAAAACCCCTGTAGCACAGAGTGCTCCCATCTACAGGGTGTCTACAGGACTGGGCAGTGTATTGTGTCTGGGCTCACAGTGAGCTGGGGCCAGTTATAAAGGTAGCCCACCCCGATGGTGGGGGAGATAGAAGGTTTATGGATTTAAGTGCCATTGCTCAAAGTTGTCTTTTTTTTCCCCTTAAAAAAAAATATTTTGAAAGACATTTTCCAGATAGCAAATTGGATAAGAGTAATATAAGGCTCAGCTTACATTACAGAGTTAGATATTGAAGTAGTTTTGGTTCTGGATGTTTTCGCCATTGTTTGCTTTCATTTTCAAGGCTCAGCAGACGCGGCAGTAGCACGGCCTTCCCCTCATTTTGAATAGAGAAGACAGACAGAACTTACGCAGCACAGAAAGCCCTGCAAGTAGATGCTCTCTCACACTCGAGATGTGAACTTAGCCTGTAATACACACTTCATAGCTGTCTTACTTGAGCAAATCCTCCTGAGCCCTACAATTGATTGGTTGTATTGTGTCCCCATTTTCTTTGCCAACAGTTATTTAGACAGAGCTGAAACATATTACACACTGGTTGAGTTCCCCATTGTCCTGTCTGGCACTCTGTTTCCATCCATAATATACACTGGTGTACATTAGCTCACTAAGGGGCTCATTATTACTGAATTCCAGCCAGGACTTCATTTCCTAAACACTTGTGTCTGCCTGGGATTGCTTGTGGGCTTTAAGCTCTACTCTGGTGTGTGTGTGTGTGTGTGTGTGTGTGTTGCTTTTGTTTGCAAAGGAGAATAGGTGTAGCAGGGAGGAAAACATGTTTATTTCTAGTGCATGTGTTTTTATGTGGAGGGGGTGCAGGTAAAAGGGAAAATCCCAGCTTTGTCTCGTGGATGTCAATATTAAGGTGAAAAACAAGAATGCTGGCGGTGGGTGAGTCGGAACCAAGTCAACTGCAATTCAAATGACTTCATCTGTGCTTTCCTTTGCCATTCCCAAGAGATGCGCTTCCTTTTCTTGTCCTTGTCCAAGTGATGGTCTTAAAGCCGACCATGGGTTTACAGAAACTGAACTGAAGAGGCATTGCACCAATCAGATACCTTTTCCATTTGGGATGTACTTGTCTCCTGATATTCCCTGGTGTTGGTGGGAAAACTTGGTCAAAACGCATAATTGCGTTTTTTATTTAGCTGCATGCTTTTCAAAGGTAACAGCAAGTATTCATTAATTTCCATCTGATAGTGCCCATCGTTTTTTTTTGTGTGTGTGTGTGTGCCTAAACAATTGAAACAGGAAATGACCCGAGATACAGTTTCCATGACACCCTGTCACTTGGATCCAGTTTTCCAGAAGATGAAAGACCAAAACCCGCTTTTGATAGTGAGTAACTAATTGGACTGGCTGATAGTGGGAGTTTTTTAATGTGAAAAATAAAGGAGGAACAAACTGGAACAGCTGTGTTTTGGTACAGTTGTCTAATCCCCAGATAAAACACTCCAAGGACACTGGAATTGAATAGTGGCTTTAGTGAAGGGTGGAAAAAAAATCTAAAATATGTCAAAGCAGTGGTCGATTTTAGAGAAAATACAGAATATATTTATGTGGAAAAGCAACCAAACAAAAAACATGTACAGAGGCAAGGTACTTAAAATGATGCTTATTAGGGTTCATCTTTGTTCATATACAATATGATTTCATTCTGTTTAGATGTTTTAATGCACTCATCCATGTGAAAATAAAAAAAGCCATCCAATATGGCTTATATTTTCCAAATGTGTTCCTTTGTAGGATGGTGGGTAGCACTTGGAAGTTTGGTTGGGAGGATCAAAATATGTATAACCCACATCAGACAAGGAACCCTGGTGGTGTAGTGGTTACATGTTGAGCTGCCAGCTGTGAGGTAAGCAGTTTGAAACCACTGGTTGCTCTGTGGGAGATAAAGGCGGCTTTTTAAAGGGTGATCGTTTCAGCAACCCAGGGGGCATTTCTACTCTGCCCTTGCTCTGAGCCAGAATCGACTCGATGGCATTGCATTTCGTTTGTTTGTTTGATGTTAAAAAGTTAGACTTGCTTTTATAATTGAACAGTCTCCTCACCTCTATCCCTCCCCCACCCCAACACACATAAATTCAGGCTTCAGTGATGGGTAATTTGCCGCCCAGGAGTTTCTCGAGAAATCAAATGGGAGTCAGCCAGGACTTTGTTAGACTCATAGATAAAATTCCCAGAATGTCTCTTAAGAAGATCATTGGTTGGGAAACCTGGCCTCTAATTCCACCAGGCACCAGCAGAGTGACCCGGATTTCTCAGAGACTCTTGTAAATGAAGAGGTTGGAGGTGAACTTCGAAGTCCTTTATCACCCTGTCATTCTGTGTCCTTTAGAATGGAAAGTCAAGCTTTGAAAATTCTTATTAACACAGCGCATGAGGCACGCATATTGAAAGGCTAAAACAAAACATGGGGAAAACATTTATTTTACTTAAAAGATCTGGCATCTTTTTTACAGGAAATTATAGCTGAATGTTGAGGAAAATTGTCTTTGACTTAAAACTCAGTAATTTTCAAATTTTCTTTCCTGGATCTCCCTGAACCCTGTCAGCTTTATAGCCAGTGGACATACCTGTTCATTTTAATTCTTTCTTCTTGCATATGGGAACTTCTCCTTGGTCTCATTTTTTTTACCTAAGTAGAAGGTTCGAAACAGATGTTAAAAATGAAATTCTACTAGACACTTACTTAGGAGGCATCCTGTGGTAGTGGAATGATAGAGGTATCTGGGCACACCCATAGGCAAATTACCTGCTATAAGGTTCCTCCTTTGCAAATTGTATGTGCCTTTAGCTAGATTATAAGTTCCATGAAATCTGATACTACCCCTCTCGTGTTGATAAACACAGCCACTTAGGGTATACGCGCGCGTACACAGAGGCCTACTGAAGAGGCTCTCTGAATGTTTCCATGGAGGAGTGGGGTGATGTTTGGAAGGAGCATGGACAGTAGCTGTTCAATAAACTCCTAAACCACACTCACTAACATCAAGTGGATTCCAGTCCATAGTGTCCCTATAGGACAGATGAGTAGAGCAGCACCCTGGGGATTCCAAGATTGTAAACAGTCATTTCCCCTCCGAGTGGCTGGGGAGTGGAGACGGTTGTGGTTAACAGGCCCACACCACAAATCGTTCTGATTCTTATACTTTCATTTCCCTGGTTTGATAATACTGTATGATGTTTTTCTGGCTGCAAAAAGCACCTCTTGAGTCCAAGACTTTTAATTAATTAAAACAAAAATGTGGTTTTTTTAAAATTTGGAGGTCAACCAGAAGAACTTTCCTGTTACAGTTCAGATTTCCTCTAGAGCTGTATCTTAATGAGATGTGAAACTAAAGCTAAATTTTCATTATAATACCACCCAAATGTAATCTGGCTCACACCCTAGTTTAAAGAAAATCCATATCCTCACACCTGGACTGTTAGACTACGTTATGATAAATGGAGACAGGACCGAAGTGGTGAAGAATTCCACTTTTCTTGGATCCAAAGTCAACATTCATGGAAGTCCCAGTCGGAAAATCAAAGGCAGATCCCGTTGTCCAGATGTGCTTTGTTGCACAAGGACACATTAAAATGCAAAGGAGCTAAACATCACCAAGGTTCACCTGACACAAGTCATGGCATTTTCGAGCACTTGGTGTGAATGTGAAAACCAGACCGTGAGTAAGGGAAGTTGAAAAGGGACTGATGCATTTGAATCATGTTATTGGGAAAACTTTTTGGCTAAGCCATGGGCTGCCAGACGAACCAAGAAATCCACTTAAGGGTAATCCTAGCTACAACATAAGAACAATTAGTTCTTACATCATGGCCCTGCTCGATACCCTCCCCGAGGAAGGGAACACAGAAGATAGGGGTGCTGTAGCAAACTGTGGCGAAGACTTTAATTTAGACGGTGCCCGACTATCAGATAAAATAGTGTCTGGGGTCTTAACGGCATGTCTCCAAACAAGCAGCCATCTAAGTGAGATGTCAACTAAGTCCACAGGGAAGAAGCGCACCATCATCAGTCACTGAAGGATTGGAATCCATATAATCCAAAGTTGAAGGAGGGGTCAGTATCAGAGCCTAAATGGTGAGAATCCAGTGTGCAGAAGGCGATGGATGCCAGTGGGAGCCTAGGATTCATTTGTGGAACCCCTCAGGAAATAAGCCTCTGGAGAACTCCCCCAGTCTAATAGAGAGAAGGGAGGAAAGTGGTCCCTAAACAGAGTGCTTGGGAGAGAGGAGCACAGCGCAAAGATAATACATCTGACTGAGCAGTTAAAACTCTGTCAGTAGATCACCCCCTATGATGTGGGCTGTACCTGATCTGGTTTCTAAAAATTTCTATATTTTTGTTGTGTATTGTTTTGTTTGCTCATATTAGAGTGTATCTCAGAAGTGTTATGTCAATGGAGATCACCTTCTTGAAGCTGTGTTACAAGCATTTCCATTTTTTGATATGTGAAACCTAGGATCCATGAGCCTAGAGCAGCCGTTCTCAACCTGTGGGTCACGACCCCTTTGGGGGTCAAATGACCCTTTCACAGGGGTTGCCCGGTTCATAATAGTAGCAAAATTACAGTGATGAAATAGCAATATCGCATTAATAGTAGCAATATAGCAAAAAAAGTAGCAATAATAGAAAATAATGTTATGGTTGGGGGTCACCACAACATGAGGAACTCTATTAAAGGGTTGTGACAGGCATCAGGAAGAACCACTGAACTCGAGGGACAGCAAATAGAATAAGGGGTTTGGGGAGTGAGGTACAGTGGTGATGGCGTAAGAGGGAGCCAATGCCAAAGAATGATTGGAAACTGATTGTGGTAGCAATTGTATATTCTACTTGACATGATTGACAATTGGAATGACATATATATTAAATCCCAACTGATGCAAAAAGAAAGAAAAATATGGTTTGGAAGAAGTACAGTTGGATTGCACCTTGGAAGCAAGGATGGCAAATTTTATTTTCTAGGCATGTTATCAGGAGGGACCGGAGGGAGAGTCAACAACAAAAAAGTCCCTTAATAAGATAGGGTGACACAATCAGAGCAACGGTGTGCTCACGCAGAACAGTTGCGTAGCTGCGGCGGGACTGGGCCAGTGTTCCCTTCTAGTATACACAGGACTGGGATGCCTTGGAACTGACGTGAGCATCTAACAATTGTGAGGCCCGCGCAGGACTGGACAGTGTTCCGTTGTGCATCGGGTCGCTCTGGGTCACAACAGATTTGATGGCATGGAGCAGCCACCACCACCCAAATCTAAGGCCTGCATGTACTTGCGTGAGTTATCTTACGTCATTTCCCAGTGAAGGGGAAGAGCCAACAAAGGGCGCAGGGGAGACATGAGCGCCCACTCGGGAGCCGAGGGTACCTGCTCAGGCCAGGGAGCCTGGGGTGCGTTCTACCAGGAAAACAGTAACATCTATGAGACATGAGACTAAACCCCCAAGGGCGTTTAGTCTCTTCCCCCAAGAGAATGGTTTCTTTCCAGATCCCATACCCAAGCCAAACCCAGTGCCATCAAGTTGATGCCAACTCATAATGACTGAAGTTTTAAAAAATCTTCACAGGAGCAGATACCTTCAGCTCTCTCCCTCTGGAGTTGCTGGTGGGCTTGAACCTCCAACCTTGTAGTTAGCAGTCCAACGCCGACCTGCCACCAGGGCTCTTTCCTGATGAGCAGGAGTTCCTACCTTGGGAGTTAAACTTTGGGCTATTGACTGAAAGGTCAGGGGTTTGAACTCAGGTCTGTGGGGTTGAACCATCCACCTGCTTCTGGAAAAAAAGCCTAGGTGGTCTGCGTCTGTCAGATTACAGTGGAGGGGCCCCCAGGGGGCAGTTCTCTTCTGTCGAATGGGGGCACAGAGGCAAAACCCAAGGCTAGCTGAAGGTTTCTCAGCTTGGAGCATGCATATTCAGCAGGAAAGGGGCGTGCAGAAGGCTCCCACCTCACTCCTCTTCTGCACCCCTTGGTGGCCCCAGCCCCAGGCCCAGCCACTCAAGTTTTCCTGGGTTAGCTGTTGTGTAGTCTTAGCAGGTACTTAGGCCCCGTGTCCAGGATGGGACATTCTCTGGCATTCTGTTCACCACTCACCCAGCACATCTTCCTAATTGGCTGCCACAACACCCCTCCTCCTGCTGCCACAGTATCCCTGCCCCAACCCCCTCCCACTGGATGGGCCTGCCCCTCACACACCCCGCCCCAGGCCAAGTCCATCTCTGACCTTGGGGCCCTGTTCTCCCTACTGGCCTTCCCCCTGCAGCCGCCAGCTGGGCCCATGGCTCAGCTCTGTGTGCCACACCGCTCGGGCATTGCGCAGCTTCTCAGCTGGCCCACCTCTCCCCTCATAGCCCTTGCCCTCCCTGTGGGTCTACTCCTTTCTCCCCACCTTAGCCCTCTGTTTCTCACGGGAGACCTCACCTGCTCCTTCTGCTCCGTCCCACCAAATTGCTAGGAAATTCTCTCCCTCCCTGCTACTGAGGATAGCAGCGACCTTGGGGGTGGGGTGGGTGTCTCCTTTTGTGCCACGCCCCATCCCTGCCACTTACACACCTCGTGAGCTGCAATTTACTTTTTAAATTATTTATTGCTGTTTACTTTTAAAGGAGTTAGTGAAATTTTTTAATGGAAGGGTGCACGCAACTCCCAATGGGAAATGAGAAGGTGCTGGATTTGAGGTTCTGGTCTGTCATCCTTTACCATACTTAAATGCCAGGTGTTGGGGATTCTCCGACAGAGAATCCTGGACCCTCCCTTTGTCTTCACGTACCCCACTGGCCTGCACCCGCTCATCATTTTGCGTTTAATAAGCGCTTGCGCTGTAATTGGCTTTATGCTGAGCTCTGGAGATATCAACAGATGCCAAAGTTCCTCTCGAATTTGGGTAGGTTACATAGCTACCCCAGTGGGAGAAAGACATGGCGTTCCACTCCTGGAAAGAGTTACAGTCTCGGAAGCACACGGGCAGTTCTCCCCTGCCCTATAGGGTGGCTGGGCGTTGGAATCGATTACATGGTGGCAGGGGTGGGTGAGGGGGTTGTTAGAGTGGGTAGGGTGTGTGTGTGTGACACTATGGTTTAGGCATTGGGCTGCGGACCACAGCTTGGTGGTTTACACCCGCCGGTCCCTCCCTGGGAGAAGATGAGGCCGCCTGCATTGGTAAACGATTGTCAGGGTTAGACACTGTATGGGGCTCGCTGAGTCAGAATTTTCTCGATGGCAGTGGGTCAATATGTTAGATGCTCTCACCTGCTTTACTGCTTTGTCTTCTTCCTCCCTCCTTTCTGTAAAGCCAATACAGTTATTATCAATCCTCTAAATAGAGTCAGTGAACGGCAGAGGCACATTCTAGGCCAGGTACTCAGGTGCAACAGAAAGGGCGCTGGGCTACGGTGAGAAAGAAGGGAGTGAATGACCGAGAGTGGGAGATTTATACTCTATTCTCTTTGCTGTAGGGTCACCATGCGTGAGGATCTACTTGACAGCAATGGGTTTGACACACCAAGCCAAGTAAAAGCCATAAAAGTGTCACAATCTATTGAGGCCTTAGTATGAGCCAGGCAGTACTCCAACACTTCATGTGTATCGATCATGTAGTCCCCAGAATCACCAGTGAGGTGTAAGCACCTTTGTTATTTTTAAACGGAGCAGGACATGGAAGACCAAAGGTGAAAGGACTTTACTGAAGGTCATTTGCTAATAAGCCGCAGAGCCAGAAGCCAGAGCCAAGCAGGCTATTGTGGGTATGTTGATAGCTGCCTTACAGCAAACCTCGCCTCCTGCGACCCCATGTATTACAGAGCAGAGCTGCACCCTGTGGTTTTCTTGGCTCTAATCTTTATAGAAGCCTTTTTTCTTGGCTCGGTGGGGGTGGGGGGGTGGGCTTGAACCACCAACCTTTTGGTTAAGAGCCAATACTAACCACTGGCTTCCCCCAGGTTCCTTGTGGAGATGGTGGGGAGAGAGTGGTTTCTTTTATTGAGAGGGGAGGTCGGGAAGATGTCAAGCAAGCTTCAGAAAGGGGGTCGCCTTTACATTGAGTCTCAAGTGTATTTTTTATGAGGGTAAAGCTGCTTCATATTTTGACTCAACATTCAACTTGGCTGCTCTTAGTGAGAGTGACTTCCTCCAGGAAAGTAGTGTAGATTTCTCTCTCTCTCTCTCTGTGTGTGTGTGTGTGTGTGTGTGTGTGTGTGTGTGTGTGTGTGTGTGTCTGTGTCAAAGAGAGAGAGAGAGAGAGATCCAAACACAGATGTTAGAGTTCCAAACTGGTTGAAAACAAGGACTGAATCTGGTTGGTTGGGTTGTATTTAGT
>NW_022104341.1:60878255-60879441 GCF_000313985.2 Echinops telfairi | reverse complement strand
TGTGTGTGTGTGTGTGTGTGTGTGTGTGTGTGTGTGTGTGTGTGTGTGTGTGTGTGAAAGAGAGAGAGAGAGAGAGATCCAAACACAGATGTTAGAGTTCCAAACTGGTTGAAAACAAGGACTGAATCTGGTTGGTTGGGTTGTATTTAGTTCTTTTAATGGCTAGTCACTTGCTAGGCAAGGATTTCGATTCACTCATTATAAAATGAGATTAATAATAGCTCTACCACCCCTGCTGCTTGTGCGTTATAGTCCTAGGCAGGAAAGCTGTGAAAGTCTCTTACTTGTAAATTAGCATGCATTTCATACCATGTGTCAGGATCAGAAACAGCTAGGACCTTATGGATCTCAGCTAACCCCACAGGGGCCTTCCTCTTGACCCACTCACTCCCATCCAGTTGACTCAGTCTCATAGTAAGCCTATATGGGATTTCTGAGGCTGTAAGTCTTTACAGTAGACAATAGCTTCATCCTTCCTTGAAGTGTGGCTCATGGGCTTGAACCGCTGACCTTAAGGCTAGCAACCCAGCACTTGACAGCGCAGCACTACCAGGGCTCCTTATAATCCAGCCAGAATCCATTCCTTCTGTTCTGCTGTCAGCACTAGTATTTGAGCCTCTACTATTGCCACCTGGTAGTGTTTTGTGTTATGGCTAGTTGTGCCCACTTCCGCCACCCCTCTAGCTTAGGCTCTCCTCAGAGCCAGGAAGTGCCCTGCTCACCTGGGCCTCACATTGAGTTTGTGCCTACAGGGGAGGGCTGAGGATGTGCTGACTGAATTGAGTTAAAGGGCTGTTTGGATATAATTGAAATGCAAGGTGATGTTTTTACCGTTTCTTACTGAAATGAAGAAGGAACATCTGTTGAACTGAGCATCAGGCACTTGGGGACTAGGTGGGGGTGGAGGAAGTGGAAGCCAGAGTGGGAATCTGCTGACAGCCAATGTGTTCGTCTGGGTACTTTGAGAAACAAATCCACAGAAACTCAGGTAAAAGAGAGTTTTATATAAAGGTTAACTGTGCATCAAGAAAACATCCCAACCCAGTGCTGCCCAAGCCCATAAGTCCAACACCAGTCTACAAAATCCTCCTCCGTCTCACCAAACAGACACAATGATGCTGACTTCAGGAGGAAAGCCGAGTCAGTGAATGTGTAAACATCTCAGCGCTGGCAGGGGTCTCCACAC
>NW_022104341.1:60847889-60878155 GCF_000313985.2 Echinops telfairi | reverse complement strand
TCAGCGCTGGCAGGGGTCTCCACACAGCTGCTCCAGCACCCAGGGCTGCATCGGGGTAGGTCCATGTGGCTTCTCCTTGGGGATGGCTTGCAGGAAGTCAGCCTTGCCAGCTGAATCAGGGACCTGCTAAGGCAGCTACACCCTGGTGCAGCCATCACAAAGCACAAAGCACCCAAGAACTAGGAAGGTGAGGCTCACCAAGCCATTTATCCCTCCGCCCTTCAATTAACCTCACATGTGTTTATCGGCCAGGTTGGCACAATAAACTAACTCAGCCAAGGACATGGGCCATGTGGAAGCTCAAGTGGAGTTAGGAAGACCAGCCGGGAGTGAGGATGAAACCTGAGATCCCTAACAGATAGCGGAGAAGGAAATCATATTGTCAGACGTCCCAAATGAGCTAGTTGGAGGAAAAAGCACACAATTCAGAGTAAGAAGACATGAACCCATGCTACTGATAATGTGTGCCTTAGCAAGTCATTTAATCTTGGGACACCCTTTTTTCCCCTCTCTTTGAAAGGGGAAAAATCTATCTCATTGTATTTGTGTGCAACGGCAGTCATGACAAAGTACCATACACTAAGGGTGGTTTTAAGCAGCAGAAATTTATTCTCTCAAGTTTTCAGTTCTAGTCATAAATCAAGGTGTTGGTAGGGCCGTCTGTGTTCTCCTTTTGACAAATGAGGGAATGCCTTGTAAAGGCCTTTTGCCTTCCCTCTGGGGCCCCCTCCATCTCTACTCTCAGGGTTCAGACTCCCTCCATGACGGGTGGTCGCTGTCCCAGTTTTGCTCCACTGAAGACACGCACCCCGGGCTGTTACCTTTTAAGGTCTTTCTTGCCTGTTGCGAGAGAAAACAATAAGACACCACAGGAAAACCACACCGAGACCTTCCCACACCAACCCACCCCAAGCCGATGGCCGGTTAGTTTATTCCAGCCTCTGTGCGTAGCAGATCTTACTGCACGACTGACGTCTTCAAGTCCTGACCTGCCGACTGGAAAGAGATGATCAGAATTACTAGCTGAGTGCTTGGGCTTCGGCACCACGCCTGGATTCCTACCGAGACCTGTAAAACAACCAACCACAGCCCGGGAGTCTGCCCCACCTCGCGGTGACCTCGTGTGTGACTGGGCTCCATGGGGTTTTCTTGGCTGTAAGCTTTGTGAAAGTAGCTTGGTTGCCAGGTCTTCTGCCAGGTAGCTGGGGCTTCGAGCTACCAACCTTTCCATCAGTAGCCGAAAGCAGCCTGTTTGAGCTTCGCCCCAGGGACCTTCCAGGACTTCAAATACAGTTATGCTTTCTTTTGCCGAACTAGACCTCTGGGTCGAAAATGTTGCCTGGTTTCATTTTTGAGGGTGGAGGGCGGTTCGTGGGAGCCCTGTAACTGCTCCATCGGGGGTGCCGCCCACGCCTGAGATATATTTCCTTCCTGCAGCAAGTGTGCATTTTCATTTTCCCAAGATTTCCAGGCTGAGGAATAAATAACCAGTTCACTAGGTCCTGGCTGTGCCGAGGAAGAACTAATTGCAAAATAAATCCCGGGTTATAATAAGATTGTTGAAAGAGCATCATCTTCATTCCTTTCTAGGGCTTCAACCATTCACTATTAAAAACATCGATTTGAATCAACTAAAGATGAGCAGCTTTAGTTCATTTATCTTTCTTGCTTTAAAAATAACAGATAGGAAAGAAAAGGGTCTTAGAGGGCACCAGTGAGGGTATTCATTTATTTTATAAGGCTTGTTTTTTCTTTCATCATGAAATCAGCCTAAGGGGGCTTTTTTTTTTTCTTTTAAAAAAATCATTTTATTAGGGGCTCATACAACTGTTATCCCAATCCATACACACATCAATTGTGTAAAGCGCATTTGTACATCGTTTCTCAAAACATTTTCTCTCCATTTAAACCCCCCGACATTAGGTCCTCATTTTTCCCCTCCCTCCCCGCTCCCCCCTCCCGCATGAGCCCTTGATAGTTTATAAATGGTTATTTTGTCATATCTTGCCCTGTCCGATGTCTCCCTTCATCCACTTTTTGATTGTCTGTCCCCCAGGGAGGAGGTCACACACAGTTCCATGTAATCGGTTCCCTCTTTCCTACCCATTCTCCCTTTACCCACCCTGTTTTGCCACTCATACCACTGGTCCTATAGGGCTCATCCGTCCTGGATTCCCTGTATTTTCAGTTCCTATCTGTACCAGTGTACCTCCTCTGGTCTAGCCAGTCTTGTAAGGGGGCTTTTTAACGTAGAGAAGTTTTCTTAAATCTCCTAGGGTAGAAGAAAAACACAACACTATATATAAATGTGAAGTTAAAAGTATCAGATGGGTTTTTCATTATATATACAAACACCCACATACATATATATTGAAGATACGATTTTCAAAGATTCTTAGATGTTTTTTGACTACTTGCACAACCGCTCTTTAAGATTTTGAAAATTGAAAAAAAAAGATTTTAACATTTAGGATCAGCACTGAAGCTACAGCTCAGGTAGAGGGACATGTCTGATCAGAGCACATGGGAACAAATGAAGGGGGAGGAAGAAAGAGTGGAGCACATCCTGGCCCACCAAGCCTTGAGGACGATATCCCTGCTCAGAGTAGCCAATGCACAGAGAGGACCATATGGCCAGCCCCACTATGAGAGACAACGTCCCTCACTGACCCATAGCCCTACAGGGGACAACACTGGAGACACAGTGTGGGAATTGCCCCCGATCTGACCCCACCACACCTAGGCAAAATACTAAGGGTATGCAACAGAACTGCAAAGGGAGCAGAGCAAGGAAGTCCCAAGGGAATACCAAAAAGATACTTTGGGGCCAGGGTGTGGCACCCCATCAGACTTGACCGGAAAACACTCCTAAATGTCAACAAACAGACCTTGAACTATTTACAGGGTTTTCTTTTTTTTTTTTTGTCATTGGTTTTTTGTTGTTTTGTTTTGCTCTGTCTTGTTTTTGTGCATATTATTATCTCTGTAGGTCTATCTAGGCAAGATAGGCGGATAAACAATCTGGAGGCAAAAAATAGACGGACAGTTTCTGAGGGACATGGGAGAGGGTGAGGTGGGGGAAGGGAAGTGGTGTTTACAAACCTGGGATAAGGGAACAACAAGTGATTCAGAATCGGTGGCTAGGAGGGTATAAGAGGACAGGTAGGGCTTGATCAAGAGCATTGTAACTGAGGAATTACTGAAACCCAAATGAAGGCTGAGCATGATAGTGAGACAAGAGGAAAGTAGGAGGAAATAGAGGAAAGAACTAGGAGGCAAAAGGCATTTATAGAGGTCTAAATACAGGCATGTACATATGTAAATATATTTCTATATAATAATGGGGAAATAGATCTATGTGTATATAGTTATAGGTTTAATATTAAGGTAGCAGATGGACATTGGGCCTCCACTCAAGTACTCCCTCAATGCAAGAAAACTTTGTTGTATGCAACTAGCATTCCATGATGCTCACCTTCCCGACACAATCGCTGAAGACAAAGTGGGTGCATAAGCAAATGTGCTGAAGAAAGCTGATGGTGCCCAGCTATCAAACGATATAGGATCTGGGGTCTTAAAGGTTTGAAGGTAAACAAGCGGCCATCTAGCTCAGAAGCAACAGCACCCACATGGAAGCACACCAGCTTGTGTGATCACAAGGTGTCGATGGGATCAGGTATCAGGCATCAAAGAACAAAAAATCATATCATAGTGAATGAGGGGGAATGCAGATTGGGGACCCAAAGCCCATCTGTAGACAACTGGACATCCCCTTACGGAAGGGTCATGGGGAGGAGACAAGCCAGTCAGGCTGCAGTGTAGCAATGATGAAACATACAACTTTCCTCTAGTTCTTAAAATGCTTCCTCCCCACCCACTATCATGATCCCAATTCTACCTTACAAATCTGGGTAGACCAGAGGATGTACACTGGTACAGATAGGAGCTGGAAACACAGGGAATCCAGGACAGATGAACCCTTCAGGACCAGTGGTGAGAGTGGCGATACCAGGAGGGTGGAGGGAAGGTGGGGTAGAAAGGGGGAACCAATTACAAGGGTCTGGGGAGGGACAACAGCAGAGTGGGTGAAGGGAGATGTCGGATTGTATAAGACATGACAAAATAATAATAATTTATAAATTATCAAGGGTTCATGAGTGGGGTGGGCTGGGGAGGGAGGGGAAAAATGAGGAGCTGATACCAAGGGTTCAAGTAGAAAGAAAATGTTTTGAGAATGATGAGGGCAACAAATTTACAAATGTGCTTGACACAATGGACGTATGTATGAATGTGATAAAAGTTGTACGAGCCCCCAATAAAATGATTTTTAAAAAATTTTAGGATCATGGACAAAAGATAGATTTCTGGAAAATACATTTTTTTTTAATTGTTGCGAGGGGGAAAAACCAGCTACCTTTCCAGAGGTAAGTAAGCCACATCTGTCTCCCATAAAATTTGTATGTGGCAGAATTATATCTGCCATATTATTTATGGCGGAATTTTCAAGTAGGATAAGATTATCTTGCAAATGGAGGAGATTTATCTCTAGTGAATCTTCTGCTCTATAGCAGGCACTGTATGTAATCTGCTTTGTCTTACCTGCTGTAACTTCTTTTATTTATAGAAGTTCTCCCTGAGAAGAAGTCTTAATAGCCTGCCAGGCATTGATTAGCTCGTAGTTGGGAGACTGAACCCTCCCTCCAAGGCATTCCTGTTTCAAAGCCCAGGCTCTTTTCATTGTATCATGCTGGGATTATGGGAGAAAAAGGAAGTGGAGGAGAGAAAGACTAGAGAGAAAGAGAGGGATTGCCTAGGAAAACCAACACTAAGTAAGCAGGGTTTAGAGATGAGTTATGAAGAAATCAAGAGCTCAGACCCCAAAATCGTGAGACGAAAGCCTGCCATCCTCTCCTGCTGATGTCTGGCTCTGCCACAAGGTCCTCTGTTTCAGCTGACCATTAGAAAATGGTTCCCTGTGGACCCTGGTGTTTCCATTGGCCAAAGTTTGCCTGTCTACCACTAATAACCTCTTAGTAACTAAAAGCTGTAACTAGCACCATAGACTGATAAAGCTAGCAGTAGAGTGGTTGTGAGTCAGAATTCTGGAATCAAATCGCCTTGGTTGAAATCCCCGTCCTTGCTTACTGACTGGGGCCTTGGACAAGTCACATCACCTCTCTGAGCACTATTTCCCATCTAAATGATGGCTGACTCTTAGCACAGTTACAAGGATCAAATAAGATAAATTAAACATTTAGCACAGCCATAATAAAACTTCTCATAAGGGTCACTGATTGTTATTTCTTCTTATCTCTGCAAGGCAGAAATCATTACTCCTACTTTCCAAATCTTAGAAACTGAGGGATCTACTTAAGGTTCCCCAGAACAAGGACAGGGAAGCCTGGGGTTCATGGATAAATAATTCCATTTCTGCTCTCACCGTCTAATGCTTCTCACCATGCCCTGCACTGAACAGAGAGACTACTGAAGGCCAACGGGAGTAACTGAGAAAAGAAAACAAAACTTGTATCACTGCCAGTCATGGACTGGATTCAATATCTCGACCCCTCAAGTTGCTTCCTTTCCTCGATTCTTTCTCACAAAGAAGAGTTTCCCTTCGAAAATGGTTATCCCAGCCATTTAGGTTTCCTGCCCGTCAGCAGGTGGGCTAGATATCACACCTGTATTGATCTCCGTAGTCCAGAGAGAAATTCTCTGTTGAGGTTAGAATTTTGTTTTTCAGGCTATCTTTGAGGTAAACTTGACAAGAGATGTGCTTAAGCATTCCATATAAATGTCTCCCAAACTCCTTCATGGCCAGGCCATACAATATATTTTACAAAAGATGACATGTATTAGGCTAGACTCTCTAGAAAAACAAAACCAGTGATGCTTATCTGTGTTGTATATAGAAAAGTTTTTATATACACAGATGTCAAAATAGGTAAGTTCAGCCTGGTTCACTTCAAGCTTCTCCTAACTTGTGGGAGCAGATGACCAGCAACTGGGATGACAAAGCAGAGACAGCAGCAGGCACCGGCTGGTGGATGCTGAGGTCCAAAGCCGGCCAAATGAATCTACCACTGACAGTTCCGAAGATGAGCACGAGGCTGGGGAGGGACCAGCGAGGAGTCGATCCCACGCATTCTCTCACTGTGATGCCAAAATGGTTAGGACACCAAGGAGGTGTCATCAGGCAGCGACACAATTAATAGGTTGAGTTCCACGCTTCCCCTTCCCCAGGAGTGTCTAGTTCACATAACTCCTAACCACCACAACAATAACTCCTAACCACCACACCATGTATGTTATGTTACTCTAATGTTTAATCCCAGTCTGTGGCATTGTCATGTAAATTCATGCCAAACAGAGGTACCCATTTCTACCTTTAATGCACACTCATTGTCTAACACCAATTTCTGTGACCAGAATCTGAGAGCCAGGTGCCAAATTTCAGACCTTCATTCAACTGTGGGTTGTTTTTCCTTGAGTAGACGGCTTGACTTCTAGCTTGAGGATATCTACCTGCAAATTTCTTGGTTATCAATTTTACCAGCCTCATTCAAAGAAAAGTTTTATGAAACTCAATGCTGTTGACGTTTAAGGCTGGAAAATACTTCCTTTGGGGGTGGGGTAGGCATGGCAGTGTGCACTGTCCTGTGCACTGAAGGCCTTTAGCAACTTCTTAGGTCCCTACCCACTAGTAGCATGTAGCCACCCTCTCTCCTCCTCCTCCTCCAGCTGCTACAACCAGCGATGCCACCTATCCCCTGGAAGGCAAACTGCCCCGGGTTGGGAAACACCGGTCTAATGTTGTTTGTTGCAGCCTGTTGCAAACGGAAGAGCTGTACCATAATAAGTTTATAAAATCTCAACTTGACAGGAAGTGTGCTTTGTGCTCTGGATAAAAGGGTTGACAAATAACCATGTGTAAGTTACTATCCCAGCTTCCAAGAATCAAGAGTGAGGGGTGGGCCAGGGTGGAGCAGAGTTTGATTCTGTAGAGATTCCTCTGTAAGGTCCTAGAGATATTTCAAAAAGACAAGGCAACATTTGAGCCACACCTTAAAAGCCACAGTAGCGATGGATTCCCAGCAGAAACCTGTACCCGATTTCTGTTCTTTTGGTAGCTGGCTAAGCAGAAAGATAGAAATGCATGAAGTAGGGTGTACAGCCACTCGGAAAGGTGCTCTTAGGCTTTGAGTTCAGCTACAGGTGCGGGGGGGAGCAAAGCCTGGTGATCTCCTCCTTCTGAGCCACCAGCCATGGGCAAACCCTAGAAGTGCGGTTTTGCTTTAGTCTACATATGCAGGGCGCGGGCGTTGAAATCAGCTGGGGGGCCAGCTGACCGGAAATACGCTTTGAATGACTGGCAGGCTTGAGATCACAGCTCCCATCTGAAGGACGCAGCTGTGAACTCCAAGGAGCCAGCCCTTGGCAATGAAAGTGTTAACACGGTGATGTTCGATCTTCCAGGGCAACTGTTGCCATTTCTACCCTTTAAATAAATTGGGGTGGGGGGATTTAAGTTCCTCTGTTCCTTCTTAAGACTATCCGTTTGCTCCTAGGCTTTGCTTTCTCTCTGTGAACCTTGACTCCCAGGCAAAGGGTCACTCTGACTAAACTTAAAGGAAACAACATTTGTGAAGAATCCTCCAGGGGCCTCAGCCGTAAGGAAACCTGCAGTGGTTGCCAGAGGAAGCCTGCTTTGTAGCCTTCGAAAACCCTAAGTGATTTATCATTGGTGGTAACGACTGGAGGCCTACGTGTTGGCGAAAGGAATGAAAGAGTCAGAGGGCAAACAGTAGCCGGTGTAACCAGATGGGTGTCCCCCCATTCCCTAGAGAGGGGCCTAGGTGGCTATCTACGGAAGAAGGAGAAGAAGGACTGACCTGTTTTTAGATCGCATTGGTTACATATGTTGTTTCATCTTCAAGGTTTTAGGGAAGGCTCTTCCTTTTGCCTCCTAGGTTTTGAACGACTGATCTGTGAGCTGGGGGACGAATGGATTCTGTGGGCAGTGGAGCTGTAGGTGACTATTGGAACTGCCATTTACCTTGACACTATCCAATAACCTGTTTGCATTTTTCAGCGTCCAGCGGTGGCTTACCTCGCTGTGACGGCATGTCGTTTCGGACGGTCCGTCAGCGCTCTGAGTCCTCCATCTTTCCACTCAAAGATTAAAGCTAGCACGACGTTGTCCGACTCCTGGATGAAGCCAGGACAACACGGGGAGCTTCAAAACGTTTGTGGGAAAATCCATTTTTAAAAAATCCCATTCCATTTTGGCCATGAGTGTTTTGAAGCTCCTTCGTATAACTAGTGCATACAATTTCTATCATAAAGTAAAGGATACTGTGGCTTCACTCATGCTTAATAAGTAGAGTTAAATCATCTGTGTTTTCATTAGATTGAAAAGGAGTGCGAGGCTTGACTAGGTTCCAGGATTCATAGTTTCCTCTTTAATGGAAAAAAAGAAGGCATGCCCCCACGTTCCAGCTCTCCAGATCTCTTGGTATGTTGACATCAATGTGATTTTGTTACATTTCGGCATTAGATCATTTGAGCGGGAAATAGGCATGCACGTAAAGGAACACTCGTTTTAAAAACAAAGCGCCGCTCCTGTGGCTGCCCAGGCCTTTCCCATTCCTGGCGAGTGGAACGGCCGTGGGGCTTCCCAGACTGCCGGACGAACGAGCAAGTGTGCCTGGGAAGGAAAGCGACTAGAAGGCTCCTGAGCGACAGTGATGGGAGACTTGTTTCAGATCCTGTGGGCGTGATAGCAAAGTGGGAGGTCTGTGCAAAAGAGGACCTTAGACCTTTTTTTTTTTTTGAAGTAGCATTCTACAGTTTTATTTACACAACCAGTGAGAGGCATGTTCTAGAATACCAGCTTTAATCCTTTTCAAACATATCGTTAATATAAGGAGCCAAATTGTAATGATACAGCAAATGAGGCCACTGGTATTAATACAGGTAGCGAAAGTCCACATCCTCGTTAAGCTAGATGGGCAGAGTGCCCATAACAGTGGGCGCAAGCATAATGAAGATTGGTGACGGGGCCGTATGGGCTGTGTTCTGTCGTACACAGGGTCCCTCCGAGCTGAAACTCACTCAGCAGCACCTAATGCCCTCTCTGCAGAAGCACATCTTTCTCCCAGGGAGCCACTGATGGGTTTGAGTTACTGTCATTTCGCTTAGCAGCCGAGCACTCAACTACTGCGCCACCAGCATATCTATGTGTGGCATTAAAATAAGTACAGATCTCGATGAATTTGGATGCTATTACTTCTTCGATGAGGTTTTCCTCCCTTTCCCTCCCTAATGAATCTTGAATTTCCATTAATATAAACTACTTCATTCCGATGATTTCCCCCCACTTTAACTGAGAGCAGAATTCTAAATAAGTCATCTATTTGGGGTGTTTGTTGGCAAAAGAGAATTAGGGAGCTGTGGAAGGGAGAGTCTTATGGTTATAATGAAAACCGATAGGAAATAATGCAGACCCTACCACTTTGTGTGAGAGACAGAATTTAAATTAACCTGCGAGCCTCCTCAAACCAGGTGCCTTTGCCAGACTGATTGGTTTGACATTTGTTGCGGATCTTTGGAATAAAAGCTTATGCAATTAAAAACGAAAATGAGTTTCCTTCCTTGCAAGGTCAAAATATCTCAAAGCATTTTTTCCCCTTGTTGCTAAATCATCTTGAGTATTTAGTATTTCTAGTGCTATGGCCGCCTCTTATAAAAAATACTCTCCTGCCCCAGCTGTAGTTGTGTTGCCTGTTTGCATGCCAATGCTGTTCAGATTGAGCCGCAGGGACTGCTTGTTAGCTCCCTAGCTACCCGGGAGAGAGGGTAATGCAAAATTAATGTATGAAGAGAGACCTGTTAGCTGCCACTATTTGGGGATGCAGGTGGTCTGACGCGATGTACAGAAATTAAACTGACATGCTAATCTTGCCTTGCTTATGGAAAAATGATGAGGATTCATGATGTAAAATCTATCAGTCTTAATTTTAAAACCTTCCTGGGGTGGGTAGCCGGGGAGGGTGCATTGCGCTTATTCTATCTTCCCCTAACGGCTTCTTGAGTTTAAAGCATGAAAAATTTAAACCTGAGATTTTGAGATGTTCTCGTTTTCAAGGTGCTTTGTAAAGTTAGGAAAGACCTGTGCTTATTGGCAGGAGTTCCTGGGGAAACACATCAAGCTTGGTAAACTAGAGGGCAGGGAAGAGGCCTGGATCAGGTGGACTGACTCAGGGGCTGCAGCGATGGACTCAAATATAAGACCAACTGTGAGGAGGGTGCAGGACTGGGCAGTGTGTCGTTCTGTTGGGCAGAGGGTCGCTGTGAGTCAGGGTTGACTCGACACCCAACAACAGCAGCGATGACACAGAGGTAGGATAGAAGGAGGAGACTGTAAGTAGGATTCTCACAATGTCATTAGCAACAAAGCAAAATGTCTGACCAGCACTGACCACATTCGGATGAATTCTAAGCTATGGATAACATAGGCTCCTTTCTTCAGCTTTGCAATTTTTCTAGGCTTATTCTTTTCCCTTTCTCTGTTCTCATTGTCACCAGTGCAGCGTGAGTGTCTGTCGATGGCCCTTTGGTACCTTTAGCATCACTTCTCACGGGGTTGTTGCTGGTGCGCCGATCTGCTTCAGTCCTAGACCCGAACCTGTCTTGCAGTGTTTGCAATGCCAACACTGCACCTGACACATGCTTGGTACTTGATGAGTTTGTTCACTGATGTGAAGTTGTCACGTTGCAAAGAAGAAAGAACAAGTAATGCATCAGACACTGGTGTGCATTTTTAGGAGTTAAGGCTTAAAACAGTCTTGCCCTGTAGGTGTCATTATCCCTGTTTTATAGATTATTATCCCCGTGTTGGCCTTGATGGCAGGGCTGGCGAGAAGCAGGGGCCTAGATAGGAAACAAGGTTTTCTTTCTCTGATTGCTGCACTTTGCTGTACACTTCAGACAACCCAAACCAAACCCACTCATAAGCAACACACTATCCAAGCCATAAATCTATAGGGGAGCAGACTGCCTCCTTTTTCTTCCGTGGAGTGGCAGGTGGGTTTGAACTGCCAATCTTTCAGTTAACAGTAATCTATTAAATAAGTATATTTCTAGGTAAGCTTTTTAAAAAGAGGCTTTCCTCTCTGAATGTACCCAATTCTTTTTCATATTCAAGCCCTTTCCCCTGATAAACATTGGTAGGTTTCTCCCAAGAAGAAACCTTGTCCTTTAAAGTTGGAATTACGGTATGGTGTAGGATTTAACTGGCGCCAGGAAGATCTGCGTTGACATCCTGACTCTACTACTTAGTAGCAGTGTGATTGTCTCACTGACATTGAATTAATGCTGACTCATAGTGACCCTATAGGATAAAACTGCCCCTTTGAGTTTGAGACTGTCATCATTCACAGTAATAAAACGTCCTGTCTTGCTCCCTTGCACCCGGCTGGTGGTTTCAAGCTACTGACCTTGCAGACGGCAGCTCAGTGCATAACCACCATGGCTCCTAGGGTGATCTTAGGTGAGTCATTTAAGCCTTCGTTTTGTTACTTGTAAATTAAAGATATTATTTGCTGTTTTATCTCAAAGCCTTGTGAAGAACACATGAGATAATGTAGGTAAAGCACCTGCTATGTGTTTGAAACAGAGCGAGTGCTCAAGAAATGTTGCCTGCGCTCAGTGTTAGGAAGGAGCCCAAGTAGGGCAGTGTGTTTAGCATTGGGCCCCTAACTGAAAGGTTGATGGTTCAAAGCCACCAGCTGCTCCGTAGGAAAGATAAGGACACCCACTTCTGTAGCGATTTACAGTCTTGGCAACCCTGTGGAACAGTTCTACTTTGACTGACAGCAACAGTTCTCAACCTGTGGGTCACGACCCCTTTTGGGGTGGAACAACCCTTTCACAGGGGTCACCCGATTCATAACTAGCAAAATGACAGTGATGAAGTAGCAACGGAAATAATTTTATGGTTGGGGGCATCACAAAATGAGGAACTGTATGATAGGGTCGTCGCAGCATTAGGAAGGTGGAGAACCACTGGCTTAGGTGTGTGTGTGTGTTCGCGTCTGTGTCTGTGTAGGTAAGGGTACAATTAAAATAGAACATGCATGCCTCTAATAGAACCTCATGGAGGATGGCATTTGAGGGAAGACTTGAAGGAGGTGGAGTTTACCTTGTGGAAGAGCCTGACCTGGGGGTGGCATCCGAGGGCCGACTGCAAGGGTGGGCAGCAGCAGAGTAAGAGTGACCACTGGGGGCTCAGAGGCCATCGTAGGGGTAACAGCGCCATTGGAGGATACAGCACAGGGCAATGCCATGGTCAACTTTAAATTATGATCATCAAGACGCTCCCCCACATGAGAAGGTGGTACATAAACAGTATAGCACCATTACCTGGCTCCCCTTCTCCCCATCCTTCCATTAGCTCAATCCCTTCAAGTTAAAAATGTAAAAAGGAATAGAGAGAAAAAATGCCTCCTACCACCCCAGGGTAGCTGCCCTGCCTCCTCCATGCCATTGATTGTCCTTGGCAGCCCTGGGGCTGTGAGGGTGTATTCCTTGGGAAGCAAAGGAAGTGATTAGCTCGGAAAAGGGAAGGAGAGTAGGAGCCTCTGGTAGCACAGCTTGGGCTGCTCTTTGAACATGCCTTGATGTCTTCCAGGCCTCCCTGACTGAACTGGCAACCCGTGTAGAGGATCCTGGGAGGTGTTGGGTTGGTTTAGGGTTTTTAAAATGTTTGTATCTCCTTACAGTAAGACAGACCCTTGGTGGGGTAGGAGGAAGAGCTTAAGTGTAGCAATTTGTCAGCTCATGACCTGTGCTTAACTTCTTTCCTCCGAGCTAGCAGGAGCAGACATGCTTGGGCACGCCAGGGGATGGAATATGCTTCTGTTATGTCTCCAATAAGGAGCAGTGGTTCTTAAGACCCTGGCTTTTGACATCCTAGATAGTAGTCTTCAGATGGTTTCCACGGTTTCACGTGGGTCCTGGTCTCCCACAGCCATGTTAGTTGGGATCCCCTGTTTTTAGCTTTGGTTTTAATATCCAAACCAACGCTCCGCTTTCGAGTCAGCTCGGGCTCACAGTGACCCTGGAGGACGGTAGAACTGCCCCTGTGGATTTCTGAGACTGTACTCTTTCCAGGAGTAGAAAGCCTCATCCTTTTTCCTGCAAAGTGACTGGTGGTTTTGAACTGCTGACCTTGGTGGTTAGCAGTTCAAAACCTCCCGACTATGGCATTAGGGCTCAGGAATACTACAGTGATACTAGGAATGGCAGAGGGGATGAACAACAAATGCTGTCATGAAAATGAAGCGGCCGACGGCAAATGATACTTTGCTGCTTTCAGCGAGCCTGCTGCAAAAGATTTCTTTAAACTTTTAAAAGGCAAACCTGCCCCTTAGATGACGAAGGTAGCCTGACCTAAGCCATGGCATTTTCACCAGCTTCCTGCACAAGGAACAAGGAAGACAGAAAAAGGGATGCACTCAAAATGTGGTGTTGGCAGAGATTACTGAATATACTATAGACAGTCAAAAGAACAAACAAATCACTCTTAGTAGAAGCATAAATAGAATGTTTCTTAGACGTGAGGATGGTGAGACATTGACTTTGGACATGCTATCAAGAAAGAGCTGCCAGTAGAAAAGTGCATCATGTTCAGTAGAGTCAGGAAAAAATAGGAACTGCAGTGAAGTGAAGTTGTTTAATAAGGCTCGCTTATCCATCATCATGTATACGTAAATAAAGTGTGGAAGACATGAACTAGGGCATTGGTCAGTGTTGCCATTCCGTTGAGTAAAAGAGAACCACCTCAGAAGCAGGCACAGGACTCTCGCCACCAATCAGAGATAAGAGGCACCAGTGGAGCACTTGTGAGCTCAATGGCTGACGTGGTGAAGGCAACAGAGACACCACAGACTACAGCACTGAGACCATGAAACACGCAGTGGAGAAGCACCAAGACAATGGGGCAGAATGCAGGACGGGCTTCCTGGCTTGCTGAAGGAGTCATGTGTCTGAGAGGCCAAGGATCAGAGTGAGTTGTGGCTGCCAGCAGTCTGAAAACAAAATGAAGGTATTTTAAGGAAATGGTTGCGGAGGAAAAGAAAAAACCAAACCAAACCAAATCCCCTGCCATCAAGATGATTCTGACTCACGGTGACCGTATAGGAAGGACAGCATCCACCTGCCCCTGGGGTTCCTTCCGTTTCTCATTCAGTGTGGCTGATGGTTTCCAACTGCTGGGCTGGCCGTGAACAGCCCAACATGTAAAACTGCGGCGCTGTCAGGGGAAAGAAAGGGTGAGATAATTCATTTTTTGGAGTATCAAATGACACCCATAGGTTATTTCTCCTCTCTCTCATTCCCTGTAGGCTGAAGCTTGTTGGCATTCTTTCAGGTGTTGTGTTCCAAAACCCTGTAGATGGGGACCTAGAGTGGACCAACAACCTCTCCCTTCCAACCCAAGCCTTATCTTCCAAACAAGTCTTATTTATACTCCAGTGGCTTTAGTAATGTCTTTGGGCCTCTCACAGCACCTTATCTTATTCCCATTATATGTTGATTATTTGAGGTCTTTGAATTGATTTCAAACTTTACAATTGAGGGGGTTATTGATTAGCAGGAACTTTATTTTTAAAATATCATTAATTAATGCCTTTGTAATTATTTGAACACTTTAGAGTTCAGGGAGCTATTTGCTCCCAAATCCCTGAGCTACACTAATAGCTTCTTGGGCCTGCCTGTCTGATACACTTTTTGCCTTTAGCGATGAAAATGTGGGAAAAGTCCAATTGCTAAATAATCTGGCCTGAGGCCAGCAGGTAGAGGCGGTGCACAGCCACGGACTGATTTCTGCAAGAGACATTAGATACCCTGAGGAGGTCTAGCTGCCGAAATGGAAACACATAGATCATCTTAGAAAAAGTATTCCATCTGCCAGCATCAGTTTCCTGGTTTTGAAAACAAGGGACTGCCCAGTTCAGTAATAAGGAGCTCATTATTTTATTCTAATACTTTAAATCTGTTTCTGTCTGTCCGTCCATCCATCCATCCATCTCAAAGAATATTGAAAATACCACATACTACTGAAAGAACCAACAAATCTCTCTTAGAAGTACAGTCAGAATGCTCATAGAGCCACGGATGGTGAGACTTTGTCTCACATATTCTGGACCTGTGGTCAGGAGAGACCAGTCCCTGGAGAAGGACACCATGCTTAGTGAAGTGGAGGGGCGGTGAAAAGAGAGAAGGGCCCTTGGCAGATGGATTGACAGTGACTGCAACAATGGGCTCAAACATAAGAGCAATTGTGAGGACAGTGTTTTGTTTTGTTCTGTTGCAAATAGGGTCACTGTGAGTTGGAACAAATTCCATAGGACCTAACAACCCCTCCCCTCGCCCACCTCATTTGATAAAGTTCTTATTAGCTTGTTCTCTCTCTCTCTCACACACACGTATTTGACAAGTCTAACTTGTTTTATCCTTCCAGGAAAAAATTAGCCAACTGCTCATTAACTGTCAGTACTAGCTCACAGCGTTCCACGTTGGTATAGTTCCAAGCCCAAACTGAAAACCTTGATGCTGTAGTTAGCTTTATGAAGGGCAAATTTTACTCAATCATTGCCACCTGTTGTCAGCCAACCTAAGCCAATTTGATTATGTACAGCTAGAAGGGGTTTTCTGGGGGATTGGCTTTTGCGATCAGCCCAACATTTTGAGGTGAGTGAGGTTTAGTACTTTCCCACAACCTTGCCACCAGGTTTTACTGAAAGCAAGCTTTAGGTCATGATTTTGTAACCATACGTAGGGGGTCACTGAATTGGAATGGATCTGATGGCAACAAGTTGTTTGGGTTTCTTTTTTGCGATACATCAGTAAGCAGGTACAAAATAAATAGTCCACACAAAGTCGTTGTCCTTGCTTGGTAAAGTCTCAGCGCTCCCTTCTAAGCTGTGATCATTGCCTACATCAAAACTTGACTCACAGACGCAGCAGCCTTCCTGAGGGACACGTTCAGTTCTCAAGAAGCTGGCAGCCTGCTGGTTTTGATTGGACCCAAGGCCGTTGAAGGAACAAGACTGGTGAGAGTTTGCTTTGCTGCGACCAGTGGGTCCCCGGTTCCGAGGAGCCCATGTACGATGGACCAAATGATGCTGCATCTTCCTGTGGTCCTTTGTGGATTGGGTTGTTGTGATGGTGTAGGGGTTTTCATGGGCCTTTTGGAAGTAGACCAGCAGACATGTTCCCGTAGTTTACGTTAGACGGGAAGCTCTGTTGAAAATGGTTCAGCATCATAGCAGCATGCAAGTCTCCACTGACAGTGATGGTGGAGCAGTGACTGATGTGCCCTGGGTGGACTTGAACGCAGGTCTCTTACATGGAAGAGAATTCTCCTGTTGAGCCACTTACTCCCATGTAGGTCTTTAAAGAGTCTTAATACCTAACCCAGTCAAAGGTTTGGGGAGCTATAGCACATGTTGGCCAGTCCTAACTGGAATACAAACACAAACCCAAACATACTTGCCGTTGAGGCAATTTCTGGTTCATAGTGACCCACCAGGACAGAGTAGAGATGCTGCTCCGAGTTTCTGTAAGGCTTTGTGGGAGGGGTTTGAACTACTGAGTTTGGCAGTTAGCAGCCCCACTCAACCCACTTCTCTGCCGTGGGGGCTCCTAAACATGGATACCAATGGAGCTCCCAATAGCTTATGGAAAAATTGAAATAAAAGGCAGTGGAACTTTTCCATTAACTTTTTGAATCTCCCTCTTGTATTTTTAATTCCAATAGTGAGGACCTATTTCGAACATTTTGCATGCTCTTTAAAATTGTGTGTGTGTGTGTGTGTGTGTGTGTGTTTCAGTCCACCTGTGAATTTTCACCTGATATCCTCTGTGTGGTATTTATAATTAACAAGGGTCTGATGTTAACATGGATCACAGAAATGTTTGTGTGACTTTTTCTGGAGTATGGGTTTTTTGCAGAGAACACTCACTGCCTACCCCTGGAGGGTGCCTTCCTTAATATAATACCAAGTGCATTTGGGTTGTAGTTTAACCTAATAACTCTCACATAGATCACTACCAATGCTGAATTATTGCTAAGTTAATTAGGCATTCAAGCCCTGCCTGTGGAACCCCATGGTGGAAACTACTGTTACTAATGGCACTCTATAGGAAATAGACTTTGAAATGATTTGTCAGGATTCTTTTATTCAAAAGTGTTGCTTTAACTCCCATATATTCCGAACCATCTCCTGTCACTGGGTAGAAAGTAATGTTAGTTACCACTCATTGAGCAGTTACTATGTGCCAAGTGTTTTATATAGACGGTTTGTACTTATCCTCTCATCTACTGTGTTAAGTACAGCCTCGGCTCTATTTTATAGTTGAGAAAACTGAGGCTGAGAACCATCCGGTGGAGCACTTGCTTAAACTTAGGCCACACCCCTCTATTGTTGCTGCATGATGCAGTGGCATACACCCCAGTTGCAGTTGGGAAGAAGTCTCATGGTTCCATGCGTGGATTTTCTACTTAGTCTCACTGGGCTGAAATCAAAGTATAAGCTGCGACTGTGATTTCCCTCTGGATTTGGGACTCTCCCCCCCACCCCCACTTTTGGTGGAATTGATATTTAAAGACCTCTTGGAATTAGGGGAGGTCAACTCGATAATATCCCTTTCTTAAAAAACGAACTGTGTCCTATAATAAAATCTAACGGCATCATTAAAACCTAATTCACAGTCCTAGAGATTAGTTAGTGCCTGTGCATCTGGACGAAGAACCTTGAGGGTCCCCTTAGAATTCTGTCTAGTTCCCTACTGAGAAGTTTTCACCTGGAGGAAATCAAGTGAGGAAAAGTGGTGGCATTCGATCCTGGGTTAGTGAACCCTCCGAATCATGGCAGATGAAAGGGGCCAGCCTAAGAGTATGGGCGCCGAGAGACTTTGATCTCAGCCGACTGCCGCGCTCCCCCAGTTCTTTCGGAAACACAAGGAACCATCTGAGTCAGCACTCACCTGATGGCAAGAGGTTCAGCTTCGTTTGATTCTCTTGGTCTTTCCGCTAAAGTGCTCAGTGCCATCAAGTCAATGCCAGCTCACAGTGGCCCGTGAGACAGAGTAGAACTGCCCACGTGGGTTTCTGACACTGTCGCTCTTGACAGGAATAGAAAGCCTCGTGTTTTAGCCGTGAAGCGACTGGTGGTTTAGAACTGTTGACTCTTTTGGTTGGTAGACCACACATGACCCACGGCACCAGCTGGACTCCCCAGTCTTTTCACAGCTCAGGTTATTAGGTTTAGAACCACTCTTACACCTGTGTGACTTCATTAACACAACAGAAGAGAACCTCCCATCTTTAAATCAAGGTCAAATTTACCACGCACAGGGGTTAGGGTTTCCACACTAAGTTTACAGGTACACAATTCAATCTAATTAAGCACCCAGACAACAACATGCATGTGTCTTAATGAAATTGCACAGCTTGCTGAATTTTTTTTCATAAATTTCCTTGTGTAACCCACTGCCAAGATCAAGGTACTAAGGAACTTCCCAGCACTTTTGATTACTGCTTGAACTTCCTTCCCAAGAATCCCTTTCCCCGGAGCTCCTTACTGCGAGTCACAGAAACAAATGGGGGGTGAAATATAATCGGCACAACCAAGATTTCTGACACCAACTGAGGTGCTCTTGCTTCTACCTGGAACTTTGACTTTGGACCTGAGGCATTTCTACAACAGATATATGTATATTTTAATTAAGGCTGTATTAGGGGCACTTGGCTTCCTCTGCAAGGCTCCCAAGTACCCGTTGGTGCTTTTATATCTCAGGTCTTCTTAGTCATATTTGCCCTCAAATCAGTGTCATCAAGCACAATTTATGCGTGTTGAGTGTCATCATAAATGTCTCTTACAGAGGCTCTGATGAAGGTGGGGAAAGCATCGCCCCCGACCCTTCCTGCAGAGTGGTTTCTGTGCTTCTCCCTTTGCCCTTCCATTTTAGAGATGGGCGAGCCCTGGTGGCATAGTGGTCTTGCATTGGGCGATGCCTGGTGGTGTAGTAGTTATAAGAGCTTCAGGTCAGTGGTTCAGAACCACCAGCTGCTCCATGGGAGAAAGATGGAGTTTTCTGCTCTTGTAGAGTTACAGCCTCAAGATCTCACAGAGGCCGTTCTCCCGTGTTCACTAGGGTTGCTATGAGTGAGTATTGACTCTATGGCAGTGAGTTTGTTTGTGTTTTTTTTTAAAGAGATATAATTTGTGTTGAAGGGAAGTCTGGTTAAAACAACAGAATTGTGGCCTGGAAGTTCATGGTGTGGGCTCTTCTTCCTTTAAAAAAAAACTTTTAAAATTTAATGTATTTACATTTAAATATATCTATGGAGTTTATTTTCAGCTTTATTGACAATATAATTCATGTGCCATCTTCCCAGTCAGCCATAAGTGACCCCTTCCTACTTGGTGTCTCTAGATTTCCCATTTGTGGCTATTACAGATGCATGTTATCCTACATGCCTGGGAGTAGGTTTCAACTCACAGTGACCCTGTGTACAACAGAAAGAAGCACCGCACCATCCTCACCATCGCTAAGTTTCAGTCCGCTGTCAGAACCGCTGGGTAGTCCACCTCCCGGACAGTCTTCTTCTCGGCTCCTTTACTGCACCAAGCATGACGTCCTTCTCCAGGGACGGTCTCTCCTGGAACATGTCCGGAGTATGTGACATGACGTCTCACTGTGCTCTCTTCTAAGAAGCGTTCTGGCTGTACATCTTCCCAGACGGCGCTGTTTGTTTTTCTGGAAGTCCACAGTCCTTTCAATATTCTTTGCCAGCACCATAATCTGAATCAGTTCTTCTTCCAGCCCTTCCTTGACCGGAAATACCGTGACATCTTGCTCCTCAGCACTTCAAAGAGGTCTTGTACAGCAGATTGGCCCAGTGAAATATGTTTGCTCTCTGGACAAATGCTTCCGTAAGCATTGACTGGGTGGACCCAAGCAAAATGAAATCCTTGACAACTTCAGTCTTTTCTCTGTTTGTCTTGATGTTGTCGATTGGTCCAGTTGTGAGGGTTTTTGTTTTTGTTTTTGTTTTATATTGCGTTGCATTCCATCTTTCACACCAGCATGGAGTCGATGCTGACTCATAGTGCCTCCTGGTGGGATTCCGAGACTGTAACTTTTCTCGGGAGTAGAGCGAACGTCCAGTCTCTCCCCTGGTTGCAATCCATAGAAGCACATAACATAGGTGCATAGGTGGGCTTTTGTGACCGACTTATTTACTTAGCATAGTGTTTCAAGGTTCACCCATGTTGCAGCATGGTACTGCATTACATCTTCGTGGTTAAATAACCCCCATTGTACGGCTATACCACATTTGTTTATCCATGCTTCAGTTGATGGATATTCGATTTGTTTCCATCTTTTGGCTATTAAGAGTAATACTTCTCTTTTTTCCTAGTAGCTCCATTTTATATTCCTACCAGTGATGTTGATGTATGAGGGTAAGGATTTCTCTCCATTCTTACCTGCTGGTTTATTCTAAACATCCTTATGGTGGTAAAGTGATATCTTAATGGGATTTTGATATGTATTACCTAATGATATTAGCCATCTTTTCATGACCGTATTGCCTGTTTCTACATCATTGTGGGAGAACTGTTTATCCAGGTCCCTTGCCTGTTTCTAGGTTGAGTTATTTATCACTAGGTTGTAGGAGCTCTTTCTTATCAGAGATATGATTTGCAATTATTTTTTTCCCATTCTGTGGGTTCCCTTATCACGTTCTCGATGGGATCCTTTAAAACAGAAAGAAATTACTCACATGGGTGCCACAGATGACCTGCTTTAGCGAGACAAGGGGGAGGCAGAATCCACCTCCATTTCTGCCCCAGGATGCGTCCTGTGAGGCAGAGGCTGACCTGCCTCCACCCTCCCTCCCTCGCTATCCCTTCCTGACTCCAGCGGTTCTTCGAGGGGCACGTTCCTTCTGTGCTGGGCTTGTTACCTCATCGCAGTGCCCCACAGACCTCACAAACAGTGTTCTCCCTTGCAAGGTTCATGCCAGAAGCTAACAGGTCCCAAATGTGAAGGACACAGTTCTTGTTTGCAGCACCCCTTCTCAACCATGCACGTTTCCCTGGGATCCTCAGCTTCTCTACCAATAAGAAGGAACATTTGGGAGCAGTTCGTTGGGTCATAGACCCTGCTCAGAAGCAAACGAGTTTCCTTAGGCTTTCTGGACCCACCCGAGGGCTGGTCCAGCCCCAGTGGAATGCATCTGTTGCTTATGGAGCCCTTTCTGCTCTGTGTATTGGAAATGATTGTGGACAGTGCCCACGGTTCCATGGTTACAGCAGTTTATTTTCCTGGCACTTCTGAATGAAAATCCTGAATACTGTAAATTTTGAACTTATTAAAATACAAGTTTGTTCAAGTGGGCTTTTAAACGTTTTTGGGAAAATCGACCCTTGTTTTATTTCCCACCAACTTTCTGAAGCCCTCTCGGATATATAATGTGAGCATATCTAAAATGTACATTTGTATATAGAATGTGAGTAGGTATACACACACACATACACATACATACGCATCTAACTATTTGGTAAGTAGAACGAGACAGAAAGAACCAGTGAGAATTTGGTTCCTTGGGGATTTGAGCTATGTTCTTTTCCCATCATTGATTCCACTGTTTGTGGAAGAGAAGTTCACATGATTTATTCTTTCAGATGGCTGTGTCCCTCACTCATTGACATTTACAAGCCTTTTTTGGGGTCCAAGAACCAAGATTCTTCCATTGAATGATTACAGCTCCACATTCAGATGACTAACGCTTTCCAAGAGCAATGCTGGGTTGAACAATCTGCGTGGAAATGACAGCGCCTGGAAACGGCCCTGTGTGTCCCTCTTGGGTTTGCTAGTATAGTGAAACACGAGCCTCCCAGCTTCTCGGAATTGTTAATCTTCGTGATGTAAATGGTGCCGGGCTCTGGAAGATGGCTTATGGTTTGGCTGGCTTTTCTGCCTGTTTCCAACGAAACGATTTGCTGTGTTGCTTTAACAGAAAGGATGAGCAGCCTTAGTGTTTCTAGATTCGTTTACAGTTTTGAATAATGATAAGCAAGAATTTGAATGAATATTGATCACTGCGTATCAAATTTGTATGCAAGAAGATGTTCATTTTTTTCCTTCCAGAACTGAGACCACTGTATAGCATTCCACGGTATTTGGCGCCTTCTCTGTTTTGGGCACATGGGTCAAGATCATCACATATGGTTCATTGAGTTTTGAAATCTGGTTTCCTGACCTTTGCCCTCATTCTTGGGCTGCTCTACGCTGCCATTTTCTTAGCTCTTGGGCGGAAGGTAGGAATCATATAATATCTAGCACTTAGCTGTATGAAACGTACTTTCAAATAGGCTATAGTTGCCGGTGTACCTCCTTGATTTTGTGGGCGCCCAATCCAAAGAGGCGTGGTGGAGAAGGACAATTATAGAGATGACCTTTATAATGTAAGAGGAATCGAGTGGCAGATTTGGGGGCTGGGGGGAGGCAGAACAAAGCAGTTTCCCCTTGACAATATTTCAGTGATATTTTAAAAACAACATTCAATGGAGAAAACATCTGATAGCACAAATACTGATGGTGGTGGTAGTGATGACTTAACTTACAGTATCCCTGGTCATTTCTTGACTGCTTTTCATGTATTGCTTTATTTACTTCAACCCATGGACATCTTTTTATTATTTCACCTTAATAGATGAGGAAACAGAGCAGCAGAGTGACCAATGTAAGTAAGCCAAGGTCATAGGGCATATGAAGGGAGAGACACGTAGCTAGATCTTTATATAACTGGAGAGCTCTCACACCTATGCGCTCGCATACCCCGCACACCTGCAGTCTCACCACCACTGGACGGTCTCCGTGAATGTCATACCATTCATTTGTCTGCACCGATAATAGACATGGAGAGCACGATAGTAGTAGTATTTTGTATTCATTCCTTTGTAGTTCCTATAAATCTAGGGGAGAAAAGTTTGGTATTCGCTCTCCTGCCAAGAATGGCATTGAGAAATTAGTGCTCAAGATCAGAGACAGAAAGACGAAAAATATGATCCTCTAAGGGCCTAAAAATGACAGGGATACTGAAGAATTTCTCCATGACTAATACATAGCCAAAAAATGTTTCCCCAAGATTTTTAAAAAAATTACTCTAGCTGCACATTCTTTCCCTCCCCTCTAAGCTGGATGGTTAGAATTAAACACTTTGAAAAATTGGGTCCAGTTTGGACACGCTGATTCTCAGGGCAGCTCCGTGAACATCTTATTCTGGCTTCGTTTCAACCATGTTTTATTATGGAGGATCAAATACGGTAGCCCAAGTACTTAAATCTTTCGAATTATTACTGCTCTTCATTATCAGGTGTAGGTCAACTATTAAGGGGAGGCTGGCTGGCATGTCACTATTTTCCTAAATATAAAGGTCATCTCCACTTAATTTGTCCCACATGTGCAGTGTGCTTTCTCTGGTTAGATGTCTCTTTTGACACGTTGGGTTTTCCTTAGATAATGGCAACATTTTTTCAGCTGCCTGTGAGAATGTGCCTGGGGGAGGGGGTTGGGGGAGTCTCCCGGGTAGGTGCAAGCCCTACTTGCTAATTTTGTTGTTCTCGTGGAGAACCATGGGTGTGGATGATGGCGCGTACTCAGTAAACAGTTAGGAACCTTATAATCTCTTTTTTGTTTGGGTTTTGTTCTGAGTGTATGCTTGCTTTGAAAATATTATTGCTTTTAAATGGACAGGTGATCCAGGACCTGAAAGAAATGGGCTCCCCATCAAGTGTGCCTAAGAGGGCCAAATGAAAACTTAACTGGCAGTGTTTTCCAAATTTATGAATTATACAACTTCTTGGGATTTAAGTGGCAGAAGATGGGAGTTTGAGCCTGAGCTTGACTCATTACTCAAATAAGCCCGGGTAGCATTGGGCTAGGTGTTAGACTGCCAGCCACAAGGTTTGAGGTTCAAACCCACCAGCTGCTCTGCAGGAGAATGAGGAGGCTGCGCTCTCCAGTTAAGACATACAGACTTGGGAAGCCTGTGGAGCCGTTCTACTCTGTGTAGAGCGTTGCCAGACGTTGGGATCAGCTCCATGCAGTGAGTTGGTTTGGTGGTTGGAACAGGAGGTACGTACTTGAAGCTACCAACAGTTTGCCCACTCCAGTGATGAGCCCATAGGAGAAAAGACCTGGTGATCTGCTTTCATAGAGTCCCCCCTAGAAGCCACTGGTCTGGTCTGTCAGATCGGGGTGCTGTGGATTGGAAACCATTCAACAGCATGCAACAACATACAACACCAAGAAGATGATGATCAAATAAGACTGTGTACACTACTGAGGCTGTATTTTTTACGGCTCTCCATCTGGTGTGAATTGCCTGTGAGCCACCTGTAAGGTGGAGGAGTCTGAGTTGTGGATGGTCTCTCCTCTCTGTTGTCCTTCCCTGTCGGTCCTCTTTCCAGCACACTGTGTCTGAGAAGTGGGTCCTGCAGACCCAACCCCATGCCGACCATGAAGACCCCTGTTGTGGTATTCTCTTCCTTGTTGTCATTGTTTTAGAGTGGTTTCAGAAAGAGACAAACACAAGTAGGTGAGAACAGCAGCAATGTTATTTTAGAGAGAAACGAGAGTTCCCGCCTGCTTCAACTTGTCTTGGAATTAGTGGAAAGTTCTGAGAGGGTTGATTGCTCTATAAATGGTTTCCTTTGGAGTCTAAAGTTGAAAGAGACCGGGAGTGGAAGAAGGCATTGGGGGAAGAAGGCATTAAGATAAGGTTTCAAACCTGATTGAGTAAAGCGGGTTTCCGGGTCCGCCGCTGCGAAGAGAAGCCCTCCAGACTGTGTTCTCGGTGCAGATCTGAAGCCTGCCCTGGCCCACATTGGCATCTGGAACCCTGCTACGTGCGAGCCACAGCTCCAGCTGCCTCAGTCTCCCCTCCCTCCCATCTTTCCTCTCAACCCCATCCCCAACCTTGGGTTTGGGTTTAGGTTTCTGCTGGAAAGACTATAGGCCTCAATTTGTTATCAAGATTCTTTGGTGAAACCAGGGTGCTCCTTGGGGAAGGACAGCCACGGGCAGCACTTGACCAGATGGTGCACGAGAATCCATTCCTGGAATTTTGTGTTGTGTATTGTTAGGGGCCATGGAGTCCGTTCCAGCGCCCAGTGGCCCCGATACAGCAGAACCAATCACTGCCCGGTCCTGCACCCTCTTCACGGTGGTCCTTCTGTTCAAGCCCCTACGCTAGCCATTGGGTCCTCCCCCATCATGCCCCTCGACTTTAGCAAGCATGATGTCCTTTTCCATGGACTGGTCTGTCCTGATAACATGTCCAAAGTACATCAAGCAAAGTCTTGCCATCCTTGCTTCTTTCACTTTCACCGCACAAGAGTCAGTCCACACTGTTACCACAAAGATCGCTGAGATAGTTTGTTGTGCCAGCCTGGCCGATAAACACAAGTAGGATTAACGGAAGGGCGGAGAGATAATGGCTCCGTGAGCCTCGCCTTTCTTGTCTCTTGCTCTTTGATCATCGGACCAGTGTGCGGCTGCCTTGCTTGTCCTGTGCCTCAATTTAAAGGCTACACTATCTGTGGGACACCTAGCCTGTGGACTGTGTCGCTGTAAGTTGAGGTCCCTTTAAGACATCTCTGGAGCTGGGGACTGGCAGTTGGGACTGGTGGTCAGTTGACAGTTGGTGATCTGCCTTGTGATTGGCTGCTGTGCTGACATAGCCTCGCTCTCTATAAATAGAGGGAGATCTGGCAGCAGATGAGACTTGAAGGACTGCTAGTCTCACACAACTCTCTCACGGGAGTGAATTGCACTGAGCCGTTTGTAGTGCTTTATAATTTAACAGCTCATTTCTTGTATTATATATATTTATCTGTATATGATTTAACAGTTCATTTCTTGTTATATATGTAATTATCTTTATAAATAAATATATTTAATTATCAGCCATTTGGTTTTATCTCTCTAGAGATCCCTGTCTAACACAGTCACGAAACTCCCCAAAGAAAGACAATGCAGTTGGGCAGTGAAAGAGCAGGGGCTGAGGAATGGGGGTGTGGAGGAACGGGGTCTTACCCAAGGATGGTAGTGTCTTGCGGATCCTCCGAGCACTGGAGAGGTTCTGTCCACCTTTTGTTTCCACCTTCTTGCATTCTCCTTGTTGTGGTATAATCTCCTTTTCCCTGCTTCCGACGTAAATCACTTACACTGTTGGAGGGAGTGTACAAACCTGGGAAAAGACCATTACTGCATTGTTTTGTGGCATGGGCCAGCAAGTTCTAGATTACCAGGTGGATTTCGACTTCAGAATGGATTCCCCAAGCCCTCTGCTTAATTAGGGTCCCAGCATAGTGATCTGTGTTTCTCAGTTGTCATTTGTATCACTAATTGGCCCTGTGCTGTGGATTCTCACTGTCTCAGCTCCTGCTAGCGCTGACTTATCGCATCCATTTCTGCATGTTAATGTATGTTGTGTATGGCAGGATGAATTCTGGAAACTAGAGGGGCGGGGGGCGGGATGAGTTTCTGGAAAATTAGCTCCATTTATAATGTGAGCAGCGCTCCTTCACAATTTTGTAATACTTATTAATAAGTGGCATTCAAATTTAAAATCCAATCTTGTACATGGTCTAATTATGTAGATAGATATTATTATCATATCAACGTCCTAATGTGAGTTAAGTTTGAAGGCTTTCTCCTTCTTTCTTATTCCTAAAGGGAGGTCCAGTTAATTTACTGCAAATGAAATAAAAAGTATTTTGGAGGAATAGCTTGACATTTAGCATTCTGGTTTGAAAACCCTCTCTGACTGTTAAATATTTAATGTGCTGCAAAGCATCCTTAAAAATTAAATATGAATGAGTCTGAGAAAACCTTGCAGACAGATTTTTTTTAGAGATTTCTTTCCCCCACCCTCATTTCAAGTGTGTGTGTGTGTGTGTGTGTGTGTGTGCGCGCGCGCGCGCGCTTAGGGAATTTTAATTATTTTTAATGAAGATGACATTATATATTTGATCACCATGGGACAGGCTAAATAATGAAGTTAGTATAAATAGGAACTTTCTGAATAATATCAAAAGAGAATTTACATTGAATAAATTATCCGTCTTGTCTCTGGAGGTTAAGGCCCTCTTTATTTTTTGTTCAAAGTTAAGAGTAAAGTCAAACTATCAGAGAAAACTGCTTTGTTGGAGAGAATTTTACCTTACTTTTACCTAAGCTTGTCCAAAGCTTTTCTTTTAAAGATTCATGTGCTTTAGCGTGTTATAAACATTTTATATTTCAATTATTATAAAATTATTGCATGGCAATCCAAAGTGAACACTATTAGTACCATTATTACTATTTTAAAAGAATAATTGTTGGGAACAATATTTTTCATTGCATGTGATTTTTTAAAATTAAAAAATCATAAAAATTGGTGCCATTCCCCTAATTTAAGAACATGGGATGAAACAGAAGACTCTTGGAATTAATGTGAAATGCTGATGTAGAGAAACCATGCCTATGCTTTTTTTCCTTTTATTAATCATTTTATTGATTAATAGGCTCTTACGCCTGTGTTTTCTAATCATACTTTTCAATCTTTTAATGGATTATAGTGTAGCTGCATCTTCCCAATAATGAATTGGGAAAATTGAACATGAATTCGTGAGACTATAATTTGGTCTTTGTTTTGTAAAAGGGTGTAAAAATGTTTCCAACATTTGAAAATACTTCGTGTTAATGATGAAGGCAGGGGAAGACATTGGAAGATTTGCAGAAGTAAGAGGCAAAATGAGGAAATACTGTTCTGTATACTGTCCTGCAACAGTGATCAGCCATGGCTGAACAGACGTGGGAGGGGAAGAGTGGCTGTATACGCATCACCTTGAGGGAACAAGTACCATAGTCTTGGGGATCACCATCATCAGTTGGTAAGAATATAGTTCACAAAGACAATGTTCTACATCCTACTTTGGTGTTTGGGGTCTTACATGCTGAGGAGGAGCCATCTCAGGTGCAACTGTTGGTCTCTCCCTGCATGGAGGACAGAAGAGTGATGAACAGTGGAACGCATTTCCTTGTTTGTGATTGCTCAGGACTGACTGGCTGGACTAAAAATAAAGGGAGACCAAAATGCCTTCTAGACTCACGAGGGTGATTCTATCGTTAGGGTCCTTTGAAGGCACACAGTGCCTGTCAATGAAAGATGGAAGTCCTTACTGATCAAGTTCCGATCTCCCTCTCTCAGAGCCCCTACAATTGTATTCTGCATTTGGCCAGGTAGTTTCGTTGGAAGAGCACGGATGCTCCCGAGTTGATTCCTAATGCCCAAACAGCTCAGCATCACCCAGGACCAGCCATGTAACTGCCAAAGCTCACCACCTTCCTGAGTGTCGCTGTTTCTTCCTAGTGATTTTAAGGAGCGCAACGTCTTAAGGGTTAATCAACACTTAGCTTTAAGAAAGAGCATTTGAGATGGAAACCAAAGACATTGCCCAGGTCTTAGAGATCATTGTGTGTCATCTGTCCAGCCAGGTGGGAGGAGGGGGGGAGTGTTGGAGACAGTGAAGCTGTGACATGAGGTACCATGAGCCTTACTCGCCGGGTCATGGTAATGAGTGAAATAGGATGTTCCCGCTGCTATTTTCAGGTTGACACTTCTCTTGAACAGTCATTTAGGGGTGGGGTGGGGTGGGGTGGGGTGGGGAATGAGCCCAGATACATGTCAACCTTGTCCCCCTTTAAAAAAAAAAAAAAGGAAGAAGAATGAAGTAAATCAAATATTTCTTCTTTCAGTTTCATTCCTGTCCTGCAGGGGTTTTATATTTTTAAGTCCAAGGAAATCTTTTTGGCCATTAACTGCATATCAGATAGAGCTAGTCTGTAATACAGAACAAGCCTGTTCATTCCAAGGAATGGTTTTCCACTCGCTTCATTCCTTAGACCTGGAATTAATGCACTGTGGACAGAAGAGAAAGCAGCCTTAGTTCCTGCCTGCCCCCAGCGCCCTTTGAAAGGAGGCACTCCAGAGGCCTGTAAATCACACAGCTTCAGGGAAGGCAGTCCAGTGCAGTCTAAGGCAGTTCTGAGTCCAGACAGTTAGTTAGCAAACGGGTTTTACCTGCTACATTTTCATAGCTTACGGGTCCTTCCAAATGGCGTGGATTATTAATTTGGGGCTAAGCAGCTGAGAATGGATAACATCTAATTGAAGCCCGCAGCTGAACCCCACAACTTTTCATACCTGGCAAATAACTAACTGCCTTCTGTACTATCCTTGCTTTTCATTAGTGGCTTGGGTTATGTGATTGCACATAACAGATGTAGAAATGCATCGTGTGTGTGTGTGTGTGTGTGTGTGTGTGTGTGAGAGAGAGAGAGAGAGAGAGAGAGAGAGAGAGAGAGAGAGAGAAGACTGCTTTAAAGAACTTATTTAAACAAGGTCACCAAGAAAATACATTTACTCTACTTAGCAGTATCTAAACATATCTACTAGTAAAGCTAGGCTTAGAGTGACTCTGCTTCAGTTGCTTAGTACCCTTGATGGTTCTTCCTTTGTTGCTCGCACACAAACTTGCTTGCTACACCAATGCAGGGTAGGCATGTTTATGTGCATTCTGACAGGCCTGCTTGTTGATCATCTTTTCCCTGTCACCATTAGATGAAGGCTAGCTAGACTCTTGCTTTCACCTAAATACTGGCAGCTTCTGTGGCATGTATTCTAGGTAGCATGGGGCTGTACACTCAGGAAAGACAGACCTGCTGTGTGCTGCGTACTCGACTGTGCACTGGGGATTCTAAGATGAAGAAACAAGTTCTTCTCCTTTAGAAAACTCTCGTATCAGCGACATGAATATATATATATGTATGTATATATGTATATATATATGTATATGTATATAATATAATGCATCTATATTTTAATCATTTTATTGGGGGCTCTTACAACTCTTATCACAATCCATGCATACCTCAATTTTGTAAAGCACACTTGTACATTCATTGCCCTCATCATTCTCAAAACATTTGCATTCCCCTTGGGCTCTTGGAATCAGCTCCTCATTTTTCTTCCCCCCCCCGGCCCCTCTCTCCCTCATGAACCCTTGATAATTTATAAATTATTATTATATCTTACACTGCCCGACGTCTCTCTTCACCCACTTTTCTGTTGTCCATCTCCC
>NW_022104341.1:60842045-60846932 GCF_000313985.2 Echinops telfairi | reverse complement strand
TCATCATATAAATATATTTACATATGTACAATCCTGTATTTAGACCTCTATAAATATCCTTTGCCTCCTACTTCTTTCCTCTATTTCCTTTTACTTTCCTCTTGTCCCACTACCATGCTCAGCCTTCATTTGGGTTTCAGTAATTTTTCTCAGTTACATTGCCCTTGATCACTCCCTACCAGTCCTCCCACCCCCTCCTTGCCACTGGTTTTGAATCACTCATTGTTCCCTTGTCCCTGGGTTGGTTAACACCTCTCCTCTTCCCCCACCTCCCACTCTCCCATGCCCCCGCTTCCCCCCAAGTGCCATCAGTCCGTTGTTGTTTTCTTCCCCACATTGTTTATCCAGACTATCTTATCTAGATTGACCTGCAGAGATAATAATATGCACATAGAATTGCGGATGATGGGTTCAACAGCACCAAACAAAGTCACAAATAAAAACAAGGCTAAGATGGCAGCAGCAACAACAAACAAACAAACAAGCCAATGACATACAAAATCGAAAAAAAAGGAGGGGGAAAAAAAGTCTGTTAATAGTTGAAGATCTGTTTGTTGACCTTTAGGAGTGTTTTTGAGTCGAGTCTGATGGGGTACTGCACCCTGGCCCCAAAGTCTATTGTTGATACTCCCTCGGGACTTCCTTGCTCTGCTCCCCCTGCCGTTCTGTTGCACGCCCTTAGTGTTTTGCCTCGGTGTGGTGGGGTCAGCTCGGTCACACATCCCACACTGTCGCCAGTGCTGTCCCCTGTAGGGCCATGGGTTGGTGCAGGATGTCACATCTCACAGTGGGGCTGGCCATATGGTCCTCTCTGTGCATTGGCTGCTCTGAGCAGGGCTATTGCCCTTAGGGCTTGGTGGGCCAGGGTGTGCCCCCCCCCCCTTTCATTTGCTTCCGCTTCCTTCTGGGTGTGGTAGGCCGGTTCTTTCCTCACCAGACGGTCTGTTTTCATTCTTGGTGACACCCCCTTCCTTGTGGGGGTCAGGCTGATTCTGGGTGGGCATATAGTCCAGTCTTTTTATGGATTCCTCCACGTGTTACGTTGCCCTCCTGGTTTGGCACATCATGGTGGTGTCTGTATGCACATTCCAGTTCTGTGCGGACACAACCAATATTCTCCCCCTGGGTGGGTTAGTGCCCTGTTCCCCCTGTGCCATCATCTCAGTTTCTCCCCACCCCGATTCTCCCTCCTCCTTCCCCCTTTCCCCTTTATATTTTTAAATCATTTTACTGGGGGCTCGTACAACTCTTATCACCATCCATACATCCATCCAGTGTGTCAAGGACATTTGCACATCTGCTGCCATCATCATTCTCAAAACATTTCCTTTCTACTTGAGCCCTTGGTATCAGCTCTTCATTTTCCCCCTCCCTCCCTGCTCCACTCCCTCACAAACACTTGATAATTTATAAATTATTACTATTTTGTCATGTCTTACACTGTCCAACGTCTCCCTTCACCTACTAACATGGATATTTAAACAAACCATTGCCAGGCATATTGTTAAGTACTTGACCCTAGTAATATCTCTAGGTGAATTAGAGGCAAAGCACTTGCAGGCAGTGGAAATTCTCAGTGGGGACGTTTCTCTCACAGTAGACACAACTGGTCTCCTTCATTCTGCAAGTATCTATCGCGTGCTGGTTCTAAGGACGGGGGGCACTTAGTTACCAAACAAAGTGCCTGTGTGCATATCCCAGAATGAAAGATACCCCTGCCGCATGTCAGATAATGACAAGAGCTACTGGGGATGAGATTTTGGATAAGATGCCATTTGACCAGGGCCCCAGAGGCAGGGAGGGAATAAGTCCATTTAGGGGAAATGTGAGAAATGCTCAAAGAGTGGAGGGTACACATCACATAGAAGGGGCTCTGAATCAGCGTGAGGACTTGGACGTCTACTCTGAATTGGGCTGGGGAGCCACTGGAGAGTTAGGAGTTGAGAGGTGACAAAAGCCGTGACTTTAGAATCAGGCCCATGTGTTCAAATCACAACCCTTTTCCTTACTAATTCCGGCTGTCACCCGGGGCAAGTTCCATGATCTCTGTACTTCCGATTCCTTCCAAACATAATGGGATTGCTTAGTTTTACCTTGAAAGCTTGTAGCGAGTAGGAGTAATAGCAATACTAGTGGTCCTACTAGATGATAAGGGAGGTGTGAAAGGATTTCCTTATGCCTCGGGTGGGAAAAGGCAGGCTCTGATGGGAACGAGGCAGGGATGAGACAGGACTAGGACATGCACTTCAGAACAGATCCTGGAAGGGAGGCCTTGCAGACCCTGGGCTTGGGTGGGGTTGGGGATTCCAACTCTCCCGTGAGCCCAGCGGGACCGAGTAGAACTGCTCCACAGGGTTTTCCGGCCTGGAATCTTTATGGAAGTTTTTGCACCAAACGGCCAATCTTTAGGGAGGGGTCAGGCGCAAAGCGTTTGTACCACTCCATATGGGATTAGTGGAGCACAAATACGAAGCAATAGGATAAGTCTCTTTCTCTGCCTGCTCTGTCTTTTTCTCCCTGTGACTATATAAAGTCATGGGCTCCATGGGAACCATTGGGAGGATGGCGCAGGACCGGGCAGTGTATTTGCTCGGTGGTACAGAGGATCACTGTGGTCGGGACCAACCCAAAGACACCTAACAGCAGCAGCAGCAATATAAAATCTTCCTGCGAGAAGACCAAAATTATAGATATAGGACTCTCGATGAGTATAAGTTCCTGACAACAGAACCCTCTGCTACGTCCTCCTCTCTGCACACGGGCTTTAATAATATTATTCCCTGTTGAATGCTGGGCCTGAGGCACCTGGTCACTCTGGGCCTTACTGACATCGGAGGCCTCTTCTTCCTTCTTGCTTCTGTCTACACGTCCCCTGCTGTGTCGGGCTATCAGTTTACAGCTTTCCTGGCCTCGTAGGATTGTCCTGTTAGTGTCCGTAGCCCAGTTCGCCTAGTTAGCAAAGGCTGGAGTCTGCTGAGAAATGGTAAACAGAGCTGGGCTATGACTGGCAAGTGAGCATTTCCAGAACATTCAGTGGGGAAGGCTAATCTGCGCCCCCCTCCCCCCACAAAGAAAACAACTCAATGCTCTCAAGTCCATTTCGATTCATAGTGACCCCATAGGACACAGTAGAACTGTCCCTGTGGGTTCCCAAGACTGTAAATCTGTAGGAGTAGAACGCCTCACCTTTCTCCCTCAGAGCAGTTGGTAGTTTCGAACTGCGACTGGTACGCAACTCAATGCACCATCCGGTGGAGCTAAGACTAGATTAAAGGAAGGCCACCAGCTTCGTCTACGACACCTCCAGGGAACAAGAGATCTTGACCCCAGAGTCCCTGGGAAACCTAGAGTGTGGAAGAACCACCCGGCTCTGCCACGGCCTGGGTGTGCTGCCATAACTTCCCCATTTGTAAAACAGGGATGGTGGAGCTCCCCTTTCAGGGTGCTTCTGTGTGTGTCCCTGTGTTACAGATGAAAAGCCCCGATTCTTTCATCCTTCTGGTCCTCTCGAGCCTTTCCCATCCCTAGGCCCGAGTTTAAAAGGCCCCTGGGAATGGGAATCGACTGGACAACAGGAGGTTTGGTTTGGGATCAGACTTTGTTTGCATTCTGAGCTCGGTGGTGGCCAGGCGAGGTCGCTGTCAGTTCCTGCCGTCATTTCCTGGAACTGCTGTCATGGAAATATCACAAGTGAGTCGCTTTAAGGAACAGAAGCTTAGTCTCTCGCGGTTGGGGAGGAAAGTCCAGGTTCGGGGCACTACGTTGAAGGGAGGGAACCGTGGCGGCACAGTGCATTATACATTGGGCTGCCACCTCCAGAGTCAGCAGTTTGACAACCAGCAGCTACTCTGGCAGAGAAAGACCAGGCTGTCTATTCCTGTAAAGGGGTACAATCTCAGAAACCCGTGGGGGTCAGGTCTCCTCTGTCCTAGAGGGTCCCTATGAGTCAGCCTTGACTCCATGCGAGTGACTTTTTTGTTTTTTATATTATCTACATCAATCCACTTTTCAGTTTGCTCTGATAGCAAAGCTATTTACAATCCCTGGTCAATGTCCAGAGGGGGTGCTTGCAAATAGATTTTGGGCTTTCGCCACCATCCATAGCCTTCTGCAAACCTGGTGCTCAGAATTTAAACTCTAGTATAGTTTCTTCCTCCAAGCCTTTCTATCAAGGTACATCTGGAAATACGGTTTTATGCAGTCATCCAATAGAAGAGAGAGATTATTACTGATATTTCAGAGGGGTTCACAGAAATGTCACAGTTCAGAAGGTTCTTTAGTCCAGAGTTTTTCAAACAGTGGTTCGTGATTCTTGAAAGACCAACTGCGGTTCATGTTTGGTCTTCAAGCTTGATTGTTGGTAAGCATCATGGAGTTGATTGTGGCTCACAGAGACTCCATATGGCACAGCAGACCTGCTCCAGAGGGTTTCCTAGCCTGTAATTTTTACAGAAACAAATCATCATGTCTTTTGCTCCTGCAGCTGCTGGGTAACTGCGCCACCAACCTTATTAGCAGTCCATCTCTTCACCACCATGCCACCACAACCACTCTGTTAAGTGGTGAAAAGCCAATGCATGAAGTTGTTAGTGTGTACCTACTGTGTGCTCTCTACTGTATTCCCCACTAAGCCATCATACCAATGGTTAGAAAGTGGTTGGTGCTAGGGGATAGTTTATATATCCTCACTCTTTGGAAGATAGAAGCCCAAATGTAAGGCTCTGCCCCAGTCTACCTATTCAGTATATAGTTAATAGTGGAGGAGTTACAAGAATAGTTCAGCCATCACCATAATCTGACTTTAGAATATTTTCATTATCATCCCCCCCAAACAATCTTAGACCAATCCCCCCAAACCAGATATTATTATAATACAGTGAACCCTCG
>NW_022104341.1:60833588-60841242 GCF_000313985.2 Echinops telfairi | reverse complement strand
ATTTACAAATAAGGAATCCTACTTCGCGGAATTTCATTTATCACAGTAGGGTCTAGAACCGATTAACCGCGATAAACGAGGGTTCACTGTACCCCTTTTTGGAGACAGGAAAATGGAGGCACCAGGCATTTAAGCAATGTGCTTCCAACCCCACAGTAAGTGGTGGAGTCGGAGTCCAATATACCTGCCTCCACAACCCCTGCTCTTTCTATACCGTGCTTTTTTCCAGGAACTCAGCCCAAATTAAATCGTTATTTACTGGGGAGAATATTTTCCAGTTTGCGTTTTGTCCTTGTTCAGCATTTTTTAGATACGTAATATATTTTCCCTTTCCATCCCAACAGCCATCGTGTAATACGTAGATATGAATTAGGTTTAGTCTAGTACCCAGTCTGCCAGATTTTTCAAATGACAAAGGAAATAAGCACGGCAGACATTTTAAGTGGGAGACCAATGTTTAGGAGAAAGCTGGGTCTGACTCTGGCTGATGGCTTATTGCTTGTCTTCTCTGAACCTTGGTTTCCTCCTCCAGTCAGAAAAGCACATGGTACCATATCTGTTGTTTATGTGTTTAATAGATACCCATTGGGCATCCATGTGCCTGTGTTTATGCTGGATATTCCAAGAAAATGATCACATTGGGATTATCAATTATGCTTAGTCGTTAGTCTCTGTGTGGTGCAAAGCTCAGTGCTGACCAAAAGGCTGACAGTTCATATCTACCCAGAGATGTCACAGAGGAAGGCCTGACAAGCTATTTTAGGAGAAGAAAAAAAATCAACCCTTGAAAAGCCTATGAGCGTAGTCCTACTCTGAGTGCACCTTGAGTCAGAGTTAGAATCACCTGGAGACCAAAGGCACTGTCCTGAGAGCAAATGGGGTGGGTGGCTATGAACGGTCCGATGTGCTTTGGTGGGGTGGAGCCATGCTGCCTACATTACAGCTAGCTTCAGAAGGTTTACGTGATTTTCCCCAGGCCGCAGAGTCGAGATGGCTGCAGACTGGATGATTCCATAGCCCAGACCTGTGTCTACTTCTCCAGGTGACTTGGAATTGGTCTTGCTTGCATTCTGGAGGTTACAACGGATGCCTGTGAACATTTGTCACTGTGGTAGTTATATAATCTGTGGTCAGTTTGAGAGGATTACAAGTGAAGGGGTGGAGTCTAGCCTGTCAATGATTGTATAGCCTCTGTGTGGGCATGGCCTTCTCCTGAGAATTCTGGGAACTCCTGCATTCCTTCTTGGCGGCAGGAGACACACTCTCTCTCTGCTCACTCCCTTGGAGACTCTATACTGACAAGGTTCACTCCCTGAGAGACATTTCTGAGGAGAAGCCACATGAAGCTACCCTGAGACAGAGTTGTGGAGCTGAAGGAACAGCGTGGAGACCCCTGCCCATGCCGAGATGCTTCCACTGCCACTGGATCCACAAGACTTCCCACCCACTGGCCTGTGATCTTCTGGCATTCGGTATCATTGCATGTTTTTCGTGAGTCTGAAGAGGACTTTATTGATTGGTATTGGACATATGGCCTAATATCGGACATATGCACTTGATCTGGACTGGGCTGGGATGTTTTCTCAATATTCAACTGCTCTTCTATATAAAGCTCTTTCTAACACACATATGAGGTCTATGGATTTGTTTCTCTAGTCTTCCCGGACTAACACAATCACCAATGTGGCGTAGTGGTTACAAGTTGAATTGCAGGTCACAAGGTTAGTAGTTTGAAACCACCTGCTGCTCTGAGGGAGACAGATGACTTCCTCCTCCCATGAAGAGTTACCGGCTCGGAAACTCACAGGGGCAGCAGAACTACTGTGTTTCCCTGAAAACAAGACACTGTCTTACATGTATTCTTCCTCAAGAAGACTCACGGTGGCTGATTTTCAGGGGATGTCTTATTAAGTATGGTACAACCATCTACGTTTATTCAAAGATAGTTCAGTCTTCTCTTCTGGATCATCGACGCACAGTGCTGAGTCAAACGGCGGCAGCGCAGCTTCCCGTCTTCCCCCTGAGGACACACAACACCTAAAGCAGAGCCACCTGCTCCTCACGTCACTGGGGACACTTTGCCTCTCACTGTCCACGTCTCCCTCGGTGCCTCAGCTGCAGCACGCACAGAACTGACAGGGGAGCCGACCTGTGGATGGGCTGCCCGCACCTCTGCGGTCCCCTCCGAGATAGCAGCTGTCATGATGGGGCAGATGAGAAGGGTGGCCCGTCTTTGTGACCGATCCGCACGCAGGTGCACTGCAGAGCCACATCGATCGCTATGTCTTATTGTCGGGGGATGGCTTATATCGCGCAAATGCTTAGAAATCCTGCTACGGCTTCTTTTATGGGTACTTTCAGGGAAACAGGGTACCTGTCCTATAGGGTCACTGGGCATCGGCATTGACTCAGTGGCAGTGAGTTTGCATTTTTGTAACAAGACTGGGCTTAAGCTTTTTGACTGCTTGGGTAAATGTTTCAGAGGCAGCCCCAGATTCAGTTTGTGATACCATCAACTATTGTCCATTCCTCTCACCCATTGTCACAAATGGAATTGTGTCCTCCAATCTGTGTGTGCCTGTCTGGACCGCAACTTTCAGTAGGTTTGGCAGTTATGCAGCGATATAATTTGGTAGTGATAGAATGGTATAACCACATACACAGCCATGTTGCGATCTGATTCGATCAGCCCTTCAGTAGTCGAGGGACGAGGTGGGATTCTGTGCCCTTTGTCTGGTCATGATCCTGATCTGCAGTAAGGGGCATTTTCCTGGCGGTGCTGGGGTGGTAGCTGGCATCACCTTTTCTTTTACAAGAGATAGAATGAGAGAGGAACAAGCAAGGAGGGGGGGAGGGGGGCGCTTGCCACCACCAAGAAGGAAGAGTCAGGAGCAGAGCACATCCTTTAGACCTAGGGTCCCTTTGACCCAGGGCAAAATTGATACCCAGACACTTGGGGATCTCTAAGGAACCCTGGGCCTGCAAATACTGAAAAGAGAAGGGATCTTCCTCCTAAACTACGAGCCAGAGAGAGAGCACACCTTCTCCCAGTGCTGGCACCCTGAATTCGCACTGTCGGCCTCTGAGAGTAGGTTCCTGTGCTGAAGTCATCCCTTGTGGTCCTGTGTAAGAGCAGCAGTAGATTACCCTGGCCCCTATTTGGTTAGTACAGGGTTCCTCAAACTAAGGCCCGCGGGCCACATGCGGCCCGCCAAGGACATTTATCCGGCCCGCCGGGTGTTTTTGCCGCCACTGCCTGTCCTGCTTAGCAGCCAACTCATCCAGTGTGCATAGGAATTTGTTCATAGTTTTTTTTTAAACTAGAGTCCGGCCCTCCAACGGTCTGAGGGACAGTGAACTGTTCCCCTGTTTCAAAAGTTTGAGGACGGCTGGCGTTAGTAGATATAGGCTGGATTTTAGCAATGCCCACCTCCCTCTGTGCTTGCTGCTGCATCAGAGAGAGACAGAGACCGAGGCCAGATTGGAAGGGACCAGCCTCCCTGCAACATATTTTCCAACCTCAATTAAGATTCTCTGAACCCCCTGGTATGTGTGCCCCAAAGCCCTGAGCGAAAGTCGACTGGAGGTTGGAGTTGTGCCCTGACAGGTGTCCCCACTGGGTCCTACCAGTAATCAAGGAGGAGAGTCACTTTCTTAAGAGTCCCCGCCTGGAGCTGGTCTGTTGAGATTGGGATGCAGACTTAGAAAGACACTGGGTGCCACTAATGTCAAGGTAGAGGTGTTTTTTTGAAGTCCTGTTGCTTCGGGAGACGTTAGAAATGCAGAGTTAGAAGAATTCTGACACTGGGATGGAGAAGCCAGCACCTAAAATCTCCATCCTGATGTTCTTTCTGGGAAGACCCGTTCTTTTTAAAGGATTCTTGGACATTACTATGTATTGAGGAGCCCTTGGCTGGTGCAAATGATTACATGTTGACGACTAGCCTGAAGGTTGGCAGTTCAAACCCACCCAGAGGCACTTGGATGACAGGCGAAGCCACAGGTTCCCAACTGTCTCAGCCCTGAGACATTTGATGGGACAGTTCGACGTGGCACCACAGGTCACTGTGAGGTGGAACTAACTCAGCCGCGATTTGAGCTCGTGCTGTGTGCAAGGAGTTAGTGGGGTCCTTGCATAGTAGTGTCCTTGGAACCCCACAAAACTCACCTCTGTTTCACAAATTAGGAACCTGTTGGCAAAGCTGAGGTCACCCCGCTGTCCCAAAAGGTTTCTTTTAAACTTCACCTTCACCTTCTTTCCTCGCACAGCCCCGCAAACTTGAAGAAAATCTCTACCCAACATTTATTTCTTCATTAAAATTGTTGTGTGAATCTGAGCCCAGAGAGCCATCAGTCAAACCATATGTTACCATATGATTGTTGAGGATCCTGGCGTGGTGTGCTGGGGCCATTGCGGCAGGGACGGCAGTTGCCATGGTATCTGACCTGTGTGGCAGGCGCGCTGGCTGTGAGAGCTTGAAAACCGAGAGTTGGGAGAACGTGGGAGACATGTATGTAATCATATTTGCCTCACATTTATTCCGTTAATGCCCAAAGGCTTTGTTTCGTGCCATAAATGACTACATCTCAACCCGCTACTTTCAGGATTTCTCCTCCACTTTAAAACAAAAATCTTCATTTTAAACCGTGCATCCCTTCAGAACTTGGCCACTCCCCCCTACAACCAGTTGCAGAGATAAGTTTAATTTTTGTGGTGGTTGTGCTATTTATCGAAGCTGAATTTCATCAGCAGATACCTCCTTTTTTTATGCAGACATATGGCAGGAAGATTCTTGGTATTAATTAGTAGCTTCTTGACAGTCATGCAATAGGTGTTTCTATACAATCCCAGTGTAACAGTATAACAGTATACATTTTAATATCACAGTGTTTTATGTCATCTAACCCAGTTTCCCGTTTTATAGGTGAGGAGATGAGGCCTAGCAACATGACTTTTCCAGGCCAAAGACTTAACTAGTTTTTATAGTACAGAAATCGGACATCATGAGTTATTTAGGTTTGGTTATAAGTCTCGATTTGTGACTTATTTATTTAATGGAAAGAACTTCCTTTTAAATGAAAGAATATGCCAGAACTGCATTTATAGAAAATTGTTTCTCTGGAAATGATGTAAACAAACATTGCATATAACACTCTTGCCAAACATCCAAGCAGCTTCACCGTAGAATATTTTAGAATATGGAAAACTAGTCCTTTTGGAATGCAATATGGCAACTGCATTAAATCCCAAGTCAGTCTCATGCTTTCTTATATTATTTTATCAAGAAGGTATTTCACAGGGCTGTTCCATAATTCTCTTCCATTCAAATTCTACAAAGACCAAACAACGCAAACACATTGCCATTGAGGTGTGCTGATTCATAGTGACCCGATAGGACCAGGCAGAACTGTCACTGTGCAGCTGGTGGGTTCAAACTGCTGACTTTCCGTTAGAAGCCTAACACGTGTAACTCCTACACTATCAGGGCTCCTTCAAGTTCCTTAGGGACCCGGAAATGGGGGGAGGGGTGATGACACATGGCGGCTCACTCTCCTTCAAAGGGTTGTATAAGCCTATGGAGGAGCTAAGACATTCTAAAACTGGCATAGCTGTTCTGTCCTCGTCCCCTGCCTTTTCCGCTTCAGAATCTTCTGTTGGTTTGGTTTTTAAACCCTCAGCATCTCCGTGATCTTCCCTGGCATCCTCAGCAGTATCTGCTTGGCTAGGCTTTCTCTCCTCGTTCATGATTTCAGAGGTCACTTGGAAAAGAAGCTTTATGAATGTCAGGTCTGTAACAGTGTGTTTAGCAGCGGGGACCAGTTTAAAGATCACTTAGCAATTCACAGTGGAGATAAACCCAGCCATTGTACTCTATGTGATTTGTGGTTTATGCAAAGAAATTAATTAAGGAGACATCTCAATGATGCCCATAATATTTCAGAAGGTGTAATAACTGAAGAAATTCTTTCAGTAGAAACACACTTGCAACCGGAATCTGTAACATCAATGACAATTCTAGAACAAGTTGGGAAGGTACATGTGCTACCATTGCTTCAGGTCCAAATGGATTCAGCACAAGTAACTGTGGAGCAGGTCCATCCAGGTCTGCTCCCGGACAGCCAAATGCATGAATCACATATCAGTGAGCTTCCAGAGCAGGTCCAGGTGAGTGAACTAGAAGTGGGTCGAATTCAAAGGGAAGAAGGTACAGAAGTGCATGTTGAGGAGCTGCATGGTGAGCGAGTAAATCAGATGCCAATGGAAGTACAAACTGAGCTTCTAGAAGCAGGCTTGGGTCAAGTGACCCCTGAAATCATGAACGAGGAGGAGGTTTTCTGATGCCAAATGACATACTGTCAAGTCATTCCAATTTAGGCTGCCCCCAGTGCACCAGAGTAGAGCTATGCTCCAGTGGGTGGCCACTGGCTGAGTTGTGGGGCAGTAGACCACTCAGCCTTCCTTTTGAGCAACCCCAGTGGACCTGCACCCTGTGCACCACCCAGGGACTCCGTCTGATGCCCAGGGGTAAGAAAATAAAGTCCACCCTGGCAGAGGGGTTGTTCCTGTGTAGGATGCTCACCTTTGCATCCCTAGCATCTGGAAAGAGGTAAGACCTGGCCCCAAGTAGGGGAGTAATAAATATTTGCTTTCTGAATATGTACTACGTGACAGCCACTCTGTGTGTGCATCTTTCAAAAACGCCCTTATCCAAATTCTTTTTCTTGTTTTCCTATTGAAATCTTAACGAGCAGCCAGACCCAAGTACCATCTCTTTCAGGTCTTCCCCCCCGCCTCCCCCCACTGAACACTGACAGCATTCTGGGCCCGTGCCAACTACCTGGGGTTCATAGGGTGCCAGGGTGGCATTGTTCTCTGTGATGTCATAGTTTTTTATTCATTGTTGCATCTCCCAATGAGAGTGAGCTCCTTTCAGGCCATGGGCCATATTACACATGGCTCTTGACTCCCTTAGAAAGGTTGTGATTGATTGGCTGAGTTATTAATTCAACATCAGTCGCCTACGCCTGGAAGGTTCAGCGTTTTAGGGTTTCCAGGTTCCGTTTTCCTAGTGGGTGCATTCCCAGAGACCTGAGTGTTGGCGTGGGCGTGTGCCCACACAGAGCACCGCACACTGACCACGGAGGTACGTAAAGCGCCTCCTCCAGGAGTAAAGGCACGCATGAACATCACAATTCTCCTTCGTCGTCTTCTTTCTCTCTTTCTGGAACATTAAAATGGGGGTGGGGGCAGAGGGGGTAGCCTTAATGGAACTGGGGGGGCAGGGGAGGTGGAAGTCCTGGAGTGGAAATTTGGCACCATCTGCTTTGCATTTAAGCTTTTGGGCAACTCGACTTTCCATTTCTGAGAAGTTGCCATGTGCATTGTCATGAATATTACTTACAGTCAAGTTAACACTGGCTAAAGTCGGAATCTTTCCGACATGTGGAACTGATTTACTTGCCATTTTCCTTGGACCCTCCTTGAAAGCCCAGACAGACGACAGCAACCCAGAGCCCAGGAACCCTTCAGACCCTTTATTGCACTTTAGGGACTTGGTCCTGTCTTGTTTTGCTTGCTTTTGTTCTCTGGGTTCATGTTTACCCCTCTCATTCTCTCTCTCTCTCTTTCTCTCTCTCTCTCTCTCTCTCTCTC
>NW_022104341.1:60831776-60833488 GCF_000313985.2 Echinops telfairi | reverse complement strand
TCTCTCTCTCTCTCTCTCTCACACACACACACACACACACACACACCAACAGGAAATCAAGTGATCAAAACTAGAAACTTTGCTTGCCGAGATGATTGCTTTAGATTTTCCCCGCTCAGTCTGAATGCAGGCTGTCCCTCTCCCCTGTAATTTCTCGTGAGGGGTAGGCTAGACCAAAACAAACAGCCCTTTGTCAAGGGACACCAACTTGTGGCTCTCTCTGCATGCAAGCTCACTATTCAAAGCTCGTGTCCCAGAAGGGTGTTAAAGTTAGCAGCCACCAGGTGTCATTTGAGTTTTTTTGTACATTTGAAGTATCTGCTCTTTTTGGCAATGGGGCGTGTGTGTGTGTGTGTGTGTGTGTGTGTGTGTGTGTGTGTACACACTAGAGCCTCTAAAGGACAGGAAAGGAAAAAGAGGACAAAAGGACTCTGTTAATGCATTGTTGCAGGAAGAGGAAATATTTGCCTCCTTTTGTAACTAGTATACTCTGAGTAACCAACCAAAATAATGGTCAATGGAACCTAATGTCTATATGAATTGTTTCATAAACATTCATTTATTCTCATTGGGTGCGACATACTATTAGCATTGCTGACCATAAAGAATAAAAATATGTGGAATTAACTCATTACCAAGGAATTCACAAAAATCTTCAGACCTGGTCTACCACCTCAGCAACCCCCTCAATTAAAAAAAAAGTGAAGAAAATAAAGTATGAATAATAGGGGGCTTTCACTAAGTAAATTTACAATTTTTGTCCTTTTTTCCTATTAAGTAATTTTCTAGTTTTATGAAAATGAGCCTCTCACTTTTTCATTAAAATAAGTTTTATTTAAAGTTCCATTACCTTTGTTATAAAATTCATAGCAGAATCAGGTTTAACCGCAAACATTTATAGAGAAGGGAGAAACTGCTACTAGCAGGTTTTTAATAAAAAGTGAGTTTTGACTTAGTAAACTCATGTACTCAGGAGTACTCATGGAGGTACTTTATAAAGCCAAGTACTCGTGAGTACTCATGGAGGTACCATATATACTCGAGTATAAGCCAGCCTGAATATCAGCCAAGGCATCTAATTTTACCACAAAAACTGCATGAAAATTGTGCTGAAAAAAGTATATACTCAAGTGTTTATGCATGACTATATACGATATTTTGCTCTTGCAGTACTTCCAACTATTGTAGAATAGTTCACTGAGAGGATATTTTTAATAGATTAGCTATTTTATTATAGGGTAAAAGTAACTATCATAGTATGTTATACTAACCATCGTAATGGTATACATTCATGCATTTACTGCACTTTTACGTAAATGCACATTCACGTTTATGACATTAAATGAGTTACATATGTAAAGTACCTAATGCTTGATAAGCATTGGCTATTATTATTGATATGCCCTAGTAGATTCTCTCATCCAGTCAATTCTGACTCATTAGGGACCTTATAGGACAGGACAGAACTGCCCCTGTAGGTTTCCCAGACTGGCTCTTTATGGAAGTAGAAACCTCGAATTTCTCCAAGGAGTGCCTGGTGGTCTCGAACTGCCGTGGTGGTCTCGAACTACTGCAGATCTTGTGGGTAGCAGCCCAATGCATATTTACTTTTTTTTTTTTAATCGTTTTATTAGGGGCTCATAAAACTCTGATCACAATCCATACATACATCAATTGTGTAAAGCACATTTGTACATTCATTACCCTCATCA
>NW_022104341.1:60830070-60831207 GCF_000313985.2 Echinops telfairi | reverse complement strand
TGTGCTTCTTCCATGTGGGCTTTGTTGCTTCTGAGCTTGATGGCTGCTTGTTTATCTTCAAGGCTTTAAGATCCCAGACGCTATATACCTTTTGATAGCCGGGCACCATCAGCTTTCTTCACCACATTTGCTTATTCACCCTCTTTGTCTTCAGTGGTTGTGTCAAGAAGGTGAACACCATAGAATGCCAAGTTAATAGAATAAAGTATTCTTGCACTGAGGGAGTACTTGAGTGGAGGCCCAATGTCCTTCTGCTACCTTAATACTAAACCTATCAATATAGGCACATAGGTCTATTTCCCCATCGTCATATATAAATATATTTGCCTATGTACATTTCTTTATCTAGACCTCTATAAATGTCTTTTCCCTCCCAGCTATTTCCTCTGACTTTCCTCCTGTCCCACTATCATGCTCAATCTCCATCAGGGTTTCAGCAATTCCTCTTTGTTACATTCCCCTTGATCCTGCCCTACCAGGCCTCCCACACCCACTTCACCACCAATTTGGATCATTGTTGTTCTCTTGTCCCTGGGTTTGTTAACACCACTTCCTTTCCCCCCACCTTCCCCTATCCCATGTCCCCCCGGAACTGTCAGTCCTGTTGTTTTCTCCTCTAGATTGTTCATCCAGCCTATCTTATTTAGACAGACCTGCGGAGATAAAAACATGCACAAAAACAAGACAGAGCAAAACCAAACAACAATGTACAACCAAACAACAACAAAAACAAACCACTGACAAAGAACAAATCAAAACACAACAAGAAAGAAAAACTTGTAGTTAGTTCAAGGATCATTTGTTGGCCTTTAGGAGTGTTTTCCAGTCCAGTCTGCTGGGGCACCACGCCCAGGCCCCAAAGTCTTCAGCATTCCCTGGGGACCTTGCTGCTCCATTCCCTTGCTGTTCCGCTGCACTCCCCAAGTGCTGTGCCTCAGTGTGGCAGGATCAGATTGGCGCAATTCCCACACTGTGTCTCTGGTGCTGTCCCCCGCAGGGCCATGGGTCAATGAGGGGCATCATGTCTCATAGTGGGGCTGGCCATGCTGTCCTCTCTGTGGACTGGCTGCTCTAATTGGGGTCATCATCCTCAAGGCCTGGTGGGCCAGGATGTGTTCCACTCTCTCCTACTCCCCC
>NW_022104341.1:60784832-60827982 GCF_000313985.2 Echinops telfairi | reverse complement strand
CCATACACACATCAATTGTGTAAAGCGCATTTGTACATCGTTTCTCAAAACATTTTCTCTCCATTTAAACCCCCGACATTAGGTCCTCATTTTTTACTTTTAATCTCAGTAAGGCCGTGCTAATTATTTGAATAGGAGCCTTGATGATGCAATGATTATGGGTTTGGCTGCTATCTTCAAACCAGCAGTTAGACTCTATCAGCTGCTCCTGAGAAGAAAGATGAGGCTTTTTACTCCGATTGAGAGTTAGTCTCGAAAACCCACAGGGGCAGTTCTACCCTGTCCTATAGGGTTGCTATAAGTCAGCGTCGACTCAATTGGCAGTTAATCTGGTGATGTAGGAAGGAGTCTTACGGTGCCGTGGCTAAGTGGAGCTGAGTGGTTAAGTGTTGACACTGCTAATAGAATGATTTGGTTTGAACCCTCCATCTGCTCCACAGGAGAAAAATGTGGCCGTTGCTTCCGTAAACACTTACCATTTGGGAACTCTTTGGGACGGCTCTACTTGGTCTTGCAGGGCCACTGCGCATCAGAAACCACTTGAAGGCAATGGTTTTAGTGCTAACGGGAAGCTGGGCGGTTTGAACTTGCCAGACACACTGGTGTGGAAGAAGCTGTGGCAGTTTCTCTACTTCCCAAAAGATCATCACCATGGAGACACCCGTGGGGTGGCCCCCTCTGTTCTGTAGGGTCACTGTGAGATCTGACTCAACAGCGACAGGGTGGGGTTGTCAGTTTTTGTTTTATTATCACAATTCATAGCAACTTAAAACAAAGTAAAGACGTCTATCAGGGCAGGGTGCGTGTGCCCAGGAAACCAATTGCACAAGTTCTCCTATTGTATCACCGATGAGTTTTATTCTGATTCCCAGCCTCAGCGTCTTCCTCTGCCATGGTTGGCTTTCAGTATATAAGCATTTTCTTTTGTTACAAACCCGGGACAGCTCTGTTTCTTGCAAGTCACTGTGATATGCTCCAGATTTTGTTGTGATAGCAAGGGTCAAACATCAACCCTTGCCTTTTTTTCTCTTCTGAAAAGTCTTGACCCCGTGCAAATGGCTCCTGGAGAATTTAGTTACAACTCCGACTGCAGCCCCTTTTTGGAGAATGGCGGTTTTGAAAAATAATGCCTGCCTCTCCCTATCATAAAGGCATGAGGTACTCAATCTGAGATTTGGGGAATTGTCAGTTCTGTTACTCTTTTAGTTGGTTTCTAAATTTTGTATAAGCTTTTCCTACTAAGAAGATGCTACCATAGAGGAATAGACAAAGTTTAGAGTAAGGCAGACTTCACCTTGAGATCACTTAACAATGGTACACTTTGGACAAGGCACTTAAGCTCTCAGAACCTCAGTTTTCTCATCTGTGAATTGAGGACATGATAACTAAGATAAGGAACTATGTGAATCAGATGTGAAGATGCATTGTAAAGCCCCTGAATCAATGCTATGCCTTTGATAATACATACAGTATTAGGTCTAGTCTTCTCTCATAATTAGAATAATTCATTCAGATTTTTAACTGCTGCTTTAAAAATGTTCTCACAGAAGAGTTTCTTGTTCACCGTTCACTGACAGCATAATGTTCAGTTTCGTACGTGCACAATATGTTTTTTAATTAGCGAAGCCTGATTTCATTGTACCCCTATGGTTATTTTCAATTTTCTTTTTAGTGGTTGCCTTTGGATTAATATTGGCAAACTATTTTCTTAAGCCACCTATATCCATTAGGAACATGTTTAGAGACTGAAAATGACAGATTTATAGCAACGGACTCGTGACCTCAGAATACAGTATGATCAGCCTCCTCAGAGAATGTAATTTTTTCCCCTGGACCTTCCATATGTTTCACAGTGTTAGGTTAAATAGTCTGGTAAAAATCAGACGCTGTCTAATCTTCTGGGCAGAAGGGATTCCTGGAGACCTGGTAAAAGTTGATTCGCCCGGTATGCTTGCAGGAGAATAAAGACATGAGTATGTTTTGTTTTCTGAAACACTTAAAACTTGAATTGCCTTGGATTCTCAGCCCCGACCTGGTTAGGTTGCTTAAATGATAGCACTTTGCTTTTTCAATGGTTAGTGTTGGTCAGCGCTTTGAGATAGCAGGATTTGTAGTTTCTTCTCCCATGGACACAATGCCTATAATCATAAAAATCAACAGCTAAATAAAGCTATCAGTGAACTAACTACTCAGCTCCAACGGGCTTGCGGCCACACCCATCCCCAAAGCCACCATTGATTCATAGTGCCCCTGCAGGACGGAATAGAACTGCCCCTCCAGTTTCTAAGGCCGGCATCTGTCCGGAAGCAGATTGTCTCATCTGTCTCCCACCAAGTGAATAGTGGGTTTGAACCACCGAGCCGTATGATTAGCAGCGAAGCACTTTACTGAAATCACCAGCATTCCTTTGGCTTGCCATCAGACTAAAAACCCACTGCCACCGAGTAGATTCCAACTCATAGCAACCTTACATAGGTTTCTGAGACTAAAAATCTTCACAGCAGCAGACAGAGACCTGTAAATGCCAAGACAATAAGCTTTTGAATAAAAATCCAGACTTGTGTTTTCTTAGCAAAGATTGGGGAGGGAGACCCACTGAATCTCATTAGGCATGCAGAGGTCTTTATTTCTTCACTGTGCTGTTCTGATACAGCAGTCTTTTCAACGGCCAGTGAAAAACTTTGGCAGAACTGTGGGGGGAGTAAAGGCAGGGCCAACAGTCTGGATTGATGACCTTATTAACACTCATGCCATTGTTCTGATTCCAGCCAAATGAAAGCCTCTTGCCTTGTGTTATGCTGGTCCAATTAAATGGAGAGAGGTAGGAGGGGGGGAAATGGTGGTTCGGAAGGGTGGGTAAGTGCACTGGGGCCAGGGAAAGATTAAAGTACAGCCCATAGGAAGTACATACAGCTTCGAGTGCAGGCAACATGCGTTTCAAGATGCTTGCCCTTTAAAACAGTTTCTCTCTCTCTGGAGGGGAGGAGGAAGAGAGGAGAGAAAGGGAGATAGAACTCTGTTCCACTAACATTATACCCCCAAATTAGCCAATTTGGATTGAATCTCCCCTTTGGAAGAATAAGAGAAAGGACTGGAACATGCAAGGGGGGGATTTAATTACGGTAAATTGTATGATATCCAGGTTGGATAACATTCTGCTAAAGATATCTGTTTTCTTGCTGAAAGTGCAGGTTTGGTGCAGCGCCGTTGGGTGAGAGCTGAAGGGCTAAGTAGTGTGTACTGGAGTATAAGGCAGCAATTAATATGTGGCCTCAGGGAAGGCTCAGAAAACCTTATCTGTGCATTGCTAGGTGACTCTCGCCAATCGGTAGGGCTCTAATTTCCTCTAGCTTTCGGATCAGGTTTTAGATTTTCCTCTGAGTTTTATAATAGCCCAGCTAGAGGGTTCTTCCTCTTTTCTTTTAAGGCCTTCAGAGTTTGAAAAATATAGGAAAACATTTTACTGGGGCCTATTAAAGAGACCACCTGGAATGTATGTACAGAGAAACGCACAATTCTGTGTCCAGCTTGGTTAATTAGTACAAAAATTAGCTCTCTGTGACCAACACCCAGGTCCAGAAACAACTTTCCGACAGCGTTTCACAAGCCCCTTCACTCTCCATTAGGGCATTCACTCGCCTGATCTCCCACAGGAACAGGTGAGCGTGGCCTGTTGTTGAACTTGATAGAAGTAGGATGATACTCCTTGTATTTCGGGCGTCTGGCTTCTATCACTCAACTTGATGCTTCTAAGATGCATCCATCTTGATGCATTTTTCAATTGGTTGCTCATTTTGGGGGCTGAATATTCTACTGGGTGATTACCCCGTAATGTGTCTTGTTCTCTTGCTGATAGACATGTGGGTGTTTTCCAGGGAGTGCTGCTGTGAACATTCTTATCTCTGTGTTTTCATGATCACATGAGCATGTTTCTGTTAGGTGAATACCAACAGCGGCAGTTGCTGGGCCATACACTAGACTTCTAATTCACTATGGAAGATCCTGCCAGTTTTTCAAAGTATGTGTATTAATAAGAGAAAGCTCAGTTTTGTCTTTAGATCGGAATACTCAGTTCTCATGAGCATAGAAGATATTTTGTTGTTTTCTTTTGATGGTAGGAATAAATTTAACGAATGAAGAGAAGCCTTAGTGAAATACTTCCATTTAAAATATTTTTTCTAACTTATCAGTTTTAATGATTGTCTTACGACACAGTAAAGCGTACTTTTCGTTTTAGTACTAACAGGGACCACTGATTCCCAGGAAAGAGTCAGAAGCAGGGTCTGCGAAGATTTCACTTGTCGGGACTTTGGGGTTGTACAGGGTAACTCCTGACTGTGCCTGTGCTGTGTTCAAATCTCAAATCTCTGGACTGTCTTTGGTTCTCCAGGGCAATGGGACAAGATAAAGTGACAGCTTATAGAGTAAAATGAGTACTCACTGCCAACTCACCCACCATCCCTAAGCCTGATCCTGTGAGTAACTCATCCAGGTGACCTGAGATGATCACTCATCCATTCTTACAGCTCGAACATCCTGTAAAACAGTGCCAGCGAGGTATAGCATTCCAATTTCCTGGCTGTCCACTTAGAAACAACCCAGCCCCCAGCCAGTCAGCCAGCAAACCAACCAGCCAACCAAACAAACAAACAATGCTGCTTTGCTTTTCCCAGTTTTACAGGGTCACTCACCGCCATTAATTCCAACTCACAGTGACCCGATAGGACAGGGTAGAAACTACCCTTGAGGGTTTCCAAGACTGTCGTTCTCTAAGAGAAGAGACAGATTTGTCGTTCTCTTGCAGGTTGGCCGAGTGGGTTCAAACTGCCGACCTTGCGGTTGGCAGCTCAGTGTGTACCTCATGTCACACAGAATGTCGTAGAGAAGAAAGCCTTCCTCTGCAGATCTTCATCACCCTTGACATTGGTCACATCGGTAAGGTTACACCTTGCTTAAAGTAAAATGGATAGGGAAAAAAAAACCCCAAAATCCAAATTCTGTTTTTAACTCCTTCTGTATTCAGGTATGAATTTCCCTAGTGCGCACCCAGTTGCAAACCAAAGAAGTTGGCAGTTCAAACCCACCAGTTACTCTTAAGAGAGACCATTGAGGCAGTCTGCATCAGTAAAGATTACATTACAGCCTGGGAAACCCTACAGAGCAGCGTCACACCTAGAGGGCCACTGTCAGTCTGAATGGACTCCGTGGCAATGGATTTGGTTTGTATTGAACAAAACAGTGATGTAAATACATTTAGTGGCTTTGCTTTTTTAAGCGATACCTCTTTTTAGTCCAAGGACTAGGTTCAATCCTTTGGATGGGTGTGTGTGTGTGTGCGCGCGCGTGCGCGCACCTATCCAAAATTGTCTAACTTTCGAACATGAGTATCCTTAATCTGTAACATGTGCTTCCAGATCCCTGTCCTCCTGCCACACTAGGGTTGTTGTGGGGATCAAAGGTGATGATTGATTGATCTGAAATTGTAAACTATAATGGTCCCTTGGAGAGGGCTGGGCCTGACCAGGCTCTGGTCATAGTGGAAACTCACTCTCTACCCGGAGATCCTGTGTGCACCCCTCTGAGCCTGAACTTTTAACCTTACACCAGACAGGGGTGAGTGGGCATGTCTTGAGTTCCTGGTTTAGGTTTTACTGGCCGGGTTGACTAAAGTGATTTTATTTTTGTTTATTCTGGAGAGGAAGGGTGAGACAGGGGATTGTTTGTATGGGTAGTAGCTGGCACAGAGGTCGAACTGGTCACCTTTCATTAATGGCACCTCGAGGAGGCTTGCAGTAGGTAAACTTTCAGCATCACCGTTGTTCACATCTAAGCCTTTTCATTTTCTTTGCTGTGTTTTTGTTTATTTTTGTTGTTGTTAAAGATTCCTGGTGGCTGGTGCTTGGCTACCAGCTGCTAACCAAAGTGTCAGCACTTTGAACCCACCCGCCACTTCATGGTAAGAAGCTGTAACAGCCTTGGAAGCCCTGTGAGACAGTTGTCTTCTGCCCTGTGGCCTTCTTCGGAGTTGGAATTGTTACTCACCCACATCTGTTAGGTTTATCAAATAGAAAAATGCTTAATAACCCATAAAAAGACCTACATAAAAATATTAGCAATTGTTAATCATTGTTGGGAGCCCTGGAGGTGGAATGGTTAAGTCCTTGGCTGACGTGTTCAGCCACACAGACTAGAGAAACAAGTTCAGTGACACTCACATATGTGTAAATGTATGTTAAAGGAGTAATTGTGTGTCAATAAAACACCTCATCCCAGTCCAGATCAAGTCCATGAGTCTGATACTGGTCCATAAATCCCTCTTCAGACTTACGGAGCCACACACAATGTTGCAGAATACAAGAACATCACTGGCTGGTGGGTGCAAAGTCTTGTGGATCCAATGGTGGTAGTCCTGGCAGAGAGAGAGGGGAAGTTCCCAAGGTCCTCCTTCTGAGCAGGCCACGCCCACCAGGAGGTATCTGATTCACAGGCTTGACCACGCCCCTACATTTTTATATCTTCCAAGTCAACAAAAAAACAATGTAACTACCACAACTTGTCATTGAAAGTTGGGTGGTTCGAACCCACCTAGAGACTCCATGTAGAAAGAGGTGGTGATCTCCATAAGCAGGTCAGCTCTGCCACATGGCCTCGCTATGAGTCAGAATTGACCAAACAGCACCGCCTTTAATAGTTGTGATTGGGAGAAGAACAAAACCTTGCACAAATTCTTTGTTCTAACTGAACAGCCACTCTTTAGTGCAAACGTTTTTCTTGAGGTTGGGCCTCTGATGGATGCTGGCTTGAGCAGGGTGGCTCTGGTGTGTTCCCCTGTCATTGTTCAGTCACCTCTTAGGGGGGGTCACCTTCCAGAAGAGGACAGGCACTGCATCCAGTGAGATCTCACAGCCTTGTAAATCCCGTGACTTGAAATCAGCACATACGTCAGGATTTGGAGAGACGATATGAATGGTGTTCATTTTTAGTAAAGGCGTACTTTGGGTTGTACACTGTTGTTCTATGATACTTAGAATATAGGCTGGTCGGGCGGCTGTAGTGATGTGTCAGACATGGGCCCAGCCGCTTGTTATTGTTGGCTGCCTGCTATCCAGCCATAACACTGTCACTCAGGCATGTAGCCTGCTAACCGCTCAGTGGTTCAAACCCACCCGTTATTCCAAGGGAGAAAGGTGAAGCTGTGTGCTCCCCGGGAGATTTACAGCCTTCGAGACCCCAGACAGGTTCTCTAGGAGTTAGAATGGACTCCACAGCCGTGGGTTATCCAGTTGTGTGTTCCGGACCAGAACCTCTGCCTGGGGTTTCTTGACTGCAGTGTTAAATAGAAGGGAGATCCCCAGGCCTTTCTTTGTGGAGCCATTGGCTGGATTCCCACTGCAGTAGGACAAAGCTCCTGAGAGCAACCCACTCGTGTCCACTACAGTTTTCACCAGAGCACCAGGCATTGGGAATTGTAAGAATGGAGGTCTACAGATTTCTAAACTTGTCCCCTCTGAAGTGCAGTGCACTTGAGCATTCAGAATCCTGATGCCTTTTGATTACAAAATAGCCCCAGTGAGATCGAGAGCAGATCCTTACAAGCAAATGTATTCATGCATCTGCAGCAAGATGCATGAATACCCACACTACTTGGGATTAATAAAGGCTACACATACATGTCAGTTTAAGTTATAAATTGTCCTCAAAGATGTTAAGGCTAAATCATATTTTAGTGACACCTGACACACAGTTCTGATTTTCAGAGCTTTTAAAATGTTGACATTAACAAACAAGCGTTTTAATATGCACTATATTCAGATATTAGATCCTGACACGGGTTTTTGTTTGTTGTTTTGTTTTTTTAAATAAATTAAATGTGCATCAGGTACCTAGGTTGCCAATCCCAAAGAAAGCAAAGAGTTAAGCGTTACAGTACCCGGGGTCCAGTCTCAGGCTTGCCCAGGGGCTGTGGGCAAGTTACTTAATCCCCCTGAGGCTCAGGCTTTCCTCCAAAGCTGCAGTCAGTTTGTATGAATATTACGTACCATATGCATGGGCGATACAACGTGCACTTTACCGTGGCCTTCAGTGGCCTCACGGAATGACGCTTCTTTGGCTGCATACAGAAGAGTGATGATAATGCTACGTACCACCAAAGGGTTGTATGAGACTTTACTTAGAAGACTGAACAGGCATAGCATTCAGTAAATATTAGTCAACATCACTGTCATTATCTTCCTTATTAGAAATTTGTCATAAAATCATTTCCCCCCTTTTCTTTTCCTATCAGCAAAGTCATGTCTAGCAAAGAAAGGGACAATAAACAGCTGTTGAATGACCGAGTGGCCTCCCGGAGAATGATGGGAGGCAGCATGATAATTTGTAACTCAACTTTTCCCAACTTTAATTCCACCCCAACTCTTCCCAAATTTGCCCCGCCACCCTGCTCTTCTGCCCTTGGATTCCACAGCTCTTGATGAACTTGGTACGTGGCTTCCTCACTAGAACCGTGCAGGTGTGGTGCTGCCTGGGAACCTGTCCCAGATGCTGACAAACCTTTGGCAGCACGATCGAAAGGAAAAAGGAAATATCCGCTGACATCGCTAGGTCTGACTGCTCACCTGGAGAGTTCCCATGGTGTACACACACACACACACACACACACACACACACACACACAACATAGGGTTTCTCTTTTGTTTGTGGTGATAGCTCTGCCATTCTAAGGGTTCATGAAGCTGCCAGTCTTCAGAGACAGACCACGTATGGGGAGCGGGCACTGCAGGGACCAGTTGAACAATGTGTGTACTCGTGTGCCGGAGCCTAGGCTGATGTCTGGGCACTGGCGTCATGTTTCCTGGCATGTAAGAACTGAGTCTTCTCTTAAGGCCACACATTGTTGGCAAGTCCTATTACGTTACTTCCCTGAGGGGGTGCTTGGGTAACAAAAGGGAGAGATAATGTTGGGTAGGTACTGACTGGATAGGGACATGAGAGACTATGGAAAGAATCCTTTTAAAAAAAGAGCTTTATTGCATTAGATGTTAGCGTCTGTAAACAATTACAGCATTCAGGGAGTGCAGGATTTAAATGAGAAACACAACTTTGTCCGATTATACCAGTCGGATAAAATGGCATGGGCTCCGGAAATCTATAATTAAATGAATTTTTTAAATGAAAAATACAGTGTAACATCTGGTTTATTTCACTACAGAAGGGCCTGGGTATTGCTTACATAAGCGTGATTGACTCTGGCTGATACTTGGATTTCTCTGTGCAAAATTAACTGTAGTTTAATTAAATTTTTTTCTCCTCTTGTCTGTTTTTTCGGTGGTAAACAAGTTCTTCACGCATTTGGGAAGTCTTTCATGTGGGTTCACTTTCTCTCTTTTTCTTTTTTGTTGTTGTTGCAGCGGATATTCAACTCCTTTGTGTACACGGAGAAAATCTCAAACGGAGAGAGTGAAGTGCAGCAGGTAAGAAGCTGCGGCCTCCTTAACCTTCTCTGTCGGAGTTTTGCTTCAGGAGGCGGCCTCCTGCCACCGCTTTCTAGTGGTCTCCACTTGTGATTTCTCACTTGTCTCTGGACCTGGCATCTTATAAATGCAGCGACGCTAGGGCGGGCAAAGTGGTGGTGACAACCCTTCACACTGCGGTTCCCAGAAGCGGTCGAGACCATGGTTATGTGGATGGTTGCTTATTGTACCTGTTAGGCTTTTGGACGCATGACTTATTTAAGTCCTTCTTTCGGGTGGCATAGCGGTTACACATTGGGCTGTGACCTGCAAGGTCAGCGGTTCGAAACTACCAACTGCTTCTCAGGAGAAAGACAGAATTTCCACTCCCCTTAAGAGTTCCAGTCTCAGGAACTCGCTGGGGGGAGTTCCACCCTGTTCTACTGGGTCAGCAGGAATTGACGTGGACTCAATGGCAGTGAAGTTTGGGGGTTGGGGTATTGTTTTGAAAGCTTTCAGGCTTTGGAGCCAGACCGACCTCAGGTTAAATTTTGGTTTTCCTAATGACCCTGTGACCCAAACAATTTAGGCTTTGGAGCTTCAGAGGGGCATGATACCTGCCTCCCAGGGCTGTGAGAATTAAATGAAGCTGTGCAAAATTAAGTGATCAGAAAACGAACTGGACGATGGGGAAGGGAGGGGCAGCGGTAGCTCAGAGGAGGCAGAGGCCCTGTGTTCCTCACTCTTCCTCGCTGCTTCACGCATCCTCTCTTTGTCACTCTCCTCCCGGCCTCTCGGCGGGACCCAGAAGGGGTGAAGCCAGATTCTGTTTGCTTTATTTACAGCTGCCTCCTGAATGAAAGCATGGTGTCAGGGACCTTGGCCATAAATAATTGATCTGCTTGAAAAGAAGGGTAGTAAAGAGGGCTCTGGGTTTTAATTTCAGCTAATCCACCAACTGCATTACAGTGTGTGACCCTCAGTGGGTAATCTGAAGCTCAGTTTGAAACCTAAGTTTAAACACACACACACATGCACACGCACGTGCGTGTGAAAAACCAGATGCTGTAACCAAGTGCTTCCACGGAATGACAGGACAATGATGGTGAAGTACACCATCATTTGGCTCTTTGGGATGCTGCCTGTTTTGATTCATGGGGAACAGCTTGATGGAATCTGACCTTCAAAAGTCCTACACAAGCAGCCCTGGAATGGAGTTATTTATAGGATAGTTATCTATTCATAATCACTGTGGTTTAATCGTGAAAGTCAGCATTTCCCGTTTATAGAGCTAGACCGTTCTTAGTTGTTTCTGCAGGTTACATTTAAAGGATGGAAGCCCTTCTGCACGTGTTTGTTTTTTGTTTTCTATCGGTTCTAGATGGAAAAAAATGCAAAGCACACCAATGAACTGAAATCGTAGTGAGTGCCTTCCAGTTTGCCCTATCAAATCCCCTCTTCATAATTCCTGTCTGCCATGGATAGGATTTTGTGTGAGCTCACCCCAACCCCACCAACTTCACCCATACGTGTTAACTTGACTGGGCCATGAGTCACAAACTGTCATGATGGATTTGGCAGTTATGTAAATGATGTACCCTTTCCCCACAATGTGATCAGCCAATCCGTTGTAAGGTGATCAGGGTGGGCTGTAACACCCTTAGTCAGGTTAAAATACTCATGGGATGGAAGGGGAGTTTCCCTGGGCTGTGGCCTGCATCACCTTTATCTTACAAGAGGGAAGACACTCGTACCACCAAGAAAGAAAAACTGATGGCATACGTCATTTGGACCCACGCTGTGACCCATGCCTCGTGCTGAGAACCCAGTGGGCCCAGGGCGAGATTAAAAAAGAGCCCTTGGGGGGCGGAGAGGGGGGTGTGGTCTAAAAAAATAAATAAATAAAATAAAAAAGAGCCCTTGTTCTGAATTCATACTTCTCGCTTTCTAAAATGTGAGAAAATAAATGTCTGTTAAAACCATCCACTTTCGGTAGTTCTGTTACAGCAGCACTATGTAAGTCACCCTCTTATATTTATTCTGACAAACAGGAAAGTAGTTCAGGGTCATGAAATTAAAAGTGAGTTGTTGGGAGAAAGCATGCTGCAGGAAACTGGGAGCCCAAAGGCCATTAGATAAGATTTTAAGGAAACTGACCCAGGCATATCAGTTTTCCGTTTTCCTTGAAGTAACAGATACGAGGTCTTCCTTGTACACTTTTCAAACATGCACGCTGGTTTGTAGTCTTGAAGTGATATCATGGTTTTACTTAGAGAGCCAAGAAGTTTGGAAGCCATCAAGGAGAATTTTTTAAAAATCATAACAGCTACTGAACACCAACGAGCTGCTTTTAATATGTTATCCATCACCTTGATTTTTGAAAATGTGCTTGAAGGAGAGATAGTTATCCTTATCACACATGCAGAAACTGAAGCTCTGAGTGATAAAATAAATCACCCCCCAATTTTCTACCCAGTAGAAGAGGTGATGCTTAAGGCTCTGTGTGTCCTATTGGCTGGACCAGGACTATCAGTGGTTGGCTGTTACGGCACGGTCACTGCCCAGGATGCCACGTACCATGCCCATGGTGTGAGCTCCTACCGTCACCCAATTGCTTGAAGGGAAGTTTGTTTGTTTTTTTGGGGGGGGGGGTGAACTCTGTGGGCTCTGTGGAAAACCTTGCTTGCTTTTACTGGATCTGGACCCTGCATTCTGGGGTGTCATCTAACTGCTGGTTTTTGGACTTGAGCCAGTAGCCTTCCATATTGACTGCCAATCATGGGAGTCCTTAGCAATTTGTTATCTTAGCTACTGACCTTGCCTTCATTTCACCTATGCATCCAGAAGCGTGCCATTTTGACTACTGGTCTTGGGCTTAGCAGCTCCTGTGGGGATACCTAGGGGGTGCAGTGCTTTCCCACTGGACTATGATCCACATAGTAGTTGGAAACCGCGAACAGCCCCTCGGGAGAAAGACTGGGCTTTCTACTCCTGTAAACAGTTAGTCTCAGAACCCCACAGGGGGTCACTATGATTCATCATTGACCTAATGGCAGTGAGTTTAGTTTTTAACTGGTAGCTCTGTGAGCCAGCAGAAGCCGCCAGCCTGACATCGGACTCCCAGAACCGGAATTGTGTGAGCGATGTCCTTGTTACAAACGCCCCTCCCTACACATACACGCACATAGATAAGCCTCTCTGGTTTTGCTTTTGTAGAGAGCCCAGCCTAAGCCAGAGAGCTTGTCTTTAGAATGAATTGGACATGGAGTTTTACTTCCTGTGTATTTTAACAGGGTTTTCTTTTGTTTTTTCCTGTTTTCTTCCCAAATGGGAGTCCCTGCTAAACTCTATTTTTAAATGGATGATTCAAGTGAAGGAGAATTGCTATGTAGTTGTTCTGATTGTCAAAAAGCTTTCTCCCAGAGTTTCTTGACCCAAACAAAGCCATTGCCATCAAGTTGTTTCAGACCCATGGGGACTGCAGGCCAGAGGGACCCCCTAGGACAGAATAGAACTGCCCCATATGGTCTCCAAAGTTATAAATCCTCATGCAGGCTGCCTTCAATGTTTTTTCTCCCTTTGAACATTGGTGAATATGAACTGCCAGTCTTTTGGTTAGGAGCAAAGCCTTTAACCATGGTGCCACTTACAAACTATCTTTCACTGGATGTTGATGGATATATTCAGTTTCTCCACTGCCAGCTCAAGGATCCACTAGCCGTATGTGGCCACTTAATACTTGCAATGTGTCCAGAGTTACTGAGTAATTACAATTTTCATTCCATTTAGTTTAATTAAAATGGTTCACATGGCTAGTAGGTAGCTACCCTATATTAGGCTTTCTTGCAGCTTTATTTGTTAATAAATGTTTTCTCTCAGCTTATAGCTTATCTTTCTATTAATATTTTTTAAAGAATGACCTATTAATTTAAGTCAATCTTTTTAATTTTGTTGGTTTCTGCTTTACTGTCTATAATTAAAGAAATTATTTTCTACCTCAAAGATCTGAAGATGTTATATGTTGTATTCTAAAACTTGCCTTTCTTATTTAAGATTTCGGTTCGCCTGAACTTGATTTTGGTGCTGGGTATGAAAAAGGTATCCACCCAACAGTTTTCATTTCCAAGTGCCTGAGTGCACCCCGTTACTTTCTTTCATAGGGGTATTTTTTGTTATTAGTCAATTTTCCTCCTGTGTTTGAGTTCCTTTGGTTCAAGGTGTCTGTTTCTCAAGCATCGATCAGGGTAACACATTATCTTGATGATAACAGTTTTATAGTAACTTTTGGTGTAGGTAACACACACACCCCTTTATTTTTCCTTATCGCCTCTGTGGCCCTTTGTTCTTACATATGACTTTAGAAGCAGTTTCTGCAGTTGCCAAAGAATGTGTGATTCCAATTGTGATTATGTGGTAGTTACACAATCTGGTGTCAACTTGCTATGGGTGGAGTCTAGCCTGTCAATCAGGTCGCAGCTTGATGACCTCATTTGGAGGCACCGTGGAAATACAGAGTTCACTGGAGGCTAGATACAGACATACTCTCTGCTTCGTGTTCCTGATGCCAAGACACATGAAGCTACACTAGAGCCCTGGAGCTGGAGGAGCCATGTGGAGACCCACACCAGCGCTGAGATGCTTACTACATCCCCACTGGACCCACAAGACTTTCCAACCACTGGCCTGTGATCTTCTTGCATTCGGCATCATTGCATGTGTTGCATGAGTCTGAAGAGAACTTTATAGATAGGTATCTGACATGGGCTAATATGGAACTTAGGGACTTGATCTGGCCTGGGTGGGATTTTTTTCTTAATATACAATTACTCTGTCATATAAAACTCTCTCTTACACACATAAGTGTCTCTGGATTTGTTTCTCTAGTCAACCCAGATTCAAATTGGCGTTTTAATTGGATAAATCTCTTGCTCAATTTGGACAGCATCTTTATGATAGAATCTTCCTAAATACTAACATTGATATCACGCTCCTTGACTTGAATATCATCTCGTGTTACTGGGTGACATCACTTGATTTTGATGCTTAGCAGTCATATTCCACAGAGTGGAAATCCGACCCGGAGGATTTTCTGAGCTGTAATCTCCATGGAAGCAGATAGTCTGGCCGTTCTCCAGCTGAGCGCTGAACCACTGCGGCACCAGGGCTCCTACTGCTTTCCATTAGCATATTTTATCATTTCTTTACAAAACACTTGCATGCCTGGGCATGTGTTGGTTATTTCTTAGGGCTTTTTTAATATTGTGAACACTATATTTTTTAAAGTGTCCCTTTTCTAATGGTTGCAACTTAAAGCTTACAAATACCTAACTTTTCATGTTCAGTTACCTTTTAAAGCTACCACACGGACGCTGCTATTTTGCCCCTATCTTCTTTAGCATTGTCTATGTAGATAAACGTGGAGATGGGTGAGTAAAGATCGTTTTGATTCAATCTCCTTTGTGGTAGTTACATAATTTCGTGTCAACTTGAAGTGTAGGGTTGGGGTCTAGCCTGTCAGTCAGGTCTTAGCCTGATGGTGCCTCCTTGTGGGCATGACCTCCTCATACGGAGGGTCCTGGGGACTTTACCGTCTCTCTCTGCCTTCACCTTCCTGCTGGCGAGGCCCACGGAGACCTGTGTGAGCCCTGGGGATGAGTCCACTGCCACTGGGTCCACATGACTGCGCCCACCGATCTGTGATCTCCTGCATTCTGCATCCTTACACCTGGCTGAGTGAGTCTGAAGAGGGATTTATGAACTTGTAGTGGACTTAGGGACTTGAATTGTACTGGACTGGGATGTTTTCCTGATATACTGTTACTCCATGGGATAAAGCACTCTCTTACACATATATGAGTCCCCCTGGATTTGTTTCTCTAGCCCAACATTTTAGTCCTTTTACCTTTTATTTCTTGTCTTTGTCTTGCTTCTAGGATTTTCAGAGCGGGATCGAATGAAAATAGGGATAGTGATTCTCCAAGATACACAGTAATTTCAATGTTTAATTTTAGGTGTATCTGATTTATTCTTTGATTTATGATGAGTTTGTAGAAGGTGGGTTTTTTTTGTTTGGGGTTTCAAACATGTCTAGGGTTTCTCTAGTTATCTGGTTCTCTCCTCCAGGCCCCTCATTTTACTGAGAGCATGATTCTCTGTGCTACAATTGTATGCAGTGTTTCCCATTAGATTCCCCATCTCTGGCCAAGTTCTGGTCAATCTCCTATCCTTGGTGCCTTATGCTGCTATCAAAGTAGAAGTTCAGCGCCCTCAGATTGTTCCCAGATTTTCATAGTGAAAGCAGAGGTGGGAGCTGGCTCTCTTCCCAGACTTCCAGCTATCACTCTGCTTAGGGATTCAGTGCCCCTAACAGTGTGTGTGTGTGTGTGTGTGTGTACTGTTATATATATAAAATATATATATATATATCTTTATATATTTTTCTTTTTCATTTAGGCCACTAGCCTCTTAATAATTCACCACTTTATTTTTGTCTGCTGAAAGGCAAAGAATTTGTCTAATGAAGGTACCACTTTTGTAATTTGATAGAAATTTCAAATAGATTGACTGACGTGCCATTAAATTTAGCTCAGGGTCTTTAAAAGAAGTAAGAAGTCCTTCTTTATGTTTCCAGAGAAAGACGTGATTTCTACTCTGATAAAGAGTTCCAGAAACTCACAAGGGCAGTTCTACTCTGTCATTTAGGGTCACTATGAGTCGACCTAAAATCAATGGCAGTGAGTTTTGTTTTGTTTTTATGTTGGGTTTGATGAGGTTTGCACTATCTAGAATCCTGATTTGAAATTTTAGTCCATCATTTCTCCTTTGGCCTAATGAAAACTAGCCCACTTTCTCAATCAGATCTCATTGGGATTTGGATCTGATCAGTATATACTACATACCTTGGCAATAAGTTGAACGTGGTGTTGAAATCTTCTGGTTAAAGGAGCAAAGTAATTAAAACTAATGGAAAACATTTTGTGAGTCCTGACCAGTCAAACAAAACCCTCCTTGGTAAAGGTTTTTCCTTGATTTTTCTTATTCTTTCTTTTAAATTAACCTTCAGAGTGTGATTCCAAATGGCTTAACAATGTGCTTTAAATCTTTTAATTAGTTCAGTCTATGTAGTTTTGCTGCCAAAGAAACTATGGCAACAGCTTTGGGAAAATAAAATGCCTTGAGCACATTCTTATGCGTTATACCTCCCATAAAACTCCATTTTTGAATACTTTAAGGAACCAAGTTGTGTACGCACATAACAACATTAAATGAAATGGAGCGTGAATTCAGAAAGATAAATTTTTGATAAAGCTCCCCAAAGGTAGCAAAACGTGGTCCTGTTTCATAAAGCATTAAGCAGGAAGAAGAAAAAGATCAAGTGTTTCTTGGGGTGCTTGATGGGATCAATAAAGAAATCAGAATTCCCTTGGAGTGCTTCAAGAGTGTGATCCACCTTTTTTAAAAATGTCAAATACTCTAATAATTATTCATGCCAATAACTTAATCAAGGAGATGGCACTTTTAACAAGATTTTATGTCAACATGCACCTAGGTTGAGGTAAGGATGGGGTCCATTCGTCAACCAGGTTACAACCTGATGATGCCTCCTTAGGGGTGTGGCCTATTTCTAAGAGAGACCTTGGGCCCTGCTCCTCTCTCTTGCCCTTTTCTATGACTCCACACCCACCAACTCGTGGCCCTGTTTCTGCTTCTGTGTCATCAGTCTGCAGCCACGTCAGTCCCAAGAGGGCTCTGGCCAACATCGAACCCATGGATTTGAGTTGGACTGGGCTGAAATGCTTTCTAGAAAATGATGGGCTAATTAAAACATTTAAAATTCTTTCTTGATCACTTCTCGGCTTTTTGGCTAAGATCAAGTGTAGTATCTGTTCTTATCAGTTTAATATCTGATATGTCCTCTACCCGAGGACAATATATTAAATGGATTTTTGGAGCAGGGAGATGGAATAGGAGCCTGCTCCATCCATTCCATGCATTGACCTGGTATTGCAGTACTTCCAGGAATGGTGCACCCCCTTTTGGGGGAGTCAAAAAAAGAAAAAAATATTTCTTGAGATAAAGTTCTTTTTCATATATAACTATCACTAGTTTCTCTAGATAACCCAGTTTATAATACGGCACTCTTGCTTCCATAGTTAGCGTCGTGTTTCCTACACAGTTGAATTGCTGACTGTGGCCCATGTTCGAAGACATGGGAATTCTTTTCCAGTAGTAGAACGTGATTTTAAAAACCGCTTCTGCCTGACTGTGCCTGACTGTGCCAAGGGCATTCCTCCAGCTGTGCTTCTCTTTTAAGGTGCCCGTTTTTGTCTCTTCTGGATCATATCCGATGGCATGCAAACCTGCTGCTATCTCTCCTGCCTTAAAGAAATGTCAAAACAAAGGATCCCTTTTTGCGATGTCCCTTCCTCTCCAGATATGGTCCCCTTTGTTTGTTCTACTTTGCGGTACAGCCCTGAGAGGAGTCTGTACTCATTAGCGTCTGTTCTCCCATTCTTAGCTAAACCCACTGAGGCAAGGCTCTGCCCCCTACCAAGCCAGCAAAACAGTTCTTCAAGGCCACCACGCTAATCTCCACTTTGTAAGACCCAGGTTTTCACTGGACTTGACTAACGTTAGTTGAAATCCCCCCTTTCTTCCTTGGTCAGTTTTCTGTGTGGGCAGATTTATTTATTTATTTATTTATCTATTTATTTATTTATTTATTTATTTTAATGTGTGGGCAGATTTTTAATCCTCCATTTTCTTTTAAAGCTATAGGTTTTGATTTTGTTTTCAGTTTAATCTTGACCATTTTTGGAAGCTGGATTTTAAAAATAAATTTTTCTGTGGTTCTGAATTGTCAGATTGGTTTGTATAAAGTTTTTAAAAATATACATATTATCCTTTTACTATCTGAAATATATTTACTCGTGTTTGATTGAGTATGCCAACGCATTCAGCTGTGTGGGTCGTAACAAACTATTGATAACCTTGAGAAGAATCGGAACTTCAGAGCACTTGATTGTGCTCATGCGGAACTTGTAAACGGATCAAGAGTCAGTTGTGCGAATAGAACAAGGGAATACTGCATGGTTTAAAAATCAGGAAAGGTGTGCGTCAGGGTTGTATCCTGACATTAATTCAATCTGTATGCTGAGCAAAATCATCAAAGAAGCTGGTTTATATGAAGAAGAATATGGCATCATGGTTGGAGACAGGTTATTAGCCTCTTTTGTGCAGATAACACAACCTTCTTTGCTGAAAATGAGGCGGACTTAAAGTACACGCTGATGATGTTCAAGGGTTGCTGCTTTCAGTGTGGATTAAGACTCAATGTTAGGAAGACCAAAATCCTCATAACCAGACCAATAGCGATGAAGTTGTCAAGGATTTTGTCTTGTTTGGATTCACAATCAATGCTCATGCAAGCCACAGACAAGAAGATCAAAAGACAAGTTGCATTAGGTAAATCTGCTGTACAACACCTCTTTAGAGTGTTGAGAAACAAGGATGTTTGTTACTTTGAGGATAGAAGTGTGCCTTGTCCCAACCCATGGTATTTTCCATTGCCTTGCATCCACACATGAAAGTTGGACATTGAATAAGGAAGACCAAAGAAGAATCGGTGCGTTTGAATTGTGGTGCTGGAAAGGACTATTGAAAGTGTCGTGGACAACTAAAAAGACAAAGCTATCTGTGTTGGGAGAAGTCAGCCTGAGTGCTCCTTAGAGGCAAACATGGCGAGACTTCATTGTACCTACTTTTGACATTGTCCAGAGAAGCCAGTCCTGGGTGAAAGGCATCATGTTTAGTAAGGAGAGAGGGCCAGTGAAGGAGAGGAAGGCCATCGAGGAGCTGGTTTGACCCCCTGGCTACAGCGATGGTCTCAAATAAGGGAGCCATGGGATCGGGGTGCAGACCGGGCAGGATGGGTTTGGATGTGCATCGGGTCACTGTGGGTGGGAAGGGCGTAGGGCACCCAACAACAGACGATCTGAAGGCCAGAATACCAACAAAGAAAAAGTATTGCAACTGAGCAAGATTAACAGAAGCATAAACCTACTATCCTGACAGCATTTGAGAAGGGGGTGGTGCTCTGTAAAACTGAATTATCATACCCCACTTCTCATGGAATGAATTTGGCTCTGTTGATTTTCTCTTGTGTGTTTTCACTTTCACGGCTTGATGTCTGCTTGTTACTGTCTTCCTTTTAGGTGCATTTTAATCGTCTGCTGTCTCCTTAAGTTGGAACATCAGGTCCTTTATTTTTACACCTCCTTTTTAAAAAAAAGAATTACAAGTACTGCTTAGTTACATCATTCAAATTTTGACTTTTGTATTTTTGTTACCACTTAGTATTAAATGGTTTTTGGACGTATACCTTTGACCGATGTTACTTTGACATGTTGCTGAATTTTGAAAGAGACTTGAGGTCTTCCTTCATATTATGAGTTTAAATTTATAATTTGCAGCATCTAGAATTTTGTGAATTCATTGAGACTTTGATTTTGTGACTCGGCATGTGCTCCATGCTGGTGAATATGCCATGTGACCTCCAAAGAACATGTGTCCTGCTGTTGCCGAATGTCCCCTTATTCCAATATCCCATCAAGTTAAAGTGGTTGATCATGTTACTCAAATCATTTATGTCTTATAGAACTTTATTATTTAATGAGAGGGTGTTAATGTTTTCTTTAATAGAATTGTGTTTTTAGATTTTATTCTGTTCGTTTTGCCTGAAGGTTTTAAGCTCTGTGTGCACATGTCTGTTGTTTTCTAATAACAGAAATACCCCTTCCTTGACGTCTGCTTTCTCTGACACGAAGATAGCTACTCCAATACTTAACGCTTACCGTTTCCGTGCTCTATCTTTTTGAAAGCACTTACTTTCATTTTGTGTGCCGTTAAATGTGTGCCTCTAGTATAAGAAATACATTTCAGACTTTTAAATTTATTGTGGTAATCTCTCCCTTTTAATCAGTAGTTATCAGTTAGCTTTGAATTGGATTGTTTGCATGACTGAATTTGAGTCCCTGTTTGTCTTTATTCGTACTCGCCCCATTTCTTAGTTCATCCTTGCCTACCTGCTTCTTATCAGCCCGTTAGGTTTCATTGGTGGTGTTGGTGCCACGGAGTTGGTTCCAACAGATAATGACCCCGTGCACCACAGGAGGAAACCTGGCCCCGTCCTGTTTTTAGTACGCTTTCTAATAATTATAATATGTATTCTTATTGTAATCTTAAATTTAATATATATTGCTTTACGTAAAATCTAGGACGCTTGCAATTCTAACATTATAAGTCTATTTTCTTTCTTTTTTATGAGTCTATTTTCACCCAATTTTGGGTGCTTGAGTTATCATACTTAATGTATTTGCATATATAATAAATTGCATGTCTTTTTTTTAACTTTTATTTTTTATTATTTGAAGCTTAATTTATTCCCGAGCCATGAGTGGTTGCTTCTTCAGTTTCTTCTGGAAAATATTTTTCTTCTGTGCAACCTCCTCTTCTGGTTTGGGAACGATCTGTTCCTTCTCGGTCAGGATCATTCCAGGGTGGCGGGGGAGCGCATGTGTGGGCTGATCCGATCATGAGCTCTGTGAGTCCGGCGGCGTGTCTTGGGGGCTTTGTTCACCTGGATGTGCTCAATGACCAGAGGGTCCACATCTAAACCCTTCCTTCAGCATGACTTTCTGCATTTTTAAGCATGTAAAGCAAAAATTCAGCACTCTTTTTGGGCCACCCACCCTGGGTCCAACTACACTGTGTCCTGGGCACACCTACCAACACCACCATTGTAGCGTCAGAAAGGGACACCTGCTTCTGCAGAGTGACCTCTTTCAAGTATTTGGTGGCTTTCCGGATATGCATGCCTTTGATGGCTTGGGCAGTTTCACGGGTGTTCTTGAAGTGGATCCGGAGGTTCGACCCTCTTCATTTGCCGGATTTTGTGGGGTTTTCTGGGTCGAGTGCGTAGCTAACCATTTTGGCAGGTCACCTCAGGCTGCCACAGTTAGAGAGCAAATTGCATGTCTTGTAGTAGGTTCCGTTCTCTCCTCTCATGCATGTCAGATCTTGTGATATTTTACTCTAAGTCCCAGAGACAACTCTTCCTTTTCTTAACAAAGTGTTTCAACCTTCAGATTGGATAATTTCTATTGATTTTTATTTGTTAATTCTACTATGATATTTTTATTTAATTCTTATCACAATTTCACCAGCAATATTTTTTCAACTTTTGATACTCTGTTCTTCAATTCCAGGATTTCCATTATTATTTTAATGTATTAATTTCTCTGCTTATATTTTGTCTTTCCATTCACTATAAGGAGATTTTCCTTTGCATCATTGAGTATAATTATAATACGGCATAGATGTTTTAAAATTCTGCCTCCCAATATCGATTTTATGAATTCTTTTTTTACTGAGAATTTTACTTGAAATATTTAAAATCTGATGTTCCATTTCACTAAATAGTATTCATTGGGGCACAGTAAGAGAGAAGCATATTTGTTTCATAGGAAATCTATATTTAGAGGATGCTAAATATTTCACCTAAGTACTGCATAATTTATAATGTAATCTCAAGGGTCCTGTCATGAGAGGATTTGGACCATATCAAAGTGATGGATTATGTTCTACCTGAAAAAGAAGAAGGAGATTTACATAAGGTTGTATCCCTGTACTCACAGTAGAGGACAGTAACTCTGCAGAAGAACAATGCCCATGTAGCCAAAAGCTGTAGCTCTCTCAGTGTTGAAAGACTTAGAAAGATGACCTTTGATGGACTAAAATGTAAATACTCAGTCCTGACGAGTGAGAATGGAGCCCTGGTGGCAAATGGCTAAGTGTTCGCCTGCTAATTAAGAGGTGGGTAATTTGAACCCATGAACAGCTCTTGACAGAAAAGATCTAGCAATCTTGTAATGATTTCTGCCTGAAGGACCCAATGGGAAAGTCCTATTCTGTCCTTTAAGGTTGCTGTGAGTCTAGTGGATGGCACACACCTGTGTGATGTTTTGGAATTTTAGACATGCAAGTGATCTTGGCGGTCATGGCAATCAGATGAGAAAAGTTAGGACAATTGTCTTTACTCTCGTTGGATGGCTGTAAAGGGAGAACTTGTCATGGAAAACCAAGGAACCTCATCATTTGTGTTGGGAAGCCTAAATTCCAGACAGAACAGTGTCATTTGCTATCTCTTAGTCTTTTTGTCCTACTATGGTAGTTTGCACGTTGCTATGGTGCTGGAAGCTGTGCCATTGGTATTTCATAACCACCATGACGTTTCAACAGAGCGCCCACCCTAAGACCAACTGGGAAGAAAGCTGGCCAGCGAAAACCTAAAGAATAGCAACGGAGCTTTTTCCGACGTAGTGCCAGAAGAGGAGCCTATCTGGTAGGAGGGCATTGGGGAAGAGATGCCATCATAGTGTAGATTTGGCCTTAATAATGTGGATGGAGGAAAACTTGCAGGACTTTTATGTGCTAATATAGACCAACTCAAAATAAGAAGCAGTCGCTGAAAATATCCATTCATAATTGGAATATCGCATTTATAAAATAAGAATCTAGGAAAATGAGAAATTCTCAATCGGAATGTGTAAAGATGGATATCGTAAGGATTGTTGTTTTTTGTCGGTGCCGTTGGTCGAACCCCATGTCCCACAGAACGAAGCCTTGCCTGTTCCCGCACCATGCTCTCCATGGTCTGTATGTTAGCACTCATCCATGCAGTCAGCATGTCAAGACACCTTTTCCGCTGACCCGTTATCTTACCAAGCGTGATAACCTTCTCCAGGGACTGGCCTCTTCTGATAACTCGTTCAAAGAGCACGAGACAAAGTCTCACCATGCTTGCTTTTAAGGAGCATTCTGGCTGTACTTCTTCCAAGACAGATTTGTTTGTGCTTTTGGCAGTCCATGGCACTTTCAATGTTCTTTGCCAACAATGGAACCTAACAACAAAAGCCTCAGAGTAAGACCTACAAGATGGTTTTTGATGTGTGCGAGTTGGCACCTTCTTACAAGTGATTCCTACATAGTCAAACTGCTCCCGTAAGGTTTTCAGATTTTCCAAAAGAGAATGATCACAGAAAGATACTGGAATGATCTTAGTGGGAGCTTTAAATAGAAGCCAAGCCAAGTGTGAAGTGAGATCATGGAATTGTATACTGGCATTGTCTTTGTTTCTGCATTGTTGTGCACAGAAGTTCTTCCTTCTAGGGAAGTTTGGTTGTGTTATTTAACTGCACATTGCACTGCAGGTAGGAAATGAGCAACGGTTGATCAAAATGGGCAGTAAGAACTCTTTTTCTTTGAATTCTGACTCCTGGTACCTTGCACTTTGGTAGACATTCAGTAAATATTTTGAGGGAGAAAAAAAATGAATGGAGGTATCCTTACGTCTCCATATCGATAATTCCAGAATTTGGATGTGTTTGGTGCTTGACCTGCCAAGTGCTCTCATTTTGTTTATAATAAGCTAGTGAGGTATGTTCCAGGCTCAGACTTGTCCAGACAGGAGGAATTTGGAAGCAGGAGAATGGATTCCATTCTTTATCTGCCTTCAGCCTCATCCGTCATTTCGCTCCACTCAGATTGATTCAGGCTGAGCCCTGGTTAAGTTCACGCTCTTTCCCAGATCCACACCTAGTTCTGTGCTTATTGAAAATATTCGGTACATGTTTGTGGACTGAGTGTAGAAAACGCACTTAAGCCTATATGAGGGGGTACCAATAAAAAAAACCTGAATTTTTTCTAAAGCTATGTATTTAATTTTTCCCCCACAAAATAGCTTTATCACCTTCAAACTACTATCCATTACATTTAACACATTTGCCAAATCTGCAATTCCATTTTTGGAAACGTTTTTAAAACGTTTGAATGGTTTGGTTTTTTTCTTCACCTATTCTGTGTCTTCAAATCGATGTCCTTTCATGTCCTTCTTCACTTGCAGAAATTAAAAGAAGTAGCATAGCGCAAGGTCAGGTGTGTGGGACAAGAGAAGCATGCTGTTTTTTGCAAGAAAACTGGTGCACCGAGATGGCTGCAGTAGCAGGTGCATTGTCATGGTGGCAAAACCAGTCCTGTCTGCCACAAACCAGGTCTTTTTTGTCACAGTTATGCTATCTTTTCAGCACCTCTAAATAGAAAGCTTGATTATCAGTCTGACCCAGTGGAATGAACTCCAAATGCACTGTGAGTAGACATTTTCGTCCGTTTGGGAAGTTGACGGATGTCCAGAATGAAAGTTGTTATCAGTTGACATTTCACTGTTTTTGAAATGAGAAACCAACTTGTGTATTTGAGTTTTTCCCATAGTGCTGTCCTTGTAAGTTGTGTTCAAAACCACAAGAGTTTCTGCAGCATTTTTCTCGACAGGAAATTTCACAGTCGCACACTGTTCTATTAAATCAGCCATCACATAAAAAAATGAGGTTCAATCAAAACTGCTTTTATGAAAAAATTCACTGTGACCAAAGGGAACCTTCCCAGGAGACACCCCTGGGTGCACTAACTCAGAGCAAGTTACTCCATGCTCGCCTAATGGGAAAAATGCATAGTACAAAAGCTCCATCCAGCAGAGGTTTTGTGTGTGTGTGTGTGTGTGTGTGTGTGTGTGTGTGTGTGTGTGTATTCCCTCTTAGGAAGGCAAAAGAAAGGCTCAGAGGTAATGGGACCCGACCTAGGTGGGGCGCTTGTAATGAATCAATGAAGGAGCAACGTAAACAGATGACCATCCTATTAAGTCAGAGCCCCAATGAGTTGACTTGGTTAGTTTTAGGTTTCTTGAATGGAAATCCATTTAGATCTGCTTCAATACTGTAAACCCAAACCAAGCCAAATTCACTACCATTAAGTGGATTCTGACTCACAGCAACCCTATAGGACAGAGTAGACCTGGCCTATTGGGTTTCCAAGATTTAGAATATTTACACAAGTAGACAGCCTCATCTTTCTCTTGTGGAGAAACTGTGTTTTCAAAATATGTTCCCCATGCCTTTCAGAGGTTCTTACAGAACACAACGCACCAGGTTATGTCTCTTCCCCACTGCCGCCTATAGTAATTCACCTATTTGTTTGGGTACATTACTGGGGTTTAGTATAAAGCATTGCTTATTTTCTTGTTTATTTAAAGTGATAGGTTGTTTTCAAAAGGAAAGTTTTAGAAAGCCATTGTACTGTACCATGCCGTATCCCTATAAAAAAATATACAAGGTTAAATTAGAATTATTTGTTCTAAAAACAAATATGAAACCATTACAATTAATATTTAAAATAATATGCTACTCTTTAAATGTTGGAAGAGGGCAAGTCAATTTACTTAAGAGAAATATTGAATTTATTGTTGTTAGTTGCTGCCAGGCTGTTGACTCTCGGGCCCCTATTTGCAACAGGCCAAAACACTGCTCAGTCCTGTGCCATCCCCACTGTTTGGGCCCATGGTTGCAGCCATTGTGTCCGTATACATCTTGTGAAAGGGCTTTGATTTTGCTGACCCTCTACTTTACCCTTCTCCGGGAATTGGAATCTCCTGCTAACACAGTGGTTCTCAACCTGTGGGTCGCAACCCCTGGGGGTGGTTTCGAATGACCCTTTAACAGGAGTTGCCCAAGTCATAACAGTAGCAAAATTAAAGTTTTAAGTAGCAACAAAAATAATCTTGTGGTTGGGGGTCACCAGAATATGAGGAACTGTATGAAAGGGTCATGGCATGAGGAAGGTTGAGACCCACTGTGCTAACATGTCGAGAAGTACATGAGATGAATGTATTACCCCCTCCAAGAAACAGACTTTCTTGCTTACTGTCAGAATAATTCCTGCTGTAGTGCTTTGTAGACGCTGGACAATGAATGAATAAACTCGTTATTGGTGAGGAGAGAGTCTGAGCATGTTTGTAAATTATAGGCAGTTACACAAACCATTTGATGAACTCACTGGCATAGCATCAATTCACACTTATACCACCTGACAGGAGAGAGTAGAACTACCCTGTGGGTTTCCAAGACTGTCAGTCCTTACAGGACTAGAAAGCTCCATCTTTCTCCCACCAGTGTCTGGTAGTTTTGAACTGCTGACTTGGCAGTTAGCAATTCAGTGGTAACCCACAATGCCATCAAGGCTACCTACCTGTTTTATTATATACTTGGCATTGTCAGGCAAGAAGCAAATTCATAGAACAAGTTCTTTTTCCCAGGGAGTTTATCCCAAGGACATATTCGAATGATTGGTGTTTCTTGCTAACTTTTTAAAGATGATTGCCCCAACAAAAAAATGACTTTTTCCCCCTGAAAATATCCTTTGACTGTATTTATGAGAGGCTGAGAGGTGGCCTAAATGGACCATGGCTGTCATCTAGTATGACGTATTTCAGGTTATGTTCAAATTTTGTAGAATTCTAATATATGGGGGTTGAATACAAGCATTTACTGACAGTTTGCATTGCATTTTGGAAAGGATGGTATGTTAGACAGGGTTCTCTAGAGAAACAAAGCCAGGACACTTATTATTAGATAGATAGAACACAAAGAAATAAACAGGTAATTAGTCCACAGAGCAGTACAGAGGGCTCAGTTCAACTCACGAGGGCTGCTGGGTGCAAGTTAAGGAAGTAGACCGCTAAGTCTTCTGTAGAGCAATACAGGCAGTCCAGCCACAGGCAGCAAACAGCAGGGCGGGTCACCAACCGTCAGCCAGATGACAGTTCCGACAGTCCCCAGCTCAAGTGATGTATACACCAGCAGTGTGGTAAAGCAGGTCGAACCTCAAACTATAGTGACACAGTCCATGGGTTGGGTGTCCCACAGGTAGTGTAGCTCACAAGTTGAGGCAGAGAACTAGCTAAGTCAGCCGCACACTGATCCAATCATTAGCAAGAGACAGAAAAGCAAGGCTCGCTGAGCCATTTATCTCTTTGCCCTTCAATTAAAGTGCGGCCTTATTAATCCCACATGTATTTATTGGCCAGGTTGGCAAAATAAACCTACCTATCACTGATGGTTTCTTTAGCATGGCATTTCATGTTATCATATACTCCTTCAGATGAGCTACCCCACTTTGTTTTGAACACAGTCCTGTAGTTCTTTCCATTTTGAAGTTAAGTACACAGATTCCCAGGGGGCCTTCATCCCTCGAAATCATATTTCAAATAGAGGTGACAGGGCGAGGTTTTGGATCAAATCAGTCTTACTCTAAAACCCATGTTTTCAACCACTGAGTTATTCTAACATTCCCTACAGAGACTTTCATTTTTAATTTCATTTTTAAGAGGAGAGTGCCCTTTTTTCTTTTGACAGTCTTAACACCAACTGAAGTAGGATAAATAATGTGTCTCAACATCAAAAATGTTCTGATTAAAGTGTCAGCACTAACTTAGGGAGAGACTGGGTTTCTGTACTCAGTCACGTGAGTAACACTGGTGTGGGTGCCTTCTGCACCGCTGGCGGCAAGCATTTTAGCTCTAATAAATCACCAGACTATGACATGCACCTTGTGTGCAAGAGCATCCTATCACTAATGGGTCTTCCTGCAGGAACATAAACAAGATATAAAAATAAATGAAGTCCTGGATGACTCTTGCCTTTTACGCCATTCATCATTACTCCGTTATTCACGTAACCTTATGCCAGTTGATTACAGTTTATGTCGTTATGGAATTTCTATTAGGACTCCTCCCCATTCCCCACCTTTTTAAAAATAAAACCTAAACTTTATTGCAGCCGACGGCCACGTCTTTGCGCTGCGGTTATCGGTGGGGTCCAGAAACCTTGTCTTTCCAGTTGGCAGAGAACGCTCGGCCCGTGCACCAGCATGACTCGTCCTGTGAAAAGCACAGGCCCCTGAAGAAGAGCGGGTCACTGCAGCTGTCTGCCTACCACCTGAGCGTCAAGGGTGATCGAGTGGGCTTCCTTTCAGGCGCTCATAACCAGAAGTTGCTCACTTCCGTGGCATCCATTCCGTGGACCTGCGCTTGGTAAAGCTTTTGTCAGTACCATTGCCCCGGAGGACTTGGCAAACCTTCGACACATACCTCTCAAAACTTCCTGGTTTCTCTGCCTATTATGAAGCTCTGATCATAGTCCAGGATACCTGGAATATCCCTCAGCCAGCTTCTTGGGGAAAGGGCAAGGTGGGCATGGAGCAAGGGGAATGGAGCAGCCCGGCAACTACCCCATGCCAATGTGGAATTCAGAGGAGCTAGCAATCCTGTTTACAGTTGAAGGAGAAAAGTATACACAGCATATGCTCTGTAGCCTTGTATCTATCCGGCAGTTAAAATATGTACGCGTATCCAGGAAAGCTTTACTTCCTGTACTAAATATAGACCCGCTTGACTTCAGGGGAACATAGGACACACTAGTTAGCGTGCCTGGTCTCGAGATAAATTGAGGGGACCCTGCTTACACACATTCACACACACCGTATATTCACATGGTATGTTACGTGCTCTTGGTTCACATAAGAAGGTAATATCCATTGTTTACCTATGGAATCATCTGTGCACATATTTACACTTTATTCAGACTCGTTATTTTTACACTTGTGCCTGTATTCCTATATCTACTATAGAAAATGGAATCTTCTCTCAACACACACGTGTTGAAGGCTTGAGAATTCTGGTTACAGGTTTTTAATGTGTTGGCAAAGGCCCAGACTACCATATTCCTCAATCCCTGATTCCTCAGCTTAATGTCCCTGCCTTTGTAAAGCAGCAAGTGAAGGGGCTGACAGGGTCTCTCCTAGTCAGCTGGGGGTGGGGACTTGCAGGCCGGCACAGCTGGAGAGAATAGATTGCAGCAAGGAGAGGGCCCGGTGGGGCCGTTGGACCAGGACAGGAAAAGACATGCAAAGCCCCCACTGGGATGTCCTCCTCTCTCTCCTGGCCCCAGCTGGAACTTCACCGTCTGCATAGTTCTGCAACTCTGCGATCCATATGTGTGCAAATGCTTTCGTTCAGCAAAGCAGACCCTTGAAAAAGCATGGGCCTGAGCATTTTACTCAAACCCTGAACCTACCCCTGCCCCCCCCTCCCCAATTGAAGTGGAAGGGGCTAGATTGAGCCTAGGTCCTCATTCTAAAGACCAGAAAGGCTTCATCGTGAGAAGTGACCATTCCACTGAAAACTGGAGCCATAAGATCCATTTCACACACGTTTCCAATCTGGATAGTATTGTGTTGGGAAATATGCTGATGAGAAGGTAGCGACCAAGACTGTAGTCCACCCCCCACTCCCCATCTCCCTGACCTATCCTGTTATTCAGCCCAAACTGCTGCTCCTGTGAAAAAGCGAAAACACCCCCAAATCGTCTTCAGTGGCCAAGTCATGCGAGCATCGCCAGAACGGGGACCTCATTCCTAGGAGATTCCTCCGTGCAGCAGGAAACAGTTTGTGGAAATGAGCAATCGATTGCTGGTAATATCAAGAACTACTGAACTGGCTGGCTGCTCTGAAAATCTGGACCCATGACACAACACGTGGTATGACCCGTAGCTTTGCTTTCTTGGTGGAAGACCCCAGGTAGGTGGGGACCCTGGTTACACGGCTGCCCATGGCCATTCTCACTGCGTGTTGCTTCCGCACCCTGCAGCCTGTGATGCGCTGCACGGTGCACAGCAGACCTTCCTCAGCGTCATCAGTGTTGCTGCCACCTCCTCTGACACCCACGTCAGGCCCAGCGTAGCACCCAGCTCTAGGGAAGGTGTTGGCTGAGTCCCCCCATGGAAGCACACAGCCGAGAGTAGACAGCCCCCAGCTCTCTTTGCAATCTGCCTGTCAACAGATAGGGGATGAGAAAACCTTCCTAAATCCAACTGGAAGTTAGAGAATGATATCAGATGCGGCTTGGCAAGGGAACACACAGAATAGTTTAGAGAAGAATAAAATAAAATTGTTGTGGTCGAGGCAAATATCGTTGTTGTTCTGGCTTGGGATCTGCATGGGAAACATTTTCTTTTTGTTGTTTCTAGCAAGGCTTGATAGCAGGCAATGCATTTCCCACTAGCAATCAACTTTTGCACCTCATCTAAGTGATGCATGTGGGTGTTGTTGGATTTCCTTTTGCCCCTGATTTTTTATATATGTATAAAATCTCGTACACTTGAACCAGCACTCACATTGGTGTGTGACCTAGGAACATGGTTTGTATAGATTTTCTTGGTCCAGCTATACGCTCGCTTTGTAAAGGCCACTCAATCAGTCCCATGCACGGGGTTTCAAGTATCTTGCTACTAAAGCTGAGAAATGCCTTTCCTCTATTGAGGGTCATGAGCACACGACAAGGGAGGCTTACTGTTTGAAGGTAGGATGAGGGGAGTATTCCTGCTCGGAAAAGCTGTTGGGCCATCCTCAAGACTCAAGTGGTAGGGAGTCTTCAAGAGCTGAAGACATCAGGTTTTATAAGCTTTCCCTGGTACTGTCTGTCTTGCCTTGGTTTGAAAGGATATCCATCTTCCTGAATATGAAAATATGCATTGGTATCTGCCTGGCTCTGGCTTAATCTCTATATAATAGAAGACTACATGACACCTTGAACTACACTCACAAGTCCACACGAGTCGGAATCAACAGTCACTAGCAGCTCTGCCCTTAGAAGAACTGTGCATCAGTTACACACCATTATGTGCCGCTGCAATGGCAAGTCGGGCCGGCATTGAGGACAAAAGGGAAATGGGGAACATTTGGAGTTTTCATTTGGAGGATGTCATTGTGTCTCAAGGTCACCTGTGCAGGACTTGGGTGTAGAGGGTTCTTGGCCAGGGTGAAGGTAAAGAAGTGTTTAGTCGCAGATTTTTGCTTCTCCGCCAGGCTCTTTCTGCTCCACTGCGGAGCCTGCAGACACATGCAGGCAAGTGTGCGATCCATATGCTCTCAGGCCCCCCTCTGCCCCCCCCCCGCCCCCCCCGGACCATGAAATGCTCTGGTGGGCTGGCTCTCACTGAAGGAGGCCAGGTCAGGTTTCATCCTTCACTTAAGCAGCAAACATTTCCTGAGCCTGCTGTCTGCCAGGTTCTGGCGTAGGTTGCAAGGGTGGTTTGTGACTGAATAGTGTTGACGCCGGGTGTGGGGGAAATAGAGCTTGGCTTTAGTGAAATGGCAGGGACGCAGAGCCCTCTCAACCTGAGTGACATGGATGCCCAAGTTGCCACTCCGTCCCCACTTGCTTTGGCTCCCTGGAGTGCTTCTGAGAGCCTCCTGGCTGTGCACAGATATTTAAAGGGCATCATAAGAATAAGGATTAGGCTGACTGGCTCCTTGACAGGCCACGGAAGAATGCCAACGTTCATGAACCCGGGCATTTTTCTTCTACCTCACCTCTTGCTTGTCTCCTCCGCACAAACTTCTCTCCAGAGCCAGGAAGTAAAACGCTAGCGATTATTCTAAATGCCATGGCCCTGCCTTTCCCTTCCCCTGCCAGTGCTCAGCCTCACAGTTCTTGCGAAGGTCAACACTAGGGACGAATTTTTTTTTTCCCCTTGTTGGGAAGAAACCGCCTGTAAACTTTCAGGGCTCAGGCACTTATTTCAGGTTTAAAGGCGTCTGGGCTCGGGGCCTCCCATGAGAGAATGAAGTGAGGAGAAGTGGGCTCCACTCCGCCCCACTCTTTGTTTCCTTTGTTGGGATAGGGTCATTGAGGGTAGAGTGGGGTGAAAAATAGGGCAAGAAGCCCATTGAGCCCTTGCATTGATAACCTTGGCTTTGAGGAGGCTGGGGTGTGTGTTTCCATGACTCCTGGAACCCAGACTACAAACAGCTGCCCCCACACCAAGTCCCTTAGAACTTGTCAAGCATACCTGCGTTTTACTGAAAGAGGGGAGCTGCCCTCCCCAGCCGCTTCCCAGCCCCCGGCCTCCTCCGGCGGGGCGCGTCAGTACTTGCCTTCTGCTTCTTCCATCTTCGTCTCCCCACCTCTCCCAGGATGGGAGTCCGTGACCCTGGAGGCCAGACGGCCTGCACATAAATCTTCTGGTCCACCTGCGGATTGTCTGTCAGCAGCTGCCCTCCTTTCCCGGTCATGGGCCATTCCCACACATCCCTCGGGCAAGCTTGAGGCCTGTACGGACCACCGGAAATTCAAACGGGTCCTATTCTGTGTCTGGGCCTTCATTTAGCTTGCCCAGCGTCATTGCCCGCTGTGCACAGGTCAGCTCTTTAAAAGACAGACTAAAACAAAAACAGCCCACTGCCGGTTAGTCAATTTTGACTCATAGCAACCCTGCATAGGGTTTCCAAGGCTAAAAATCCTCATGGGAGAAGACAGACAGCCTCATCTTTCCCCCCAAGAAGCAGCTGGTGATGTTTAAATGGCTTACCGGGTAGTTACCAGGCCAGTGTGTAAAACACAGTGCCACCAGGGCTCCTTAGCTCTGTCCTATACTTGAATACTTTCGAGAGGTCCGAACTAGAGACCATGAGCAGCCCCATCATGACCATGCCCCATTGCTGTGAGGATGTTGGGCAAGCTTTGCATCTTAGTGACTGATACTACCCAGAAGGAAAGTAAAGGAAGGGAACCAGACAGTTCCAGAAACTTCTGATTGGCCTATACTAGATCTGAATGGAATTCATAAGCCATCTGCCCTTTTCTAGAACCTGACGCAGGTATAGCAAGCATTAGTATGTTATACAATTGTCTTGTTATGAAACTCATACATATATATGCTTATGCATATGAGGGGTATCCCCTTAAAAAAAACAAATCCCGTAATTGTGCTAGGCAGAGCAGAGCTTTTGTAATACAGATTTTTCCCGCTAGGTGAGCATAAAGCAACTTGCTCTGAGTTAGATCACCCAGTGGCGTTGCCTGGGAAGGCTCTCTGGTCATAGTGAATTTTTTGGTAAAAGCAGTTTTTCTCAAATCCCGTTTTTTTGGTGATGGGTGATTTAAGAGAATAGCATGCAGCTGTTCAGGAAATTTTGACTGCTGGTCAGGAAAATGCTGCAGAAACTGTTGTAATATTGAACACAGCTTGCAAGAACAGGCACTATATTGAATGGACAAAAATACCTTCTGTAGTGATTCAAGAATATGGGTTTGATGATTATATTACTAGCTATGACGTTGGACCAGTTAACCCACGTAAACCTTCTATAAAATACATGGGGGTTGTGAGGATGAACAGGCATCATGTAATTAATAATTGCTAGTTACTGTTATATTACTGGCTTGTTGGGGAGAGCTAGGATACTTATATGTGGAAAAATCAGTTTCAAGTAAATTCCAACTCACAAACCCCTATAAGACAGAGGAGACCTATCCTATAGGATTCCCAAAGTTGTAAATCTTCATCGCAGCAGACTGTCGCCTATTTCTCCATCAAGGTGACTGGTGGGCTCAAACTGCTGACCTTGCAGCTAGTAGCCAAGTTCTGTAGCTACTGCTCCAACATTGCTCCTTCATCAAGGGTAATCCACTACCATCAACCCCATAGGGTTTCTTTTTTTAAAATTTTTAAAAATCATTTCATTGGGGCCTCTTATAGCTCTTATCACAATCCATCCATCCATCCATTGTGTCAAGCACCTTTGTACATATTTTGCCATCATCATTTTCAAAGCATTTTCTTTCTACTTGAGCCCTTGGTATCAGCTCATTTCCCCCCTCCCCCATCGTCCCGTCCTCATGAACCCTTGATAATTTATAAATTAGTATTCTTTTCATGTCTTACACAGACCGCTGTCTCCCTTCACCCAATTTTTGTTCCTATACGGTTTCTAAGACTAATTCTTTACAGTAGCAGACAACCTCAGCTTTCGGCCTGCAAGCTGCTGGTGGATTTGAACTCCTAATCTTATGAGTCGTAGCCCAAAGTCTAACTCACAGCACCACTAGGGCCCCTTTCATCAAGTATATGTGGCAGGAAGTATTTTACAGTTTTTATATTTTACGCACACGGTGTTCATAGGAAGCCTTGCAAGGAGGCCACCGCATTAAAGAAAGGCATGCGGTATTTGCATAAAAATATGTTAGAGAATTGGAAAAAGTAGTGAGACCTAAGAAATTTTGTAGGGGAAAAGGATCCAAGAAGACTTCAGTGAGGCAGAAATTGAACTCTGGACCTTGAATGAGGAGTGACATCGAGGCAATTTAATCTGTAATTTGGGGGAGCTGTACAGCAGGAAGAGAACTGAGCTGGGGATTCGATGAAATGGTCTTTTGCTTCCTATGAAGCGTGAATTTGAGCGAACCACGGAGCCTTGAGTTCCTTGGTTAAAAAAATGGGGCCGGAAATACTGCCCAGCTACCAGGGTTTTTATGAGGCACAATGAGAAAGTGCGTGTAAAAATGCTCTGAAATGGAAAAGCGTTCTGCGCAGTCATTGAGTTTGAAAGGAGAGGATCCCAGCAGAATCCCAAGCTGCTTAAGACTGTTGCAATCTCGCCTGCCTGGCATAGTACTTAGGGAGAGGCACTGACTGCTGCAGTAAGGGTTTGAGCCCTGTGCTTGCACATCCCTCTTGACTGGGTTGACTGCTCCCCTTCCTCCAAGGACAAAAAAAGATGTCCTGTGGATTCCCCATTCAGAGCCAGGACCATAAGCACCGACACCAAACCTGTTGCTCTCAAGTTGATTCCTACTCACGGTGACCCAATCGGTCAGGGTCGAACTGCCTCCTAGGGGGTTATCCCGGCTGTGATCTTTGCTCTATGGAAACAGACTCCCACATCTTTCTCTGGCAGAGTGGATGGTGGGTTCAGACCACCAACCCTTCATTCAGTTCGCAACTGAGTGTAGAAGCGTTGTGCTGCCTCAGCCGATTTAAGATTCCATCTCAGAGTAAACATACAAACCCACACCCAAATTCACTGCCATCAAGTTCATGCCAACACACAGCAACCCTCCAGGACAGGATAGAACTGCTTCTGTGAGTTTCTGAGTCATCGTTCTCACAGAGAGGCTTGTGCTTTTGAACTGCTGACCTTGCCACTGCGCTACCAGGGCTCCTAAAGAATATATAACCGTTGCCACCATTTATTTGGCATTCACAGTATGCTAGTCACTCTGCTAATTTTTACCAAACCATGCCACTCAATTCTCAAGCAATCTCCTGAAGCAGCTTTTATGATACCCTGTGTAGAGAGGTCGTTCTCAAAAATAAGTTACCTGGTTTCCTTTAGCTATCAGTGGCAGACTTGGATGGTCTGATCCAACAAATCCTGCGTGCCATATTGCTGTCCATCTGAGAGGAAAACACGGTTTCCCTCTAGATTTGTGTGTACTGGGCTTCATATGCAGGGTTTGCAAAAGAAGGAACTAAGTGAATAAAGTGGCAGATATTCAAGTCCCTCTCCCTTTACTGAGAGGTCTCTTACTGACAAATTTAGACCGCACATTGTTTGCCTGTCACTAACACATGTCCAGTCCCTGGAGAAGGCCACCACGCTTGGGAAAGTAGAGGGGCAGCGGAAAAAGAGGAAGGCCCTCAAGGAGCTGGACTGGCACATTGTCTGCAGTGGTGGGCTCAGGCACGGGAGCACTTGTGAGGATGGCACAGGACCGTGCAGGGTGGCCTTCTGTTGTGCACAGGGTCACTGTGGGTCAGAACCGACTGGACGGCACCAAACAACAAAACCATACGTACTTTTAGTCCAGAGACTGGGCTATAACATTATAAATAATCTTTTGTACTGAGCCTGGGGTTTATATATTTATTGATTAATTTGACCCTCACAATCAGCCTTTAAGGCATCTTATTCATAAAGTAAATCAAAGCTCAGTTCCCAGAAAATAGATGGTGAGTGCCTGCTCTGTGTTTCTGGGACCTGAAAACTGTTGGCTGGTAAAATACGAGCAAAGACTGCAGAGGGGTTCGTATGTGCTGTTTGCAGACTGCACCAGGAAACAAAGCGGGGCGTTTTCTGTTTGAACTTCCGGTCGCAAGGATGCTGCACAGAAATGGTAGATCTGTGTGCCTGGCAGTCTGGATGAAATGATTTCTGAGTCACATAGCCTTAAAATAACCGAACCCAGAAACTTGCTGTGGACCCATCAGGAAGGTTTCTTCTTGAATAATAAGGCTGGAAGGGAAGGGAAGATGGACCAGCTATTTCATTCTTCTCCCGGCACAAAGGTTTCTGAATGTCAAATGTGAAACTCTTCTACATTCAGTTGGAATTTCGCTCAGAATCTCCAGTCCCCAGGGTGTGCGTTTCTTGTCTGTACCTGTCAGCCTCATTGTTATATATTTTAAATAAAGCTTTCCCTAACATTCAAAACTCCTTCCGGCCCTTCCTTTTAGGAAACAGACATAAATAAAGTGTGTACTGGGCCTTTGCATTTTCATTTTCTTTTAACCTTTTCCCAACCCTGCTCTCTGCCCCTCGCGTCCCCCCCCCCCCAACCCTTCAGAAGTGGAAAGCCAAGGTAAAAAGAGCTTTCAAGGGGGCGCGGTGGGCCCCCTCTGGGGAAGTATGCAAATGACAGAAATGTCTATGGGAAAATTAAGGGAGGCGAAATTCAGCAAGAAAGAAATTCATTGATGTTGTGATGAAACGTTGTCACTGGAGATGATGACAAATTAGAGCCCGTTCCCATGGGGACCAGCACACTACCTACTGATCATTTGACCTGCGACTGGATGCTGGCTAGCCCAAGGATTGACCCCAAAGATGACAAGATGGTTTTGGTGCCGTTGTCTCATCAGCATTCAGAAACCCCTTAGGGGATGAAGGGGAGAGGATCAAGAAGGATAAAAGATGAAAGCTGAGCTCTGCAGAGAGGAGTGTGTTTAATTACACTGAGGAGGATGGTGGGTCCACCTGTAGCTCTTTGTGGAGCACGTCTTTGTTTGCTCCTGTCCATGGGGATCGGGGCAGGATACAGACCCCTTTTGGAAGGCGACATGCTGGGAACTGGCCCTCTTCAGTTTGACAGCGAGAGCCCGGATTTAGTCTCCCAGTGGGCTCTGTAATAGATTCTCTTGTGCTTTGCTGAGCAACGTGGGCTTGGCTGGCATGCTAAGAGATTGCGCTTTGAGCGGGGCGGAAATCCCTAGTGGACCTGGGGTCGAAGTTTCCATAGAGCACCTCCTGGGAGTCCCGAGTCTCTGACCCTGCATCTGCCTCAGTGTAGTCACCTGTCACAGGGGAGTTCTACCGTTCTTATTACCCTAGGAGGACAAATAGTCGATGAGGGTGGAAATACCGGGAAATGTCTTTGAATTCCGAAGTTGGACTCCTGTTCTCTTCTGTTCTCTTTTCACGTTGCAAAGAAAACACTCTTGAGTAACCAACCGGATCAACGACTTACCATTTCAATTACTCTGATGTGGCACATAACACAATGAACCAAACACCAAGCCGGTGGCCCTCAGGCTCATGGTGGCGCAGTATGTGCCGGGTAGAACTGATCTCCATAGCACTCTCCAGGCTGGAGCCTTTCAGAAACAGAACACCAGGCCTTTCTTCTGAGGGACCTCGGGGTGGGTTCAAACAGACAACCTCTGGGTTAGTTAGACAAACATTTAACCTTTTTTGTTTTTCTCTTTGCGCCACCCAGGGACTGAACTGCAATGTTATCGTCAGGTGTCATTGAGTTACTTCTGATGACAGCGAGGACCCCAGGGGATAAGAGTAGAGCAGTGGTTCTCCAGTTTCCTAAGGCGGCGACCCTTTAATACAGTTCCTTGTGTTGTGGTGACCCCACCACCACCCTCAGCCCCCAGCACACACACACACACACACACATACACAACTTCATAACTAATTTTGCTACTGTTAGGAATCAGGCGACCCCTGTGAAAGGGTGGTTTTACACCCACCAGAGTTGGAGGTTGGACGTTTGTTGTCTGCCATCTTTTGGGAAGCAGATCTCCAGGTTTGCTCCTGCTGAGCTGCTGCTGTGTTCCCAATAGCAAAGCGAAGCCCTTAACCATGTACACCGCCGTCGTGTTGATTTCAGCTCCTAGCCACCCCGTCGGTCAGCGTAGACCTGTCCTTGTGGGTTTGCGAGCCTACAGAAGTAGAAAGGCTAGCCTTTGGAGCGACTGGTGGTTTCGAACTGTGGACCCTGTAGGCAGCAGCCCAATGTGGAACTCCCTGCGCCACCAAGGCTCCTGTAGTCAGTTAATGTTAGGTGGGGAAGGGAGAACTCACTATTTCCATTTGGCCCTATCCCCTCCCCATTTTTATTGGTACAACCTGAGCTAAGGTGATTTGAAGACGGACTCACCTGCAGCTGCCAACCAGGGCACATGTGTGTTGGCCGCCTTCGTATAGGATGGGAGCCTGTCTCGAACAAGTGGGTAAACACTCCCCGAAGGATAGGCAGAGTTGCCTTATGACGTGGCCTTGAAGGATATCTCCACACTCTCTTTAGAAAAGCCACTCACTACAAGCTGACCCAGATTCAAATAGTAGGTATGTGAGCAATATAGACTCCTCACTTCAGTGGAGAGTTGTTGAAAGAAATTAGAGCAAAAAAAATTTTTTTAAGGTACACTAGGATTATGACTATCTTGGGACCTGTTAGGGCGCCTGACTTAGACCTACTGCAGAGTTTCTTCACTCTGTAGACCAAGGGTTGACAAATTTCTTCCATCAAGTGCCAGAGAATAAATATTTGAGGGTTTGTGGCTGTCAGGTGCCTGTCACAACTACTTAGCTCTGCATTACAGCATGAAAGCACCCTAGACTAGACATAAACAACAACAGAGCATGACTCTGTTCCAATTCATCTTTATTTATGAACACCGGTGTTTGGATGTCATATAATTATGGTGTGTCACATATTTTTAACCATTAGAAATTTTAAGAACCATGCCTGGCTCTTGGGCTAACTAAGGACAGGGTGGGCCAGATTTGTGCCACCTAACTATGTTACATTGATCTAGATTTTCCTTTTCAATTGTGACCCTTCTTCAAACGTGTAGAGGAAATCCCTTGATATTTGCCATATGGGGTTCAGCAAGGTTTGTGTGTGCACTGAGTATTTCTGTGTATACTTATGTGTAGTAGAGAAATGGTTACATACTCTGCCTTTATTTTAAAATAAATTTACAGTGCTAATAATACAGCTACTTCAAGCACACCTCACTTTCATCCTGTTACAGAACACTTGTGTCCCAGAGCAAGCTAATGGAAATGTACATTTGGTTTTCAAAGCTGGGGCTGCTACTCTGTCTCTCATCTTCTGGTGGTGAGAGCCTTGGGAAGAGAACTGTCTTCCAAAGCATGTCCCCACATCTGCTGCCAAGGAATGACTGGCCCTGGGTTTGTATTTGGCCTGCATTTTAAGGAACTCACGCTCCATGGGCTGTCTCGTTTGCATTCGCTGGGAAAGGGAAATCGACACGCCAAGCTGTTGGAATGTGTTAGTAGATCTCCCCCTTTAAGGCGCCATTTTGAATTGGTGGAGAACTGAATTATACCTGAGGACCTATTGGGTCGAATTAAAAATGGTAATGATTATCCTTGCTTTTTCCTTAACTTGAGGTTTCTCACCTTGGGCACTACCGACATATTTGACTAGGTAATTTGCCATTGTCGGGGGCTGCTCTGAACATTTTCGGTGTGTAATAGCATCCACGGTCTTGACCCACTATATGCCAGTTAACCCCCTTCTCCCAGTTGTGATAACCCCAAAATATTTCCAGACATTGCCAAGTCTCCCCAAGAAGAGAGGGGTGCAGAATTGCCACAGGTCTAAATTAAGATGGAAAACCAAAGGGGGCTGTATATTTTATTGCTATACCATCAATAAGGAAGTCCATTATTTTTTAATAGTAAGAACTGTAGGGCAGAGAATAGAATAATTTATGGACTTTGTTACTCTTTAAGGCACACAAACCTCCCCCTGAAAAATACTAAAATCTGAACAGCAAATTATTTAAGTAAACATTACCTTCATGCTATTTTGGTAATGTCCAGAAATTGCCCATGTTTTAGTATTTGTACAACTTCTAGCAAGAGTGAGAGGCTAGGCTATTTACGGTTCAGGGATATTGCTGGAACAAATTCAGATTTTAAAACTGGCTTGGAAGTAACAGATGAAGAGACCCTGGTCTGGGTTCATGTTCTTAGCCTGCAAGCTATTGGATTGTTCGAGATGCATGACCCAAAGGAGGTGATCAGTTCTCCTCTGGTGTGCTGATAATGAATAGCTCTACAAAACCAATTAGCTATAATTCTATCAGTCATTTCATTTCATTTGGGCAACATTTCGTTTAAGGGGGAAGAAAAACAACACTGCTTTCTTGGGAGACCTGTAATTAAGCTGTGGTATTTGACGGGCACACTGGCGGGAGAAGCAGTGCGGTGATGAATTTACCTTTGTTATTCCCACATGAAAGTAAATCATGATAAAGTGTTCTGTTCATAGCAGTTAAGATAGTTGTCGCTCTTAAAGGTATAACAGACCAAATGAGTCTATGTCTAACCGGAGAGTTTGTTTTATACGGCTGTCTGCTGGTGCAACTCCAGGGAATGGCCGTTCACGTTGACGGCAGTCTAAGTGGAGCCCCCTGGAGTTGTGCAGCAGGAAGAGTGCCGAATATCTTTTCTCCTGCCTTCATTGGTTCCCCTCCTACAATTCACTGGAAACCCAGTGTCGTCATAGACGAGACCTCTTCTCCTTGACCCTTTCTATTACCCCGACTGTAGTCATATCAGTAGTCTGTGTTTTCTTTTAAAACCCAGCATTTTAATGGTAGGTATTTGTTCTAAGTGAATCGGAACATAAGAGACCTCAGTAATGCTCCAGCGTGTGCTGTAAGACAGATGATACTATTTTATTGTTGACGGCATAGACTTCTGTAACTGGTGGGCATTTTGCATTTTATCTCAACCCGCGCAGTGGGATAAGACGTGAGCATAGCTTGTTTGTTTCCTCTGACGTGTAGTATCTGCAGCTTTCGACACAAATGAATACGCTTGTTAGAAAAAGAACAATGGGTTATTGTCTTGGGCTTACCATTAATTTTGTTCACTCTTGTCCCACAGCTAGCCAAAAAAATCCGAGAGAAGTTCAATCGTTACTTGGATGTGGTCAACCGGAACAAGCAGGTTGTAGAGGCATCCTACACGGCTCATCTGACCTCGCCCCTGACTGCGATTCAAGACTGCTGCACCATCCCGCCCTCCATGATGGAGTAAGACTTTACACTGGTTTCCGGGGGTTGGTTTAAATTGGGAAGTGTTTCTTATACTTTCTAATATCTTAAATCCCTTTTGTGTGATTTCGTATATAATTTATTTCCTATCTTGAATTAAACCTTTATTTTATTTATTTATTTCAAAATCAAGCCTTTTTTTAAAAAAAGAAGATGGCTCAACGTTGAATTGCCAGTAAGCTCCCCAAACCCCCCTCCTCCCTTTTTTGTCATGCTAGGATTCAAATTCAGGAGTAGAGATTATTGCTAGAATGTACACACTCCCACCGAGTCATTTTTGACTCATAATGATCTGTAGGAGAGAGGTGAGCAGGAGGGTTTCTGAGCGTAAATCCCTGCAGAAACAGGAAACCTCATCTTTGTCCAGAGAATCAGCTGATTGTGAACAGCCCAATGTGTAGCCCACCATGTACCCAGAGCCCTTGACTGTGGAGTCAGTCAAGTTCACAAAGTTGTAAATGTAGTTATAAGTCAACTAAGAAGCTGTAAGACAACTTTTCTGGTCTGGTAATGGGTTCAAGTTAGGGAATGTCTGGCAGTTCGGTGGGTTAAGCAATGAGCTGTTTGGTCGATAGTTTCGAGTCTACCTGCTTTGTGGGGGAAAAATGATACAGGCTATGTCTGTAAAAGATCTACAGCTTTGGCTGGTCTGTGAAGCGGTCCTACTCCATCCTTTAAGGTACTTCAGAAGTTAATAGCAGTGGGATTGGCTTGGCAATTCCTGATGAAGAATTCTTCTTACTTAAGTAGCTATTGCAATTAAAGCTATAAGAAAAAACTGAGGTTTAAGATAGTATTGAAATGAGACTAGTATCTGGATGGTTGGGAATGTTTTTACTGATTGACCTCAAAACTAATATTAATAATAGCAATAATCAAGGAATTTACTGCTATCAGATCAACCCCATGGTACAGGGTAGAACTGCCTGTGTGGTCTCCTGCAGCTGTCACTCTGTACGGGACATAATTTAACGTATCACCTCTCTTTAGTGGCGAGTCTGCCTCTGCCATTATACCTACATTTGTCCCCCAGCACCTGACAATCTTAAGTGGTTAATAACTATTTCCTAGAATTTGAATTCAGTTAAATATAATAAGGAAGGTTCTACTTTCAAGGCATTTATAAATTATTGGTGAGGTGAGGGCAGATAGCAAACCTAATGAAATTGGGCAGAGACGGTGGGTGGGGGGTGGGGTGATCCCACTACCAACAAGGCTGTTTCAGCTCCTAGTAACCCTGTAGGACAAAGTAGATCTAAGCCTTAGGGTTCATGAGACGAAGTCTCTATAGGAGTAGATAGCTTCTTCTATCTTCCCCAAAATAGTTGATGGATTTGAACCCATGACCTTTGGATTAGCAGCCCAATACTTAAACCCACTATATCACCTTATTGTACATATTAGGTAGGGTAAATGTTGGCATAGCTGAAAGGCACAAGGGAAGAAATACAGCAGGTGTGTGGCATAAGGAAAAAAAAATCCATGTCCTTCAAATATATGTCTTATTTGATTTGGCCATATGTTAGATTATCACAAGAAAATAACTAAGTCAATTATGTCTATAAAAATAAAGTCATCCATACCCTTAT
>NW_022104341.1:60764308-60783881 GCF_000313985.2 Echinops telfairi | reverse complement strand
CGCTAGGTCTTATTTTCAGGGGATGTCTTATTTTTCCATGAAGAAGAATACGGTACACATTTATTGCTTATTGTTTTATTAAAAGAGACCTCGTACTTCCTGTCTGCTCTGGCTGCGCTGCAGCCAATAGTGAGCTGCGTGGCGGCGCCCACCACTACGGTCCAGAGTCCAGAGTTACAGTAGCTTCGGGAGGCCTTATTTTCAGGGAGGTCTTATTTTCGGTGGGATGCCTTATATTTCACCGAGAGGCAAAACTGTAAGTAGGTCTTATTTTCAGGGGATGTCTTACTTTTGGGGAAACAGGGTATATCAAGCATGTGTTGGAGTGAAAACAGGTTGTGACTTGGGAATTGCTGAATTACAAATTTAATCATCCCTTTTGGTGAATACAATAAGAGTTTCTGTTCTCCACAAAATTTTCATTTTGTTTATTGTAGTCTCCAAGATGCCTTAGTTGTACCTTGGACATAGCTGGGTAACCATGTCATATGCAAATTGGAGTGAGGGACTGTTTCCTTAAGAGACTGGTCCTCTGCACTGACACGGCTGAGTGGGTATTCTGTGCACGTCTCCCTCCTCACCAGCCAGAGACCCACTTTGGGGTTACTCTGTCAAAAACCAGGGCAATCCTGAAGATAAAATGGAGAAAGTGGTAAATGAGGACTCTCCTGACCTTCAGATGAATCCTTGACTCTGGCTTGAACGCTCTCCATGGAAACACATAGCAGCGCTTCAGGAGTGGACTCCACGCGAGTGCTCTCCGAGTCATCTGCTGAGCACTCAAACCAAACACCTCCACCCACCCCTGTCTTTCCCCCTGGCGGGGCTGGTGGTTTTGAACTGCTGACCTTGCCATTAGCAGCGTGATGCTGATCAGCTGAGCACTCTCGCTCCCTAAATTACAGGACTCCCTCGGTTGTTTAATGAAGACTCACACATGCCAAGCGTTAGTAGTACGTTATTAGAGGTGGATCCGAGTAAGAATCCCTAGTCCCTCCTGTCACATTTTTACCTGGGGTATTTTCTGATGTTTTGCAGAACACATTATTCTTCCCTACATTCCACTCTCTTCCAAAAAATGTCTATATTTTTGCCTGCCAGGGAGTTATGAGGAGAAAGGAAGTCCTCCCAGTCTTGGGAAGCAATTTAAGGACATGATTAAAACAGTTTGTTTTGCAACTAGACAGCTTTGGATTTGAATCATATCTCTTTCACTTACAAGTTGACCTTGGGAAGTTGCCTAAGGGCTTTGATCTTGTTTCTTCATCTGTGAAATGTGGGTAATAATACCTACTTCACAGAGTTATTGTATGTGTGTGTGGGGGGGGTACATTTAATTTGTACATGAAAAAAACTTTGTTATTGGGTAATTATTTGTTGTTGTTTTGTTTTGTTCTCAATATTCACCAGGTCAACAGGCTTGGGGGTTCCACTTACAGTCATAGTATATATGGTTTCTTTAAAATATATATATACCTAAATAAAAGTTTAAATTAAGATATGTGTCTGCATATGTGCAGGTAAAATGGTAGTGATTGAAGCTTCTATGAAAAATGGACTAAAGATTCTTGCTCTAATTCTCCCAAACTGGAAGAATTCGTGGTAGTAGAGTCAGTCTTTTTAGAATCATTATGTCCATGCATTATACTGGGCCACATAGAGCTGTATTAGTAGTAGTCTTTATTAAGTGTAAGGTAGTGATGGCTTAATGGTAAAGCCTTTGCCTTTCATGCCAGAGACCCAGGTTGCTGGATGCCCAGCCAATACACCTCAGGTGTTACCGTGGCCCATCTTCTGTGTGGCTATGGTGCTGCACGGGTTTCAGTAAAGCTTCCGATTAAGGCAGACTAGGAACAAGGCCTGGGGATGTACTTCTCAAAATTAGTGGGTAAAACCCCATGCGTCACAGCAATCCAACCTCCAGGCAGCATTGCATTCTGCTGTGCCTGGGGTCGTTGGCAGTAACAACAGTATGGCAATGAGTATAAACAACGGGCCCGGGGTTCACCCTCTTCCATGTTAGTTCTGGATCTTGTTTGTTCGTCTGCGTTCTGTCAACAAGATGCCACAGTCGCTGCCATCGAGTCAATTCTGACTCAAAGCCCTGTGTGTGCCTGCGGCTGTCAGTCTTTCCTGGATCAGAAGGTCTCCTCTTTTTCCCCTGGAGTGGCTGGTGAGTTCGAACTCCTGTTCTTACGGTGAGCGGCCCAGTGTTTCACTCACTGTCCCACCCCGGCTCCTTTCTGAGATAGTTTTAAAGGTCGGTGTTCACACAATAACACTTTAGCTGTTGGGGTTTTTTTCCCTCTGTTTGTTTTAAACAGTTTTATTGATGCATGATATTACATATCATACAATTCAATCGTGGGATCATCTCAAGAATTGTTGCCAATCGTTAGCTGTTGGTGGTGATTGATCGTTTGCATGCTGGTGGCCTGGTGGCTTTGCTGCTTCTCTAAATGCATTACAGATAAGTTTGTGCCACGATAATATTGTAATGAGACATTTTAAGAAAGCTAATGTCCACTTTTTGTTTCAAGCCTGAAGTTTCATGTTTGCTGTATGATAATCCATATTTGCTTTCTTTTAAGTCTACTCCTGGAAAGAGAAAGGCGTTAATGCTTTCTACTAGAGTATTCTGCTTAGCAAACTCTAAAGGTTCTGCTCTGCTGACAACAGAGGGAATCTGCAAAGGGCTAGAACATTGATTTCTCAGGTGCTTTTTGATATTTTCCCGCTCAGACTAGTCCACTCTTACAATTCCTACTTGGGAACCTCAGAAGTTAATTATTTTGAGCAGGGCCCTGTATAGTTATCAGGCATGCTGCAAATGTTTGTTGAAGGAGTGATCTGAAGAATTAATGTTCTCTAATATGGAAAAAGAAAATAAATAGAGCACGACTTAACTGAAGACAAACTCATTTTCAGCTGTATCACTTAGAATAACAGGGTTTGCAGAGTCGGGCCAGTGGGTCCTGTGATCTAATCAACAGCCCCCTTTGTGTTGCACTGGGTGAGAGGATGAGGGGCAGGCGCTCCTGGGCTCCCACAAGCACCGTGCAGACACATAAACGCATAATTAAGTCCATGGACTGTATCTGGCCTGCAGAGGTATTTTATTTGGCCCACAAGATGTTTGAAAGGTTTTTAACTTTATAAGTTTTTAAATGGGTTGCCAACATTTAAAACTTGAGGCAATTACACATTTTTTAAAATCCCAATTTTTGCCTTTTCGTGGAAGTGGGGGAAAAATCCAAACATCTGGACACACCAGGTCCACATTCCCACTGGCAACAACCAGCCTTCCTGAAGAGCAGCTCACCCGTAGGTGGACAGGTCAAGGCATTCTCTGCTCAGCACGTTCCCACTTGCGCCTGGGGTATCACACCCTCCCACGTGCTCCACCTTACCATGTGCCTGGTCCATTGGAGTATGTGGGTTTACCACTCCTGCTCTGGACCAGTAGACATGTCTGGTCCACAGCCATCCCTGACTTCCCCGTGCAAACACCTATTCTCATCCCCTCAAGTTTTAAAGACTGTACGGTAGTTCCTTTATGCGCACCCTTGAGAGCATCTTTCCCCGAGACCTGGCGTGCCACAAAGATGGCTCTCTGCCATGTGCTTCTGAAGCCCTCACAGTCAGCAGGCTCCGCTGCCTCGGGCATGGTTTTAGCTTTTTCATAAGCCGATCAATAATTTTATCTTCTGCATCTCTTAATCCTGTCTCTCTTCCTTTCCGCAGCCCAATCTCTAGATGTTTCTTATTTTTGACTCGATCTTTTTTTATTTAAGAAGGGAGCAGAGGGAAAAGGTGGACTAGGGTAGAAAGACAGGAAAATGGACTTGAATGTTTCTCCTCTTTTTCTTTCTTCAAATAGGGTTTGATACTCTTGGCCTCACTCCGTGTTTATTCATGAGCTAATTGTGGTACGGATCACATCAGGAAATGACACGGACTTTTGGAGGAATGCAGCTGTAGGCAGAGAAACATCCTAACAAGGGTTAGCATTAGCATTGGCCTTGAGGAGTCACCAAAGGTGACAAGAACAAAGTAATCATCTGATGGAGCTAGTAGTGTAAGTAAGCGAAGGCTGTTCTTGCTGGCTCGCTTAAGCCAGCCACCTAGAGGTAACAACTGTTAGCTCTGCAGGTAATTCTCTCATAGACATCACAGGGCACTTAAAGATACCCTTGTCAAATGGGGTTCCTGTTATTTCAGTTTTTGAGTCCATGGGCATCCACCAAGTTTGATGCGGTCATTGGGGAGGACGAATAGCACCTATCCATTGCCTGTGGACCCAAATAGAGTCTTTCCTCCAGCTGGCACCGTCTAGAGCAGTGGTTCTTCACCCTCCTAATGCCACGACCCTTTCAAACAGTTCCTCATATTGTGGTGACCACCCCCCCCCCAACCATAAAATTATTTTCGTTGCTACCTCATCACTGTCATTTTGCTAGTGTTATGAATCGGGCGACCTCTGTGAAAGGGTTATTCGACCCCCAAAGGGGTCGCAACTCACAGCTTCAGACCCGCTGTTCTAGAATGATAAGATTTTAGGAGTCAGAGTCTCTCGTTCAACCTCTCGAGGGTTTTGTGTGACCTACAGACCAGCTAGCGAGGTTGTCTGCTACAAGAACACAGGTTCCTGAGGGAAATTGGATAGCCACGCTATAACCCTCTTAGAAAAAGGGCAGAAAATGAAACTGGAACATGGATCATCGAAGTCAAAGTTTTATCAACTCTACCCAAGCTGTCACTACGAGAAATGTCTATTACTTTCTTCAGGACTATTTCTCTTAAAGAAGTTACTTCTTTGGTACATATGTATGTAATGAAAGGAATGTCAACATCGGAGTCGTTCAAGTATACAAATTGCTGTATATCTTGTGGGATGTCTTGAAGTTGTTTTTTCTTTCTCTGTTGGCACTTCAAGTTATTTAAATATCACTGATGCCATAGGAGACAGGAATGGGTTAGTGACAGACCTGTGTTTTAATTTCCATGATCAGCGTGCTAACCTATAATCTTAATACCTCTTAAAGACTTTATAATAGATCATATCATTGTGTGCTCAGCTCTGTGATACGATCGCTGAAGACAGATAGGTGCATAAGCAAATGTGGTGATGAAAGCTGATGGTGCCGGCTATCAAAAGATACAGCATCTGGGGTCTTCAAGGCTTGAAGGTAAACAAGCGGCCATCTAGCTCAAAAGCAACAAAGCCCACGTGGAAGAAGCACACCAGCCTGTGCGATCACGAGGTGTCGAAGGGATCAGGTATCAGGCAACATCAGAACAAAAAATCTTACCATAGCGAATGGGGGGCTGGGTATGGAGTGGAACCCAAAGCCCATTTGTAGGCCACTGGAGATCCCCTTGCTAAGGGGTTTCAGGGAGGAGATGAGCCAGACAGGGTGTGATGTAGGAACGATGAAAAATATAACTTTCCTCTAGTTCTTAAATGCGTCCTCCGCCCCCCACTATCATGATCCCAATTCTACTTTGCAAGTCTGGCTAGACCAGAGGGTGTACACTAGTACACATAGGAACTGGAAACACAGGGATCCAGGGCGGATGATCCCTTCAGGACCAGTGGTGTGAGTGGCAATACTGGGAGCGTAGAGGGAGAGTGGATTGGAAAGGGGGAACCGATTACAAGGATCTACATGTGACCTCCTCCCTGGGGGACGGAAACAGAAAAGTGGGTGAAGAGAGACGTCGGACAGGGCAAGATATGAGAAAATAATAATTTATAAATTATCAAGGGTTCGTGAGGGAGCGGAAAGGGAGGGCCAAAAAAGAGGAGCTGATGCCAGGGGCTTAAGTGGAGAGCAAATGTTTTGAGAATGATGAGGGCAATGAATGTACAAATGTGCTTTACACAATTGATGTATGTATGGATTGTATATGAGTTGTATGAGCCCCTAATAAAATGATTTTTTTAAATCTACATATAACCTCCTCCCGGGGAGACGGACAACAGAAAAGTGGGTGCAGGGAGTCGTCAGATAGGGCAAGATATGAGAAGATAATAATTTCTACATTATCAAGGGTTCGTGAGGGAGGGAGAGGGTAGGGAAGGGAAAAAATGAGGAGCTGATAACAAGGGCTCAACTAGAAAGCAAATGTTTTGAAAATGATGATGCCAACAAATGTACAAATGTGCTTGACACGATGGATGGATTGTGATAAGAATTGTATGAACCCCCAATAAAATGTGTTTTTTTTAAAGTAACAAAAAAAGAAAGATTAGAAGATACAATTTTCATTTTAGGGAGGCAATCAACAGCTTCAAATGAGGGGTTTTGGTGGGGGGTTTTGGGGGGTTGGGGTATGTGGAGGGGAAGTAGTTTTGTTTTAAACAGAACTCAAACATGAGCTCTCCTGCATTTGTAAGGAGAGGCAAGCCTTGGTTGGTTTTCTTTGTTTTAACTGAACTCGGTCTCTACCATGGTGGGGAAAATTGCCTTACTTCCTAGAACTAATTTTTCCTTTCTGCCCTGTTCCACTTTAGTCATGATGAAGATTGTCACAGTAATATAGTTCTAAGAACCCTTAGTGGGGTAAAAGATTAAACACCTGGTTGCTAACTGAAAGATTGGCCACTTGAACTCACCAGCAGCTTCCTAGGGAAGAAAGCTGTCGATTGGCTTCTATTTTGATCCCACCCAAAAGACAGGGGCAGCTCTGCTCTGTCTCCTGGGTCCCAGTGAGTGGAAGGAGACTCCTCGCTCTTAGCACCGTCAGTCTAAGAGTGCACCGGCCCCTGCTCTGCCACTTTGCAACATGATCTTGGGATGTTTTCTTGGCCTTTTGGTCCTCAGTTTCCTCGGTGATAAAATGAGAAGCACTTTCAGCTAAATCCAATCCAGAGAGCTGACCAACTCTCAAAACTCATTCATGTTCCTTACTTTTCCTGTTTCCCAAATTAGTAAATTTGATTCCATCACAGAATTTGTGTGTGTGTGTGTGTGTGTGTGTGTGTGTGTGTGTGTGTGTGTGAAATTACCCTGAGGGAGCAGGGTGATACTATGAAGCTTGGGAAGATTTAATCATTTATTCATTAGTTTGTTTTTAAAAAGAGATATGTGGAATAGTTATGGAAGAAACACTTCAGTTGAGTCTTAGAGAGGAGAAAAAGGATTTGAACATGGATGAAAGGAGAGCTTTCCGGAAACAAGCGGTCAACGTGAAGATTCCATAGTTGGTAATGGGCAAGAGAGCTGAGGAATGTGCCCGGTGTCTGGGGCAAATGATGGAAGAAACCGTTAAAGTAGCTGGATTGATAACGGATCATCGCTCACCGCCACTGAGTCAATTCCAACTGGATTCAAGCAACCTTATGGGACGAGGCAGAACTGCCCCTGTGGGTTTCTGAAACTGTAATGTTTTGAAAATGATGATGCCAACAAATGTACAAATGTGCTTGACACGATGGATGGATTGTGATAAGAATTGTATGAACCCCCAATAAAATGTGTTTTTTTTAAAGTAACAAAAAAAGAAAGATTAGAAGATACAATTTTCATTTTAGGGAGGCAATCAACAGCTTCAACTGAGGGGTTTTGGTGGGGTGTTTTGGGGGGTTGGGGTATGTGGAGGGGAAGTAGTTTTGTTTTAAACAGAACTCAAACATGAGCTCTTCGTGCTTATGCTATTGAGAGAGGGCAAAGATACATATCTTCTTCTGAATCTGGCTGAAATTTCTGGCAGCTCCCTGTTGATGTCCTATGGCAACTATTTTTAAATTATCTTCACGGAAGAAAAATGTTCATATGTGTGATATTATTGATATTGTTCCATAATTCACTCATTTTTTTTCCTGGATTAACCTTCTGTAGAATAAGCACAAATTTGAATCTCTTCTAGTCAGCTGGCCAGGTAGCTGTCTACCAAATTTCTTGGCTTAGATGAGTGAGTGCTTCCAGCATTGCATAGTTGTTGAAACGTCTCAATTAACATTCCATCAATTCCTAGAGCCTTGTTTTGCATCAGTGCCTTTAGTGCAGCTGGATGTTTTCCCTGGAAGCCCATCAGGTCCTGATCATACCTGAAATGGTTGAACGTTGACCAGTCTTTTGGGTACAGTGATTTCTTCCTTCTTCTTTGAATGCTTCCTGCATAGTACAATATTTTGCTTATAGAATCCGTCACTGTTGTAACTCGAGGCATGGATTTTTTTCTTCCGTTCTTTCAGCAGGAGAAGTACTCACCATTTTCTTCTCTCTTAATATTTTAATTTGTCTTCTTGAGCACCCTTTGAAGGTTTGTTTAGCTTTTTCTACATCATTTCCCCTTCTTTCTCTTTAACTACTTTTCTTTTAAGAGTATCAGAGTCGTTTCTCATATCTATTTTTGTATTTTCTTCCTTTCTTTTAAATAAACCTTTGCTCTTTTTATTGGTGATGTCACCCACAACTCTGAACACTCAAACGACCAAAGACAATGTGTCAGATCTATTCCCGAGTGGCCTCTAAATTCAGTGGGGTCTATAATTTTATTCTCATGGACTTGTTCTCATTTTCTCCAGCTTCCACCCCAAACAGTTGATACTCTGTTCTACAGTCAGCCCTTCTTGGCCTTGTTCTGACTGATGATATTGAAGCTTCTCCAGCATCTGTTTCCGTAGTCAATTTTGTTTTTGTGTATTTCATCAGCCTAGGTCCATGTATATCGTTATTATTTATATTGTTGGAAAAAATGATATTTGCAGTAAAGAAGTTGTTGGTCTTCCAAAATTAAATCTTGTGATCTCCAGCATCGTTTCTATCACCAACACCATGTTTTCCAGCTACTGTTCCTAAGTCATTGTTGCCCGCTTTTATAATCTAATCACCACTAATTACCATTGCATCTTGCTTGGGTGTTTGTTGGATTAATTTCAGACTGCAGAAGTTGGTCAAAACTTTCCATTTCTTTCTTTGATATTAGTGGTTGGTGAGTAAATTTGAAAATAGTCACGTTAATGGCTCTTCCATGTTAGCATATGATATCCTATCCCTCGACAGTGTTGTACTTCGCGCTGACTCTTGAAATGTTCTTTTGGATGATGAGTGGGACACTGTGCTATTCATTTCATCAATCTTAGCATTGTAGACCCTATTTTTGCCTCATTTCAAAATGGCAGTATTCCTCAATTTCATCTCAAAGTGCCTGGGGTATTTGTTTCCATACATTCCGTTTCAATTTTCATGATTCCCAATTTCCCTTAATCTCTACTTAGTGCATTCCATATTAATGGATGCTTATAGCTCCTGCTTCTCATTTTAAGTGGCACCACGCCAGCAACTGAAGGTTCCTAAAGTTTTCCTCAGTGTACGCCATTGACGTCACATCTGCACGCCGGAGACACCTTTTCCCATCACATTGCCTTCCCCTGGTGGTGTCAGTGGTGGAGCGGTTACACGTTGGGCTGTCATCCTCATGGCTGGCAGTTTGAAACCACCAGCAGCAGCACCAGAGAAAGTCGCGGCTTTCTACTCTCACAAACAGTTACCTCCACAGGGGTTCCTGTGAGTCAGCATGGCAAGGGGCAGGGGTCCCAATCTGAGAGGCCATGATCGGGATCCTCTTCCTAGTCTCTCTTAGTCTGCAAGCTGTGTGGAAACCTGTTCATCAGGAGTGACCCTGGCGTTAAAATACTGGCGAAATGCAAATGACCACAGTACAGCAAACGAGGGCAAATTAAGATCCTTAGGGAAAATAAAACCATGCGACTTAGTTGACAGTTGTTCTTCCGTCTTCTCTGTGTCATAAGCCAGAAAAGGTGGTCCTTCGTAACTGCGTTTACATTTATTGCTGACCCTCTCGTCCCCCGGGAGATGGGTTCGATGTATCTGTCTACAGAATGTTGTGCAGCAAAGCGGATTCTTTCAAGTCATCTTCACTATTTTAATTTTAAATCTTCATCTCCAGGCACTTACAAGAAGTATTATCACTGGCAGGCAAGCAAAATGGTACAGATAGTCTTTCTGGATATGGATACCAGAAAGGCTTGAGTTGAGCTCAAAAATCAGTTGGGATTTTGGAGCATAGTTTGCATTTCAGAAAGCCAACCCCACTGCATTCTTGAGCTTATGTAAAAGAGCTGTGTTATTTTCTATTTAATGAAATATATTTATGTGTTGACTTCTTTTAAAGCTTTGGGGCAGGGTATACATCGAATTCTTTACCTGAGGCTCTCAACAATCCAGTAGGATAGATACTATATCCCCTTTCCACTGTCCCTCTCCTCAATTGTACAGATGAAGAAATATTTTCAAGGGGGTGGGATTCAGTGGGACTAGGTTTGGAATCTGCCTCCATTTCTCTCACTCGTTGGGGTGATGGCCTATTAGACCAGTTGTAAAATAGGAATGACATCTCCCAGTTAATACACTGGACCATATGTTTATCATTAGAATTTTACTTTAGGTTGTTTAGACCCTTTGAAATCCCTGAATTATTTGAATATAAAGCTTTCTTAGTCTGGTTAGTTTTGCCCTGTGTCACACTGTTCCTGCAGCCACTTTTGTCATTTCTCAGTGTGTGTGTGTGTGTGTGTGTGTGTGTGTGAATGTGTGAATGAATATTTAAATTTATTTTCAGTCCTATTGATGAGCATCTTCACGGCAGGAAACGCTTGCCTTTGGGCCTGCGGCCAATCAGGCTTTCTGGATTTTCTGTGACCTTCACAAAAGCAAGGGCATGGGGCAAGCTGGAACCTGCCGCAGTGCTTAGAATACTAAATTTCACCAGCTATCGTTTATAGATTTTTTTTCCCTTTATAGATTTTTAGGGGGAGCATGGTCTTATGATTTCCTTTTAAAAATCCGGTCTCTAAAAGAAACTAGCTAGTGGCCCAGACCAGCTTTAAGAAATAGACCTTCTCTCAGCTGTGGACCAGACATTTCCTTTGAGCTTTTTACGTATTTTATTCCAGAAAAATAGCCGAATTGTTTCCGAGGAAAGCCAAGATTTCTTTAAAAATCGGTCTCTACCCTCTTTGGGGGGCAACTGGCTGCTCTGGTGTGGTGAGATAATATCTGCCCCGCCCTCACAGCTTTGTTGAATCTCTGCTAAGGGTCAGCAGTGCCTCCTGCAGACACATGGTGAGCCAGCGCTGCTCTGCAGCTTTAGTCGCTTTACAGGGCAGGGACATGTGAACAACCCTCCCCCCTCCTCAGTGTGTATGTGCCGGGGTCACCCCCAAGGTCATTCTCCAGCTCCGATGGCCTTTGAAGTCATGCTACTCTGGGCAGTTTGCTGGGTACTAACTACTGTGCAGACACAAGGGGACAAAAGAACACACCCAAGCCTCTATCTCTGCTCGCTGCTCCTGAGAAGCACCAGCCTGTACGGTTTCCACCGTTCACTGAGCAGCCACTCGAGTGTCACCCTTCACAGGTAGGTTCAGGGCTACCCCCGAGGGGAAATGAAATCCAAGAAAAGCTCACTCTCTCTCTCTCCCTTTCCATCTTTCTAGAAAGGGCGCAGGGCATGCGAACAAGTAACTGTACAGTGGTGTTTATCTGATGGCAAAGGTCAGGGTGGAGAAGAGGGCTTTGGAATAACCCAGAAGGAACCAGCAGATCCACACTTCCTCCCTGTGAGATGAGGAAGATGGGACAAGTCTTTTATCAGTGGGGAAACCTCTCCCAACCCCCCGGGGAGAAAGCTTCCCAAGCTTTTGTGAGACAACAATTAAACGGATCCCACCCGCAGTGGGGACACAGCAGCAATACCCAGCATCGCCACATTTCCTTGCAGTGACCTGTTTGGGTGAGGAAACAGAAGAAACTACGGTTGGTGCTTCCAAGATACACAGACGGCCAGTAGGTAACAGAGAGCTTTATTGCGCTGAAAGCCTCACGTCCAAGGCCTTTGAATCCAGCCCTCGTTTCCCATCTGCCTGAGTTGCTGAACCCCAGAGGTTTAATCTCCCTTTAACTGATAGGAACAAAAAGAATGTGACTTATCACTCCAATCTCTACCAGGTGGAAGGAAAAGCCATTGCTGGAAACGTGATTACACGTTACTTGACAGCTTTTCAGTTTGCCCATTAATTTAGGCGTTTGAATAAGTAAACTTGGTGCTGGGGGTGGGCATTCGGGTGTCATGTACTTTATACGTGTGATCGTTCCTTTTTGAAGTGATCCTTCCCTCTCCTCCGCCGTTCAAGCCGAGTTTAAATATTTGCCAGTGCAGATGTTTGATTTTTATCTTAGCCTCTTTCTTTGTTTGACTTTACTCTCAGGGTGGTTAAGTGGGAGATAAGGGCATTCTTGTTTAATTCTTTTCAACTGGTGTTGCTCAAATATTTGGAGAGCAGACACTTGCCAAAGAGAATGAGCAGGAACCTGGCAGAATGAAGGTGAAGTGATATGTCGTCCTATCACAGTAAGACAGACGCTGTTAGATTGTTTCTAGAACCAGGGGGCCAGGCAGGCATGGGCATTTTTGGCGTCTAGACCTTGTCGTGGCTCCTGCAGCTGTTAAGGAGTTTTGCCTCTTTGCATCCTGTAGAGCTGTGCGCGGCTCTGCTAATGCAGCTTGTAGTAAGTCCTGTTCTGGGTTCTGAGCTCAGTTCAGTCTCCCAGGCCTTGTGCCAGACCAGCTTCTGATCTGATAACAGGTATTGCTCCCAGGAAAAATTGCACCTCCCACCTCTCACACCCTCCGCTTTTGTGCACCATCTTTTGAGGGTGGTATTGTTAGGTCTCATCCAATTGCTTCAAGTTCATGGTGTCCTAACCCACTGCCATCAAATCATAGCAACCTTACAGAGGTTGTAAATCTTTCCAGGAGCCGAAAGCCTCATCTTTCTCCCTTGGAGTGGCTGGTGGGTTTGAACTGCTGATCTTGCAGTGAGTAGCCCAACACTTAACCTACTGTGCCTCAAAGGCTCATTCATTTATAGTGTCTTAGTAGTGATGGAAAGCAAGCGCACAAGTAAAAAAAGAGCCCATGCACCCTTCTCTATCACTGTATTTGGCTGTTTGTGAGCTCGGCCAAAAGTTTAAGCCTTGCTCTTCTGAGCTCTCCCTGAGGGTTTGCCTTTTCAATTATTCCCGTGGAAATGTACCCACGTTTACTGCAGCATTCCACCACCACTCTGGGAGCCCCGCCGTGGGTGCGGCTGCAGTGAGCTATGTGATAAATTGGGCAGGCTTTGCTGGAAATTTTGAGGAAAACCCAACGTACTGAGCGATTTGCCTGGCAAGTCACCTTCCCTGGGAAATTTAAACAAAGACCAAAAAAGAGATTCTGGAAGTAAACCCCAACTGATGTGTGTCTCTCTCCTTTATATCTTTCTCTGTCTAAGCTGAGAGACTCCACTGCAAAGTTGATTTACGCTGTGAATCGAGACTGAGTGAAATCCAATTGGAGCTCACTTGAACACTGTTTTGATGTAAGATTCAAAGCTTCTGCAAATTTATTTTATCTTCTACATTTGCTGATCTCCTGCTTGTAAATCCTGTTGAAGGAGAATAAAAATGACTGCAGCCTGATGGGAATTAAATGTCTGAAGTTCAAAGCAGTTTGCACATCAGAGCAAACGTCAATCAAATGAACATCTTGCAAGCCAGGCAGGGAGTGAATTTCTCCATGGGGAAGAGATCAAAGTGGGAGTCACAGTTCTGTTTTCTCCTCGGGATGCAGTTTCGATCAGTTGTTCATGAAAGTAAATCCAGAAGGAAGTGGTTTTTCCCCCCCAAACGTGAGGGGGTCGGCGAGATGGAGTTATTTCTCTGGAAATGGAATTGCAGGCACTGTTTTTATCTTGTGAAAATAAGTAGAGAAAGCAGCTATCATAATCCAGAATCTCTTTCTTTTACAGGGAAGGTCTAAAGGAGATTGGGGTAGACGTTCCCCCTTACTGTCATTACTAACTCTTTTAAAGCACAGATCTGAAGCAAGCAAACCAAACCTCTTTGGTTCAGATGCCCACCGATTTTCTCTGCGGATCTAGGATGTCACCAGGTCCCAGCCTTTCCACAAGCCTCAGTACATGGATATGACCAGCCCCTAATAATATACTTCTCAGTGAATGATCTTTTAGACAAGTCCTAAAAGTAACTGACACGCATTTATAAAGCATCTTTAGTGTGAACTTGAGATTTCTCACAGCCGCCAAAATCGGGTGAAGAGCACGTGCTTTTTGATAAATTGCTCTCCGAGAGCCACCCATGCATAAGAGGCACCCCTGCCCTGTGCTAGGGCCTGGAGGAGGCCAGTATAACCCGAGTGGGTAAGCAAGTGTCACTCCTGTGTTTGGAGGCCAGAAAGAAAAGCAGGTGTTAGCGTGTGAGGGAAGGGTGGAGAGATAGTCACCAGGGGTTTGTTCTTGTAACTCCCTTACCTCGTGGGCTCCCCTGGAGTGGACACACCGTGCTGTGGGCAGTGCTAGAGGGTTTTTCTCTCCAGGTATGTCCTGTTAACCTGGCTGGTGAGTGCAGTGTCCATCCACCTGTGAGGTGGCCATCGAGACTCCGGGGAGACTGTTACCTTGTAAAAGATAGCGCGCTGCAAGAGGACGACAGTGGATGTGATGTCTTCGAAGTCTCTAAATACCAGAAAGTACTGAGTGATGGATCAATTCATTTCAAACCACCCCATGTTTATGACCCGCCAGTTACCCAGGGAGCGAAAATGGTCTCGGGAGAAGTCTCTGGCCGGCTGCATGCCTTCTGCACAGCGCGCCAGGCTTTTGGGGGCTGTGAGTCAGTGTGCTGCTTTGCCCGTGGGTGATCTCATTCACGTAGTGGATGCAGCCCATTAGGTCATTCATCACCCATCATGCACTATACGATTTGAGAAGTACCTGAGGAGTAATTCCATCGCCAGCTCTTGGGCTTTTTTTTTTTTTTTTTTCACCAGGGACACGTATTTATCCCATTGTGGTTTCCCATCCGCTTTGGCTGCAGGGAAACCATGAGTCCCAGCAGATTCTCATTCACAAGAATGTATTTTGTGAAATACAACCTTCCTCTAGTTCCTAAAGGTTTCCTCCCCGCTCCCACTACCATGACTCGAATTCTATCTTGCAAGACTGGCTAGACCAGAGGAGGTACACTGGTACAGATGGGAACTGAAAATACAGGGAATCCAGGACGGATGAGCCCTATAGGACCAGTGGTATGAGTGGCAAAACAGGGTGGGTAAAGGGAGAATGGGTAGGAAAGAGGGAACCGATTACATGGAACTGTGTGTGACCACCTCCCTGGGGGACAGACAATCAAAAAGTGGATGAAGGGAGACGTCGGACAGGGCAAGATATGACAAAATACCCATTTATAAACTATCAAGGGCACATGCGGGAGGGGGGAGCGGGGAGGGAGGGGAAAAATGAGGACCTAATGTCGGGGGTTTAAATGGAGAGAAAATGTTTTGAGAAACGATGTACAAATGCGCTTTACACAATTGATGTGTGTATGGATTGGGATAACAGTTGTATGAGCCCCAAATAAAATGATTTTTTTAAAAGAAAAAAAAAAAAGAATGTATTTTGTGTTCCTCTTTTTTGGAGGGAGGGTTTTGATTTTCTTATTTGTTTTATTACTCTTGTTCATAAGTGATAGAACAGTGTATTAGTTACCACTTTCATACAAATTTTTATACTTCAAAACTGGGTATGCACTATTTTTTTAATTATTAGTAAAAATTATTTTACTGGGGGCTCTTACAGCTCTTAGAACAATCCATACATCAACGGCACCAAGCCTATTTGTACATATGTTGCCATCATCATTTTCTAAACATTTACTTTCTATTGAGCCCTTGGTATCAGCTCTGTTTTCATGCACTGTTTAATATGCATTCACTCATCTGTGCCAAGGCCAGCGGTTCGAAACTGCCAGCTGCTCCACAGGAGAAAGATCTCAGAAATCACAGGGGCAGTTCAGCCCTGTCCTAGGGTCGCTATGAGTCAGCATCAACTCAATGGTAGTAAGAGAGATGCACAGGAAAACCAGCCGGAGATGGCCCCGTGCACGTCTTCCCTTTTCCCTGCACAGAGAGGTGTATTTCACCCCTCCTTCTCACCTGAACCTTCTCTCTGCCACTGGTTCCTAGGAGCCTCTCAATTTCAGGAACGAATGGGAAGGGAGTTCAAGACTCAGATAGACATAAATAACAACAGGTCAGCAGAGAGTTGTCAATTCCACGCCGTGCCCATGGTGAGCTCTCGAGGGTAGCGCTAATAAAGAGAAAAGAGCTGCCTTTGACCTTTCTCCCCCTTCCTTAGTGACCTCATCGTTGGCCATGGGGATCTTTCTCTACCCCTTTCCGTGAGAATCTCACTTAGGGTTATTTAAGTAGAAACAGATTTCCCTTGTAGCCCTAGAACACTGGTTCTCAACCTTCCTAATGCCACGAAGACCCTTTAATACAGCTCCTCGTGTTGTGGTGACCCCGACCATAAAATTGGTTTCGTTGCTACTTCATAATTGTAATTTTGCTACTACTGTTATGAATCGGGCGACCCCTGTTAAAGGGTCGTTCGACCCCCAAAGCGGTCAAACCACCGGTTAGGAACCGCTGCCCTAGAATCTTTTAGAATGATTCTTTGCTTTGAGGCAATTGTGTGCTTCTACATCAACTGTGTTGGATAATTAACGGTCATGGTGATTTATTTGTTAATTACTCAAGAGGCAGTGTAATATATTCATTAAGAAAGAGAGTACAGTGTTCTCAAACCAAACCCACTTGCTGCTGAATCCGTTCTGATCCCTGGAATCCCCGTAGAACAGAGCGAATGGTCCCCATGAGTGTGTAAGGTACAGATCTGTATGGAATTAGACTGCTGCTTCTTTCTCCCATTGAGCAGCTAGCTGGTGTGTTCAATCTGCCGACCACTTTAACCAGGGCACCCCCAGGACTCCAGCGATGCCAGACGACACCAGGTCACTAGATCACAGGGACACAAGCTTCAGAGCTCCAGTTCTTCCCAGGAGCAAATCCAGTCATGTGAAGGGCACCTATGTCACCATTCCATTTCGTTTGCTTGAATAATTAAAACACCAAGCCAGAGTTGCTTGGATGATGGCACTCTTGCTTCACAGGTGTTCCGATGCTGAAAGGAGGGACAATGAGATTGTAATGGTGTTGTTTTACCCCGGGCACACGCGCAAGCAGCTGCAGCTCTGTTTCTCTCTCTCTCTCTCTCTCTCTTTCTCTCTCTTTCTCTCTCTCTCTCCATCTCTCTCCATCTGTGGCTTTGGGGGCAGCAGTCATCTCGTCTAGACAAGATGGAGTAGGTCCAAGGAAGAGCAGCCATGCTAGAGAAACCACTGCCTTCGTTGAGACACAGTGGTCACCGCTGATGTAATCGCACTGGGTTAGAGGCCAGACGGAAGGTCTCTGAAAATAGACACTTGCTCCTACTCTGAATGATGTGCATCTAAACAAAATGACTTCTCCTACTTTTGCCATGTAAACCCTCTCACACTTACTCATTCAAACTGGATCCATTTGATCATTCTTAAATGTTATGAAATGTGATCAAAAGATGACCAGATGATTTATGAATAATCAAATGCACATGATTTTTAGGAGTGTTTCTTCCAGGTGTAGTGTCCCTACCTCTGTTAGTAATGGAGTTTCATAAATGGCGTTTATCGCTGGAGGTTTACATCTGAATATGTTTTGTTTTTAAGTAATTTTAAGTTGAGTTTATTTGGCCAACACAGAGGACCTTCTTGAATCACATTAGGATCTGAAATCCTATTTAGGTTCATTAGAAGATTAAGATTTGAACCTCTGTTACTTCTGAGTTAAATTCACTTAACGATATTCTTAGTATCGACAAGTAAGCGGGGGTGCCATGATTTCTTGTTACATGGTTAGAGGTTGCTGCTTGCTGCAGCACAAAGCGCAGGTCACACGGGATAAGTGGCAGGCCTGGACTCCTCCGGAGTCTTCCTCCCTCCCTCACCGCCATCCATTCTGTCGGTGTTGCCATTGCCCATTGTCTTTCACCTGTGGTCATTTAAAGAAGTATTTCTGCTTAGTCTATAACATCAAAATGCAATATGGAATCTTGCAATTCCAGTCTGAATGTTGTCAGATCTATTTTCTATATGATCTCAATAGGTCCTAACTCAGATGTTTGGAGGGAAAATGGCCTTAAGGATTTTTTTTTTTTAATCTTTAGAATTTGAACTTGATTACTGAAAGCCTTCTGAATACAGCTGCTGTGTATTCCCATAATGCTCTGAAGTGATTTTTTTCCTTATTTTAAATTCAAATCATTATTGTTTACATCTGTGTCCCTTTTTGTACAAAGCATGAGCTATCGTTTTTGTTGCCCTTTTTTCCCCCAATTGGATAGCTGAAAAGTAATTTCTTCTTCTAACTTTGTGATATTTTTTCTTCTGTTGTTTCAGATTTGATGGCAACTTTAACACCAACGTGTCCAGAACGGTCAGTTGTGATCGACTTTCAAATACCGTTAACAGCCGGGCCTTCAATCCAGGACGGGACTTAAATTCAGGTCAGCCGTTGACTTAATTCTGGAAAAACAAACAAATGAAACCATATTTCTCTCTTTTTTGAATTGAACAAATGGATAGCTTTTAAAGGAAATCTGGCTGCAAAGTGGTTAGGTGCTCAGTGACTAACTTGAAACACAGCAGCCCGCTTCCATAAAGATGTGTTACTTTGAGGCCCCTCGGGGGCAGTGTGACTGTTCTATAAAGTCGCTATGAGTCAGAATTGATTCAATAGCGGTGGGTTTTATTGTTCAGCTGTTGATTGTTTTTGTTGTTTGTTTGTTTGTTTTTAAGACTTGTAAGGGGAAAATGAGATTCTTAAAACTGGGTATTTCTTCCTGGAAAGCCGACCTTCTAAAGAGAAGAAGAAAAATAAAGTGGAACTAATACGTGTTGAATATCTACTCCCTAGCTATAGAAATATTAAGCCATGCCTAGTACTTTGCTTGTCTCTCAAATCCATTACCTACGTGTTATGAATTTACATTTGTTTCCTTAAAGGTTACTGTAGAGAACCTTGCAATAGGTAGCATCGCATGTTGTTTATATTTCCTATCGATAAGTTTTTGTTTGTGTTAGGTTTCTTTGGGAAAACTTTTCTACCATTGTTGGTTACTGTTTTGAGAGGATTGAAGGGACTTTTAGTCTAGTAAATGTCGTGCTGTGCAGCTAGAGAAAGTATCTCTCAGGGCACCTGGGCTGAGTCCCTCCAAAGGGGCCTAGTGTCCGTTTTCTTGCCTTAGAATCTCAGTCCGTGCTTCTCACCCACATATCTTGTTATATAATGTGGTGGCTGATTCATCAGGCTGCAGAGCCCGGAGGCTTCACTTATAAAGAAAAAGGCGGGGGAGGAGGATACTTAAGAAATTGCACATCCGTCTTAATCCAGTGACTCTAGCAAGATGTCTCTGAGGCTGAGGAGGATCCTAGCTTTTTCTCTCTGGCGAGGAGGTACAGGGTCTCACCCTGAATCTGAAGAACTCGGCTTCCCAATATCAGACATCTCCCACATGATTTCCTTTTAGGGTTCCGTTCTAGAAAAGGAATTTTAGTCACTGGGAATTATGTGTACACTTCAGGGGTTCTGTATTACGTTGGCC
>NW_022104341.1:60717591-60764208 GCF_000313985.2 Echinops telfairi | reverse complement strand
CCCCCGCCAAAAAAAAAAAAAGAAAGAGATGTAAGCTTTTTATCACATAAAGTCAATAAAACATTAGCTAATCTGTTGGGCACATGTTACCTGGGCCAATAGCTCATATGACGAAGGCGCTCTTTTTAGTGGCTTTTCACATAGGTGGGGCTGTTGAGTAGAAAGGAAACCAAATGAGGATTTTTTGATATTAACTGAAGCTGGCCGAGAAGGGCATGGAATGGGCACAGAAGGTCAATTCTGAAAGAGCTGCAGCGAGGCCGAGCTGGAGCTCGAGGCTTCCGGCTCCCACGTTCAGAAGCTCGCCCATTTCCTTTATAAATGCAAGACCTGTTGCTGGGCCTGAACCCTGGAGGCTGAAGCAACAAGCTTCCTATCAGATCCCATTTAATTGTGTCCCAGAAGTACACAGTGTCACTCAAAAAATTAAAGCTCGGCTTACCTTGAGGGATATAAAAAAAATGAATTATGGATGTATATATATATTTGTATAAGATCCAGAAGGATGCACACATAAATATCTATAGTTAGTACTTTTAAATGATAGAACAGTGGATTGTTTGTTACTTTTCGCATGCACCGTTTTTGTACGCACTCACTCCTCTGTGCCGAGAACGCTTGGTACAGCAGAGGGGCAACGATAAAGAGGAAGGCCCACAAGGAGATGAAGCGCACCGTGGCTACCCCAGTGAGCTCAAGCGTAACACTGTGAGGCTGGGGCGGGTCCACACGGTGTTTGGTTCCGTTGTACGTAGTGTGGCCGTGAGTCAGAACCACCGCGCGACGGCACCTCACAGCACACAGCAGGTGTTTTGTGCCGTAATTCCGAGAGTGGCTACATTGTTGCTGTGTCGCCTTCCGTGAAGTTCACACTTTGGGGCTCCCGTGAAAGTCTTTCACCCACCTTGCTAGTTTTCTGGGACGCTATGAGTTATGGAGCCCATTTCATATATCCGCATAGAGCAATCCGCTTTTGCAACCACCAGTTGTTAAAAAGACTATCTGTTCCACCTTTAAGTAATTTTGGTTCATCATCAAAGATTTACTTCTCGATTTTCAATTCGCTTCCATGTGTCTGTCATACACCACCGCGAGCCTGTTTTGATTACTACGACTACGTGCTATGTCCTGAGACTGGAAAGTGTGAGACTTCCCTTCCGCTTTGTCTTTCTCCTTTAATAGTGTTTTGCTTATCCAGGGTCTCTTTGTTTTCCATATAAACTTGGTGATTCGTTTTCTCATCTCTTTAAAGGATGATGATAGATTCTTGATTGGGGTTACCTTCTATTTATAGGTCACTGTTGTTTCTGTTAGGGGCGAATAGAAAAAAATAATCTATTAGACATAACTGAAAGTTCACAAACAGCACAAGATATTAGGAACCCTTAAAAATTAAAGACTTCTTCCCAAAAGTAACAATAGAACCCACAGCCTGGTGGGGGGAGACTTGTCAACAACATAACTGACTGGTGATGAAGCTCAAAAACTAATAGGAAACTTCAACACCTCCACAATGAAAGACAAACAATCCCACTTTAAAATGGGCAGCCGCTTCAACAAAGAATCCTCGCGGGTGGCTGACGCAGAGGGAAGGACCTCCTCCTCCTTAGCCATGGTCGTTGTTGTTAGGTGTCAGGCAGTCCGTTTCCACTCCTGGAGCCCTTAGGTATGATGAACAAAAGAGCTCCCCGCCCTGCACCAGCCTCACAATTGTTGCAGACACTGTCAGTCCCTCTTGTTGAAGGGCTCCCACTGGGGCGCATTGTTCTTAGGCGCCATCGATTGGTTCGGAGCCACAACAGCACTGTGCACAATAGGACAGAGCCCTGCCCAGTCCTTTGTCAGTCAGTCTCACGGAGGGGCCTTCCTTATTCTTTTTTTTTTTTTTTTTGCTGTCCCCCTGCATTACCAAGCCTGATGTCCTTCTCCGAGGACAGATCTCTTGACCACATGGCCAAAGTGCAAGAGGCAAAGTCTTACCATCACTGCCTCTAAGGAGCACTCTGACCGTACTTCTTCCAAGACAGACTTGTTTGTCCTTTTGGCCGTCCATTGGACTTCCAGTATTCCTCTCCAGCGCAATCCAGACGCATCAGTTCTTCATCTGTCTCCTTATCCAGTGTCTAGCTCTTACGTGTAGATGAGCCGAATGAAAGACCGTGACTTGAGTGAAACGCACCTCAGTCCTCAAAGTAACATCTGGCTTTTCAACACTGAAGAGGCCTTGTGCCGCAGACTTTTCTTGTGTTAGAGACCCCAATGAACGCTAAAAGAGAGTGATGATCTTCCCTCACCAATAATGAAGCTAACAACAAGCGAAAACAACAACAAAGAGAACCATTAGCACTGACGAGGATGTGGGGAGACTGGACCCCTCACGTGCTGCTGGTAGGGTTGTAAATGGTGAACACTCGGGGAGCATGGGATGACTTGTCCTGTATAAATAGCGATGCAGATGACCCACCAGTTCTACCACGAGGTATGGATCACTTAACTCATTGCCGGCTATTCGATGCTGACTCGTAATGACCCTGTAGGACAGGGCAGAACTGCCCCTGTGGGTTTCCAGGACGGGAACTCATTACAGAAGATGGAAGCCTGCTCTTTCCCCCACGGAGTAACTGGTGCTTTGGGCCTGCTGACGTCAATTAGCCGCCCAACCCATAATCCACTGCGCCCCCAGAGCTCCACTGGGGGCGGGGGGAGGTCTCAGAGACAGAGCCATGACATTAACAGATACATGTGTGCCCATGGTTTTCATTTTATTATTCACAACAACAAATGGGAACGGCCTTAGTGTCCATCATTAGCTGCATGAATAAATAAACAGTGACACATACACACACTGGAACACTACAGCCTTCGAGACTGACCCACAAGACGCCTCCCAGCATGAATGAGTCTGTAGGATTTTAGGCTGAATGAAATAGGTGCATCACACAAGGGCATTGTATTTTCTTTTTTATGTATGAGACTGCTATTATAGAAAACAAGAAGACGTTTAGCACAGAAAGAAACATCCTTTGATAGTTCCCAGTGATGGGAGTGGGAGGGAAAGGGTCCCTGACTAGATCGTGTCCGTGTATTAACGTGGGTGACGGGAAAGGCGGTACGCAGCAAAGGGAGGTCAGCATGAGCTGACCAAAGCAAAGGTCGTCCCTGGGTGGAATATAATGGTAAGGGTTATTACATAGACAATTCTGCAAGAATGGAAACAACGAACAATAATTCACGAGTCTATAGATAGGTAAGTAAAAGGAGCAACTGTGGGGTGGCGCACACACAGGCATTTTTGGGAAAGGATAGTTCTGCATACATATTTGTATGCACTGCAACTATATCGAGGTGTATGAGTTTAGAAGAGAAGGTAAAGTTACGCAACCAAAGCCAAACACCTCGAGGATGAGTCACTAGCCTTACGGACAGCTAAGTTCAGTGGTCTAACGTTGCCCACAATGACGATGGTTTGAATTGTGCTTTGACACGTAGCTGCGGGAGCCTTAATAGCTGTGAGCAGTCATCTCAGAGCAATGAAAATGGGAGGAAATCACAGAGGGAAAGAAATAATTAATGTACCATCAGCCTCTATGACTCTGAGATAGAAAGAACTAGATGGCGACCAACTCTCACTACTGAGTCCTCTGAAAGGGATCATATAAGAAGGTCCTGGATTCAGTGGCAGGAATCTACTTAGAAAAGAACAGACTTCACTGGTCTTTAAGAGCTTTGTGGACCCCTCAGGGCTGTTCACATTTCAAACTTGGATCTCGCTCCTGGAGATCAGCTAACAGCCAAACAGTAGACAGGCTTATAAAATGAACAGTCATGCCCATTAGTAATGTGCTCCTCTGAGCCTTCAGCCACACAGCTAATGACAGCATTGGCTCCCCCCGCCCCAGACAAAAGTTCCTAAAACAGGAACAGCAAAGATGGGTCGATGGAAATGGAATCGAGAGAGGAAGAAATGACGAAAGTACTGTAAAATTGAAGGAGTTGCAACTAATGCCAAAAAACAAAATCCATGAGATGATGGCATTATAATCCGGTAACAGTGAACGTAAGTGGTGAGAGGTGGTTGGATGTTTAATATGTTTTATCTCAAAAAACTCACTGCCGTCAAGTTGATTTTGACTTACAGTGACAGAGTAGAACTCCTTCCTTTGAGTTTCCAAGGCTGTCAGTCTTTACGAGAGCAGAAAACTTCGTCATTCTCGTGCAGAGTAGCTGGTGGGATCACACCACTGACCTTATGATTTGCAGTTCCATTCATAACCCACTAGACCACTGTTTTAAAACCAGAGCCAATGTTACTGCTGTTGGGTGCGGTCGATTTCCATTCGGAGACATGTGTATTATAGAGTGGACCTGCCCCCTAAGAGTTTCTCAATGATTGTCTTTACAAACATGTACCTCCGGGCCCTTTTCCTGTGGAATTGCTGGGTGGGCTCTAACCACCAGTCTTTCTGAACTGCTTTCTGAACAGCTGAACTGTTTAGCAGTTTATCAGGGTTTTTTGGGCCTAGTAGGATTTGCTGGTTAATTGGATGAGAGCAACATGTGCAAGGGTAAGAAAAGAGTCCAGAAAAATATCTAACATATTTGGTCTGAGCAGCTACGTGGACAGAACTACCGTTTACTGGCATAATGAATGCTTGGGGAAGAACATATTTGTTAAGGGGCCAAGGGATCAAGGGTCCCCTTGTCTAAAAGTTTCATTTGATGTACTTTTAAAATATCCAAGTGAGAACTGTTCATAAGCACTTGCACATACACGTTTGGCGTGTGGCGATTTGGTCTACTTGGAGATATACATTGAAGATCTTTCTGTATTTGGATAATATTTAAATTATGGGACACAGTAAAATGTAGTGCTTGAGTGTGGGAGAAAAGAAGAGCTCCAGGGATGGAGCCTTACTATTGAGAGATCACAGAAGGGGAAACAGTAAGGAAACGGAGAAGATGGATAGAACGAAAGTGCAGGCTCCCAGGGCTGCATCCCAAAGCCACACTTGAGTGTTGTCATCGTTAGGTACCATTGGGTCAGTTCCAACTACCACTGTCCTCATATTACAAGTTGCCACCATCAATGCCCATGGAAGCAGCAGTCAAGAGATCAAGTGACACATTATATTAGGTAAATCTGCTGCGGAAGTCCTCTTTCAAGTGTTGGAAAGCAAGGATGTTACTCTGAGGACCAAGGTGAGCCTGGCCCATGGTATTTTCAATAGCCTCATATACATGTGAAAGTTGTACACTGAATAAGGAAGACTGAGAAAATTGGCTGCATTTGAACTGTGGTGCTGGCAAAGAATATTGAAAATACCACGGACTGCCAAAAGAAGCAAAAGATCTGTCTTGGAAGAAGTACATCTAGAATGTTCCTTAGAGGCAAGGATGGCGAGGCTTGGTCTCACTTACTTTGGACCTGCTGTCAGGAGAGACCAGTCCCTGGTGAAGGACGTCATGCTGAGTAAAGGAGAGGGGCAGTGAAGAAGAGGAAGGGCCTGGACGAGATGGATTGATCCAGTGGCTGTAACTATGGGCTCAAACATAGCAGCAATGCAAGGATGGTGCAGGACCAGGTGGTGTTTCACTCTGTTGTACGTGAAGGAACGTGATGAAGATTGGAAGGGGGTGAAATAGAACTAAAAGCCAGATCTTGAATTTCCCTGTGTGCTGCAAGTGCGTCTCAAGTGCGAGCCACTACTTAAACAAGAGTTGTTCTCAGCACGGTCGACAGAGCTAGATTTAAAGGAGCAATTTGGCAATATGACCATATTTGAGAACTGCCTTGCTTCCATTTGATGTTGTGTGACATTCCACCGGGCGATGGCTGCATCCCAAAGTCCACACATTTGAGTAGCAATTTGTAATATGAGAGGAGTGGTAGATGGTGAAAGGTGGCCGCAGAGAACCCCCCACCCCCACCTTTTCCCTGCTTTCCAGAGCATGCCCCTTTCAGAGGAGAATTAATGTACTCCCTTGGCTATCGCATGTCCAATATTTACATCAGTAGGATGTCCAGCCTAAGGTTCTTTCAGACTGTGTCTAATCCATCAATGGGCCCTTAATTGATAACACAGTTTCAGATTGCCTTTCAGACTAGCGGGAAACATAAATTGTAAGCCATTCTTAGCTTCATTTATCCCAAACTAGGTCCTGTGTCCATCCATCCCACACACGTGTGTTCTTGTTCTTTCAAACCACCCCTGCCAGATCTCCACTTTCTAAATGGACTCTGTGTCCGTGATTCGATTCAAATCACTAAAGTTTGACAGTGCGTGTGTTATATTATGGTGCCAGTAATGTTTGGCTCGGGTTCTCTCCTGCTTTTATCCATAGTTTCTCTCTCGCTCTTCTTCTTTCCTTTTTTTCTTACAAATTCCCGCTGAGCTATTTTCTTGTCTGTGGCCTGATCCCTAAAGAGAGTTTATTTGAAGAGGCCAAGGAAAGTTGCCGCGTGCTCTCGAGTTACGCAACCGAGGTGAAAGTGGGGGCGGGAGGTAGTCAGGCTCACCGCAAGGAAGAGTGTCTGGGCTGGCTTTATTGTGTTGGATTGAAAGAGCATTTGAAGTTGCACACTTCGATCTTGGTAGAGTTGCAGTCTGCCCTGAGAAAGGAGCTTCGCCGAGCGGATGGGGTGTGTACCCGGCATGCCACAGAGGTAAAGGCTTCAGGAAGCAGGTGGGCACTAAAAACTATTCGACTGATTTCCTGGCTTTGTCCCCCCTGCTGTCGGTGAGCTCAGGGGCCTGGCTCTGTGCTGCAGGGGTTTTGTCTCCTTCAGTAAGATAACCTGAACAATATGTCTTAGCAAAGTTCTCCTAGTGAGAAATACAGCAAATTGTTATAGTCTACCTTAAAAAAAAAGATAACAGAATAAAAATCCACCAAGCTAATGATTTCTGGTTCATTTTTTATGTGTCCTTAGCCTGGCTCATCATGACATTCATACCATAAATGACATGGTAATTGTTTACATAGCATCCCAAAACTATACAGTCGCTTAGAAATCTAGATCTCTGAGGTGATCGATCTCTGTTTTTAAGTATATTGAGACAAAATTGAACAGAGGCCTCTTTTGTGTCCTGGATTCCCTTCAAGTTCTGTTCGTATCTGGTAGCGACATCAACATCACCAGCCTTCTCTGTATTCTCGGCACCCAGTGGTCCTAATTCAGTCTTTTTCAGAAAGTGCCCATGCTCTCCCAGCTTTCCAACTTCCAACCCAAACTCACTGCCATGAAGCCATCCCGACGCATGTGGACCCTATAAGACAGAGTAGAACTGCCTCTGTGGCTTTTCAAGATGGTAAATCTTTATGGGTGTTGAAAGCCTCATCTTTCTCCAGAGGAGCAGCTGGTGGTTTTGAACTGCTGACCTTGCAGTTAGCAGCCCAACACATAACACCCCGCCACCAGACCTTACTAAGATATGTTCAGGAGCCCTGGTGGTGCTTTTGGATAAGCACTGGGTGGCTAGCCTCAAGATCAATGGTCCATACTCACCAGCCACAACTGAGAAGAAAGTTAAGTGGACGCTGTTTGTGCTTGTAAAGGTTAAAAGGCTAGGAAATCCTAAAGCAGTTGTGAGGACCTCTTTTCCACTAAGGGATTTCCATTTGGATATTTAGAACATCGTGCAAAGGCCACCCTGGCCACACCGCTCATTAAGGTGCACACTGGCAGGACTACTCTTCAGGAGGGAGACATGCTTTCACACCTTAGTTAGCACGGGGGCGGGGCCAGAGGAGTTGCCTGCAAGGCAGTAGTTGGGGTTGTTGGTGTGTCTGTACAACGAAAGGCTGTCCCAAGGTTCCAGAAGCCCAACTTCAATTGCAGCAACGACTTGCCTGTAAGTTTCTCTCTGTTTCACCCTAAGTTTGAAAACACTGACCCAGCCCCCACTCCACACATTCTTCAACCCGGTCACTTTGACTTCATTGAGAAAACTTCTTTTTCAATGTCGCAAACCAAACCCACTACAACAACTCAAATCTGGACTCGGAGCCACCCTGTTTCCAAGACCATCCCTCTCTAGAGGCGCAGATAGATAGCCTTGTCTTTCTCAACCTTGCTGCCATTAGCCCCACCTCTAACCCCCAGCACCACCGGGGCTACTGTTTCTTGCACAAAATCAAGCTAAATCCGAATCAGATGCAAGGTCCCCACTTACATTACACACGGTGGGAGACATGGTCTGGAACACTCCTGTGTTACCCGAACGGTGTGTCCTTTCACACACCCTGGTGGGGTGGCCGTTGAAGGACGTGGCTGCTCACCATAAGGTTAGCGAGTGAACCCACTGTGTCAGCAGACGACGTGGCAATCTCCTTCCGCAGATTGCCAGCTTTGAAAACCCCATGAAACGCTTCTCCTCTGACCTCTGGGGTCACTGTGAACCAGAATCAACTGCACAATAATGAGTGTACTTTGGACTTGGGGTATGTCTTTTTCAAATGATGCTTATTGTATATATTTTATGAACACATTTTTCAGAAGTTAAGAATACACCTTGAGGCACAGAGGCTCAATCTCACTGTCAGAGAGTCGATGCTGACTCATAGCAGCCCTCTGAAGTTTCCAAGGCTGTCCATCTTTTCCGGAGCAGAGATCCTCCTCTTACAGAGCAGGGGACGGTTTGAACCACCAGTCTTGGCCATTGACAGCACAACACTTACCCAGTAATACAGGGGTTCTCAACTCTCATACAGTTCCTCATGTGGTGGTGACCTCACACCATAAAGTAATTTTCATGACTACTTCGTCACTGTCATTTTGCTGCTGTTGTGAATCGGGAAACCCCTATGAAAGGGTGGTTCCACCCCCAAAGGGGTCGCCACCCACAGGTTGAGAACTGCTGCAATAATACCACTAGGCCTCCTTTCTAAAACATTAATACCCTTTTATTAGTTTCTCTTTGTATGTATACTCCTCATAAGTGATCATCATGAATCTCAGAAGTTGTTTTGATATACATAGCTGTCTTCTGTTTTACCATGGTAATGCTTATTTTTAAAAATCGAAATAACCCATCCTTTCTGGTTTAACATTGAAGTTCCCTCACTTTTTCATTGTATCAAAAATGCTGCATCTCATTGCTTCTTTGAATAATTTCAGGTGACCACTCATCAGTTTTACTTTACAGCTTTGTAAAACTTGGCACGTAAGCCTCTTGTCTTGAAAAATGTCTTCCTTTGGTTGCTGTGAAATTACTCTCTGATGTTTATCTTATTCTGCCCGGTCCTTCTCCTTTCCCTTTCCAGTTTCGTTTTCTTGTGTCTTGTCCCTAAGCGTGGCTGGGGATCCCTGGTAGATCAGCGAGTTACGCACACGTTGGATGCTAAAGCAAGGTCATCGGTTTGAACCCACCGGCCACTCTGCAGGAGAGTGGAGGGGTGGCGGGGGTTGTGCTCCTGCAAAGATTTTACAGCCACAGGAACCCTATACAGGGTCACTGTGAGTCTAATCAACTCCACGCCGTGAGTTTGGTTTTGTTCTTGAAGCATAGGTAACCCCACACACCCTCTATCATCTTCCTTCCTTACCTCACGCAGTGCTCTCGCTCTAAATAGTCTCTCCCACATACTGCTGGTCTCCAGATCTCTGTTCTAGGCCTCTCGTATCTCTGAGTTCATTGTTAGATACTCAACTTTCAGGCATGTATCACTCAATGATTACCTCTAGCTGCCTCAGAAAATAAACAACCAACCATCAGCAATCCAGTAACAGATCTTAGCTGACAAATCGAATCCTCAGCTGGGCTTCATAGTAATTGCTGCCTGCATTCTAGTTACACAGGAAAATCCCTTCCTTCCCTTCAACCCGGTACTTCACTAACTCTTAGGCACTCGGTTTACCTTGACTTGGTGTGAATGAATGAAAGCATGAGTAGTGGATAGTTGTCAGGCATTTACTAGACAGTTTGCAGAAGATGCTGGTACTTACCCACTCAGAACCACCCGAAACCAAGCTCTCTACCACGGAGTCAGTTCCAATTCACAGTGACCTGATGGGACAGTAGACCTGCTCCTGTGAATTTCCAAGACTGTACCTCTTTGCAGGAGTAAAAAGCCTCGTCTTTCTCCCATGGAGTAGCTGGTTTTGAACTGCTGACCTTGCAGTTAGCAGACCAACATGTAACCCCCAGGGCTCTTTAATCTACCCAGGGGCACCTTAAAATAAAGGGTAGGCTAGCATATGGAGTTCTCCATAAATTGGAATCAACTTGACAACTTATTTTTTTTTTTAAAGGACCTCAGTGAAAGGGGGGAGTTGATTTCCTACAAGGTAACCCTGACTTGCTTAGTCTCCATATAACTCCCAAGTGTATCGAGTGGCTTAGGACTTGGCACCAAATAATCTATGGTGATTCAAACACACAAGGCACATCACAGAAACGATCCATTTCATCTCAGACTCTCATTCATCCTGCTTTTATTATTATCAACAATACCACCAACAAGTGTGTCTTGTTATAAATGAGAAACAAGCCAAGAGAAGTTAACTGATCTACCTAAAACCAACAGGAAATTCTTGGCTTTGGCATGACCTAGTATTATGTAGCCTGACTTATAATGTAACGGCTTCCCACAATAGACTTCTTAAGCTGAAGAGGTGTATTTTCATCACTCTATTCTGCCTCATGACACTTTAAACTCATCGTGTCTAAAACCAAGCCTGTAATCTTCTCTGGGTCCACCCCTTCCGCAGTCCTCTTCCATATGTCGCTTCATCTTGGCGATTGCCCAAGCTTGAGACCCAGAATCAACTCTATCTCTTCACTTGCTTTTTCTCAGAAGCTTCCTGCAATGCCAGCTGTTGGTATCATAAACTTACACGGACAACCCTGAGCTTGGAGCAGAATTGTGGGCTTCAGGATGCAATCTGCAAGGTTGCCAGTTCAAAACCATCAGCTGCTCCTCAGGAGAAAGACGAAGTTTTCTGCTTTTGTAACGAGTTACGGTCATGGAAACCCACAGTGGCAGATCTACCCTACCCAAGCCTACCCTGTCCTACACGGTCAAGTTGATTCCGACTCATGGCAATGAATTTGGTTTTGGTTTTTCCCATAGTATGAGATTACAGCAGATACATGAAGACAGGAAGGGGGTCACTGAGTGGTCCTTTTGTTTAGATAGCCCGTGAAGTGGCAAAACCGCTGGACTGGATGGTGCTATGCTCATTCTGTGCTCAGGGCTTAAGTCATCCTGCCCTTTCTAAATCGGATACCCTGAACTGCCAGGGTATTGGTCACCCTCTGAATTCTGACTCTTACTGGTTTATATATTTTTGTGAAAATAGCTTTCCCAGGATTTCATTCCCTGAATAATAAAACTTACATAAAATGGATGATTGGATGGATGAATAGATAGATAAGAGACAGGCAATACTTAGTAAAGTACCTGATAGACAGTCAAACTCAGTATTCCTACCACTCCATTTACAGCATAAACAGCAACTGGGAGGGGTGGGGTCCTTGAAATAAGGCACCTTTCAGAATACGCAGGATACTGATACTCAGAATATGGACCTTGGAAAGGTGCCATCCCAGGAGTTTTGTTTGAAATGCCCAGAATATTAATTTCTTTGCTCCTCTCAGATGGTTGTAGATGTACAGAGCATCCCTGAAAGCTGTTGGTAAATTCTGGTCTCTTTAGGAAGAAGGTCTGCTTTTGTGTGTCTGCTCCTCTGGGGCCTGAGGACAGCACTTGTGTTTCACTTTGGGCCAGCTGTGGGAGGTGTGTTTTGCTGAGTAGGTTGGACTGGGCATCAGAAAGTCTAGAGTGCTTTGAGGTGGGAGCCATCAAACAATTGTGGAGTGTTTTCTTCTTGCCCCTGCCTCTGATGGATAATATTGTTGAGAAAAACAAATAGTCCCAGGCCAACTACATGGGGTTTGTAACCCAGCTCTTTCTCGTTGCCTTGTGGTTGAAGCATTCAAGTGGGCAGGCACAGTTTGGGGACACGGTGGATTTTGTTTTGACTGGAGAAGCTGATGACATAAGAGCCAGTCAGATGCAGATGATAGAGTTGGAAGGAAAATATTCGCGGTCTAGGGAATCTGGGATCCATATGTTAGAATTATCCAGAGAGCATTTAGTACAGCACATGCAGGCAGAGCTTGAAATGCCCTAAGTGGGAACTGAAGAACTCCTAGAAAGGGGGGAAGTATTATTTTTCAAATGCTTATCTGACAACATAGTATCTTCTGCCATTGATAAGTCTATATAACTATTACAGAAATACTGATCTTCACTTAAAATTAGTACAGGAGCTGTTGGAGAGAAATGTTTGTCTTATTGACAATCTTACAGAGAAGGCGACCAAGGCAGAGCTTGTCAGAAAGTCTGTTTCCGTCTTATCTAATTTCTTGGTAAGCATTTATGAAGTATTCCAAGAGGTCTGGGAAGGCCCATGCAGGGGTGGTGGTTAAGTGCACCTCTCCTGGCTGCATCTGGAAACTCGTCCCTTGGTTTAGTAGAAAGTATTCGGGACGAAAGAGTCAGAATTCACAGGAAGATAGGATTCTTATACAGTGTTTATACAGACAGAGAAGGGTTTGTCCTGAGTTTGTGACCAAATGCAAAGATTGCCATTGTTGTTAGGTGCCACCAGGTCGGTCCCGACCTATACCTTATGCATATTTGAACAAAACACTGCCGGGTCCTGCGCCATCCTCACAGTTATTCCTGGGCCTGAGCCCATTGCTGCAGCCATAGTGCCCATCCATCTCCTTGAGAGCCTTCCCTTCCCTCCCTGCCCCTGCACTTTACCAAGCACCATGTCTTTTCCAGGGAGTAGGCTCTCCTGACAACATGGTCAAAGTACATGAGATGAGGTCTCACCATCCTTGCCTCTAAGGTGCCTTCCGGTGGTACGTCTTCCAAGACAGATGTTTGTCCTTTTAGTAGGTACTTTCAATATTCTTTCCATTTTCTTTACCAGCACCTCAAAAATAGCAGTGAGTATGAGGGCCAGGCAACATTTTCTTCTATTAGGCAGAAGGTTGCTATGCGTTGCAGCCAACGCGATGGCCTCCAGCAAGAACCCCACAGCATCTGGACACATCATCTGGACTCGATAGTATGTCAGAGGGAAGGAAGCTTGGTGACATAGCTGATCCATTCATGAGTTTAAGGCCTACTTGGTCATAGTTAAGTCACGTGTCTTCTCTCAGCTTCAGTTGTCTCCTTCATTAAATGAAAATACTTACATTGACTTCATAAAACAAATTGTGACATTTCAGAATCAAACAAGTAAGATGTCCAGAGTAATGCCTAACCTGTCATTAGGATTTTTTATCTCAGTTCCATCTGCCTGTTTACTGACTATTATCTCTGACTCCTGGGGATGTGTAGTCAGGAGACGAAGGCTAGAGAGAGGTGGTTGAGCTTTTTCCAGGTATCATAGGATTTCAGTGTTTGAATTTTTGGAGGCATTTCAATCTTCTCTGAGCAGGTATGAACTTTCATTTGTATAAAATAGAGACAGTATTTTATTTGGAATAGATGCATGTTTTTATATCCTTTGGACCCTGCATGTAGCTGTTTAGACGTACTTTCATAATAGTCCCCACAGGTACTGTCCCTGTAGTGAGAAAACCCTTTGTAACAAGTATTGCTCTTAAAGTAAGGATTTTTAACCTTCGGCCAAGAATCCCCCAGGGGCACAAGGATAGATATTGCTCCTGAAGAGCCCTGAGGGTTTCAAACTGTTCACCTTGCAGTTAGTAGCCCAACACATAACACACTACACCACCAGGGTTCCCCAATAAATAAATGATACTTCGTTTTTTACTAACTTCTAAGGCAATTCTAAGTGAAGGCAACACCTGATCTCAGAACAGTGAGGCCATATGGCACAGCCCTGCTCAAGACGTGCCCCCATGAAGTGAGCACTGAAGGTCCGAGCACTACCGCAAGGTGTGCAAAAGTGCCCGCTGTGAGAGAGAAGGGCTCCTGGGAGCTCCAAGACTTGTCTTAACACACGCCGCCATCTCAGTGACACATCAGCTAAGTCCACATGGACGAATCACACCAGTTTGTGTGATCTAAGAATTGTAAATAATAAAATCCAAACCCAGAGGAGGGAATGGTATTAGCAATTAAATTCTGAACACCTTGTGTGCAGAAGGCTACCTATGGCAATGAAAGCCCCACACCCACTAGCGGGGTTCCCCGTGTGAATTCAGCCTCTGGTGAATCCCCTCTGACTATGGACCAGGGCTGGGAAAGGCCTTGTTATCAGACACAGTACATTGTCAGGTGGATACTGCAGTGTCGTTGGGTCAAAAGGTGATGCCTTAGTCTGATGTGTAATTGCCCCAGTTTTTAGTCCTTTCTGCTTTGTTTTCTGTTGAGGTTTTTCTCTTTCATTCTGTCGTTGTTATTGGACCATTTGTTTGGCGCTTGTCTTGATTTTGTATGTTTTTCTCTATGTTACACTCAGATTAGGTAAACCTATAGTGACAAAACCTGGATTAAGAGATCCAACTGGAACGTGGCGGGGAAGGGTGGTGGGAAATTGGGAGCCAACAACAAGTAGAAAGAAGAAATGCCCTGGAATTGATTGTTGTACAACCCTGATTAACTACTGAAATGCATGATTCGTGAACTGTATGTTAGTGAGACTGTGAAAAGTAAACTAATTTTTATAGATAATTACATCCCAGTTTGAAAATTGAGGGTGCGATAATAGAATTTTAATGCCATCATTTTGAAAACTTATAGTTTCTAGTGAAAGAACACAAAACTTTGAAGACAATTTATCAAAAATATTTGATTTGTAATCTAATCATAGTTCTATTTTAAATTACTAATATAGTTGCAGAAACCATTAAAATATACTTAGTATATCCATTATGTGAGAAACTTTGTAGGGGGAATGAGACAGAGTCTTCAAAATTAAAACTTAGAAGGAAAAACAAGAAAATGATGAAAGCGAAACCTACAGATTTGAAAGTTCTTAAAATTGAATAATAATGCAGTTACCTAAAGTATACTATTATTCAAGTGTTAGTCTGCATTGACTAGAGAAACAAATTCATGTGTATAAGAAAGAGTTTTATATAAAAGAGCAATTATATATTGAGAAAACATCCCAACCCAGTCCAGATCAAGTCCATAAGCCTAATATTAGCCCATATGTCCGATACCAATCTATAAATTCTTCTTCAGACTCACGCAAAACATGCAATGACACTGAATGCAGGAAGATCACAGGCCAGTGGGTGGAAAGTCTTGGATCCAGTGGAAGTGGAAGCATCTCAGTGCTGGCAGGGGTCGCCGCATGATTCCTTCATCTCCAGGGCTCTAGTGTAGCTCCATGTGTCTTGTCAGCAGGAAGACGAAGCTGAGAGAGAGAGAGAGAGAGAGAGAGTGTGTGTGTGTGTGTGTGTCTCAAAATGAGGTCATCAGGCTGTGACCTGATTGAAAGGCCAGACTCCACCCCTTTGCAAGTTGACAGGAGCTTATGTAACCACACCAAGCACCTGTCCACAAGGAAAGAACACAAAGAGAAATGTGACATTTATGAGATAAATTGGGATATTGAAAAATTAATGCAACAATCCTTGCCATACCAGTGACCTTGTCACCCCCAAAATATCATAGCTATTTCCCTCTTACATATTGAAGATATCTCTAAATTAAATTTGTGTTATGTTAGGCTGAGTTTTCTAGAGAAATAAAACCAATGACACTCATACATGTATAAGAAAGGACTTCTTTACATCAAGAAAGAATTTTATATCAAGAAAGCAGCCCAACCTAGATCAACTCAAGTCCCTGTCTGATGCAAATCAGAGCCCTCTTCAGACTCACACAGCTGCTGTTGGATGAAGGAGGAAGACAACGCAGGAAGCTAGCAGGTCGCAGGCCAGTGGGTACAGAGTGCATGGATCAGTGACAGGACACCACAGCTCCAGGGTAAGCGTGCCACTTAGGCGTCCAGCCAAGAGCCAGAGCCAATCCCAGCAAGCAGGAAGGTGAAAGGGGACAAGAGAGACAAGTTCCCAGTGGTTCTTTTATAAAAAGGCCCACACCCCCAAGGAGTCAGCATCAGGATGTGACCTGAATGATAGGTTGGACTCCACGTCGACCTCCCCACAGGCACTATCAAATTGACATGAAATCCAACTGTCGTGTATGCTTTTCTGTATTTCCAAGTTAGGGGTGATATTACGTCCACCGTTGCATCTTTCTTACTTCATCCCGAGGCACAGAAACAACGGAAACAACCCTACTGCCATCAAATCAATTGTGACTCAGAAAATCCCTAGATCTTTATATGAGAATCCACCCTCATCTTTCTCCTCTTGAGTAACTGGTGAGTTTGAACTGCCATACTAGGGGTTAGCAGTGCAGTGCTTACCTGATTTTACCAGCAGAACTCTGCTGTTTGTACAAGTTTAAAGAATTTCTAATATTTTGAAAATGCCTACTATTCCATGTTTTCTTTTTAATCTTTAAGGTTTTCTTTTTAAATACTCTGAGAAAGATCCAGAGATTTTCCTAGACTCCCAAGGGTTCATAGTCTAGAGTAGGTGAGCATCACTGGGTTAGGATGTAGAGTTGGCTGGAGGAGGCTTTGTCTTGATCTTGTGACCAAATACGAAGATTACAGGGAGACATTCTGAAAACCCTACAAATTCAGAAGCAAACGGTTTAGGATCAAAACCAAATCCTACCAGTCACCTGATAGTCTGCCCCACTTACGGCAGGGTTTGGTCCAAATAATCATCAACTCTTAGGTATCTGAGGCACCCTGGTGGTGTGGTGGGGTACCAGTTGGCCTACTAACCACAAAGTCAGCCATTTGAAATGATCAGCAGCCCCTCTACAGGAGAAGGATAAAGCCTTATACTCCAGTAAAGACCCATGGTCTTAGAAACCCACACAGGCAATTCTGCTCTGTAGAGTGGGCTTGCTGGGAGTCGGAATGGACTCCGTGGCAGTGAGAGAGAGGTAAGGCATCATTCCTGCTTTTTCGAGCTTAGAGTGAAGTGAGATTTTCTGTTGCCCCTGAAATTAACCCTGCAATGCTTGGGAACTGAAAACTTTCCTCTGGTTGCTCTGCTCGTCAGAGAAGATCACACTGAGCCACCTGTGATGATTCCATGTTCTCTGGAGGCAGAAGTAAGTTTTCACCATCATTCTCAACTAGCTAGCGCTTACCAACACTGTTTGGATATTTTGTTTTGTATAGTCTTGGCTAATAAATAGCCCCATATTGCTAATTTACAGCTTCTGTCCCGGAAACCCGCAGGCCCATTCTGCTCGGTCCTATAGGGTTGTCACAGGTTGTAATGGACTCTGGCAGAGAATTTTGTGTGTGTGATGGTGGTAGTGGTTGTTTTTAATCAGGAATCAATGATCCTGCTACACATGCCCTTATTTTGTTTTCTCCTCTCTTTTTCTTTCCCTTTTTTGCATAAACTTGATCGCATTGTACATCTAGCAGTGTGTCCCCTTGCTATTGGTGTGGGTTCTTGTTTTCCCAAGGCCCCTAGGGCTCTTTGAAAACACTGTCCAAAATCTCTACCATGAACTCTACAATGACCTGTGAGCTGGCCCCTTTCTGTCCAGATAAGGAAATTGTGAGATGTCTCGGGACATGGGAATCAACAGCCATGGCCAATGTCTTTGTTCACGTTTTTACATAGGAACAGTTGAGTTGGCATACATGGCATGTGTGTGTTCAGCACTGGGAATATGGTGGTGAAGAAAACTGACTTGACCTTGCCCCCATACAGCATACAGCGCTTACAGGTGAGAGACATTAAGGAAATAGCTACAAAAATAAAGACACAGAATTGTGCCAGGTTTTTGCTATGAAGGAAAAGCATTGAGTGCTGTCAGCGTGGATAATTGTTGTGACTTGCACGCTGATCAGGAAAGGTCTCTCAGATAAGGTGAAATTTAAGGTCAAATCTGAAAAATTAAAGGCAAAACCAACTGGGTGAAAAGGGGATAAAAAATGATTTGGGGCTAAGGATTGACTTTTATAAAAGGCTTGGATGGAATGATGTACAGTTTGGTGAGTTAAAGAGAGAAAAATGAGGGTAAACTATAGAAAGGGGCCAGATCATAGGTCATTGTAGTTTCGATTTCATGCTAGATATAATACAGTAGAGAACCTTTGAATGGTTCTAAGCAAAGTAGGGATAGGATTTGATACTCTTTGATAAATAGTATGTTTAAGTTCAGAGAGGCTGCAAGTCTTAGTGGTGAGATTAGAACCCAACGCCTCCCAGTCTTAGTACATTCTAATTTCTAAGTGCCAACCTGAATTAGATCGAAAGTTCAAAATAGCTTTGGGCTCAGGTCCAAAGGCTTTCTTTTGACACAGGATCCCCTCAACTGTTGTAATAGTAGTTCACTATTAACTGTTTCTCTCTTGGGTTAAGTCTTTAGTGTAACCTGATGTCTTATTTAAATTATGGAATCATGTCTTTTGATCAAGTGCTTTCATTGTATTTATTTACATATGTTCACAAACCGATGTGACTGTTTTGACTGAGCAACACCAGTGTGTTTATGTATTTTGTCTGCCTCAAGGAAATCCTCAGTGTGTTTTCTGTCTGTTGCTTAGTAATTCGTTCAGTCTGTAGTCAGTGTGACATGGAAACCCTGCAGGGCTCTAGAAAGAGCAAAAGTTCTCAAGACGGGCACATGGAAGAGATCGTGGTCATGAGTCTGCCCTCTGACCCTGAGCAGTTGATCTGCCATCCAGAAATCAGAGAGAAGATACACGCAATGCACTGAGGGCAAGTGACACATCATTTATGAAGCTTGTTTTTGTTACACAGCTCTACTCGTCCTCTCCTAGCAGCTCACAGTGACCCTGTAGGACAGAGTTGGTGTCCCATAGATTTCCAAGACTGTCAGGAAGAGATGGGTGGGTTTTATCAAGGTATAATTGGTACCCAATAAACTACATACTTAATGCACACAACTAATTCATTCTGACTATACACCCATGGAGCCTTCATACCAGTTTTTCTTCCTGTGTCATTAAAAACAAAACAACAACACAAAAAACCCTCACTGCCTGCAAGTCAGTTCCAACTCCTAGCAACCCCCATAGGTCAGAGAAGGACGCAGCGGGCTCCCAAGACTGTGCCTCCTAATGGGGGTCGAAAGCCCCACCTTTCTCCCGCAGCGCAGTGGGTTGGTGCTTTCAGACTGCAGTCAGCAGCCCAGCCCCCAGCCCACTCTGCACGAGGGCTCCTTGTGGTAGTGGGAGAAGGGAATGTTTATCCTTTGCAAAACCATAGCCAACATTTTCATAGGGTCTATATTTAGTCCTAACATGCCCCTTTAATTGGGTTTGAAATTTGAGGAAGGTAAATCTTTAGAACTTATCAAGCAAACGTATGAAAAAGTGATTGAGAAATAGTCATTTATTGCAGATCTTCCCCTCTGTGTGCCTGTGGTGTCAGAGTCCAGCAGGGAGGGGCTGGAACTTACCTAGAACAGAGAGAACACTGGGGAAAAGGTGGTGTTGGCTGCTATTGAGTGCCATTGTGGAACTGTTATAATCAACTGATTTTTGGGAAGGCGATTGCCATGCCTTTGTTCAACGGATAGACCAGTGGCGGCTGCTCAGGAGGTTTTGGCCAGCAGTCAGGTCTGGGTCTGGAAGGGGAGCGCTTTACCTGGGAACTCCCCGTGGCCTCGGTGAGAGGGGAGACGAGGGCACAGACTGGTGGATTTCTGCGGGAGCAAGGGATTGTAGCTTCAGGATACGCTTCAGGGAGGAAAAACGATGTATACCCGTTGTTTTTACTAGGTGCCAGGGAATTGGTTCTGACTCACAGAGACCCGATGTACAAGAGAACGAAGCAGCACGGTTCCGTCCTGTGCCATCTGCACAGTCCTTCCTGTTCGAGTCTGTTTTCACAGCCACTGTCGGCCTCCCAGGCGGGCTTCCTGTTTTCCTTCCCCTTCCGCCTTACCAAGGGTCTGACGCCCTTCTCCAGGAACCGGTCCGTCCTGAGCAGTGCCCTCAGTAGGGGAGACAAAGTCTCACTATCCTCACACTCCCCCCAACCACTTGCCCCATGGTGATGGAGAAGGCACAGTGGGCAAAGGTGCCTGCAGAGCCACACAGCTTCTAAGATATGCTGGAGTTCCAGGCCATTGGGGAGCGGTGGGGGGAGCACCTGGAGACACTAGTGCTGACCATGGACACACACCTCCCCCCCCAAAATCTCACAGGATGTTGATTTCACATATTGACCTGGTCGTTGGAGGCTGACCATGTTGGTAAGTGAGGCGTGGGTGTACTGCCTCCTTCACGTGCATCTGCCTGAGTTAGGTGTGGAGACGAACCCTGCCCATTAATAACTTAAAGCCTCATGCTGTGCATCATGGCCGACAGGTTGGGTGCCTGCCAAGCTTTTTCCTGGATGGGTTCCAGCATTTCTAAGGAAAGAGTGAGCGTGCAGGACCTTATGTTTGGATACCAGCCCAAGTTCTGGAGTGGCCGGAATACTGAACTGACGCATATGAATGGGGAAAGCCCCTCTGGGTTGCCCGTTGGATAATAAGGCTCTCATTCACCTCTGCCTGTAGGTCAGGGATGCACACCACATTGATAGATGACTTCTGGGCCCTGGAGTCCTCATTACCATCCTATCCATCATCTTTGTGCTAGTACCAAATAATGGATGAAATTCAATCAGGTGCCAAAGAGGTCCTCAGCAGGGGAGTTTGGGGATCCTTGCTTGATACTGTGCTGTAGTGCTGGAAGGAGCATGCTCTTTTGTGGTGAGACTAAATGTATCCTGCCCTGTACGAATTCTGATTTATTTTTAAAACATTCCTGCTCCCATTGGCTCCCCTTTTAATAGCTTCAGTGCAGCCTGTTTATTGTTACAGATGTTACTTTTAAATGAGGTCATTGAGCTTTCCTTACTTCCAAAGGCTGTTTGCCTTTTTTATTGCAGGGTTGGCAGGGCTGCCTGGAGAACAGTGCTAATATGAGATCAAGGTTAAGGCTGCAGATGCCCAGGAGATGAGGGAGAGAGAAAGCTTCTTCCATGTTTACACCCACTTAAGTCAGGCCAGGGTCTCTGGAGAGCATGTAGTGGACTCAGCCCAGGAAATGGATGACTTTGGCAAGGGCAGGCCACCCGGCAGAGTGGAGAAGGAATAGGTGTGATAATAAACTGCCTGGGGTCTTATGCCCCTCTTGTCTGCTGTGAGATTCTCACATGTCCAAAAACCTCCTTGGGTCTATTTGTTTCATTTGAAGCTGAGAGTCTCTGGGTCATGCAAATACTTATGAACACACTCAGTTTTCAACTGAAAGTTGGAGGTTCAAATCCACCCAGGGGCTTCTCTGAAGAGAGCTGATCTCCTTCAGCCCACTGTTGCAACATGTTGAGGGTCTTCCTCTCTTTCATTGACCTTCTAACCAGTATGATGTCCTTTGCCCAGGGTTGATCTGTCCTGATCATGTGACCAAAGTACAAGAGACAACGTCTCTCTGTGCTGACTGTGATGACTGTGCTTCTCACAAGACAGGTTTGCTTGTTCTTCTAGCAGTCCAGGATACAGTTGTGAGGATACCGGGTTGCATTATGTTGAGTTGTAATCCATACCGACTGACAGCAAGAGTCTTCGATCTGTACCAGGTGCCTCAAATTCCCTTAGCTTTTAGCAAGCAAGGTTGTGTCATCTGCATATCGAAGATTGCTGATAAATCTTCTTCTGATCCTTATGCCATGCTCTTTATATTGCCTGGCTTCTCGGTGGTCGGTTGCTCCGCATATGAAAGGGAGAAGCAGAACAGAAGGATGCAACCCTCGATTTCATACCGTACAGTCCCTCCTTCTTCTGTCCCAGTGATGGCCTCTTGGCATATGGACATTTGAAACCACATGCTCTCTTAATAAATCTATAGCAAAAGGAACACTAATATACAATCTCACACACATGAAATATCTAGAATTAGCCAAAAATGAAAAGGATAGCATTAAGATTGATATCCTAGGCAGTACTGAGCTGAAATGGAATGGCACTGGCCATTTGGAATCAGACATCCCTGGTTTACTCTGCCAGAAATGACCAATTTAAGAGGAATTGTGTCATATTGATTATCACAGTGTATCGATGTACCTTAAAGTATAATGATGTCTGTGCTAGCATGAGATCCATAAGCCGAAAAGGAAGTTCGGTTAATACCGAACTATTACTCAAATTCATGCACCAACCACAAAGACATGATGAAGAATCCTTCTATCGCCAGTCTCGAAATTGCTCAAGCATGCAGTCGAGATACATTGATAATTACTACAGATTGGATTGCGTACGTGTGAAACCAAAAGGAGCAGGTGGGTGGTTCGGCATGTTGGCGTTGGTGATAGACATTAAGAAGCTGGAGAGCTCGTGATAGAATGTTGTAGAGTCATGACTTTCTCATTTCAAATACATTGGTTTTTCAACAATATAAACAGCAGCTACACCTATGGACCTCACCAGATGGATTACAGAGGAATCAAATTGACTGCATCGGTGGGAAGGGACCATGGAGAAGCTCAGTATCATCAGCCCAAGCAAGGCCATGGGCCTACCGTGGAACAATCATTTACTCATATTCTAAGTTCAGGTTGAAGTTGAAGGAAATTAAAACAAGTCCAAGAGAGCCAAGCTACAACCTTGAGTATATTCCCCCTGGGTTTTAGAGACCATATCTCAAAAATAGATTTGATGCATTGAATACTGAAAGACCGAAGACTCAGAGAATGAGTGACGACAAGGACATCGTTCGTGAAGAAAGCAAGGTCATTCACAAGATAAGACATTAGATAAAACAGCATCTGGGGTCTGAATGGCGTGTCTCCAAACAAGTAGCCTTCTAAGTGAGCTATCAACTAGTCCGCATGGAAGAAGCACACCATCGTCGGTCACCGTAGCCTTGTGAAACATAGCATCCAAAGTCAAAGGAGGAAATATCTTTCTGAATGCATGTTGGTGAAAGCGATGGAAAGTACCATGGCCTGCCAGAAGAACAAACAAATCTCCGTGGAAGAAATCCAGACTGAGTGTGTATTGGAAGCAAGGTTGAGGAGACTTCCTCTTACGCACCTGGAGCCTAGTGTCAGAGGGACCATGCAGAAGAGAGAAAGGAGCTCAAATCTACCACTTGTGGGAGTGTTGCACGACCAGACGTGTTTCTGTTGGACATACAGGCAACTTGACAGCACCTAACAGCAGCCACACTGTTTCCAAGGTTCGTGCATGTTGCAGCATGCGTCCCAAGTTCATTTCCCTTTGTGGTGATTATGGCATTCTATGTGTGTACCACATTTTTCTTCATGATGTTTTTTAAGTGCTAGCACATTGTTTAAATTGGAGAAAAATAAAAAGATTTACCATGCTCAGAAAGACTATCCCTACCCACCCACCCCACACCCCAACCCCCAGCAAAAAAAACAAAACATGTTGTTTATGGTAGAAAGAATGCTCTATATTAATGAAAAGTTTTTTGAAATGGTGAACCTGGCTCAAAAGGAGAAAGACACAAGTGGAGAGATTGTCATTGTGCATTTTACCCGTGCCACATAAAACTGCAGGTGGCATGTACTTCCGTCCCCTGCCCTTTGATGAGTGGCAGAGATGAACTTGGCTCTGGGCCTTCCCTCTTGCCACATTGGTATTTCTAGTAGGGACTCCACTGAAAAAATTGCACTCCCCTGCTCTTACACGCCGGTTCCATCTCAGCCAGTGTCCCAGATGGTGAACTTCCACTGTGACGTGTGCAGAGCGCCCAGCAGAGGGCCTGCTAAGTAGGCTGTAGGATGCATGCAGGCTCCTTCGGTTGAACAACAAGAAGACCCTTCTTAACTTTGAATGTTCATAGCCAATTTTTGCTCCTCATCCGAGTCCTTAATCAGGCACTGATAATTATTAAAGGGTCCTGTGGGTATTTCTGACCCCTCCATTAGTCTGTGAGTCTTTTGTAGGTAAGAAGTCTATCTTTTTTTCTCTTTGCTTGTATCTCATGAGGCAGTTCTCTGCACCGGGGAGGCCAAGAATAAATGAAGAAGGGGCAAACACAGCCAATGGGCAGTCAGGATAACAGTAGATGAAAACACAGTGGTCTAGAGACAAAAGAGCTGTAACCTGAAACAAGGCCTGCCTGTCTTCAAGAGGAATTCAACTCAGTCATTATGATGAGCCAGCGTGACAGGCCAGCCACCATACCAGATGCCAAGGAGATAGAATAGGCCTCCCTTCTTGGGATCCAAGGGAGGGAAGTCAATGGGTATGTGGTGAATGGGAACTCCAAATCCTGACTTCCCAGGTTGCTGTCCACCCTGGCCCAAATAGCTCAGCCTAAGTTACAGCTACGCCCTGCAAATCGAGCCATCTCCCATTTGAGAAAGTTAGTACCTGATTGTCAGTAGCGTGCGGAAGCATTCTTTCTGTTATATCCACCTTTCATACTCAGCCTGAGGGGATATATTGAGAAGTCGAACCAGAAAGGAGCTGTTTGAAGAGTGACTTTACCACTGATAGCTCCTTTGTAGATGGTGGCTATTTGTTTGTTCACACAATAGTTCCTGGGCATTTACTGTACTTGGCATTGTACTAGGTTTTAAGGCCAAGGCATTAAATCCTAATCAAGTGTATGTGTGAGGGGAGGGGGTGGTAATGAGAAGAGAAGGGGACTTCAGATGAAGGAAATAAAATCTGGTGATATTTTGAAATGTTACTTAACTTACTTGAACAGTTTCCTCTTTTGTAAAGTGTTATGTACATTATGTGAAATAATCTATGTGATAGTTCTTTGTCAGTGGTCCAGGATCATCATCAGAGTGACATCCCAGCCTCATAGTCACCTACGCAGGTCCTTGATTGGCTGTGTGTGTGTGTGTGTGTGTGTGTGTGTGTGTGTGTGTGTGAGAGAGAGAGAGAGAGAAACGAGTGTTATTATGACAACACCATGTTTCATAATACTTCACTCCATGGGATGTTCAAGGCCGAGAATGTGGTCCCTGAGTGGCGCAAATCATTGAGCTATAAACGAAACGGCTGGCAGTGTGACAATCTGCTTCCCCAAAGTCTCTGCCATGGAGGCAGCTCGACTCTTAGATGCATGGTACCACCATGAGTCATAATCAGCCGGATGGCATCTGGCTTTGTTTTGCCTTGCTTTGTTTTGTGAACGAGGCATTTCCACGACAGAACACACTGCCACCCAGCCATTTCTAACTCCTAGCAGCCCTCTGGGACCAAGTGGAACCGCCCCGTAACGTTTCCATCACGACAGAAGCAGATAGCCACAGATGGCGCCGCACCACCCACGCCTGTGTGGATGGGGCTTCAAGAAGTTCATGGAAAGATGGAGTTAAAAGATAGTGAATTTTACCCCTGAACTTGTGTGTGTGTGTGTTCAAAGACACCTTGTGCTTTTCCTTCATTGTTGCCTTTGCTCAAACCCCTCCCTCATATCTTGCCGCATGAAAGCAGTAGCCAATATATATTAAAGATCTCATAAAAACGGAATTGTGGAGCAGAGTGAAAGAACATAGGAACTTAGAGAAGGCAGAGTACCCTGATGACAGCACAGGGAGAGAAGGATGTCTTGGAGTTTTTAAGACAAGATTGTGCTTCAAGGTAAACAAGTGGCCATCCAGCTGAGAAGCCACAAAGCCCACATGGAAGCACACCAGCCTGAGGTGTCAATAGGATCAAGTATCAGACATCAAAGACCCAGAACAAAAAAATCATATCATTGTGAATGAGGGGAGGTGCGGAGTGGAGACCGAAAGCCCATCTGTAGACAATTGGACATCCCCTTACAGAAGGGTCACAAGGAAGAGACAAGTCAGTCAGTGTGCATGCAGTGTAGCACTAATGAAACATACAACTTTCCTCTAGTTCTTTAATGCTTCCTCCCCCCCCCCCACTATCCTGACCCCAATTTTATCTATAAATCTGGCTAGATCAGAGCATGTACACGGGTACAGATAAGAGCTGGAAACACAGAGAATCCAGGACAGATAAACCCCTCAGGACCAATAATGAGAGTAGTAATACCAGGAGGGTAAGGGGAAGTGGGGAAACCAAGCACAATGATCTACATATAACCCCTTCCCTGGAGGACAGACAGCAGAAAAGTAGGTGAAGGGAGACATTGGTCTGTATAAGACATGAAAAACTAATAATTTATAAATTATCAAGGGTTTGTTTGGGTGGAACAGGGAGGGGGAAATGAGCTGCTATCAAGGGCGCAAGTAGGAAAAAATGTTTTGAGAATGATGATGGTAACAAATGTACAAATGTGCTTGACACAATGTATGGATGTATGGATTGTGATAAGAGTTGTACGAGCCCCAGTAAAATGATTTTTTAAAAATGTCTTGAGGCTCACTGCTCCTCCTTGTGTGACAGCAGCCGCCTCTCCCATTCCTGTGCAATCGCTGCTGCACCCCAGAGACATGATGGTGAAGGTCGGAGTGAACGGATTTGGCCGAATTGGGTGCCTGGTCACCAGAGCTGCTTTCCTGTCTGGCAAAGTGGATGTTGTTGCCATCAATGACCCCTTCGTTGATCTGCACTACATGGTCTCCATGTTCCACTATTAGTCCACCCACGGCAGGTTCAATGGCAGTGTCAAGGCTGAGAATGGGAAGCTTATCGTCAATGGGAAGGCCATCTCCATCTTCCAGGAGCGAGAGATCCCGCCAACATCAAGTGGGCTGAGGCCGGTGCTAAGTATGTCATAGAGTCCACTGGTGTCTTCACCACTGTAGAGAAGGCTGGGGCTCACTTGAAGGGCGGTGCCAAAAGGGTGATCATCTCTGCCCCTTCTGCTGATGCCCCCATGTTTGTGATGGGCGTGAACCACGAGAAGTATGACAACTCCCTCAAGATTGTCAGCAATGCCTCCTGCACCACCAACTGCTTAGCCCCCCTGGCCAAGGTCATCCATGACAATTTTGGCATCGTGGACGGACTCATGACCACAGTCCATGCCATCACTGCCAACCAGAAGACTGTGGATGGCCCCTCAGGGTAACTCTAGCGTGATGGCCGTGGGGCTGCTCAGAACATCATTCCCGCATCTGCTGGCGCTGCCAAGGCTGTAGGCAAGGTTATCCCGGAGCTGGATGGCAAAATGACTGGCACGGCCTTCCGTGTCCCCACCCCCGATGTGTCCGTCATGGATCTCACCTGCCGTCTGGAGAAAGCTGCCAAGTACGATGACATCAAGAAAGTGCTAAAGCAGCCAGCTGATGGTCCCCTAAAGGGCTTCCTGGGCTACAATGAGGACCAGATTGTCTTCTGTGACTTCAACAGTGACCCCCCACTCTTCCACCTTTGATGCTGGGGCTGGCATTGCCCTCCACGACCACTTTGTCAAGCTCATTTCCTGGTATGACGATGAACTTGGCTACAGCAACAGAGTGGTGGACCTCATGGTCCACACGGCCTCCAAGGAGTAAGAGCCCCCCTGGACCACCAGCCCCAGCCACGGCACTAGAGGAAGAGAGGCCCTCAGCTGCTGGGGAGACTTTGCCCCTAATTCAATCCCTCAAAACACTGAGGATATTCCATCCAGACCCCCTGAAGGAAGGGGAGGGGCTTAGAGAGCCCGACCTTGTCGTATACCATAAATAAAGTACATTGTACCCAGAAAAAAAAAGTTCTGAAAATCATGGTGGCAGCAAATGTGCTTGACACAATGGATGTATATATGAAGTGTGATAAGAGCTATCCAAGCCCCCAATAAAATGATTTAGAAAAAAGAAAACTCCCCTTACCTTTTCATTCCTTTTCACCAACTCTTTGAAACACCCCTGTACAATTTCTAGCCTAAGGTTCCTGTGAGGATTGAATGAGATCATGTGTGGAAAGCCTTTGTCCAAATACAGGCCGGTGGTGTAGGGAGTTATGCATTGGGTGCTGATCTCAGGGTCAGGAGTGTGACCCCACCAGCCACTCCGCCGGAGGAAGATGAGGCCGTCTGCCCCCACAAAGATTCATGGTCTTGGAAACCCTAGGGAGTAGTTCTCCTCTGCTCTGTAGTAACGCTGTAAGTCAGAATCAGCTCGGTCGATAGCAGTGGGTTTGGAGCTGTTATTGAATTATCCTGGTTCTAGTATTTCAAGTAGGAGCCCTGGTGGCGTAGGGGTTAGAGTTAGCTTGCTAACTGAAAGTTCAACTGTGGAGGAAGCTAAGGCTTGGTGCTCCCGTAAAGACTTACAGTCTCGGAAACCCACCTGGGCAGTTCTACCCTAGCCTATAGGGCAGCGGTTCTCAACCTGTGGGTCGTGACCCCTTTGGGGGTTGAACGACCCTTTCACAGGGGTCTCCTGATTCATAACAATAGCAAAATGACAGTGATGAAGTGGCAACGAAAATAATGTTATGGTTGGGGGGGTCATCACCACATGAGGAACTGTATGAAAGGGTCGCGGCATGAGGCAGGTTGAGAACCACTGCTATAGGGTCTCTGTGGGTAGGCCTCAACTCGATGACAATGAGTTTGGCTTTTGGAGTATTTCAAGTGCCCTTGCCCTCATGTGAAATGAGAAGGTGGAGTGAAGGCGAAGTCACAAGTCTAGTTCCTCTGGCGACTAGTCCTATTAACAGGACTGTGTCCACAGGGAGAGAAGGCACCTCAAACCAGCAAGTGTACCCCAACAGAGACCACCCAAGTTGAGGGACTGATTAGTGCAAATCACTCTCTCACACTGGTAAAAACAGTATGGTGACATACTGTGTTAAGAATGATTGTTCCATTTGACTCAGACACTGTAACTTTCTATTGGTGGGGTATTTCTTAAGGAAAGAAAAAAAATTTTTCAGTAGAAAATTTATCACCTTATATCTAATGGGTTTTCTTCATACTACCAGCAGATTATGCAAAACAGATGCCTGATGCCGCTGCCTGCGTGCACCTGTGGATTTCATGGTTGCATTTCGTTTCCCCCACTCTTTCAGTTCTTGCAGACAACCTGAAATCCAACCCTGGAATTAAGTGGCAGTATTTCAGTTCCGAAGAAGGAATTTTCACTGTTTTCCCGGCCCACAAGTTCCGCTGTAAGGGCAGCTACGAGCATCGCAGTAGGTAGGTTGGCTTGCCTGCTAAAATTTTCATTGCTGTGCAAGAGTGATTTCTATGCAGTTCAGATCCCCACCTGTGGAGGTGCCACCTCTAGACTGTGTGGACTGTTTGTCTAGAAACATGTGCTTCCCCTATTCTGAAGTGTGTGCCCCATTTAACAGGCAGACCCAGGGAAGGGCAGGTGGTGACGTCCAGAACCTCTTGGGCATGATCTAGCAAGCCCAATAAAGCAGAGTGTTTCCTAGAGCGATTAAGCGTTGGAAGCAGCCCCGTTGTTTTAAGCTTCAGATGTCTTTGTTAAGACAAAATGAGGGCTTCTTCTCTCTAGTCCCTCCTCGGAAGGCTTTATAGCGCGTGTCAGCATAGATGAGGATTTGCGATTCTCAGCTCTCTCTGTGCGCTTGGCCATACTTATAAAACTGACGCGTAACCCTCGGCTAGCTAGACGTTTTAGAGTTGTCCAGAAAGTAATGCATCAGAGGTCTGGAACGTCCTGCTTTCCACGCGGAAATGACATGCGGTTGTACGTAGCCAGAAGGGCAGTACCAGGGAGATAATTTGTAGGACAAGGCTCATCAATTTACAGCACCCCCAGGGCAGAGATCACTTCCTTTTGAATCTAGCCATTTCCCTTTGTAGCATCGGGTGTTTGATGCCAGACCATCTGGAGCCAGCCAAGGTGCCCGCTTTGCCTGCCTCTGGCTGGAGTCTAAATTAACCATCACTTTGGCTTCCCTTCATCTTTAATTGTGTCTAGGGTTTTCTCCCCCGGAAAATCCTTCTCCCATGCTTTCCGTAGGAAGACTTTGCTTGGTTGTAAGTTTTCTTCCACTCCCTCCCTAGACATCCAGGTGATCACTTGAGTGTCTCCGAGGCTGAACCAGAGGCCATGCCTTTGGCTTCTAGTTCCGCTCATCTGTCGCTGGAGCAAAAGAGATGCTCATTGTTTCCCACATGGGTGATATGACCCCTGGAGACGGGGGAGAGGATGTAGGCAGACACTGCAATGATCCAAGGGAGCTGCCAAAGCTCCTGCACTTTATCCTAGTTTACGGGCTATAGGACCAAAGGGAGGCGCTGAATAGTTTTTGGTTTGTGTTTCCTGAAAAGGAGGCAATGGACCAAATAAGTCTGGGACCCTGTGATCCAGCTTTTCTTTGTGGCTATGAAAAAGTCATGCTTCTTTTAATACAGGGGTCCTCAAACATCACAAGGGGCCAGTTTACTGTTCCTCAGACCCGCTGGAGGGCCGGACTATAGTTTAAAAAAAAAAAAACTTTGAACAAATTCCTATGCACACTGCACATATCTTATTTGAAGTAAAAAAACAAGCGGGGCAAAAACACCAGGCAGGCCAGATAAATGTCCTCGGCAGGCCGCGTGTGGCCCACGGGCTGTAGTTTGAGGACCCCTGGTTTAATGAGTCCACTGGGGGTGGGGGGTGTTTGGGGGGAGTCTGAAGGGAAAGGAGAACCAGTCACAAACCAGCACGCCACTCTGCCAGGTAACTTAGAAGGTGTTCATATGCCCACACCCACGTTCCACCCCTCTGTCTGTGTGAAATCTGCCGCAATCCCGCTTCCCTTGGCCACATCATCAAGGTTTCCTTCCTCGTAGATTGCTGCCCCATCCCTAGACCCATCCTAGCCTCTTTCCTTAAAGCCCTTGCAAGTTCCCAATGGCCCTTTGAAGTTGTGGTGCAGGTGAGGACCAGTCGGTGCATTTTGTATTACTTGTCCTTATGTTCCACGAAAGCCATTTCACCCCTGGAGGAGGCCCACGCTGACACATCCCATGCTTTGCCCACACGTGATTTGAGATGGGAAAGAAGGCCTTGGGCCGATCCTCTCCCACAGTTTGCCGGTGACCTTGGGGAGCCGAGACGCCCGTGTTGGTCCTAGGTGTCGCTGTTGATGCCCTGCTTCCCTCTTCCATGTCAGCCGCCACCTCTCCTGGATTCTCCTGGCCCTCTTTCTTCACCAGCCCCGTGGCACCCGCTGGTGAAAACAGTCGTGCATTTGTCTGGGGGCAGGACTTTGGGGCTTGTGAACAGTGAGTGGGAACTCAGCCAGATTTGGGATTTCGTCGGTGCCCTGCTTGCATTCCTTCATGTGTGCCCAACTTTTGTGACTCCACCAGCCCCTAACGTTTCACAGCGCAGCCTGGTGTTTGAGGGAATGTCCGTAAAGGAGAGAATTCTCTTGAGGCTGATTTGCTTTCTTGAGCTCCCCCTAATTTGCTTCGGCTTTAAAACTGTGAATAGAGACCTCATTAAGTTCTTCACAGCAACCTGCCTGCTCTGCACATTAGCAGGAGGCTGCTTTGATTTGAGGCATTTCTCCCTTGCCCGCTTTTGTTTTTCCCCTCGTCTTTTCTTTTTAAATGTTGGCAAACACAAAGCCTGGCAAGGAGAGTGGCTGTGACAGGCGTGGACACGTTTTTGATGGCATTGTGTGAACTGGTTGGTGAAGGGGCCTTTTGGTGGCTGGCTTGTGTAAATTACTGTCGTGCAGAAAGGAAAAGGTCATCTTAGCAGGAAGCTTTGCCTAGGAATAAACTACCCGCACCGTCAGCCTGCTCACGGTGTGTCTGCTGGCGTTAGATGTGTCCAGTTAGCCTCTGGTGCGCCGTGGACAGAGCGCTGCCCACCCCGGGCCCTCCCTCTAGTCAGCATGAAGCAGACCTTGTGATCCACAAAGTTAGCATGGGCTGATTGGGGCAAGGAGAGTGGCAGGCCTTTCTTGCTCATCCATCTGAGTCCAAAAGGTTCTCTGACGTCTGCTCAGCATGATATATACAGCCTCTCTGTACAGCAGGTGGTAAGTGCCCCGGGCACGTCCCATTGCAGCACAACCCTGCCTGCTCCTTAGATCTGCAAACAAGGGCCCAGTACCGGCCAGTGGGCCATTTTCTCCTCCGTACACTGTCTGGACACCCACTGCACTCTTCCTGTAGTGAAATGGGCCGTTTAACAGGGAGCACCCTCACCATAGCTGTGAGGGAGGACTTTTTTTTTTTTTAAACATTTTATTAGGGGCTCATACAACTGTTATGGCGATCCATACACACATTAATTGTGTAAAGCGCATTTGTACATCATTCTCAAAACATTTTCTCTCCACTTAAACCCCCGACATTAGGTCCTCATTTTTCCCCTCCCTCCCCACTGCCCCCTGCCTCATGAGCCCTTGATAGTTTATAAATTGGTATTTTGTCATATCTTGCCCTGTCCGACGTCTCCCTTCACCCACTTTTCAGTTGTCTGTCCCCCAGGGAGGAGGTCACACACAGTTCCTTGTAATCGGTTCCTTCTTTCCTACCCATTCTGAGGGAGCACTTTTGAGGGTGCTGGAAAAGCCTTAGGAGTTTGTGTCTTATAAAGCTTATCCGCATTGCCTTTCATCTTTAGGGGACAGGCATTACAGATTTCTGTTCCGCAGACACACCCATGGTTGTGCTGAAGTATTGTTTTCAAGGTACCAGCACTTTGATTTCAGCATCCTGTGCTTTCCTCTGAAAAAAATCCACGTCAGTGCTGGTCTACCCACCCAGTGTTGGTATTCACAGCTGCCTTATGGTGAGGCCTCCCACCCAAACCAGGATTGACCCCAGATTGCTTCTCGCCCCTCTAGGCCCATCTACGTCTCCACGGTCCGGCCTCAGTCGAAGCACATCGTGGTGATCCTGGACCACGGCGCTTCCGTGACGGACACCCAGCTGCAGATAGCAAAGGACGCCGCCCAGGTCATCCTTAGTGCTATCGATGAACACGACAAGGTGACTGCTGTGCCAGTGAGCCCCTGTGCCTTCTCTTCAAGGACGTCGTCGTGCGATACGTCTTACTCTTTTTCATTCTTTTTTAAGCCACCTTTAAAATGACTTTGGGAATGGGGCACACATTAGTTTTTGTTCCGTGTGAGGCAGCCCCGCCAACCACCCCCAGTCTTCCCATGCCTCTGTGGCTTCTGCTGGGAGCGCCTCCCATCAGCCCTAGCTCTCCCCCTGGAAGTTAACGCTGAGGGCGAAGGGCGAGGGTTGTTGATAGTGGTGGGCGTCTGAGCTTTATCTCACGATTAATTGGAGGTGAGAGAGGAGGAGAGGGGCTGAGGTTTACTAATCTCCAGAGCAGTCCCGAGCTAGGTGTGTTTACAGCAAGTGGTAATTTATTGCCTGTGAGCACTTGCTACTCCATCATTTTGACTTTTCCAACTCCAAAGGTTTTGCTCAGTAATCCGCTTGTAGTAAACACACACCCCGTGCCCCAACGCCCAACCCGAAGTTTGGACACCAAGATGGTGAGTTTGCATGCTCGCTCAGATTCTTCTCCACATCTCAGGGTGTCGTGCATTTATGTTGGTGGCGGTGGTGGTTAATGGTATTTACAAACACTATACTGCCGGCTTCGTGTTGGAACACAAACATCAAACTCTAGGATTTCCCCCTCATGTTTCCATGTTGAAGGAGCCCTCGTGGCCCATTGCTTACACATTGGGTTGTTAACTGCCAGGTCAGCAGTTTGAAACCACCGGAGAACAATGGGGTTTCCTCCTCCCTTAAAGATGCACAGTCTTGGGAGCCCCGGGGGCACCCGAGAAAGATGGGGTTTCCTCCTCCCTTAAAGATGCACCATCTTGGCCCTCTGGGGCAGCTCTGCCCTGTCCTGGAGGGGTTTGATGCCAAGGCAGGGAGTGCGGAGCTTGTGCTTTTCCATCTTTACAAGTTTTTTCTTTCGTTTTCCCTTTCAGGTGTGATAGATTTATGCCACCATCGTTTATTTGTTTGCTTGTTTATTAACTTCCCCAAAACTGTTTGATAACCTGTCTCATTCTTTTGGCTCTTCTGGAATGCTAAAGACCAGATAAAAACAGAGAAACCTCCCATGGGAGGCTGACAGGTGTTTTGTTTTGTTTTTTTCCCTTCTTCCAGATTTCCGTGTTGACTGTAGCAGACGCCGTGAGGACCTGCTCCCTGGACCAGTGCTACAAGACCTTCCTGTCCCCAGCCACCAGCGAGACTAAGAGGAAAATGTCCACCTTCCTTAGCAACGTCAAGCCTTCTGACAGCCCCACTCAGCACGCGGGGGGCTTCCAGAAGGCCTTCCAGCTGATTCGACGAACCAACAGCTACACGAGGTTCCAAGCAAGTAGGTGCATTTTCCAGGAGCACTGGACAGCATCATCCAGAACACAGTAGAAGGGAGATATTGTCAGTTGGTGACATACACTAGAGTTAAAGAGATTTTTTTTTTTTTTTAAGAAACTGATTTGGGATCAAATGTTCCTGTGTTTTGCTGACCTTCATCTAATCTTACTAGGTTTGCGTATCATTTTCACTCCTGGTCTTTCTTTACTAAGAACTTGCCCCTCCATTTATTTCCCAAGTGAACAGCCACAGCCTTTTGAATGGAGATTATCGGCCCTGCCTCTTCATTGACTCGGAGTGGGTGTCGGCTGTGCGCATGCGCAGGGAGCTGGGGCAGCAGCGGGAGCCTTCCTTGATCCTTCCTGCTCCTGCCCAGCTGTCAGTCAGATGAGGAGGGCCCTTCAGACGCACAAAGGCACTCTAATTTAATTTTCATGTGCGAGAGAAAATCTGGACTTGGAATGCGCGCTACAGTAAAGGAGATTTGAAATGGACCCGTCACTTTGAAAGGACTGAAAGGAATCCGTTTCATTTTTCCCTTTCATATTAAAAAAATCTGTTGGAAGTTGGGGTTGTTTTTAATTATTTTGTTTCATTTCCACTCTTAAGGATTTGCTTGTTGGCTTATTGAGAAAGCAAGTGTATCTTACTGGGATCAGTTTGAAGGGTACATTTTCAAGCGCTCTACTGTGTCTTTAATGTGCCTGCATTAGCACTGCGTTCACATTGGTAGAACCTGACATGGTGGATCACACGTGGTAGTGGAAGACTTCAAGGGTAAAATAAGTCAACTACGGTAATTATTACGATGAATGACGGAAAGTGATGAATTTGTATTTAGCTCCTCCATGGCAAATTACTACATACTTACGTTTTTCTGACAGCATGGTTCTGTTGTCTCATAGTTGCTGTAGATCAGGAGTTCGAGTACAGCTTAGCTTGATCCTCTGTTCAGGGCTCCTCCAGGGGTCTCATCTGAAGCTAAGGGACACTCTTCCAAGCCCACATGATGGCGAACTCATTCCCGTACAGCTCTCGAGCTCACGCGGCTAGCAGGAGACGATCTCTCCCTTTGAGTCTCTGTCTATAGGAAAGGTTCACTCCCTGCCATGGAGTCAACACTGACCCAGAGCGACCCCTGTGGGTTTCCGAGACTGTAACTTTGTATGGAAGTAGAATGCCCAGTCTTTCTCCAGAGGAGCTGCAGGTGGTTTTGAACTGCCGGCCATGTGGATCACAACCCAACGCGTGACCAGTACACCGCCAAGCCTCCATAGGAAAGACTAGAACCTTCTTTTTTTGTATTTAATCATTTTATTGGAGGCTCTTACAACTCTTAAATAACAATCCATACATCAATTGTATCAAGCATATTTGTACATATGTTGCCATCATTTTCAAAGCATTTTCTTTCTACCTGAGCCCTTGGTATCAGCTCCTCTTCTTTTTCTACCTCACTCCCCCACTCTCCCACCCTTGTGACCCCTTGATAAATTATTATTATTATTTTCATAATATTACACTGTCCGCTGCCTCCCTTCACCCACATTTCTGTTGTTTACCCCCTTGTTGGAGGGGGCAGTATTATGCATCAATCATTGTAATCAGTCCCCCCTTTTCCTACCTCCTCCCTACCCTCATGGAATCGCCATTCCCATTACCGTACCTGAGAGGCTTTTCTCTCCTGGATTCCGTGTGTTGAGAGCTCTTATCTGTACCTGTGTCCATGCTCCGGTCTAGATGGATTTGTAAAGTAGAACTGGGGTCATGATAGTGGTGTGGGGGAAGCTTTAAAAAACTAGAGGAATGTTGTATGTTTCATCGGTGCCACACTGCACCCTGACTGACTCATCCTTCCTTGTGACCCTTCTGTGAGGGGATGTGCAGTTGTCTACAGAGGGCCTTTGGGTCTCCACTCCCCACACCCCTTGTTTGCATCGATATGATTGTTTGTTTTGGGCTTTTGATGCCTGATTCCTGATCCTGTTGACACGTCGTGATCACACAGTTTGCTGTGCCGTAACCTTCCTTTGAAGAGTTTACCTAATCAGTTCAAACTCACCTAGGATAATCTCCCATCGGATTGACTCAAAGTCAACTGACTGGGACCTTACAGTAGTTCTACGTAAATAATAGACACATTATGCAGGCAATTTTTTTTGGGGGGGGGGCAAACTACACAAGCCCTTCGTACATATCAGCCTCCTGTTGTTGCGATTAGGTACTCTTGAGTCAGTTCTGACCTATATGCACAACAGAACATCATCCTCACAATTGTTGCCACGCATTGTTACAACTGCTGTCACTCCATCTCATTGAGGGCTTCCTCTTGCTCACTGTGTGTGGTACGCACATTCTGTGCGAAAATTATATCTGCAGAATTCCTTTGCCGTTGAATATGCCATAAGAGTGGGAGGGATGACCCAACACCTTTGCCACATCCTAGTTGTTAGAGCAAGATGCAGCCCTGCGCAAAGTCAGAGGTAGGACGCCTGGGGCCCAGCTGAGAATTCTGCCTTCCAGTGAGTGGATAGGCAGCTGCTCACAGGCCAGTGTTACAGGCAGAGGGTCGCTGTGGCCTGCAAGCAAGGCTGACTTCTCACGGCTGCAGTTCATATCGGCTAGTTGGCCAGTTTTATTAGCCAGTTGCCATTTTCCTCTCAGAGCTCATCAATACAAGTGTCACTTCCACTTGATTCCACTAATGTGAGCTGGGGGATCAGATCATGGAGATGGGCAGGGGAGTGGAGGGAGCTGAGGACCACGTGCTCGATTAAATCCGGGCCGCTGCTCTTCTGCTGCGGCCTGTGATTGCTGAGCAGGCCTCCTTCACAATGTGGCCGATGTGTTTGATGAGAAGCCAGAAATCTGTTCTTTTACATGAAATCTCCTGATTTTCGAATGTGGACATTTGTTCCTACTTAAACCCATTGAAGAGGGACCTCATTAAGCCTCTTCTCACCAACCTTTTTGCCATTTAGCGAAGGCTGGTTTGATGGGAGGCGTTGCGCTTGAGTTTTTAACCCCTGCTTCTCTTTCTCTCTCATTTATTAACTTTGCCTTGACTTTTTTGTTTGTTTTTGATGGATTTTTTATTGTGAATTAGGTGTGGGGGGGGTTACATGTTAGATTCTCAGTTCTGCATTCAACGATTCAAACCATTCGTCCATCACACACCCTCTGTTTGGTCCCATTTCTCCTCCCCTGGTTTCTCTTCTCTCTCATGGACCTCCACCATCCTTTATCCCCAAGTCTACACCTGTCGGCCTTCTAGCCATCCCTTCATCATCGCTTCCCACCCCCTACCCCTTGGGAGGTTCCAAAGTCTGTTCCCTGTGGACTGCAAGTGGTTGTCTTGGTTTTTATCCTTATAGGAGTGGTCTCATGCAATACTGGTCCTTTTGTGATGAACTGGCTTCACTCAGCATAATTCTCCAGGTCCATCTGTATCATGAGGTACTTCGTGGTTTCATCCTCATTTTTAGAGATGCACAGTATTCCATTGAGTATATGTACCCAAATTTCCGTATCCATTCTTCTACTGATGGACATCTGGGCTGCTTCCAACTTCTGGCCACTGAAGTGCTGGATCTGAGAGTTCATATGTCTGTTCATGTCACACCTCTTACTTCTTAGGGTGTAAACCCAGCAGCGCTAATGTTGGATCATAAGGAATTTCTGTTCCCAATGGTTTGGGGTGGCGCCAGATTGCTTCCCACATTGGTTGTACACATTGACAGACCCACCAGCAGTGTATGCCGTTCCACCCCCTCCAGCATTTGTTGTTTTCTTATTTTGTTTTGTTCTTGTTTGTTTGTTTTTAATTGGCTTGTCATTACAAGAGTAAGGTGATGTCACATCATTGTTTTCCCCCTCTTCCCTTAATGTTGACTAACAAAAGTATGGCAAGAAGCATGACTGCCGCAGGCCTGGACAAATGTGGATGGCTTTGTTCCAAATGACCAGGGGTATCTTTTTTTAAGACTCAGTCCACAGGTGTCTGGGTTTACAGCTTCTACTGACAGTTTAGAGGAAAAAAAGAACCAACAAGGTTGTACACAGAAATATTTGAGGAGTCAGTTACGTCAGGCTCATGGGGGAGAGGTCTTAAAATGCTCTCAAGCAATATAGAGCCCCTACTTCTTACCCATTGACGTGTTCATCAGGCAAAACTTGACATTGTGCAAAAATGGATGGTGGCTACGTCAGACCACAAACAGGAGATGACTCCATCATTGCAGATCCGTCAGCCCCCTGAGGACCAGGCCCCGCCAGACTGCCACACTTTCACCATCCCTGCAGACCAGCTCTCGGCTCACTCCTCAACGTTTGCTACTGCTAGATGCATGTCATTAATGTGCAAACTACATAGTAAAATGTTTACTATTTTTGTAAATACAAAATGCCCGATAATGAGATATTCCATAGATGAAGAGTAGCTGAATAGTGGACAAGTGTATGAGTTTGGGATTTGAACCAACGTGGGATAATAAGTTTACGGAGCATTAGTGTACAGCATACTGAGTGGTCTATATAGCACTTAGAGCTCCACCATTCCACAGACAGTGGGCAGCGATTGTGAACCAGAGGCTATTATAGACACCACAGAGTTGGGGGTATTGTAATGATTAAGACCTACTCTTTCAGGGTATAATGTAAATTATGCCTGACAATGAACTGTCTGGCCCACATTGATAACTGTATAAGTAGAAGCTACAGGGCATAAATCTATACAGTGGACTCTGTATAGTAGTTCTGTAACTATTACTAGCAGCAGTTGTTTTTCTGAGTTTGTCTTCTGGGATGATTGGTTGACGGATTCAATGGTTCAGAGTGGGGATCCAAGGGCATAGGATCAGCTGAAACTTGCGTGGCTCTCCTTTGTTTGACACTGACCCAACAGGGATGCTATCAAATGGAGAGGCAGCTCTTTTCCCCACTTGTGTGCACGTCTTTGTTCTGCCCCTAACGTCCCTACTGTTCGTTGTTCATGGCCGTGTTTTAAGTTCCTCTAACTCACCGGTTCTCAATCTGTGGGTTGCGGCCCTTTGGGGGTCGCTCGATTCATAACAGTAGCAACATTACAGAGATGAAGTAGCAACGAAAATAATAATAATATGGTTGGGGGGGGGCGGGTCACCACCACATGAGGAACTGTGTGAAAGGGTCGCGGCATCAGGAAGGTAGAGGACCACTGACGACCTTACAAAAGCTCCCGGAGCAGCCACATCTAAAATCTTCACAACCCCAACAGGAAGACCGTGAGAAGATGGCTTTCCCAGGCAGACGTTTATTTTCCCACAGTTTGCAGAGTGGAGGCCAAATGTGGGGCACTAGCTTTAGAGGGGGTCTGTCTCTATCTGCCTGCCGGCTGTCTGGCCCTCTGTTCCTTATTTTGCTTCGCAATCTCCATATGATAGCTGTTTTTCCCCTATTTGTGTTAGCTTGCCCTGGTAGTGTGGTTGATTACATGTTGGGCTGCTAACCACAAGGTCAGCACTTCAAACCCACCAGCCATCCTGAAGGAGAGAGTTGAGGCTTTCCACTCCCATAAAGGTTTGTAGCCTTGGAAACCCTGTACAGGGTCGCTATGAGTCGGAATCAACTCAGTGGCAGTGAGTTTGGTAGAGTTTAAAGTCTTTGTGTCTACGCTCCTCTTTCTATCATTCAAAAGTGATTGGATGTAGCACACATCCTACGAACCGGGCCTCCTTAAGAGAATAAGCATTCTATTTTCTAAAAGGATCCCCACACATAAAGGGGTCAAGACTCCAACACATATTTGGGGATAGGGGTGGGGAACACAGTTCAATCTACTACACAGAGAAAAGGTTCCATGGGGTTCTGCAGCCTCTGTTTCAGAAAGCAGGCAAGATTCCCATGAAGATTGCTAAACAGATAGGATGGGGGGGGGGTGCCTTGTGGAAATCACCTTCTTTTATCTGATAAAGTGATTTGGAATATGGCTTTGGCTAGCTCAGGATAAAGGAGGCCTCGTCTGCAAAGGGCAGACGGAAGGGACGCTGAGAGATGAAAGGCAAAGCATCGGCTGGGAAGGAATAGAACTAGTGGCCAGGCTGGTCCTTGAGGCAGAAAAGCCCAGGCTACATGAGAAACGCACCAAGCTGCCACCGCCTTTCTCCAGACTCCAGAGTAATGTTCAACTGATTTGTTTCTGTTTAGATACAGACATGGTCATAATTTACCTGTCAGCTGGCATTACATCAAAGGACTCTTCAGAAGAAGATAAAAAGGCAACGCTCCGGGTCATCAACGAAGAAAATGGCTTTTTGAACAACTCTGTAATGATTCTCACCTATGCCCTCATGAACGGTAGGTAGTGCTTTGAGCCTTTTCTTTCAGATGAATGCCTTCCTCGAAGTGTATGCTGCTTTGATAGATGATAGATAGATGGATGGATGGTAGGTAGGTAGGTAGATAGATAGATAGATAGATAGATAGATAGATAGATAGATAGATAGATATTCTAAAAGAGCCAAAACACTAGGCTTTGAAGCGTGTCTAGAGAGAGAGAACCAAACAATGTCCTTTCTGTCTGTCTGTTTCTGTGACTGATGTTGGGATTCGGGCCTGTGTTCAGATGCTTGTCTCCTCATCTCTTATTTCTAAACCTTTTCCAGGTAAGTACCCTGTTGGAGGATTTTATATGGCTCCACCTTTGTCAGCTCTCCTTTGAATTCTTGTGTTGTCTAAGGCAGCGGTTCTCAGCGTGTGGGTCGCGACCCCTTTGGTGGTTGAACGACCCTTTCACAGGAGTCACCTAAGACCATCAAAAACACATATTTCGGAAAACATATTTCCGATGGTCTTAGGAACCGAGACACCACTCCTCTATCCGTCTCCAGGCGGGTCCACTACATGCAAATATGCTGATCTGGTGAGAAAGAGGCTAACTTAACCTTCACACTCATGTTGGCTTTGAAGGCATACTGTCACAAAATGTAGCAATGTAGTTGACTGTTGTTATATTAAGACAGTTACCCATGCTACACCATGCTTCAAGACAAAATATCATTTATTTGTCATTCGAAACATTTCGCAGTATATCACGTTGTTTTTGTAATTAACCACTATGCTTTAATTATGTTCGATTTGTAACAATGAAAATCCATTCTGCATATCAGATATTTACATTACAATTCATAACAGTAGCAAATTTGCAGTTATGAAGTAGCAACAAAAATAATTTTACGGTTGGGGGTCACCAGAACATGAGGAACTGTATTAAAGGGTCGCAGCATTAGGAAGGTTGAGAACCACTGGTATAAGTGAGGTTTTGGTACTTCATGAAGGTTATTAATTTTTCTCCTTGGTTTAAGTTCCAGGAAGTCAAACATCTGGTCTATATTGGTCTGTGTCTATCCACTTTACATTTTCCTGCAGGATCACTCTGTTAGTCTGGGTAAACTAGAGAAACTAATCCATGGACACTCGTATTTGTATGAGAAAGAGGTTTATATACAAGAGCAATTGAATATTGTGAAAACACCCCAGCCCAGTCCAGATTAAGTCCACTAGTCGAATATTAGTCCATAAGTCTGATATTAGCCCATATGTCCGATACCAATCTATAAAGTCCTCTTCAGACTCACGAAACATGTGCAATGAAGCCGAATGTAGGAAGATCACAGGCCAGTGGGTGGGAAGGCTTGTGGATCCAGTGGCATTGTAAGCATCTCAGCACTGGCAGGGGTCTTCATGGGGCTCCTCTAGCTCAGGGCCTAGTTCCATGTGTCCTGTCAGCTGCAATGTCTTCCAGGGAGTGAGTCTGTGTGTCCTGCCTCTAATGAGCTATTTACCTCTAATGAACGCCTCCAAATGAGGTAATCAAGCTGAAACCAGATTGACAGGCTAAACTCCACCCCTTTACTCTTAAGCTTCAAATTGACAACAGATTATATAACCACCACAATCGCCATCTAACATCTCTCTCTACCTCAACTTCTTTTGCTATAAAATAAGAATAATAAGAAGAATGATCTCTTTTCTTAGAGTTGTTATCAAGATTAACTTTAATGCATAGAAAACACCCAGGACAGTATCTGGCACTTGCAAGGAGTCAGTAAGTGGAAGTAGTTGGTTTTGTGGAACTCTGATGGTGCAAGGGCCGCCACTGGAGAGAGACATGTTGATTGCCCCCTAAAGAGAGCAGCCGAGGGAAAGCTAATGGAACATTCTGTACTGTCTCCTAGGGTAGCTCTGTGTCCTTATCAACTCAAGGGCACCCAGTAGCGATAGTTGATTTTGTTGTTGTCCAGACACAATATATGTGAAAGGGTGGATTCAGTAAGCTGACAGGCTGGGGGAAATACTCCATCTTCCCCTCTTGCTGCTCAACCTGCCCTCTATTCAGAGTGTCTTCCAACTTCTAGCTCCTGTTTGTCTCTCGGGGCCCACCTCTTACTGCCTGCCCACTCTTCTTCTACAAGCAGCCCTGCTGCCTTAGTGGTTATGCGTTGGGCTGCTCCCTGCAAGGTCAGCAGTCTGAATGCAAAGACGGAGATGGGGCTTTCCCTGAAACTCTACCCAGTCCTGTTGGGTCGCGAGGAGTCAGCCTCGACTCGATAGCATTGAGTTTCCTTTGTTGTGTTTTTCAACAGAGGCATCTGTTCTAGCCTCTTAGTCCAGAGTAGTCACCTGCTCTGGCTTTTAAGAAGTCGTACCAAAAATAATAAAAAATAAAAAAAAAGAAGTCGTACCTTGATTCACCGCTCTCTCAAGCTTGGGTCTTTTCAACGTCTTTGTTTCTGAATGTCTGTGGAAAACTACAGGATTACGGACTGTGGTTCTAATGTTTTAATGTGCTCATTAGGCAGTCCTAGTGGGGTCGGGGTCAAACATTGAGCTGTTCAAGCCCACCGGCTGCTCCACAGGAGAAGGACAGGGCCATCTGTCCCTGCTCTCGGTGGTTCTCAATCTGTGGGTCACGACCCCTATGGGGGTTGAACGGCCCGGCCTTTCACAGGGGTCACCCGATTCATAACAGCAGCAAAATCACAGTGGTGAAGTGGCAACAAAAATAATTTTATGATCAGACAGAGTAAGACATGACAAAGTAATAATAATTTATAAATTATCAAGGGTTGGGAAGGGAGGGTAGGGTGGGGAGGGGAACAAAATGAAGAGCTGATACCAAGGGCTCAAGTAGAAAGCAAATGTTTTGAGAATGATGATTGCAACAAATGTACAAATGAGCTGACACAATGGATGGATGTAGGGATTGTGATAAGAGCTGTATGAGCCCCCAATAAAATTATTTCAAAAACAAGAAAGAAAATAATTTTATGGTTGGGGGGGGGGGTCACCACAACTTGAGGAACTGTCTTAAAGTGCCACGGTCTGAGGCAGGTTGAGAACCACTGCTGTAGAGGTTGCTATTGTCAGAGCCCTAAGGAGCCCCTCTGCCCTGTCCTATAGGGGCTCGGTGAATTGGAACCAACTAATGGCAGTTGATGAGTCAGAATCACTTGGGACGTTTCTCTACCTGCATCTTCTAAAGCCCTGCACTGGGCTTCCTATTCAGACCCCCGAGGTGTGGAGTCCAGCCTTCTGTGTTTGGGTCAGGAAGTCTCCTTTCCAGGTGTCTCACAGGTCATGCCTAGAAGCACGCAGGCTGTCATTTACTAGATGAGTCACTTTGGCAGATTGCTTCCTCTCTGACAACGCCAGTTTCGTCCATAAAATGCAAAGAATAAAATCCTCGTACGTTTGTTTGGGTAATAAGCAAAATATGCTCTATTGTAAGTTCTTCCCACCATACCAAAAACCAAACTCAATGCCATCGGTTGATTGTGACTCGTAGTCAGACCTGATGGGACGGAGTGAAATGGCTCCGCAGGGTTGCCAGGACTGTACAACTTTGTTTTTTAACCTCCGACCTTCTCCGTTAGGAATTGAGTACTGACCATTGTACAACCAGGGTTCCTTCTTACAACTTCCACCCAGGCCCACTACCATTGAGTCAATTCTGACTCATAGTAACCCTATAGAGGCTTTCTGAGCTTGTAAACCGTTATGGGAGCAGATAGCCTCAGCTTTCGCCTAGGGTGTTGCTGGTGGGTTTGAGCTATCAACCTGGCAGCTAAGGTAAATAATAGATCCTCAAAACCAGTTGAACGCTTTTATTAGTTGCTGTGTCAGACAGCACAGCCCAGAGTTGAAGACACTTCACCACCAGTTCTGGTCCACCGATTCTGGTCCAGAGCCAGCTCCCTTGTTGGTCCCCAGCATCTTGTGTTTCTTCTATCCAGCATGCCTCCCTTTATACTAGAGTGTGATATGTCTGTCTGTCTCTCTCTCTCCCCCTCCACTTTTCATTTGAAAAGGTATCAAGCCTTGTTTTTGTTTGTACTCTAGGGCTGAGCACGAGGATCGCTGGGTTATGTTCAGGTCTGTTGCCTCTGAGGGTCATCTCTAGTTGACTGGTGCTCTATTCTCTTATGGTTTCTTCCACTGTGAGGCCAGGGAGAGAGGGAAGGAAGAAAGAAAGAGAAGAAGAGAAAAAGGAAAGAAGAGGAAATGTAGTGAGCACCTATTGTGTGCAACCGCTCTCCTTAATGCAATGGACATTAGAGTGATATTCAACCAAGTTCTTGTGTTCAGGAACCATACAAAGGAAGACACACGAGGCACCAAAGTTCAATGCATTAGTCAATGAGTGAGGAAAATGAGAGGAAGTGATCGCTTCCTTTTGATTCCATTTGAATAGCTGCCCAGGCAGAACCCAAGTTAAACTTCCTTACATGCTAATTTTCATCTGCCATTGGTTCTAAACCCTTCCGCCAGTGTGTCTTGTACATTTTCTGGGTCTCCTAACTCCCTTCTTTAGAACCCCCCGTTGTTCCCTGTAACCCCCCTTTCCTCTTTCTCCTTTTAATCTAGCTAGGTCGTCTCACTGCCACCTTGCTCTCTCTCCAGATGCCAACAAACGAGCCCTGTTCCGTCGGGTGGACTCCTTCCTTTAAATGATCAGTCGTGGTTCAAGCAGAGCTGCAGAACCACCGTGAGGGTTTAGAATAGAGAATGTCGTTTATTCACAGAGGAAAGTAAGGTCAAGAGAATGAAGGGCCGCAGAGACAGTTGAGCACAGTCAGCTGTAGCATGGTTGAACAAGCCAGACAACACAGAAAATCCTGGAAGCCAGGTACATCAAGCTGTGAGTTGTGGTTGACGATGATGATGTTAGGTGCCATCAGGTCTGACTCAGTGGCCCCTGCACAGCAGATTGACGCGCTGTCTGTTCCTGTGCTGTGCTCACAATTGTTATGTCCTAGCAGTCACTGTGTCAATCCATCATGTCAGGGGCCTTCCTATTTTTCCCTTCCCTCCCGCTTTACTGAGCATGATGTCCTCCTCCAGGGACTGCTCCCTCTCTTTTTATCATCTGCCACTGTCAGCTTTTCAACACACACACAGCCCACACAGCCTCCCCCATCTCGACTCTGTGCCAATCAAAGAGCAATAATCTGGTCCTGTCTCAATTTGACTCCAATATTTTTATCTTTCAGTGGTGCACTGGTGTAGGAGTGAAACAACCAATTTATTTACATTTCCTGTTTTTTTGTTTTACAAAATACAATACAAAGGGCTTCAAAATGTTTGTGGGGAAAATCACATTATCTTTTCATTCCATTTCTCCACGACCTTTGTGGAGCCCCCTTGTGTAACCATTAGAGTCTGCCACCTCTTTAGAAAAGGATTTGCAGGGGCCGGCCCCAATCCCAACTGCTACATGGACACCTGCCCCTCCCCCCAGAAGAATTTATTTCAAAGGACGGCATTGAATCTGCAGCTCCGGGAGAGGGATATATCTGATTGGAGCACACGGGAGCGGATGAAGGGGGAGGAGGAGAGAGTGGAGCACATCCTGGCCCACCACGCCTTGAGGATGATGTTCCCAATTAGAGCAGCCAGTCCACAGAGAGGACTACATGGCTGACCCCACTATGAGACATGACGTCCCTCACTGACCCATAGCCCTACAGGGATCAACACTGGAGACACAGTGTGGGAATTGCACCCGATCTGATCCCGCCACACCTAGGCAAGACACTAAGGGCGTGCAGCGGAACAGCAACGGAATGGAGTGGCGAGGTCCCCAGGGAATGCTGAAGGTGGACTTTGGGGCCAGGGCATGGTGCCCAAACAGACTAGACTGGAAAACACTCCTAAAGGCCAACAAACAGTCCTTGAACTAACTACAAGCTTTTCTTTCTTATTGTGTTTTGTTTTGTTTTTTGGTCATTGGTTTGTTGTTGATGATGTTTTGTTGTATATTGTTGCTTGGTTTTGCTCTGTCATGTTTTTTGTGCATATTATTATCTCCGCAGGTCTGTCTAAATAAGATAGGCTGGATGAACAATCTGGAG
>NW_022104341.1:60700947-60716451 GCF_000313985.2 Echinops telfairi | reverse complement strand
GACAGGGCAAGATATGACAAAATAATAATTTATAACTTATCAGGGATTCATGAGGGAGAGGGGAGCGGGGAGGGAAGCGGAAAAATGAGCTGATGCCAGGGACTTAGGTGGAGAGCAAATGTTTTGAGAATGATGAGGGCAATGAAGGTACAAATGTGCTTTACACAACTGATGTATGTATGGATTGTGATAAGAGTTGTATGAGCCCCTAATAAAACGATTAAAAAAAAATTTTTTTTAAAGGAAGACGATTGGTGTCAAAAGAGGTAAAGGCGGATGGACATAGAGGCTTGTCTGGCCCCTGCCTCATGATACTAAAGAAGCCATATTGGTCAGGAAAAAAAGAAAGAAAGAAATGGATTTGCAAGAAGCGTGTACACTGCCTGGTCAGAGTGCAGACACAGACACCGGATGAGCCTGGAGCGCTTCCGGGTCTTTCGTTCCTGAGCCGTTCTTGCTGGCTATGACGGCATCAGAACTGGAGGCGGAAGCTCTGGCAGTGTGCTGCTGGAACCTCAGCGGTGATGGGAGCACTTGCTTTGTGCACAGCGGTGCCCCAGTGCATTCGGTTACTGTGTGCCAGCACTGGCACACCTTTACGAGGGAGACAAAAGAAAGGGTTTATTAAATTCATGTTTGTGCTATAGGTTATAGATGTGGTAGAACAATGCTTCCCACTATACCTGTACCCTTTCTGGGTTTCAAAGCCTTCTACGTGTAAAAAGTACACATTTAATAAAGAAAAGTAAGTCAAGTCCAGTATTCTAACAAAATCAAAACAGGAAAGTATTTGTAATGAACGTGAGCCTAAAAGTAAGAGGACTTGTGCCATCATGGAATGCAATCCAAGAATCCTTTCTTTCAGTTTTATGAAACTTTGGAAAGTATTTTATAGGCAAATGGGGTATTAGGCATGAAACGGTAAACTTCTAACCTTTAGAACTCTTTCACCTTCATCTGCTTATTAAAATTGAAGGCTTTTTTTTTTAATCACTGCTTTTGCTTTCTAATATTAAAGGCAGGAAAAGTATTTATATTTTATAATTAAACTTTTCAGGGAGAGCACTGAGTGCGTGAACAGGGCTCCTTTATTGACTTACGTGTTGGTTGTCATTGCCTTTGGAAGAACTCTCATCCTCTGGACTGTCGGGGGAAGGCCAGCCTCTGGCTTTGTGCCTCAGCATCTTGAGTCCTTCCTGTCCTTGCCAAGTCCCCTGCGTGCCCCTTTGCCATGAGAGGATCTCGTCCTTGCCTTCATTAGACCTGAATGGCGCTGTCCGCTGTGGCTCTGAGCTTATTGGTTCACGTTATCTTGTCTTGGCTTTCCATTTCAGATGGGGTGACTGGCTTGAAAGAGCTGGCTTTTCTGCGAGATCTGGCTGAACAGAACTCGGGGAAATACGGCGTGCCGGACCGGTCCTCCCTGCCTGTGACTAAGGGCAGCATGATGGTGCTGAACCAGCTGAGTAATCTGGAGACGACTGTGGGCAGGTTCTATACAAACCTTCCCAACCGCATGATTGATGAAGCTGTCTTCAGCCTCCCCTTCTCTGATGAGATGGGAGATGGTGAGTTTGGCAAAAACCTCTGACTCGGTGGAGTGAAAGGGACGGGTAGACATGGGCACGGAGGGGGGTTCAGCATCGAGTCAGCGCTGGCGTCACAGTGACCCCACGGTGGGTTTTGGAGACTGTAACTTTATGGGAGTAGAAAGCCCAGTCTTTTTCCTGAGGAGCTCCTTGTGGTTTCGAACTGCCAACTATGTGGCTCGAAGCCCAACGTGTAACCACTGCACCACTCGGGCTCACCCTCAGCACAGTTAGATGTTCCTTGTTTGTGAGTGAACATGCGTGACAGTTGCAGGGTGTGGGCCTCCCATTTCCCAGGTCAGTCTGTAGCGCAGTGTCTAGAGGAGAAATCCCCAGCCATATTTCTTCATCACCTCACGATTAGTAGACATAATGGGCATATCTTTCATGCACCCAAAATTTAATGAAATGGGACTATAGGTTAGTTAGCATCATGTAACAGGTATAAATTCAGAACACTCAGGATTTGGCCTCAAAGGCAAGACAACAGGGTGTAGTTAAACGAATACAGATTAAAATATAGCTAACAAGATTTCAAGCCACTTCAGTTGTTACCCTGGGTGCATTATTTTACCCCGTCAGCACTCCGTTTGTTCATCTGAGGGCATGAGCAAAAACCTTGTCCAAAACGGGGCGGTAAACCTTTTCAGCAAGGTATTAGCAGGATTAATTAGATAATATGTAAGGTTTACTAGTCCCTAACATGCAACCCATAATGATTACTGCTAGCAGTAGTCGTCGTTATCATCATCCTATTACAAGTTACTGGTGATATGATCAAGTGAAAGGCTTAGCCTTGGCTTCGTTCCATCTCCTTGCCTATAAAATGAGAGGGGAAAATAGTTCCATTAAGGCAATTGCAAAGATGAAATGCTCTATGTCGAGCATTGGAATACTGTCTGGCCGAAGGCATGTGCTCAATAAACGCCCGGTCCCTCCTCTGCCTTCTTGCTCGTGCCTTTCCCATGCCTTCCCCTTCTTCTTGACAGAGAAAATGGCAGAGGCCGGCAGACATCGTGACCACATCACATCTCTTCTTTAGATTCCGTTAACTCACAGCACTTAATACTGCAGGTACTCAGAACTCCTGTGTGATCTTTTGTTCCCGTGAATGAAGAGGGACATGAAAGGACAGCGATTTGATGACTTAGAAGAAAAAAAGAGGGAGGGGCTGTCAGCCGTTCAAACAGATGAGTTTGAAAAGTTTTTCCAAGAGTGGAATCGCAGATTGGACAAATGTGTTAGGTGTAATGGAGAGTACTTTGAAAGTGATAAGGCTGTTTTGTAAAACAATTTAAATAAATAACTTTGAAAAATTATTATTTGGGGATGGGTACCCCCCTTCTATATTGGTAACTACTTGTCTACTGCCTACTGATCTACCTTGCCATTGGCTTTAAAATGATTTTGTATTTTAAAATAATAAGCACTTCAGAGAGCGGAAGAAGTGTTTGCTCAGGTCCTCCTGGATAGAGGAGTTAATGTGTCAGCAGTGGTACCGGAGGCTGGCACGTCCGTCCCCGGTGCGTTTGTTCATCTGGGAGGAAAGCCCTTCCACAGAGCAGCAAAGAACGAATTGATACTCGTCACTGACAGGCACGGGCATTTCAAAAGTCTGCTCTTCTCTGGCAACATACAGAACAAAACCTTTGAAAAGAAACACCATCCCCTTTCCCAACCCTGGCTCTTCATTCCTCTATGGCCATCAACTCGGCTCAGCTTTTGCCCCACTACCACAATCCCCAGAGGCACTTCCTATGTTAGTCACATGCTCACAGACTGGCCTTTGCCAAAGACATGTGTCTAGTGAACTCTTATTTTGATCTTTGAAGGTTTTGAATCGGAGCCTTGTCAATGAGAGGGGTTCTGGTGGCCCAGAGGTTCAGCTGCAAACAAAAAGGTGTGTGACAAGAGAAGCATGCTGCTTTTTGTTTTGTTCTGGTTTTTGCCACAAACCGGCACAATGAGATGGCTGCATGAGCAGGTGCATTGTCGTGGTGGCAAAACCAGTCCCCCATCTGCCACAAATCAGGCCTTTTTTGTCGCGTGCTGTTACACAATCTTTTCAGAACCCCTAAATAGAAGCTGGATTAACAGTCTGACCTGGTAGAACAAACTCCAAATGGACAATCCCCCTCACATCAAAAAAACCAATGAGCATCGTCTTAATCTTTGATTTCACTTGATGAGCTTTTGGACAAATTGACATTGGCATCTTCCGCTGTCTGGATTGGTGTTTGCTTTGGGGGCCGTAAGCATAGCACCATTTCTGGTCACCAGTAATGACCTTGGGGGTGGGGGGAGTCTGGGTCACTTCGGAGCTGTTTTTTCAAAGCATGGCATGTTTCCAGTTGATACTCTTTCTCATGGTCAATCAGAATCTGAAGCACAAATTTTGCAGCAACCCATCACATTCCCAAATCTTCCACTAAAATTCGCTGAACTAAACTCCAAGATAGTCCAGATAACTTCTCCATCTCTTCAGTGGTCCAGCATCGGTCTTTGAACACAAGTGCACAAATTTTGTCAACATTTTCATCTGTTCGGGAAGTTGATGGACGTCCAGAACGAGGTTTGTCATCAATCACCATTTCACCTCTTTTGAAACGAGAAAAACACTCCTACACTTGAGTTTTTCCCATAGCGCTGTCCTTGTAAGTTGTGTTCAGCATCACAACAGTTTCTGCAGCATTTTGCTGAGCAGGAAACAAAATTTCATAGCCGCACAGTGTTCTCTTAAATCGGTCATCACAAAAAACAAAGTTTGCGAGAAACTGCTTTTATGAAAAAAATTCACTGTGACCAGAGAGAACCTTCCCAGGTGACGCCACTGGGTGCTCTAACACAGAGTGAGTTGCTGGGTGCCTGCCTAGCAGGAAAAATGTGTACTTTGAAAGCACCGCCCACCAGAGTTTGTTCCATTTTTTTCTCTTGTGTTGATGTCTCTGTTGTCAGTTCTCTTTATTTCCTTTTTTTTTTATTATTGCCTTTCAATATCAGTAATCTAAATCTGATCTTTGTGTTTGAGACTTGAAAACATTACATAAAATCTCACAGAGAATGATGAAATCATCTAATTGCATACTGTAACATTGTATATAATACACATTAGTAATGAGAAGAGGTACCCACCCACCCCATCCCTCAAAAAATAAGTCAAATCCACTGTCATCGAGTTGATTCTAACTCATTAGTGAACCTATATAGGCTTCTGAGACTATAAATCTTCATAGGAGCAGACGGCCTCAACTTTGCCCCACACAGTGGCTGGTAGGTTTCAACAACTGTAACCTTACAATTAGCATCCTGGCACTTAACCCACACTGCCAGCTGGGCTCCTTAATACATCACATAGAAAACTTCTCTCCAAACTAAATGCTGATGGGTAGTATTAGCCTTTATGCTTTTTCTGCTACTCCCTGGTTTTGTTTGCTTTTAAATTGTTTTAAATTAGTATCTTAATGTAGTTAAGGCGAAACTTTAGACAAAAATATAGGTTTCCATTTTGGCTTTTTTCCGTACACATTATTTAGTGGTTGGTTACATGGTTGTATAATACGTCATTATTTTCATTCATTCCATTATGATGCACTACTTCTAATACTCTCGCTTCCCTGCCCCTTCCCTACTCATCTTTGCTGAAATTTATGACCATTTGGTCTCCTATCTCATTATATATGGATAGTATTCTTTGTTTTGTGAGTCAGTCTGTTTCTTAGCTATAAGCTGACCTGAAAGGGATTATTTCCGTTTAAGGTTTGGGGAGTCCTCGTGTCTTGAGTATAATTTTTGAGTATCTGTTCCCTCACATCTCTGGGTTCTGCACATCACTGCAGTGTCCCACAGAACTCATAAATGTTCACAAAAATGTCTCCCATGGTGGTGGGGACGGTTCAGTCCAGTATCCAAAGGTCAGGCAGGGGTCAGCCAGGTGCTGGGACAGGGCATGCCTTACTCCTGACACTCACTCTTGTGCTCACAAAGAGGCGTGTTTTATACACAGCAGGATGGCACTGGAGGGAATCCTATGCAGGGAACAGTCATTTGGTGGGAGTTACATGATGCAATCAAGTTCTACTCCAACATAATCTATTTGTCATGCCTTGGACTGTATCTTATTTATGTATATATGACCGTGGGCCTCTGGAAAGATGTGGCCAGTAGGCATTGACCTCCTACTAACCTTAATCATCTGGCTTTTTCCCAGACCACTCCAGAAACAGTTTTATATCTCCTCTCAGCTATAGCATCTAAGTAACCAAGATAGCCATTAAACAAAGAATGAACTCCAGAATTGTATCACATAAGGGATTATGGCTGGAAGGGCCATATTAATTGAGTATAACTCAGGATCCCTCCATTAGGATTCTCTGACCAAAACTGTAGTAATCAATATTGTAGTCCTGATTCACATTGTAGTAATATAAGGTGGGTACCATCTAGCTCTTCTGATCTCAAAGTAGATGAAGGCAAGGTTCCTGTTGACTGTTAGACATAGCGACTACTTTCCTCTCTGTATTTTTTCCTTCTTTCTCTTTTATCCCATGAGTTGAAACCAATATTTATCTTAGTTTTTTTTATTTTTGCTTTTTTTACCCCATAGGTTTGATTATGACTGTGAGTAAGCCCTGTTATTTTGGAAACCTACTTCTTGGAATTGTTGGTGTTGACGTCAACCTGGCTTACATCCTTGAAGACGTAACATATTACCAAGACTCATTGGCTTCCTATACTTTTCTAATAGATGACAAAGGTAATGTTGTAAAATTTTACCATAGGAACTAGTGGTGCTATAGACACTGAAGAAAATGGCTGTCAACATTCTGATACTAGTAAATGTAGTAGGCGAATGATAGTATTGAGAAGGAAACAGAACAATGTGGACTGCTCGCATGTAGTAGACTACCATGACGGCAGACTGAAAAGTTATGCATTTGCCTCTTTGCTGTGTTGAGAGATAGGTAAGAGTTCTTTTTCCAACAACAACAACAAAAACCTCCTCGTCGTAAAGTCCTTCCCGACTCATAGTGACCCTACAGGACAGCATAGAACTGCCCCCGTGCGTTTCTGAGACTATAACCTTTTATGAGAGTAAAAAGCCCTGTCTTTCTCCCATAGAGTAACTAGTGGTTTCAAACCACTGACCTTGCAGATCACAGCCCAGCCCATAACCACCATGCCACTAGGGCTCCTTAGAACAATTTTTAGCATCAGGAAATTAGACATGAATGTTGAATGACAGATAGAATGTGATTCTTTGGGCCATTGTTGTGGGTCTATATTGTTATCTTTTGATTTATTGGTGAAAAGGTTTATGGGGTAGAACACATAAAATGAAAACCATGAGGGCAACATTCTGAGCATATTCTTGATTGGACAGATGTTGGATAATTTACGGCATCTTTCTAGACTTAAGAGATTTAGGCAAGCACACATAAAACAAGGTCAGGTTTTATTAGATCACTGAAGTTCGTACTGAGCAACTGAGTACTGAGCAGCCGTCTCAGAGAGCCTCGCGTGTCAGGCCAGTGATGAAGACTTTTATGATAGTCAGCACTAAATCCTGCAATGTGTTTCCCATAGCGTGCATTTTGTTTTGTTTTGTTTTCTTATTTCAGGGTATACACTTATGCATCCATCTCTTACCAGGCCATACTTACTATCAGAACCCCCCCTCCATACTGACATCATACATTATGAAAATATCCCCAAATTTGAGTTGGTTCGGCAAAATATCCTAAGGTAAGGAAAAGGTGAGGGTCTTAGTATTTTATTTTGTTCTGAATACTGGTCAAATATGAGTGTTTATTGGAGGATAAAATCATGTTAATAAGACAAATATATACTCAGTCATTTTTCCAGATGGATAAGCCTACATTTTTGCTCTGTTTAACAGATGAAGTTTCTCAGAATGATTACTGGGGAGGAAAAGTTAGACTCTCTTTTCACAGTGATTTTAGTGGTAGCATAGGACATACCTAATTTTTAAAAAGTTATTCCAATTATTCCAAATTGAAAAAAGGTTGGCAAAATATAAGATAGCTCAGGGGACCACCTCGCCTGTGTGCTAAATTCTAACTTGACAACATGTTGGTTTGGGACCCACGGTACATTCATATGCCAAGAAGGCCGCATTGCATTTTGTTTGTTTGTTTGTTTCCAACAATGATACACTAATTTGACACAGCATAAGCAATAGAGATGCATCTTTGAAGTCATAGGTGAAAAATTGGTGACGGAGTGTTGTGAGACTAGTGGCGCTCTGGTAAGAATTAGAATGGGGGGAGCAAGTGGAGGGATAAGGACTACTTTATTTTAGTGCAGCGTGACCTAATACATTTAGGAAATGGAAAACTGCATATTAACTCTTTCCAAAGGGTTGAGCTTCCTAGGTTTTAAAATCTAGAGGTGGTCATGGACTCCCAGCTTCTTCTCTGCTTTGAATTCAGTGCTTAGTTTTATCGTTTGCCTCAAGCGTTTGTGTTTGCCAACGCAGCCTCCCCTTGGGCAGTCAGGTCATCGCAGTCCCCGTGAACTCCTCCCTGTCTTGGCACATAAACAAGCTCAGAGACACCGGGAAGGACGCCTACAATGTCAGCTACGCCTGGAAGATGGTGAGTTGGGGCAGGTCCCCTTTGCTCCGGAAGGTGGTGGGGCTGTGCTCCTCAGCTGGGGGTGGTGAAGAATCTCAGGACTGATTATGTCCCTCATCCGTTTTAGAGAGGTTGGAAAAAGGAGAGGTCCCACGGATGTTGTCCGATTTTTAAAAACTGTAGAGAAGACAAATGCTCATGATTAATAAACCAACCTTTATCAAAGGGTACAAAATTCATGCCATCAACTTTCATAGTGACCCTACAGGACAGAGCTGCCTTTATGGGTTTCCAAATCTGTACCTCTTTATTGGGAGTAAAAAAAAAAAATACGTCATCTTTCTCTCCTGGAGCAGCTGGTGGTTTCAAACTGCTAACCTTGCAGTTAGCAGCCCAGTTCATAATCCAGGATGCCACCAGGGCTCCTAAAAGGGTACCAAGTAGAAAGAAAAATAGGTCCTTCCCTCCTCCTCGCCTGGGCCCTCACTTTGCTCAGAAGTAGCTGCTTGATAGATTTTGAGACACGTACAGGCATAAGCTTCTTTACAAACGTCTTATTAACCAGTTCCCTGCTGTACATTTGAATTACGTCTAATGCAGAAGAAAAAGGGAAAACTATTAGATTCCTTGGGTGAGAAATACCTCGGTCCTTGGTTTCGCACAAGAAAGAATTCACGCGGAAGCCTGGTTTGTGATCCGAGTGGGTTTTAATGAAGCTCTTTTTTTCCCAAAGCTGCTAGGCAAAAGGCCACACAAACAAACTCATTTCACCACAACAATCATGGAGTCACTTCCGATGGAAGTGTTAGCTTTCTCAGAGGTCTGAAATTATCAGGGAGGTCATTATTAAGTCAGAAGTTGAGGAAGCAATAATTAATGGCATTGAAATTTTAAAGACTCACCTAGTTCACCCAGTCGTAAGAAGAACACCTGCTGAGTCCTCTGTAGTTGCCTTTCAGGGAGAAGGGCGACGTTTGCAGCTTGACTGCCACTGTTCCCTTCCGGCCCCTCTCTGAGCATTTGAAGAGGCTGTGGGGCGGTGACAGGTGGCACGGTGGAGTCAGAAGATAAGAGGATGCTCCTGTCTTACAGAGGCTTCCATCGCTTCCAGACACAGATCCGGTGCAAACGGCAGAAAATAAGCTCTCTCGCCACCTAGAGCCTGTGGAGTGCCACCGTGATTTGTTAGTGCAAAAAATAACTCCTCAATTATGAAGTTCACAATCTAATGATAATAAATAAGTCCATTGTTGTCCCGCCCATTCCAGCTCATGGTGTCGGAATAGAACTGTGTCTGCAGGAGATTTCCCATGACTGGTTCTTCAGAAGTGGAATGCCAGGCTTTTCTTTATTTGGATAGACTTGAACCACCAACCTCTCCGTTAACAGCTTGAGCTCACTGCTTGTGCTACCCAAGAACCCCATAGACAGGTCTATCATCAGATCTGTTGTTGAGCCTCCTTTCCACAAAAGGACTATCTGTCCAGCACTGCGTTTGTTACTTAAGGGGGATTTTCTTTTTCTCTTACAGAACAGGTCCCATTTAAAATGATACCCTGGTCATTCTGGTAGGGCCTTTTGGTGGGGGTGTTGGGGGGCGTGTTGTGATTTAACGGAGAAAACAGCCACTCGGGAGAATGCCTGACTGTCTGAGACGAGAGGACAGGAAACAGTGCATCCTGTCACTTTCTAATTCGGTGGGCGGGGGAAGAGGATTAAATTTGCTAAACAAATTGACTATCCTTGGCTGTAGTACTGGAAAGCAGTCCCAGGACGATGTGGCTTTCTCTTCTGTTGAAAGATTCTGCGGTCGTTTTTACAAACTACAGCACACTTTAAGGGGGCATCCTGCCTAAAAACAGTATCCTGCGTAAAAAAACGGTATCCTGAAACAGATTTCTTTCGGAGCACTTTTTTTACTTGCTTTATCAGGCAGGAGCGCTGGGGGCATAGTGCTTATACACTGGACTGCCCTCGGCACGGTCAGCACTTCAAAACTGCCAGCCTTCCGGAGGGAGAAAGGCGGAGCTGTCTAGGCCCTTAGAGAGGGTAGTCTTGGGACTCGGGGCCAGTTCTGCCCTGCCCTACAGGGGCGCCAGGCGTCGGCATCGGCTTGAAGGCAGTGAGTTGGGGTTTTGATTCGGTCCTTTCCTTCAAACTAAGCTGGTCAGCCCCTCTTCTTTTGCTTACATGCCGCCTTTTCAATAGGTTCTGTTCATCTCCGAAAATAGAGACTAGCAATGGAAAATGTGTCTGCGTCAGATGCATATTCAATGTAAGCTATACATAACATTGGTCACTTGAGCCATTTGCGAGCGAACAATTTCTGTTACAATTCCATTCACAATATTGTGCAATATTTGGAAACATTTCTATTTCCAAAGTGTTTTCATTACCACACCGTAACTCTGTACACATTAAGCAATAGCTCCCCATTCCCCTTCCTCCCAGCCCCTGGGAACCATTCATCTACTTTGATCTCTAATAACTTCGGATAAGTGGACTTGAAAAATGGTCACTTCTTCAGAACATTTATTGCCGAACCAATTATGTGTTTTTAAAATCATTTCAAAACCAAATGGCAGTCAGTCTGGTGCTCGTATGCCATATCCTGGGTTAGAGCCATGGGTTGAAGTAAGGAAGGCCCTCAGGGTCACTGTTTCTAAGGAACGACCGTCTGATCCTTTCATTAGTTCCAGGATTTTCTGCTGCATAGGTTAATGTCCCTCAGCCAAGAGGGAAAACAGGAAATAGGACTTTGGCCAGAGAGATTTTCTATCACCCTGTCTGCCCGTCTTCTACTCATTCATCCATATTTAATGAGCCCCTTTTATCTAAGTACGGAAGACCAAGAGACCGCAGAAAATAGGGTGGGCAGAATCCCTGCCCGATTGAACTTTCATTTTCTGTGTTAGATATTCTTTAATTGCCTTTAACAGGTCCAAGACACGTCCTTTATACTGTGCATTGTGGTGATACAACCAGAAATACCTGTCAGACAACTGAAGAACCTCAACACTGTGCCCAGCAGCAAGTTGCTGTACCACCGGCTGGACCTCCTGGGCCAGCCTAGCACCTGCCTCCACTTCAAACAGCTGGCAACTCTAGGTAAAGTCTCCACGCCCCACCGCCCTTATTCATGGTCTTATTCACGGTCTGTTATTGTCGTGAGCTGCTGCCAAGTCTGCCCCCGCCTCTCAGGGACTTCCTGACCATAGTTCCTGGTCCTGTGTCGAACCCCATGACCCATGACAGCTCTGGCGTGTGGTTACTGATGCTTTTCACAAGTAGGTTGCCAGCCCTTGCCACCCAGACCCTCCTAGTTTGAAAGCGCCAGGGAAACTTATTCAGCGTCCTAGTGACGGGCAGGCCTCGAATCAGAGATGAGTGGGGGTGACTGCTGGAGATAGGTTGGCCGGGAACCCAGCCCGGGTGTCTGGCATGAGAAGCAAACATTTCTACCACTAAACCACCATTACCGCCCGTTCGCGTTAGCAGCGCTCCCTAAATATCAGTTTGAACTGTGAAAAAAGAAAGAAAAAGATGTTGAATGTGTGCAGTGCCTGTTAGCTAAGAGACGATTAAAAGAAATTCTAAGAGTGATTTGAAAGCTTGTCTTGGGTCAGGTTCTCTATCTGACGCTGAGAGGAGTAGGGTGCCACTGCAGGGGGGAGGGCAGAGCGGGGGTGGGGCGCCTGGGGAAACCACCGGGGAATACGAGCTGGGAGAGGACCAGCAAGTTTGACTTTACATCACTTTCCAACCCAGCCTGTAGAGGGAGCCCTGGAGAGCAGATTACACTGCAGCCGGATCCAGACTCGGGGAAGGGAGCTGCGCTTTCGTAGTCCCTAGTCGCTGTCAGCTTTCTGCTAGTGCTGGCCACAGAGGAAGGTCCTCGCAGCACAAAGCTAGCCCTTCAGAGAGAGTTGCAGGCGCAGCTCATGAGAGGCAAGCACACAGATGGAGAGGTATGGAGCTGAGGGAGTAGAGAAACAGGAAAAGACCCAAAGGAGTTTGTGTAGGGCATTGACAGTAGACGGCTCTCTATCTTCAAAAGAGCTTAAGAAGTAGGAAATCACTTAAAGAAAACCAAAGGGAATTTATGTTTAATTTGCCAAGTGTTAAACATTCATCATCGGAGATGACCTGTTATCAATGAGGACACTTGGATTTACGAGAGATAAATGTTTTTTTCCAAGATAAAAAAGCATAGCTAGGACTCCCACTCCTCCCTTCGGCCACCTTGCTGCCCCTGCTGTATGTGTGGTCCAGGCTGGCGGAGCCCTACGTAAAGCACGTATCCGCCTTTTCACTGATACACTGAGTTAAAAGAGGTGCAACAATAAGGGTGCTTGGTTCCAAATGAGGCAGGCTGGGTTTGGGTTCTGCTTATAAAGCCCATCCGAGCAGAGCAGGCTGGGTTAAGGGGTCAGTTCTGTGACATGAGTCAGCCCTTTCGGCAATGTAGAGCGCCAATGAGTCAGTCAAAGGAGCTCAGCTATGACATCTGCTTTGATTTAGGTTTGGGGTTTTTGTTGTTTGTTTTTATGCAAAAGCATATATATGCCCTTCAATTCATATTTTTAAGAGTGCTTACTGAAAAGCAAATGTATTCGTGACTCTCTTAAAAGTGCTGTGTGAGCAAGCTAAACCCAACTATTGGTGAAAATGAGGTGGCTGTTTTGAAATTTAAAACCACGAAGAGCAGCAATTTTTCTTGAAGAACGAAACCTCAGGCTTAGTTTTTTTCTTTCCTTCTGATAATCCCTCCTCGCAGAGCTGTCCAGTGTGGGTGCCGCAAGCCACAGGTGGCTGCTAAGCCTTGAAATGCAGCTCTTTCAAAGTCAGATGTGCCGGGAGTCTGAAACACACACTAGATTTCAAAAGCCGCAAACCCACTCCTAGTGAGTCCATTTGGGCTGCAATTTGCAAGGTCACCACGTGAGAATGACGGGGCTTCCTGTTCCCATAACGAGTTACAGCCTCAGAAACTCACAGAGGCAGCTCTACCCTGTCCTGTGAATCAAAATGACTCATTGGCAGTGAGTTTGGCTTTGTGGTTAGTGACCCTACAGGACAGGGTGAAACGCCCTTTTGGGTTTCTGCAGCTATAAAATTTCATAGGAGTAGAAAGTCTCATCAGGCCCCCACGAAGCAGCTTGTGGATTCGAACTGCTGACCTTATGGTTCATAGGCCAACACATAACACTCTACACTACCAGGGCTTCTTGTTAGAGGCCCAGCACTCAGTATTTTTCTGTTGGTTGCATGTTAAAAGGATAATATATTGGATATAGTGGATACTATAAATTATATTATTAAAATCTGTTTAACCTTTTTGCATTTTTAAATGTGGCTAATAGAAAATTTTAAGTCACATTTGTGGGTTGCACTGTATTTGGATTGGCCAGCACTACCTCATAGAGAGTGCTCAGAAAAGGCAGTTTGGGGCCACAAATCCTTTGCGTATGAATAATTACCTGGTCTGAGTCACCCAGTCAAACCACAGACCTGTGTCTGGCCTCTTCACTCATATACTCATCTGCACGTCAGGCACCGGGCCTTAGGGGAACAGAGAGGAGTCACGGGGTTACTGTCGGACCAGCTGGCAATAGAGGGGAACCAAGATGATTAAGGCGCACTGGTGGCATCGTGGTTAGGCACTGGGCTACATCTTCAGGGTGAGCAGTTGGATCCACCAGCTGCTCCTCAGAGAAAGCTGGGACTTCTACTCCTTTCCAGTAGAACTCTCAGGGCCAGGCCTACAGGGGCAGTGTGAGTTGGCATTGACTCATGGCAGTGAGTTTGATTGTTTGTTTGTGTAAGTATTAAGATGTTCTGAAAAGGGGAATGAAAAATGAAGATGTGGTGAATAAGGAGTTCTCATCTAATTTTATTGATGATGAGTATTTTAAAGGCAAAATAATTAAATATATGTCAAAGCTCCTTCCCAGAAGGCTGATGGTACACAAAGAGGAATATTGAAATGCAGTCAACTATATGTAGAAGAATCTATAATTGAGTGTTTGTCTCTGCCTCCTGAAAACAGCTTTCAGTTCCACATGTCAGCTCTTTCTCTCTCTCTGCTCAATCCACTCTACAGCACTGGTTTTTCCTAAAATTGTTAGTTTGTTTCAACTAGAAAAGGCCGCTCCTGGAGGGGTGGGGGGTTTGTCTTAAGCAGAAAAGCACTATTTCCCTCTTAGATAAAACTCACTCACTGCCACTGATTAGTCGCAACTCTATCAGACAGGGTAGAGCTGCCCTGTGAGTTTCCGAAATTGTACTTTACGGGAGGTAGAAAGTGGCTGGTGGTTTCGAACTGCTGATCTTAAGGTTAGCAGGCGAACACATAACCCATTATACCACCAGGAATCCTGCCCCTTTAGATCAGACTAACAGTGAAACCTGAATTCATGAACTAACTTTTTGTACAAACTTTTGTTTAGGCTCAGTTGGGCTACATCCAGCTGTGAGAAGTATTTGTTCTGTGGTTTGAACGTGTGCATATTTCTTCCAGTGTTCCATCTTTCCTTCTTCCTAATTAATAATGCAAGCATAAACGCACTGCCACAGAGTCCTTGCTGACTCCGAGTCTAACTGTTTATGGGAGTAGAAAGCCCAGTCTTTCTCCCTCAGAGCTGCTGCAGGTGTCCAACTGCTGACCATGTGGATCGTAGGCCAACACGTAACCATTATACCACCAAGGCGCCTAATACAAGCATAATAGTAATTTACATTTATTGAGCCCTTCTTATGTGCCACTTGCATAGATACATCTATTGGCTCGTTTGTCACGTATGTTTTAACTGACTACATGGTTGGGGGCATTCCTTTTTCCCTGCTTTTCAGATGAGGAAAAGACGTGAAGCACATTATATGTAGGGCTAAGATCTTTTGGACATTTGCCCTTTCAGGCCCTAGGCCTCTTGTGAGTTGATCTCCTCAGTTTGCTTGCTCCTGACTAAGCTTCCTGAGAGGAGAGAGGGTGGCCTTTCCCATCGCGGAGCCTCCCGGGGGCTCCTAGCCGTGCTTGGGGGGCCCCGAAGCCACCATGGCGGACTGACCTCGCTGCCGCCTTTGTTTGGGCCACAGATGCAGTCTGCCCTCAGACCCACTTTGTTGGCTTCCCTTGCAGAAAGTCCAACTGTCATGCTGTCTGCTGGCAGCTTCTCCTCTCCCTACGAGCACCTCAGCCAGCCCGAGACGAAGCGCATGGTGGAACACTACACAGCCTACCTCAGTGACAACACCCGCCTCATTGCTAACCCAGGCCTCAAGGTGAGTCCCCGGCCCCCTGTCTTTCCCCCCCTGTCCCCCCC
>NW_022104341.1:60697595-60700847 GCF_000313985.2 Echinops telfairi | reverse complement strand
CCCCCCCCCCCCACACACACACACAGTGCTGCTAGTGGACTCCCTCCTTCCACCAGCCCAGGAGGGCTTGCAGGCAGCAAACCTTTGAAGGGGGAAGCCCAGCTCGGGATCCAGGCCTCTCAGCTGGAGAGCTCAAAGCCGGGCGTGCCGCCCCGGGAAAGCTGGTCAACACTGGATGAAGAAGCCCTGGGGCACGAATGAAGGACGTCTGTTCAGATCTCGGGTGCACTAGGGTTTGGGCGGTAGGGGCTACGCTTGGGAAGCCAGTGGAAATTGCCCAGCCCGCTGTTCCCTGGGGAAAGACGGAAAGGGCCCATCCCTGGCTGGGGGGAGAGAGAGGGTGACGCATCTCGAGCACCCACGTCATTGTCCTCCGTGTGTGTGGTTCCATGCCCCGGGCGAGTACGGGGTGACCCCCTCCTTGGCAGCAGACACCGTGCTAGGACAGATGACTGCGTCCTCACACATGGGCCCACTCTCTGCTTCAGGGGGCTTTGTTTTCGCGAGTTAGGCCGCATCCATCTGCTGCTGCGGACAGGTTGTTAAGGAGTAATTGGGCTTGGCTTCTCTGCAAGGGCGCTTTGGGAAGCCCTGCCAGCAGCCAGCGGCTTTCCTGCGAGTCTTAAAGGGTCCCCCGCTATGTCTTCCTTTGTTCCCCAGTTCTCTGTCAGAAATGAAGTCATGGCTACCAGCCACGTCACAGATGAATGGATGACACAAATGGAAATGAGTAGCCTGAACACTTACATTGTCCGCCGTTACATAGCAACACCCAATGGCGTCCTCAGAATTTACCCTGGCTCCCTCATGGACAAAGCGTTTGATCCCACTCGGAGACAATGGTGAGTCTGAGGGGCTTCCTTTGTCAAAGATTAACGCCCCCTCCCCACCAGATCCTGGAGAGACACGTATATGCTATCCAGAAACGTCAAGCAGTTGCACTAACGAAGACACTCTCGTGGCAGTGGGCACGGGTTCTGTTTTATTTTTTTTACCTTATTTTTAATGCACATGAACATCAGCTCTGTGGCCATTTCAGTTCTGAGTGTGGGGGTCCACGTCCAGTGTCCCATGGTGGATTTAATCTGCACACGTGTAGCTACTTTGCAACCCACGTGCCCTGTGAAAAATGACCACATGCCGACTCAGAGATGTCCTTTAACTCCCGGGGCTTTGTGTTAACTCTGGTTTCAGAAGCAAAAGCTAGCCAGGTGGTGTCGAGACTTGGGCATAGAAACAGGATCTCTTGTTTTGTGCTGCTTAGCAACTGAGTCATTCAGGAGCCGGCCACGCTTCCTGCCGTCTCTCTACCCCATTCCTAATCCAGGTGCTTTTTGATGGGCCCACCTGGGTTTACTTGGACTTCACGCATTAACTCGCCTCTGTTTTAGCCTGTCGAACGAACGCCTGCATAGCTGAGCTGATGCTAAGCGCATCCGAGTCCCGCGTCAGTTTAGATTTCTCCATCTCTGTTGTTCGTGGTCCAGTCGGGCATAAAAGAAAAGACCTTTTTTAAAAACTGTGATGTAGCATAGACACAGTTTATCATCGTTTTCACTGACATTTAACTGAACAGTTATTCATCCCCCGCCTTTCTTTGATCTCCCTCAGGTATCTCCATGCTGTGGCTAACCCAGGCTTGATTTCTCTGACTGGCCCTTACCTGGACGTTGGAGGAGCTGGCTACGTAGTGACCATCAGTCACACAATTCACTCTTCTAGGTAATAGCTTAATGAGTTGTTTTGGGGCACTTCGTAGACATATTAGGGATATTTTTGAAGTATTTGAGTAGGAGGCAGCAGGGAGTAATGGCAGAAACATTCTTTTGGGACAAGCGGAGATTTGGAGTTCCTTTAGCTGCAATGCTACATTACTTGAGCTTCCCCTGGCATCTGGGAAATGGGCCCAAGACCAATGTAGAAGGTTACCTGTGAAAGACTCCTAGCCCAGCTCTTCCTTGGCACCCGTGATGAGCATTGTGAAAAAGAAGAAGATATTTCAAATTCAGTGGCCTGGTTGGTAGACATGCCGACCTTATACTGATCAAAGAAAAAGCAACAGGAGCCTGATTGATCATTGTCAGAAAGCATTTTCCAAAACCAGGAGCATCCCTAGTGAAGAAAAGCCACAGTGTCCCGTGGATGTGGGCCAAACGCTTCAGGATTGTGTAGGAGTTTGTTTTTTGTGTGGATCTTCTTTTTCCCTTTGTCCTTGTCTTGTCTCTTGAGGGGAAAAAAGTAATGGATTTTCTAGGACTACTATAAAATGTCAATATCACTGTGGACATAGAAGAAATCTTGCTTTGTGAGTTCCGTTCCCGTCAGTGTTTAAGCCACAAACATCAGTGGGATTTTGGTGGCGAAGCAAGTCACAATTGTTTTCATCCATCCGTCCATTCATTATACAAATAACTCTGCGTGTCCCTAGCAACCAAGCAAGGCTGTATTTTGAATGGTACCTGAAGCCGTGCCTTAACATTTAGAGCAGCAGATTTTCTTGCTGAACTGTTTCTCGCCGGTGCTCATTATCTGTCAGGAGATTGGCACCCAGTAGAATTCACTGGGCACAGGAATGGGGAAGTGTGTGGTGTGGAATTTCAGTCACATGACCTCCGTCTCCATGAAGTGTGGAGCCCTGCAGCCACTGAACATGAATTCCTCTCAGGGGCGCGGTAGCGTGGCTGTTCACGTCAGCTGCTTCCATCATACAGTGTTTCACATATAAACAAGGAAACCCTTCAAGGTTTTCGTTAACAGACTATCTGTCGGGCACGCATCCACTAATGTCTGAGCAGCAAGACTTGTCATCCTGCCCACTTATGCTAATCAGTTAAGAAAAAGGAGATGGTAGTAGTTACTCTGAGAGGACAGCAGTCCCCTGGGTCCTTGATGGCGCCGAAATGTGGCAGACTGGAGTATTTTAAACATGTGGGTACAGTAGTAGGTGGGGGGCAGGCAACAACTCACTTGGGTCTCAGTTTGTAGGTTTCCTATCAGAGTTGCCTCAACCTGATCATTTGTCATTAAGAAAATTAAACTTCCCTTCTAGGCACGGCTCTCTCAGAAGGCATGCATTTTTATGTTCACATGTATACGTGCACCTCTTTTGTTTGTTTGTTTCTGTTACCAAGAAGCTTGACTTTTAAGAATTGCCAGTACAAACAAGGAAAAGGCCTGTTGGTAGATCAAGGTCTGTGTGTTGATCTTTAGGAGCGTTTTCTAGACGGGGTGCCACGCCCTGGCCCCAGCGTC
>NW_022104341.1:60664185-60695467 GCF_000313985.2 Echinops telfairi | reverse complement strand
TATTGTGATAAATTGTATGAGCCCCAATAAATTGATTAATTAAAAAAAAAAAAAAAAAAGAATTGCCAGTACATAATCACACGTGACATGCTCTCATATTCTAATATCTAGTCATTTCTCTTGGGAGAAACGAAAAGCAGCCCAAACGAGACGAGCTCCGGTATTCTTGGCTTTTCCAAAGTGCACTTTACGCCACTTCACGTTTTTGAAAGACCTACATCGATGCTTGTTTTCACTAATGGAAGCACATCCTCGGGATCTGTGCTTTTATGGAGAAGGTGAAACGTAAACTGGTTTTCAGTGTCTTGACACCAGCCCTGGGAGAGGCGGCATGCACCGCCAACAGCAAAGCTGCGGCACTGGGCGCCTTCCCTGGGAACTGCCCTCCGCGTCTCACAGCTCGCAGCCAGCCGGGGGTTTTGAGCTGTGCCTGTGAACACTATGCTGCAGAATCCTGTAGCAGAGTTTTTGATTTTTGTTCATTCACAAGGAAGCTGTTAGGCCAAATGACCTAGCCCCAAACCCAACGCTGTCAATTCCAATTCATAGCAACCCTTAACGGAGGTTCTGAGGCTCCAGGTTGTTTTTTGTTTTTTGGGACAGCTAGCTTCATCTTTTTCCCAGGAAGTAGCTGGTGAGTTTGAACAACCAACCTTGTGGTGCATAGTTGAACACTTCCCTAATAGCTCTGTGTTACTGCCTGAAGTGGTGGAATGTCAACTAGTTTGTATTCTTCCTATTGCCTTTGGGTGCTTTCTGTGTCATTCAATATTGTGCCCATAGAATCTTTCAATAGTGCAAATCGAGGCTTGAGTTTTTCTGTAAGTTCTTTGAGTTTAAGTTACACTAAGCTTGTTCTTCCTTTTTTGCTTTCTAACTCTAGGTCTTTTCACATTTCATCGTAATACTCTATTTTGTCTTCTTGAGCTGCCCTTTGAAGTGTTCCGCTTAGCTCTTTGATTTCATCATTTCTTCCATTTGCCTTGGCTGCTCTACTCAGCAGAAGGAAGTGGCTGGTGTGGATCCTGCCTTCGAGCCACCAAGCACTCATGAGTTTGGAGTCTGTGGAATAAGACTCTCTCTTGCCTTGGTTGATGAGCAGTCTTCTGGAACTGACAGTTTGAGCATTTTGTTTGGCTGAGCATGCTTTAATGTTTTAAAATCTGTGTGGTTCTCACTTGATGTAGTTCAGAATGCAAGTCAACTACCTCTTTCCATGCACGGGTCAATGTGGCAGCAGCTTGGCTGCACCTATTGAGAGAGAGAAGCCTTGCAAAGCTCTATTTTTTTTTTTTTTTTCAAATGATTCCAAGTGATTTTGTGCTCATGTACCACCATGGGAACTTGACCTTCTCCTGAGATTCCACTCTAAGTAAATGATTGATTGATTGATTGATTGCCTATATCCTCTTGTTACCTTAGTTTCCCCGCCTGAGAGAGATCATAGAGCTGATGTCACAGGTTTATTAAAGTAAAAGTTTATTAAAGCCTAGTATGCGGGAGCAGTTGCCATCAAGTTGGTTCCAACCCCTGGCAGCCCCGGGCGTGCGTATCAGAGTAGGACTGTGCTTCCAAGGGTTTTCAGTGACTGATTCTTTCCAAAGTAGTAGATTACCGGGCATTCTCTCCAGACACGCCTGGAGGAACTTGAACATCTGTCCTTTCAGTTAGCAAGTAAGTTTAACAGTGTGTACCACCCAGGGACTTCCACATTTGTTAAGGGCTCAATAATTACTAGATAACGTTTATTACTGTTATGTCTAAGGTGACCAGACATCCCGCTTTTGGCAAGACAGCCCCGATTTTTAACAATTTGTCCCACATCCCGCGGTGTTTTAAAAAAGTTCCAATTTTTGGAAAGAATGCATGACAAGCTAGGGTATACAGTTTTCGGCTGTCATGTGACTATTTTGCCAGGATATGAGTTTTATCAATGGTGTCCCGCTCTACCAATGTTAATATCTGGTCACCTTCATTATGTCCTATGCCTTATCTGAACCTCAGGTGTAAAGCAGGGTCATAATGTCCATATTGAATGGGTATAATGTGCACTAGAGATGACCCTAGTGACATGTTCAGTACTGTACTTGATAATGTTGAGCAAACGGCGGTTGTGTATTTATTTATTTTTGTCATGAGATCCAGTCTTGAAAGAGCCTTGGTGGCAGAGTGGATTGGGTTGGGCTGGTTTAGACCCACAAGCTGGTCCAGAGGAGAAAGGTACTGTGGTCGTCTACTCCCATCAAGATGGACAGCCTTGAAAGCCCTCTGAGATGGTTCCACGGTATCCTCCAGGCTTTCTATAAATTGCAATCAGTGGGCTGATTATTGGTGGGGTTTGTTGTTTGTTAGTTTTATTCATGCTTTAAATTTTATTGAGCATGAGAAAGAGCTTAAGATCATTGTCTTGGGGTAAGGATTGTATAATGAACTATTGAATTGTATGATATGTGGATTATGTGCCAATAAAACTGTAAAAAAAATAGATAGATACTTGTCTATTAGTTGTTATGAAGCACTCCTTCCCACTCACCATGACTTTTCAGAAGTGGAGGAGCCCAGGTGGTGCAGTGATTACATGTTGGGCTTCGATATGCATGGTTGGTAGTTCAAAACCAACCACCAATAGCTCTGGGGCAGAAAAATTGGGCTTTCTACTCTGTAAACAGCTATACTCTGGGAAATCCCCTAGGAGAGTCACTATGAGTCAGCACTGACTCAGAGGCCAGTGGGTTTGTTTATTTTGGTTTGGGCTGATAGTTTGGGAGAGGGCCTTTTGCTAAGGGGCAGGGCTAGACATACAGCCCGTTTCCTACCTTGTTTTTCAACTTCACACTCACTTAAACCGTTACTCCTGGTAGCTTTACTGATTTTTGATTCTTCTATTAGCATTATCTCAGTGGCCTGAGAATCTTACTTTACATTCTTTGGAGAATGCCCTGCTGATTGAGATGCTGAAGTTCAGGTATTGATTAATAGTTATTAATAGTCCCTTAATCAGTTCCTGAACATCAACAGTTGTGGGTTAGTAGTAAACCAATAAGACAAGTCTTGGACAGTAGAATAACTCACAAAAGTACTCAAACATCCACTATATACTGTGTAGAAATACAGATTTGGTTTCATTTTTGTGTGTTGGTTTCATTTTTATATGATTTCTTTTATGGGCTGCATATCCAAAATAGAGACTATGAATTCTAGACTTATGTAGGCAGTGTGTTTGTTCAATATATTAAGCATATAGGTATGGGTGGTAATCATGCAGGAGAAGCTGACAAACAAAATTAGCTTATTCTAAAAAACTGGAATTCCATTTCTCAGTGAAGGACTCTGGTCTTGTACAAAGAACCCAGCCTGGGCTACTGGTCTTTATGCCATAAATGAAAGATGATCAATGTTGTTTAAGTCTTTAAAACTGTTCTGCACCTAACTTTTCCTGTATAAAATGAGAGATATAATTCCTTCCAAGTCTCAATTTTATCAACCGGTTGGATAAAATTGCTTGGGAACTCTTGAATGTGTGCGGATCTAAGGAGGCAGTCTCTCCGGGGGTTAAAAGTACTTGTATGTGCTTGGGAGCTGGAAACGGCGGTTTCAATTCCTGCAGCTTCCACTAGTTATTTGCTGTGACTTGGGTCTCCCCAAGCTTCAGCTGTCTTCACATTATGACCCCCCATAAGATTGCTGTGATAGATGATTGAAATTCTTCATTCAGATGCCCACTCGCGTGTCTATAAACTGTGAACATTAGGTAAACGGAAGCTATTACTATTATCATAATGATGAATCTCATGTAGATACTTCATTCCTTGCTGAACATACCAGAGAAATTTAAAATTCTTTTGACTTAACACTTCCAACAAAACCTTATTTGCTACAAAACCCAAACCTCACCTGTGATAACCAGTTCTTCCATTTCCTCCTGGGATTTTAAGTTCCTTTATTAACAGGGAAGCTCCTGTTGAGGCAATAGCTTCTCAAAGGTCATCCCACAGCATGGGTTCCCATAACCCCTTGCCACCCAGCTTTGACAGCAAAGCCCTGATACGGACATTTCTCTCGGGGTCATGATTCTCCTTCTGATAGTTTTGTTACGATGGAAATCAGTGTCAACACTGACTGCCACTAGAGGGGGCAGTCATCTAGAAGGCAAAGCTGATTTTACTCCAAACATTAAACCCAAAAACCAAACTCGCTGCCATCAAGTCGAATCTGACTCATCGCCACCCCAGAGGCCAGAGAAGGAACTGCCCCTGAGAGTTTCAGAAACTCTAAATCTTGACAGGAGCAGAAAGCCTCACCTTTCTCCCCAAAAGCGGCCAGTGGTTTCGAACTGCTGACCTTGTGGCTAGCAGCCCAACACACAACCCACATTTCCAAAGGGAAATTTCTTCAGCGTTTTACGATTCATGTTTTTGAGCGGTGGGATATGTTTTCTCTGAAAACATAATAATTTCATTTCAGCCCAGGACTGAGGCTTAAGACCTCGCTGTTTCTTTGGAGTATTTACCCCAGGTTAGCCATGTCACTAAGCACTGTCAACATACCAGCCACTTACTGCCCGGGCCAGCTTTGTGATGTAGGTACGGAGTTATTTTCTTTCCAGATGAGACATCTGAAACTCTGGGAAAGGCTAAGGCACATCAACAGAGCCCCTCAGATAGAAACCACCGGGGCCAGCCCGTAACCTCCAGTCTGCTTGAGTCCAGAGCTCAACAGAGAGCATCGCGTTTTGGTGCCCAACTTGGCCTTTCTGTCCACCTCTCCTTCTGAGAGTCCTGTTATTGGATGGTAGAGAAGCCGGCCTGTGACTCCGAACATAGGTCGTTCGTAGAGCCAGGTATAGTGTTGTGAAAAGAAAGTAAAACGGGGCATTGTTCCTACTAACTTTTGTGTAGTATTCGATCCATCAGTTAACCTTGGTGAGAGTCCAGGTTCCTAAAGGAAGACTGGATCCATCTAGCCAACCTCCCCCCTGGTAGCTTCCTTCCCCCCACCTGTGTTCTGCCCTGAGTGTGGTCCAGCTTCTCTTTGAGCGCCTGTAGTCTCGGGGAATGAACCGTATTCCATGGTAGGTGAAGAATATCGATCCTCATCAGTCTAAAGGCTCCTCTTACGTAACCTCATGTTACTTAAATCAGTCTATTCCTCATTTTCCTAGGGGCGAGGACATGAAGCTGATAGTACAATGTGCCCTTGTGATGGCATACTGCTCTCCCCGTTACATAAGAACTGCCTCTTATCATCATTGGTCTTTTTCCCATAAAGCACACAGATGTCTTCTGGGCACACGGTAGCTGTGATGGGCATTGACTTCACGCTGAGATACTTCTACAAAGTTCTGATGGACTTATTACCAGTCTGTAACCAAGATGGTGGCAACAAAATAAGGTAAGCCCTTCAGGGACGTCATTTCCCTTCCAGCTGTAGACGCAGAAGGGAAGAGCTCTCCCGCAGCCCCGGGCGGCATGGCAGCCAGAGCGTCACTCTCGGGAGCAGAAGCCAAGTCCATGGCCCGGGTGTTCCGTGAACAAAGTCTTTGCTCTTTTTCTAAGATGCACACTCTTTAGGGTTTACAGATAAACCCAGCTCCTAACAGTGGCACCGAATACACCAACAGCTCTGTTTCTCCAGAAACCAGCAATTAAAGGTTTCCCACAATCGGGGTACAAAACGGACCCGAGGCTACTCTTGCGTCGTACTTTTGATGTGACTTGCTTTTTAAGCCAAAGTCTTGGTAACATTTTCAGACATTTAGACTGCTCTTTTTTTATTTCCCTTAGGAAGGGGCTCATGAACTAAAAATCTTTGCCTCTTTAATTTCAAAAGAACATGTCTGATCAAAGCCAGGGCATTCCCTTAATTTAATGTGGACCAGGTTTGAAAATCACTCTCTTGGTATAGTCTCATGGGTCACGCAGCATCTCGCTGCTGAAGTACTTACTACACATTGGCCCTTAGTGAGGCAACGCGGATTCAGGACAAACGGACATGCCTGATGCGGAGCCAGAGAGAAGTGCGTGTCACCTTGATAAAAAGCAATTACATAAATAAATAGAAGCAATTCCAGCTTCTCTTTTTTAGTACTTGCTTTTCTATCAGACACAGATGTATATGTCCCCCACATGTTGTGTGGGGTTTTCGTGTTTGTCATCAAAAGAAGGAAGTGTGGTGCACCTCACATTTGTGCCTCAGACTATTCAAGTCCACGTCCTTCATGGTCTCCTTGTCCTGAAAAGACAGTAAAACATTCCACTTATCCATCCCTGCAACGGGCTCTTTTTAAAAAAAAATAATTTTATTAGGGGCTCATGCAACTCTTATCACAATCCATATATACATCAATTGTGTCAAGCACATTTGTACATCCGTTGCCCTGCAAAGGGTTCTTTAAGTCTACCTGACTGGACGGACAGGCACATATTTGGTGTGAGCTGTCTAGGTGATCTCAGAGTCAGGTGTAAGGCTTACCCTGTCCCCCCGGCGGTGTATGGTCAAGGGTAGTGATGCTGTCTCTCTGCTTGGGCCTGGCTTCCTTCATTTTTTCCAACAAAGAAGCACTGAGAACTCAGGTAAATGCTCTCTGCCTCTGAGCGAGCAAGTCGAACACTCTCTGAGAGTGCGACGGAAGAACCATGAACATGAATGAGGACTGCCGTGTGTCTTGCCACAGGTGCTTCATAATGGAGGACAGGGGCTATTTGGTGGCACATCCAACCCTCATTGACCCCAAAGGGCACGCACCAGTGGAGCAGCAGCACATCACCCACAAGGTATTTGCTGGGAACCTGGTCGCTCCACTCTCCAGCTGCCTGGGCTCGTTAACCTGACATTGACTTCTGCTCTTGGTGACCTTGTTAGGAGCCCCTGGTAGCCAACGACATCCTGAACCATCCCAACTTTGTGAAGAAAAACGTTTGTAACAGCTTCAGTGACAGGACCGTCCAGAGGTTTTACAAATTCAACACTAGCCTGGTGGTAAGTTGGCTCTTCAGCTCCGCTAGCAAGTGAGATGGAGAGGTTGTGGAGTGTCCAGGGCTCTGCCGTAGAGCCCCAGAATCAGAGGACTGAGAGGGACCCTAACCCAAGTTCCCCAAAACTGACAGCGGCAGAACAGAAGGCCCAGACTGGGGAAGTGGATGTTTTGAGCTCTCACAATTGTTGGTTTGTTTAATGACTCACCCAATTGAAGCCCTTTGAACTAGCTACTGAACCTATTCCCACACTCTTGCATAAATAGAGGTGACACAGGGTGTCCCCTTAAACCCTACGGCCAAATTAGGTCAGTCCTTGGTTGGGCACCCTCATGTAGGCCACCTGAAAAATCATTTCCTTCTTCACTTAGAATGCCGGTGTGACAGAGTGCTGCACTTTCAACGCCGATGTGGTTCAAGGTCCTCTGGACGTTCTTACTGATCAGTAGATAATCTTCATCTGTGAGGACAACAGATGAGAGAAATGACAGTGCTGGCATTTAAAGAGCTATTTATGGGCACCAGGATGTCCACACAGACTATGCATCTCTATCACAATGTGTGTTGTTAAAGTTAATTTTTAAATGTACTGGATTGAATTGAAAATCCCCGTTTTAGCCTACAAAAAGCAATGATAGTTGTACAGTGGGATAGAAATTGAAGAAACATGTGTTCTTAATGCAAGAATGTGTCAGCCAGGGGTGTACTTATTAGTCCCGTGAGACCGCGTAGCATGCCGCGCAGCGCTTTCCTGGGAGGAGCAGGCTGTGGCCACCCTGGGGTGTCCTCAGAGGAAGGTGATCCTAGCAATGCCTGGATGACCCTCTCTGGACCTTCCTTCTCTCCAAGTTGGGAGCTACGGTTTCCTCGGTGCTTCAGTAGACAGAGCCAGCATCCTTGGGGCAAAGCTTTCCAAAAAGGCAAATTTTAGTTCAATATGAAATAGAATGGTTTCTTAGCAACCCAGTTATCCAAAAAGAAAATGGAATAGGCACGTTCGTGGGTATTGGGGGAAATAAGATCATAGCCCAAACCAAACTCAGTTCCGTCAGTCGATGTTGTCCCCTAGGACGGCCCCGTGTGTATCTAAGACTGTGCCTCGTTCCAGAGCGGAGACAGCCTCATCTTTCTCCCTCAGAGCTGGCCGGTGGTTTCGATTTCGGTTAGCAGCCCAATGTGTGACCACTACTCCCCTCGTCTCGAGGAGGCAGGCACATTTTAGGTAGTAGAAATGTGGCCTCGACCTTCGAGAACTCAAGGAGCCACCCCATTGTTCTTAGAGCTCAGCTTAACACCACCACATCTTTCTAATAAGGGATGGCTGGAAGCTGGCTCAGGGTTGAAATTTCCCAGCACTGTAACCCACATGCAGAAATAAGGTTGTGCATAACTTTATGAACCTTCAATTTCCCAGTGTGAGAGACAAATTTGGCAAATCAAAGAGCAAGCTCCCACAGCTCCTTCGTATAGAATGATGCAGAGGGTGCTGTTCAGGTTGGATAGTTTGAACATTGTAGAAGCAGGGTCCTGTCGTAAAGAAGGTTCAAAAGTCTGTTCAAAATAAATTTTTTTTCTTAAAATTTTTTTCTTAAAGAAGAAAAGTTATCCAAGAGGAGAAAAACGGGTAGTTTCTGGTGAACTTTGCCTTTGAGTTTGTCATAACCTATTTATCAGCTGAAAGTTGCCCTAGATTGACTCTTGAAGTTATTTTCCTCATTTTATTGTTAAATGACTTCGAAAGAAACCAAGTTTATACTTAGGTACAGATATAAAATTTCTGTAAAACCATTTAGTAAAGAACAAATCACTTCCATGCAACTGTTCAGTGGGAATTATCTCTGGGTGGTGGGTTTATGTATCTGGTGTCTCTGTTATCTTAGGGTCTAGCAGTGACTGTGTATTGCATTTGTCATTATGGTTATGCACACATATATGAGTACAGTCGTTTTTTAAGGGCTAGTTTTGTAGACAATTGGAGAGCTGGTTTCAGTAAAGTAGGGCAAGGTCTCTGCTTGGTTGCCCATCACTCCTGACACCCCTGGTTGTTCCGTAGGGGGATTTGACAAACCTTGTGCATGGCAGCCACTGTTCTAAATACCGACTGGCAAGGATCCCAGAAACCAACGCTTTTGTCGGCATCGTCAATGAAACCTGCGACTCTCTGGCCTTCTGTGCGTGTAGTATGGTGGACCGGCTCTGTCTCAACTGTCATCGGTAAAAGCATGATGGGCTGTTTTCTCTGTTTAGCAGCCTGTTTGATTTTGTAAGTGCTGCCAGCCATGTTGAAGTGACCCCAGCAAAGGCTGGGGTGACGCGCCCTGGAAGAACAGAAAGCCCCAGTCACTAAAGCCTTTCGAGCTGCCTCCTTTGCGACATCCTTGTCCTAAGAGCAGTGGATTAAGGGCAGTTGTGTGTGTGCATGAGAGCCTTTGGTATGAACTTCCATCTTTCTGTCCCTTTCCGCTCACCGGGGGTCCTTTACTTTGTTTCCCTGGTGTGTATACAGTAAGCAGTTTGTCACTGACATGCTACAACAGAATCTTTCTGCTTTCAGAATGGAACAAAATGAGTGTGAATGTCCCTGCGAGTGCCCTCTAGAGGTCAATGAGTGCACCGGCAGCCTCACCAATGCAGAGAACAGGTAAGAAAATAACACAGGGGCTTATTTATAGATCTGTTTGGGGTTGTGGCATAAGGAAAGGATTCATCCTAATACTGATAGTGTCTAGTTAGCCACAGTACAAGGTCCCTAATGCCTTAATATGAAGTCTTTCAGGTTTAAATATAAATAGTGTATAAGCAGAAAGCCTATCTATGCTGTGCCCCCAAAGTTTTTAATGTGATTTAAAATTTCAAATGTGACTTCTATTAACACATAACACATAGGAGACTGTAACACAGTTACCAAGTACCTACCACAGGTCAGCTACTTTACATGTGAGCTTAACATGTTCACACCTAGTGTATAGCCCTCTTTCTATTTCAAGACTGATTAAATGAGTCGTGATAAACCCATTCTAGAGAATTTAAATTAAAAGCAATGAAGTATGCTTGAGTTGAGTACATCATCCATTCCAACGGCTACCGAATTGATTCCAACTCAGCGATTCTAGCAAAGAATAGAGCTGCTTCACAGGGTTTCCAAGACTGAGTCTGTACAGAAACAGACTGCCACGTTTTTCTCTCGTTGCTTGTGGATTTGAACCACTGACCTTCTTGTTACCAGCTCAACTAGTAACCTGCTATATGCCACCAGGGCTCCTCTATGTATGTCCTCGGTCCCTAGGAGGAAGGTGAGGCTTCCGATCCCATAAACAGCTACAGTCGTGGAAGCTCACAGGGGCAGTTCTGCCCTGTCCTAAAGGGTCTCTGAGTCAAGCATCGACTCAATGGCAGGAAGAGCACAGCGTGTTTGAGGCGTAGAATGAAGGGAGCTTGCTCTTCACTTTCAATTTTACGCATTCACGTTTTGTTATTTGTGACTTCTTAGATTTAAATTTTAAATGTGATTTCGATTACATGTAACTGTGAAAGAATTGGAGCTCAGAGTAGTTAAGTGATTGCTCTGTGGTCAGATTCAGTGGCAAAGAGAGGACTCAATCCCAGTTCTGTCTGATCATTGCCAAGAACCCTTCCACTCACCACGCGATGCACGCAGGCAGCCCTCCAGCTTGGGCCCTGATGAGTTTGGGTCCTGACCATTGCCCTTGCCTTCTGCACAGAAACCCAAGCTGTGAGGTGCACCAAGAGCCAGTGACATACACTGCCTTTGACCCTGGCCTCCAAGACGGCCTTCACCAGTGTGTCAACAGCAAGTGCAACCAGAGGGTGCAAAGTGGGTAAGCAGGGCTGGGTGCTGATTTGGGGTCAGCGTGACAGCTGCTGTGGTGACCGGAGTGTAACAGCCTCTCGGAATTTTCCCAGCTAGTATACATCTGTCCCACTAATATCTCCCAAAGGTACTCCAGCTTTTTAGGCCTGACACTGATTTCCACAAGCCTTTCATCCACGAAGCTTACGGTGGCGAAGGCCGTCTGAGTCCTCTGTTTGAGATCATGGGAGCTATTTGCTATTTGTCACAGTGGCTCATAGGCACCTCTTGTGTGAGGAATTTACTCATGAGTTTCAGGAAGTGAGAGGGGACATGGTATCAAGCAAGGCCGAGGGGACAGGAAAACAGTCTGGTGGACCAGGCTGTCTGTGTGATATGTGCAAGGTCACCAAGCTTACTTTCTAAGAAAGCAGGTCAGCTGCAAGCTCCTTTTCGAACTAAGGACTGCCTGTCCCCTGCCTCTCTTCTCCGGGGAGCGTGAGACTCGCCATTTGGGGACTCGTGGCTCTGGTAGGCTAGCATGAGGGTTGGGGTGCTGAATACATTGTAGCTGCATTTGTTGGGACAAGAAGTGGGTAGAGGGGACAGCTCATTCTCCTTTGGTGTGTCCTTTAGCAGAGGGGACAATTTGGCACCAGATTCTCTGGGATGTTATGCAATCACCCAAAGTTCACTAAATTTGAGAAGAGATTGACAGTGGACTCGGTTAAGAAATGGCTGTTAATGAAACCTATTTCCCCAACATATCGGCCTTTGTTCTTTTTCCTCCTCTTTCAATGACCACACTCTGGGGGGGCTATTAGGCAAACCTTGGAGCCACTAGACTTGAGTAACTCTCCCCTGATCTGTGAATGAGTGTCATCGTTGGACTCGAAGCAAGCAGTCTTCTGCCCTTCCTCTGCCAGCGGTTGGCTGCTCTCTCACTGTGGCTCTCCTTTTATAAGGACCAAAAAGTACGGTTTCAGGAGTTGACAGTGTCAGTAAATGGTGGCACTAGTGAGACCAACCTGGTGCCCCACCCAGGTGCTCCCTGGGACCCGACGTGTCTTCCCTCCTGCAGGGACTGTTTCGGTGTGCTGGATTGTGAATGGTGCATGGTGGACAGCGATGGCAAGACCCATCTGGACAAGTCCTACTGTGCGCCCCAGAAGGAATGCTTCGGGGGGATCGTCGGAGCCAAAAGTCCCTACGTTGATGATGTGGGAGCAATAGGTATGCTTCCTGGGAACCCAGGCCGGTGAGGTTCTTCAGCACACACCTGCCCGCCTGCCTTCCAGCCAGCAATCCACAGTGATCTTCTGCCCCGCAGCCCTGCTCCCTTCACCTACAGCTTTCTGCGGCGTCACAAACCAAGGCCCATGGTGGGCAAACGTCGCTGTCCAGCTGCCGGGTTACTTGGTACACAGAGAGAGTAGATAGCCCTCTGTCGCAAAGTTTGCTGGCCTCAAATTCTTTCCCATAAAGCTTGCTCCTCGGGCCCAGTGTCTGTGTGGCCGGCCTCCAGAGCCTGGCTGCCTGGGAGTCCCTGCTGTCAGAGGCGAAGGGCCAGTGAGGCAGGAAGTAAGCACGGCTGGTCATCATCCGTCGTGACTCTCGCAGGGCAGATGTCCTGGGACTACAAATCTACCTGGCAGCCTGCCAGCAGAAGGCAGAGAGCCACACTATAGAGCTGGAGCAGTCGGGGGAGAGGAGGGTCAGGAGCGGAGAGCCTGGCATCAGGCTTCGGGGCATGCAGAACACCGCCCGGGAGCTGCATCTCTCAGGTGCAGTTTTCTCAGTGTCACTCTGGAGTACAGCTTAAGGGGTCCCTGGGTGGCGCAGATGGTTAAGCCCTGGGCTACAAGGTTGGTGGTTCATAGGTTCAGAGCCGCCCAAAGGCGCCTTGGAAGGGGGTCTGATTATCTGCTCTGTGAATGGTTTGAGAACCCCACGGAGGGAGCACAGTTCTACTCTGACATACACGCAGTTGCCACGAGTCATGAGTCGGAAGAGGCTCAATTGCAACGGTTGTTGGTTGGCTGTTTTATTTTTGACTTAAAGCTTAGTTGGCAGGTGAGTCCAAATATTCATATCTTCAGTGGACTGTTGCTTTTGATCGGCTCGCTGAGTGAGCTCCCCTGTAGAAGAAAGATTCCCGGGTAAGAAGGGTTTTGATCTCACGTGTCACTGCTAAAGCAGATGGGGACAGAGTTGAGGGACCTTGTTCTAAGAAGCTATAGCATGCCTGCCATAGGTTTCCTATGGAAAGTGTGCACGCACTATTTTACTTGGAACACATACACTTGGACGTGTGATCTGGTCAGCACACACAGATTGTATAACACCCATTAATTGCCATCAACCAATCACATGAGTCCCCCAAACAGGCCTCTGCTGCCCTGACTTCTGTACTGTGTGGGTTTCTTATTCTCCTGAGAATAACTGATACCCCAGGCAGCCAGGGCTGTTAACACAGGGGGCTGCTTATTACATAGGCAGGTCCTTGCCAAATGTGCTTTTGCCCTGCTTACCATCCAAGGTTCTCATTTGAGTCCCAGGGATGATGTGAAGCCCTTGTGCCCTCATTGTTTTGGGGCCTCCTTTGAGGGATTTGAAGCTTAAAGCAGCTATTCCTACTTATTTACCTTCCCCAAATCTATCTCTCTCTCTCTCTCTCTCTCTCTCTCTCTCTCTCTCACACACACACACACACACACACACACACACTCTTTCTCTTCCCCTTCTCGCCAGCCTCATACTTGGGAATCACGTACAAGGGACATTCGTTTGTTTGTTTGTTTGTTTGTTTGTTTGTTTGTTTCAACAAAGGTGATGAGGTGATCTCATTGAACATGATCAAAAGTGCCCCCGTGGGTCCTGTGGCTGGCGGTATTATGGGCTGCATCATGGTGCTGGTCCTTGCTGTGTATGCCTACCGCCATCAGATACATCGTCGGAGCCATCAGCAGATGTCCCCTCTGGCTGCCCAAGGTGAGCTCAGAATGAACCCCATGGCTCCCCCCGAGGCAGCAGCCTGCCTTGGATTGTGCAGAGGGTTGAGGACCGGTTGCCCACTGGCTACGGTGCTCCATCTTCGGCTTTTATGGAGTACACTCAAATACCTCCACCAACTGCTTCCCCCATGTAGCCTATCACACACATCCCTTGGCTCGAAAACCCTATGAGATCCATTTGGATTACCTTGGAAAGTTCTCTGGGGCCACCCCAGGGTCGACATTCCAAGTGGGATGTTTTGTCCCCTGGGCTACCCTGCAGTCCCTAAAAGACAGGTGAAAGGAGACGCCCCAGATGGTAAGAATCGGCATCTATTAAACAGCAGCTGTTAGTTGGCAATGTGAATGCATCTCTCAAAGTGGGCTAAGGAATCATGACTTCCAAGCAAGCGTTGCTTGTTTGTTGATCTCTGTGGGGATCCGCTTGTTGGCAGGGGCCAGGCCGTTTAATACCATGCCCGGCTGCCCCTAAGGGCCCCCAGCAATGGGTGGAGATTAGGCTAACTCATCGCTGTTTCTGGTCTTTGTCAGGAGCCGCTTAGCTCAGCCTTTCAGCAGTGATGATGGGTTGCAATGTTTCCCCGTGGCTGCAGTCTGTAGATGGCTCGTGGGTAATGCTGCCACTCAGTCACAGGGATGTCACCCAGTGAGCTGTCTCCCTGCGGTAGACAGGGTCAGCCGGAGACTGCCTGATCATGGTCTGCTGCTACCGCACACCTGGCCGTGGGAGGAATTTGTGGCCGTAGCTTCGGCGCCTATTCCTTCTGTGTTGGGTATGTGGGTAGAGTGCTCGAGGTCTCTTGGCCTCTTTCCACTTCTCCCTGAAAAATGAGTGTGTGCTTCCAGTGTGACTCGTAATTATCCACTTCTTGTTTTCCCTCTTCTGATTCCGGCTCCCTCTGCATTTAAAAAAAAAAATGGGGCCTCCGTTCACACTTTTTCAAGATCGAATTCCTTCGTGGTGGGGTGCCGTCACCCCGCGGGAATTAGAGCGGGTGGTTTTGTTCGATGGCATCGTCATGTTTCTCTCTCTTCCGTGGTGGGCAGAGATGTCGGTGCGGATGTCCCACCTGGAGACTGACCGGGATGAAAGGGACGACGACAGCCGTGAAGACCGGGGCATCAGTGAGTACCCGTGGCCCACCAGAAGCAAGAGGGTTCCTTGTATCTTTTTGGCGTTCATTAAAGTTTAAGGAGCTGTGGCTTTCGGCCCTTTTCCTTTGGGGCTGCGTGTTTGCTTTGCCTTAGAAAAATCTCAGAAGGTTGGAATGATATTAAAAAGTTTGGGGGGATTCAATGATTTGGCACCAAACAGCTCCTCTCCCCTGCCCTTCTTCCCTCCTGCCCTTATTTTCCAAGGTAGTGTTTTAGAAAGGGAAGCTTCTGGTATGAATGTTTTTAACGCATTCGTGTGTGTGTGTGTGTCTAGACATATATGAACACATACATATATAGGGAGTGGGAGAGGGAGGCATGTTCTTTATCAGGAGAGGACTCCGTGAGCGCTGGACTAGCCAGTGTGTGTGTGTGTGTGTAGACATATATGAACACATACATATATAGGGAGTGGGAGAGGGAGAGCATGTTCGTTATCAGGAGAGGACTCCGTGAGCGCTGGACTAGCCAGATCTCCCGCCCCGCGCGCGGCTTCTTGAAGCCTGTTGGAGAGACATCATCAAGTCCCTCACACTCTGCCGCAGTTCAAAAGCTCGCTTGCCTCCTCCTCCGAGACCATTGTACGGGACACATCCCAGTGCTCCCCGCCCGTGACTGAGCTCGCTCCGAGCTCGCTGCTGGAGATCCTGGCCTCCCAGGAGCACTAACTCTCCTTGCCTTCCCGCAGTCAGCAACACCCGCTTCATCGCCGCCGTCATGGAGCGGCACCCGCACAGCCCGGAAAGGAGGCGGCGCTACTGGGGCCGATCAGGAACAGAAAGTGATCATGGTGAGGACTGGAGGACCGGGGGTCAGGGTTTGATCTCTCTCTCTCTCTCTCTCTCTCTCTCTCTCTCTCTCTCTCTCTGTTTCTGCTTAAATTATTTTTACATCCTTTTCACAAAACAAACCCTCCATCTCTGGCAGCATGTTCTCAGGGTCTCTGGGTAGGTATGTGCCTGTCTCAGGCACTCCCGAGAATAAGCCCAGGACCCCCAACACACTCATTGATTGCTCCCTGATTTTCCTTAAGTAAAAATTGAAATTGCCTAAATAGAACCTGCTGTCCACCTCCACTAGATGCTCCGTAAGCCAGCATCGGCTCAGGTCTTGCCGCCTAGGCTTGCTAGTTGGCAAAGCATCTTCTTTGGTGGTGCTGCCCAGGGTTGCTCGTTGGTGTCAAGTGGGGCGGGGCTAGAACATGTGGAAGGCTGACATTGTAGAACATGGCGCCTGGAAGATGCTCTGGAAGACGTGACAGCGGCCATAGCCGAGATTAGGGAAGGCTCTGCCCAGAGCGCGGGGCTTCTCCCCTTCTCCTGGACCGTACCGCTCATTGCCACTGCAAACCGCAGACGTCTTTGAGCATGGCTGTGAGTTCCACGAAGCAGGAGTTGTAGGACTTTTCTTGTGATGTTAAGCTCCCTTTATTGCTCAAGATCACTGTTTAGTTCCCCAGAAATCTCCATTTTTCCCCCCAAGAGCAGTTTTGTTGTTGTTGTTGTTTTTCTTTCAAACATAAATAATGTATCTAGGCTTCTTTGACTCAGCTTTCTCCACATCGATCTTGGGGAAGGAAAAAAGAAATGTCTTCCGACCATGTGCTCCCAGACCTGTGCTAACAATGCAAGAGTGACTATTGTCTAAGAACCAGCATTCACTGCACTGCAGCCAGCTATTCAAGGGAAGCTAACGGGGAAAACACTGTTTTTGTAAGTTGAAGTCTGTTAATTTGGGCTTCGGATGACATTCAGTCCCATTAACTAAATCGGAAGAAACTTCAGGCTTCCAGGGTGAGTCAAAGAAGGTTGTTAGCATCTTTGACTTTCTGCCTTTCCCCCTAAAACCCTTTGAACTTGCATCAATTTCTTCTACCAGGCAGTTCTGTGCCTCTTCTTCTTTGAATAATAAAACCGTTTGTGGCTGCTAACATTCAGTAGAAACAATCTCTTATTCAGCAGAAATACTGGATACTCTCTCCCTCCCCCAAGTAACAGTTGCGTCAACACCACCTTGGAACTCTGACGGACAATTTGGACATTTCATTAGCAGCTTCCCCATTGTCTTAGTAAAATAGCACATGAAGCAAGCGCTTAGATAAAAGGAACGGTGCAGTGTCAACTCTGAAATCCAAGGAGTCTGACTAAGGGCTTGCTTTCTTTCATTTTTCACAATAATTGGATCCCGCTTATCCCCAAGGGAGGAAAAGGAGTTACGGGTGCAGACGGAAGGCAACACCAAGAGAAAGGGGAGATGCTGACATGCCATGTAATTCCAAATGCACCCCCAAATCAGTAGCATTTGATGGCCAGGTATTTTCTCCCTGAGCCTGTGCAGAGGGTCACTAAACATGGCCTCGGGTTCATGCCCTTAGGACACCTAGATGCTGCTGGCCATGCGCACGGCTCAGGGTAATCGCCCCTAGCTGTTTTGTCAGCACATTACTTGCTCACCAGTGTGTCTTCTGTTTGGTGATTAATTGGGCCGTCTGCTGGTCGCTGGACAATGGAGAGAGCTAAGGCCATTTCTGAGACAGCATGGTGTCGGAAGAGCTTGAGACCAGGGCCTGAAGACCTGCTTTGGGTCGCCTCTCCTAGTTTCTGCAAGCTGTGCGGCCGTGGTGAAGCTCCTTTGGCACTCAGCTTGCTAGTCATTAAAAGGGGGGTTGAAATGTAACTTCAACACTGTGTTAGTCTGGGTTGACTAGAGAAACAAAACCAGAGACAATCATATATGTGTAAGAGAGAACTTTATATCAAAGAGCAATTGTATATGAGAAACCTCCCAGCCCAGTCCGGATCAAGTCCATAAGTCTAATATGTCCAGTACTAGTCCATAAATTTCTCTTTAGACTCACGCAGCTGTGCAATAATGCCAAATGCAGGGAGATCGCAGGCCAGTGGATGGAAAGTCTTGTAGATCCAGTGGTGGTAGAAGGATCTCCGTGCCAGCCTGGGTCTCCACGTGACCCCTGCAGCTCCAGGGCCCTGGCTCCATTGGTGTGTCTCCATGTGGCTTGTCAACAGGAATGTCTCACAGAGGGAGTGTGTGGGCCCCACTTGCAGCAGGCTGTTTATCTCCATAGTGCCTCCAAATGAGTTATCAAGCTGCGACCTGCTGGGCAGGCTAAACTCCACCCCTTTTCCCTTAATAGTCTCAAATTGACACCAGATTATGAAACTGCCACACACACTGGCACTCGTCGTAGCACTTTTTACACTGATGTGTCAATGGAATCAACACAAGGCATCTGTACATGCAGTGTAGTATTCTGCAGCCATAGGGGAAGGCTTCTGGTAGCTCCTGAAAGACGTATGAGAATTGGAAAACATTAGGCTGAAATGAGCTAAGCCAGACACAAAAGGACAGATAAAGTTAGGGTCTCCTGTGAGATATCTAGAATCAATAACTCTAGAGAGAAGTCATCCCTGGGTAGTGCAAACATTTGGTACATGCAGCTGCTCACGAGGAGAGAGGGCTGGGCTGTTCTAGTCCACCCAGAGGGACCTCAGAGAAAAGGCCTGGTTATCTACTTCCACAAATTAACCAGATGGCCATGGTTCTATTCTGATATACATGAATCAGATTGACTCCATAGCTCCTGATACATAGAGACACGGCTGAGCAGTTCACGCGGGGGCTGCAGAGCAGGGAGTGGGGCATTGTGATTAGCGGATACAGAGTTTCTCCCTGTCGTGATGACAAAGCTTTACATGTGTAGTGATTGCTGCTTGCACCCCGTGGTGACTGTGATGAATGCCATTGGACTGCACACTTGAAAGTGGTTTAAAAATGAGAAATTCTTACATCGTATACTCGTATGTCTTGCCACAATGAAAATACCATATATACTTGAGCATAAGCCCACCCTAATATCAGCCAAGGCACCAAATTTTCCCACAAAAACTGCATTAAAATGTGCTGAAAAACTCGGCTTATACACGAGTGTGTATGGTAGTAATGCTTCTCAGCTTGGTAAGGATTGAATGAAATGACACAGGACCAAGGTGGAACTCAGTGAGGTAGGGGAGGGAGGCCTCCCACATCCATACTTATTCTTTAAAAAATGATGCTGCAGGCATCATCAGAGCAAAAAATATTATCATAGTGAATGAGTGGGGGAGTGCGGAGTGGAGACCCAAAGCCCATTTGTAGCCCACTGGAGATCCCCTTGCAGAGGGGTTTTGGGGAGGAGACGAACCAGTCAGGGTGCGATGTAGCAACGATGGGAAATAGAACTTTCCTCTGGTTCCTAAATGCTTCCTCCCGGCCCCCACTATCATGATCCGAATTCTACCTTGCAAATCTGGCTAGGCCACACTGGTGCAGATGGGAGCTGGAAACAGGGAATCCAGGGTGGATGATCCCTTCAGGACCAGTGATGTGAGTAGCGATACTGGGAGGGTGGAGGGACGGTGTGTTGGAAATGGGGAACCGATTACAAGGATCTACATGTGACCTCCTCCCTGGGGGACGGACAACAGAAAAGTGGGTGAAGGGAGACATCGGACAGGGCAAGATATGACAAAATAACAATTTATGTCGGACAGGGCAAGATATGACAAAATAATAATTTATAAATTATTAAGGGCCCATGAGGGAGGGGGAGCAGGGAGGGAGGGGAAAATGAGCTGATGCCAGGGCTTAGGTGGAGAGCAAATGTTTTGAGAATGATGAGGGCAATGAAGGTACAAATGTGCTTTACACAATTGATGTATGTATGGATTGTGATAATAGTTGTATGAGCCCCTAATAAAACGATTTTAAAAAAAATGATGCTGCTTCTGGGCAATCCAGGAGGAGAAATCCGTAAATGAAGGCATGTATTTGTCCAGTGGTAAAGCTGGAATGACCACTCCCCCAAAGGAGTAGAGGAAACAGTTGTTTTTTCTGTGAATCAGTCAAGAGGCTCACCTAGATGCAGGTGCCCACGCCGGTCAGACTGACCCATCCTAGGTCTTTGCTAGGAACCCTGGTGGCATAGGGGCTATGCGTTCAGCTACGATCCACAAGGCCAGCAATTTGAATCCACCAGCTGCTCCATGGGAGAAAAAAGAGGCTTTCTATACCTGTAAAGAGTTACAGACTTAGTGGGCAGTTCTCCCCTGTCCTACAGGGTCCCTAGGAGTCAATCAACTCCATAGCAGCAAGTCTTCAGGAAGCCTTTGCTACGCAGTGGACACATTTCCCAGAAAGCCCTTGGGTCCAGTGTACACAAGGAAAATCAGAGTGTGAAACAGATCGATCCCTAGACTTCCATGGTATCTGATGCGCTTAGGATTGAAACTGACCGAGTGGTACCAAGCTACGCTTGGAAACAAACGACTACATTGTTCATTTGGAGCCAGTTTACAGGACCAATCAGGGTATTGTATGTCAGCGGAACTTACTTCTTGCTGACCCTCAGAAACGCCGCTCTTCTTATCTCTTTAGAAACCTTACCAAATATGTTAAGCGACATTTCTTTTTCTTTGGAAAGGTGAATCCTCTCTCCACCCCACTAATTCTTATGAGGGTCAGGTAAAATAACAACGGGCCAGCATAGAGCTCAGGCGTGGCCGTCCCATTTCCACACTGGCCAGAATGTTCAGTCCAGGAGGAAGCTGGAAATGAATGCATGTGCTCATACCTGGGATTGCTTAGCAGTGAGCAAATTCCACAAGACTCAAAAGCCTTTTTTAGATCTCCTGCAGTTACTCTCTGTGACCACAAGATGGGGAATGAGTCCCTAGAGAGGGAATCTTATCCCTTCGAACCCTTCTGCTTCGTGCAGATACCTCACTGCATCCTGACGCCCCTCTCTTTGTTGAAAATTATCTTTGCGGAAGCATACCTTTGGACATGTTTTTCCTTTGGAAGCAGTTTTAATTGGGTGTATGTTTTAAACACGCTTCTACCTCTGTAAAAGTAGGGACCGTAGATGACTTGTTTAAGATTTTCTGTTTTTCAGTTTTACTTGTACAGAGTTTTTTACCATCCCCAGAATCCACCAGGTCCTTTCAGGATAACATACGGTTGCCTGCTGACTGTCCCTGCCCGTCCCGGAGTGGGACAAGCCAGTCGCATACTTGGCGGCTGCAGCCCTAAGAGGTGGGAGGGTCGAGTCCACCCGTGTGTCTCAGGAGAAAATCCCAGAAATCTACTTCCAAAAGAGCCCCCAAGAAACCCTATGGAGGGACACATGTCCTGTGACACACATGGGCTCTCCATGCGTCAGAATCGGCATATGATGGCGGTTCATTGAACAGGGCATTACCTATAACACCTGCCCACCGCTTTCTTTCCTGAATGGCCGCCTGCCTTCCCATCACGTGCCTCGTCTTCTAAATGCGTCCACTGGCATGCCCTGGATCATCTGATTTCAAATTAACCTTTCCGCCTTCCACTTGCCTTCAGCTGCCTGCAAACGCTCATCCTAGCCCGGTGCTATGGGAATGACCTTACATTTCCATGGCTCTGAGACGCTGCTGTCCCCCTCCCTTGTCTGTGTGGGCTTACCAAACTCCTCTTCATCCATGGAAGCCCAGCTGAAATCTGAACCATTCTCATGCCACCCAGCAAGAATGAACTGTTCCCTCTTCTGAATTTCGGTGATAGCCCAATCTCAGACTTACAGGGGTGTTGGTGGTCCCGTGGTGGAATTTTCGTCCTCCAGGTGGGAGACCCAGGTGTGTTTCCCAGCCAGGGCACAGCAGCATAGACACACCCACTCATCAGAGGAGGCTTCTGTGATGCTGGGGAGTTTCGGTGAAGACTAGAGGCCAAGTTCAAGTAGGAAGAAAGGCTTGGTGATTCAGCCAGTGAAAGCACTGTGGTTCGCAGCTGTCCACTCCCCTTATACACGGGATTACACGGGGTCTGGGTGGCTAACTTTAACATTTACCTTGCTCGGCCTGGCTCCGTGAACAGAAACCTTTAAGGAACAGAGACGCCTCTTATTCGTTCTCATTGTCTTCTCTTCCTCCAGCCCCATGTGGTCTTCCGTGAGTGAATAATTGAACTGAACTTTCCGGGTTTTGAGGTCCTTGTGCAGAAACCGGGCTTCATCGGGGTGTCTTGGGTATCGTAGGTGCCCCGTAAACATTTGTTGAGTCGGGCTGTTAAATAATCCCACCCTTTGAGAACTCTCTCACTGAAGACAGACTCGCCATGCTCCTTCTTGCACGGAGCGTGCATTTTCAACCGCCAACGGTTCCTGCTTAGTCGTGTGCAAGCACATCAGTTCTGCAGCCACAAACGTGACGAGCACTACCCACGGGTGAGTGCCGATTGATGCTAACTGGATGCAGTGGAGATACTAATGAGCTGTCACTTCTCAGAAATGTCAAAGGGGCTTCTGCAATATTGAAAACCATGCCAAGGTTCTTGGGCTGGACTCCTTTGATCCACAAGAGCGTTTTCTTTTGAAACACGTCTTATTGGGAATAATAAAATAGTTCATCTTGCCGTACAGGGAGCCGGCATATAGAGAGAGAATAGTTGATTCCTCCTTTGGTTTCCAGGAGTGTCAGAGGGGGGTGTGGACGGGGACTGGGCCACGTGTAGCTGGTGAGTTTTTAGGTCCTGCAACTCAGAGCGAGCTCTTGAGCCTCTCTGGTGACCGTTTTCCTCACCCATCCATAAACTGGACCCAGAAGCATGGGCCTCACCGATGTGCAGGAAGCCCAGGAGGTGGTGCACCTGCGCTGGGGCAGGGAGTTGCTGTGCTTGTGCTGTATCCCATCCAGGCCGGGGAGCGATTTTGTTTCCTTGGGTTGGGGCAGCAGGGTGGAGGATGGGGGAGGGAAGAAGAGGGCTGCGGTTTATTATTTTTCTTTGTCTTTTTTTTTTAATTATTATTTTTCTTATCCATATGTTTGCAGTTATCTAAGCGCAGCGGTTCTCAACCTGTGGGTCACGACCCCTTTCGGGGTCGAACGACCCTTTCACAGGGGTCACCCAATTCATAACAGTAGCAAAATTAGTGTTTTGAAGTATCAACAAAAATAATTTTATGGTTGGGGGGGGCACCGCCATATGAGGAACTGTATTAAAGGGTCGCGGCGTGAGGAAGGTTGAGAACCACTGTCTAACATGATGGTGTGATACTTTTTTTTAATTGAAGAAGAAACGTGTACCTGACGATGCCCTTAAACGCCGGTCACATTGGGTCTGCTGTCTCCAGCATGGTCTGTCGAGGGTAAACGCCCTCCTCCCCGCCCCCAGGAGTTCTCAGGTGTGTTCTGTTCCCATTCAGGCTACAGCACCATGAGCCCGCAGGAGGACAGTGAGAACCCGCCCTGCAACAACGACCCCCTGACAGCAGGGGTGGACGTGGGACACCATGACGAGGACTTGGATCTGGACGCCCCACCTCAGACTGCTGCCCTCCTGAGTCACAAGTTCCACCACTACCGCTTACACCACCCCACCCTTCACCACAGCCACCACTTACAGGCCGCCGTGACCGTGCACTCGGTGGACGCGGAGTGCTAATGCTGCCCTCGCCCCAGCCGCGGACGGACGGTCGGAGAAGACGGGGCCTGGGATGGACGAGGCTCCAGAGAGAGAGAGGAGAGTGAGCCACCTGAACCCGCGCAGGGGCCCGTGGTCCAGTGGTTTCACTCATTTCCCGCCTGTTCGCGCATCTTCCACACCCAGCGAAGCAGCACGACACCGCCCTTGTGAAAGACGAGGGAGGCTGGTTCCGAGCCGGAGCACCAAGGGGCCTGTTGAATGTACTTGCCGTAGCACGAGTGGCATGGACAAGGGGCAGGCCTCAAACGGAGAGACACCAACCACCCTTTCAGTGACTCGTCGTCGGCGAGAACCTCGTTGAGCTGAGCCAGAGGAACGTGCGGGGAGGGAGGGCCGCCTGCGTGGGGTGCGCCCTGGCGCCAAGCCCCCCACGCTCAACGTGTCCCTTGTTTCTTAGCGGGCCCTCCATACCCCAGTGGCTCCACGGGACCTGAGCTCTGGATGACGCATCTCAAAATTTCTAAGTAAAGGATTATTTTTCTACTATTTATTGAACTTGCGAACATTCTCAAACTTTAGGGGGGGGGGTCTGGCAGAAGGGGACAGAAACGTGTGAGAAGTATCCCTAGTTGGTTTTGTGCGGGATGAAGTGGTCCTTTGATCAAAGGGCCTGTTTTTGTTCCTTTTGCCCGTTTTTCTTTCTTTGCATAGCCTATCCTACTGCCTGCGCCACAGGATGGGGAAAGGGAGAAGTCTTCCTCCCTGACTTGTTTCCGCCTATTCTCTTTAGAACACCGTTTTGTGGAGCCACGTCCTTGCTGGTCACATGCAGTGTGCTTGCCGGGGCCTCCGCAGAGACGGAGGGCCAGAGGAGGCCGGGAAGTGTCCGAAGGGAATTTTGTGTTTCTTGATACCTCGGGTCTGTCAGCTCCCCACGCAATGTCTCCCTTAAGTTTCTCAAAGCCTCCCTTTATTCCTTTCCTCGTTTGAGGAAGGGGGTCCTGGGTGTATTCTCCTTGTGTTAGAAACATTCTACGTTGCAAACGTGTTCCATTTTTGACACTGAGAATACTGAACGTGTAAGGAAAGACTTTTTGTGTTTGTTTAACATTGTGGCATTGGGGTTCTGGATTAAACGATTTCTTGTGAAATCACCGTTTAAAAAGCTGCTGCCAGTTGGCTAAGACGTTCTCTTCCCAAACTGCCCTGTGACGGCCACGGGGCTTTGTCTTGCTTCATAGAACAGGGGCATTGTAATTTTACAGTAGTGTTCTAATTACAGTGATGTACTTTAGACTCACGCCTTGTGATTCAAATGTGTTATAAAGACATTCTTGCACCGTGTATGTGGTAAATCTCCATTTATATGTGGGGGGGGGATTTTTTTTTCTCACTGAATAATGCTTTCATGATAGGGTATTATGATAGAATGTAAAAACAAATTGGTTCTTCAGCAGTTACAGGACATAAACGATACGTGTGCTATCAGGAAACCCCTTCAGACTTTGTACAGAATTGCAGTCTAGTGAAATAAATATATGCGATGGACAGTTTGCACGGCCCGGTGTTCGTCCATGAGCTCCTCCTTGCTCCGCAGTCTGTTCCGGGCACTTAGTCACGAGCAGTTGCTGACCTGGTCACCAGTTGCTGACCCGGAAGGACGGTGACCCTCTGCCAGTGCCACACCCAGCCTCAGCCGTGGCCTGCCCTGCCATCTGGAGCGCACACGGAGACAGAAGCTGGTGGAGAGTAAAGGCAAGCACTAACGCCTGTGCAGGACCTAGCATCCCCTTTCTGATCAGCTACTTCAGGTCATTGATAGAAAGGAATGGCCGTTCGGTCCCTGCTGGAGAGACTTGCATGTGTTTTCTGTCTCTCCAGAAAATTACATTTCTCTGTGGGATATGAAGGCAACCCTGGTCGGTTGGTGGTTACGTGCGGGGCTGTAAACCGGTCGTTCGGCAGTTGGAACCCACCGGCCTTTCCACAGAGGTCAGGCAGGACTTGCTGCTCCCCTAAAGACTTTCAGCCTCAGAAACACACAGGGGCAGTTCTGCGCTATCCGGTAGCATCACTGGTTCAGAATTGACTCAACGGCGGTGGCCTTGGGGTTGGTTTGTGTGTCATCGAGTCGGTCCTGACCCATAGCGACCTCATGCCCAACCAAGGGAAAGACCGCCCCGTCCCACCCGATACTGCGCCTGCAGCCCAGTGAGGGCCTTCCTCTGTCGCTGCCCCTCTATTCACCAAACATCATGTCCTTAGCCAGTGGGGCCGCCCAACGTGGCCAGACAACCAAGAAGGACTTGGCTCCCCACTTCAGAGAAAGAAGTAACCTCATGCACAGCTTCAAAACCAATTGTTTTTGGAGGACACCAGTTTCCTTTCCTTCCCAACTTGCGAACCTCTGTGTTATGAGACTAAGCTCGTGAAGAGGTGAGTCTATGGGTTTTTTCTCCCCTATGAAAAGAAGCGCAAAACCGAGAGCTTTGGAAAGGACCCATTCACCATTTATTCAGAGACAATCACCTTCTGTGTCTTTTGCTGTAAGACTCTCCCCTCTTCTGAACTTTAAGAGAAACCCATTTGAATGTCTGAATCCCCTGACTGGCGCAAACCGGGTAGAACTACCCCTGTGAGTTCCCAAGCCTAACTCTTCAGGAGTAGCAAGCCCTGTCTTTCTCCCGAGGAGCAGCCGGTGGGTTCAAACTGCTGACCTTGCAGATAGCAGCACAGCTCAGAACCACTACACCACCAGGCTCCTCACTTGAAAAAAGGTGGTCGGATTTCCTGGGACTGGCTCACTTTGCTTTGCAGAGAGACGAGGGCCTGTGAAAAGCAATTCTGGAGGCTCACGGAAGCTCATTTCTCCAGGCAGTGGACTGCTTTAAGGATTCGTTTGGGGGAAGAAAGTGTATCTGGTAGAATAATCGTATTCTTAAAACAGCCCAGCTGAGCCCCATTTGCGTCCTTTTGGGTCTGCTTCTGAACAGAGCGGTGGTGCTTTTTCTGGCGAGGACACAATGCTGTATTCAGAAGGTTTCTTCAAATCTTTCAGCTAAAGAGAACCTTAAGTGGGAGGATCTTCCCCGGGCGATGATTTATAACCTGTTAGGACCATCTTTTCAGTAACTAAAGTACGTGTGTGGTGTGCACATACATGCACGTTTACATAGACATGAACGGAATATGGGCCCACATTCTGTTGCCTTTGGTCTTTGATCACCCCCTTCTTGAAACTCTTCTAGCTTATTCGTCCAAAACGACCATGACCTCTTCCTTCTCATGTGCCCTCGTTCAGTATTTTTCCAGATTTCATTCACAGTGCACCACCACCCCCAACAAAGAAAAGTCACGATTAAATGCTCCCTAACGAGAGAAGTCCGATGCTAAGGAATATGGTTTTGTTGGGTAGGGTTACCGTTTGGACAGCCATGAGCCTGATTTCACTCCCCAGAACCAGTTTCCACCCCCATCCCCACCCTCATCGAGAAGATGAGGCTTCAACTTATCCCCCAAAGCTCTGTTTTCATCCCCTTCTTTAGTATTTGCTACCCTGCCACCCCATTCTAAACTGTATCCTTTTCTCTCATTGTTGGGGTGGAGGGTAAAATGAAGACCGGAGAGCAAGGGGCCCTCTGGGCTGATGCCAGGACTCTTCCCGCTGCTGGCAACCACCACCTTCGAGGTCTTTGACTAAACGGTGTCATTCGCACACCTCTACGTGTTCTGTTTAGCGGCCCTGCTTGGAACCATGATGCGATCCGGGATTCTTGATCTACTTGTTCTGTTTCGTCGTCGTCGTTGACTTGTTTGCTCTGGTGACGCAGGGGTTCAGGCCTCACCGGCCAGTCTGCAAAACGATGTGGCAAGCTGCTCCTGAAGCGATTACAGTCCAGGAAACAAGTCCCCTCCCCAGTGTCTTTCCTACAGGGCCAGTTGACTCAATGTCACTACCATCCTCGGGTGGGATTCCTGCCTTTCAGTGGGGAGAAGTCCTACACAGTCACCAGCCTGGAGAGAGGTGTGTGACTGTGATGCTGCACAAGCTTCAGAGAGCTTCCTGACTTAAGACCTGGAAGAAAGGCCTGGTGGTTCATTTCTCAAAATCCAAAACTCCTGCAGACCACAAACATTTGGTCCGAAGTTGTGCATGGTGTCAGTAGGGACCAACTCACTAGCAGCTACCAGCAATCTGGTTCTTGGACTCTTCTGTTTTCCATCCATTCAACAAATAATGCACAGCTACTGCCTGGTGCTAGGAACTGCATGTACAGGGAGGAATGACACATGATCCCTTCCCTTACTGGACGTGAACAGAGAGGGAAGTGATAATGGAATGGACTCCCCAACCTTCATGCCGCTCTTCCCATGATAAAGCAGTGATTGTGATTTCAGGAGCTGATCTCAGCCTTAGGGTTAAATTTCTAATTAATCCTAAAGCCATCTACGTCCAGCCCGCCTATTTAGCCAGCAGCTCAGATTTAAGACAGCCAATAAAAAGCTTAACTTCTGATGACGGGGAGGAACATGTAACCCAGTCTGTGCACTCTCTAAAGGGAAGGACTTCGGGCGCAGGAAAGACATGTTCTCACCCCCTGGCGGAAGACATCAACCAGTAGCATTTTGGCTGGCAGCCATCTTGCTTTCGCTCAGGTGAGCCACCTCAGGATGGCCCAGATGAACTATACAAGGGTACTTCAAAAATTACCTGGAAATGTTCAGTTACCTTTTCATTCTATTGTCCCACGAACTTTTTGACGTTCCCTCATACAGTGGAAAAAAGAAAAGAAGATGACATCATCAACCGCTGGTCATAACCAGCTTTAAAGCCCCTCGGGTTTCTGGATTTCCAATTGATGTGAAATTATTTTTTGGTTTTTTTTAAAGTCCTTCTTGCAGAAGACTTGAGTTTGCTTTGCAACACATGGCTGAAACCATCCCATGCAGGCATGAAACAAGCACATGTAAAAATGTACCTACATGATGAAATAGGGCCACTGGCTGGGAAGGCAAGCAGAGAGTGATGGAAGAACTAGCCCCCAGGGGACTACAGGCATCAGCTTTAGATTAAAGGGTCACAGGAGACATCTGGGAGCGTGACGCTGAAGCCACCAGCTGAAGAATGCGGACAAACCGGTCGGGAGGGCAGTGGGGATAGATGTGTAGTAGCCCCAAGTTAGAAAAGCAGCAAACCTGGACACTGCCCATGATGATCTATCATCAAAGAGTTATGAAACCAAGGGCTTGGCACAGGAAGAGACTCAACTGGAAAACATGCCTAAAGGCCAACAAACAGTCCTTGAATTAACTACAAGCTTTTCTTACTTCTTGTTTTGTTTTTTGTCATTGGCTTGTTTTGTTGCTTGGTTTTGCTCTGTCTTGTTTTTGTGCATGTTTTTATCTCCGCAGGTCTGTCTAAATAAGATAGGCTGGATGAACGAGCTGGAGGAGAAAACAACAGAACCGACAATTCTGGGTGGATGTGGGAGAGGGGGAGGTCGGGGAAAGGTAGTGGTGTTAACAAACCCAGGGACAAGGGAACAACAAGTGATCCAAATCAGTGGTGAGAAGTGTGTAGGAGGCCTGATAGGACATGACAAAGGGTAATGTAACCGAGAGGAATTACTGTAACCCAAATGAAGGCTGAGCATGATAGTGGGACAAGAGGAAAGTCAAAGGAAATAGAGGTAAGAGGTAAAGGCCATTTATAGAGGTCTAAATACAGGCATGTATAAAAGTAAATATATTTATATAGGAGGATGTGGAAATAGATCTATGTGCATGTGTTTATAGGTTTAGGAGTAAGGTAGCAGGTGGACATTGGGCCTCCATTCAAATACTCCCTCAAAGCAAGAATACTTGGTTCTTGTAAACTGGCATTCCATGATACCTTCCCGACACAATCTCTGAAGACAAAGCGGGTGCATAAGCAAATGTGTTGAAGAAAGCTGATGGTGACTGGCTATCAAAAGATATAGTGTCTGGGGTCTTAAAGGCTTGAAGGTAAACAAGTGGCCATCTAGCTCAGAAGCAACAAAGCCAACATGGAAGAAGCACACCAGCCTGTGTGATTATGAGGTGTCAAAGGAATCAGGTATCGGGCATCATCAGAACAAAAAATCATATCATTGTGAATGAAGTGGGGAGTGCGGGGTGGAGACCCAAAGCCCATCTGTAGGCACCTGAACATTCCCTTACAAAAGGATCATGGGGAGATGAGCCATTCAGAGTGCAGTGTAACACCGATGAAGCATACAACTTTCCTCTAGTTCCTAAATGCTGCCTCCCCACCCACTATCATTATCCCAATTCTACCTTACAAATCTGGCTAGACCAGAGGATGTACACTGGTACAGATAGGAGCTGGAAACAGGGAATCCAGGGCAGATGACCCCTTCAGGACCAGTGCTGAGAGTGGCGATACTGGGAGGGTGGAGGGAAGGTGGGGTGGAAAGGGGGAACCAATTACAAGGATCTACATATAACCTCCCTGGGGGATGGACAACAGAAAAGTGGGTGAAGGGAGATGTCAGACAGTGCAAGATATGACAAAATAATAATTTATAAATTATCAGGAGTTCATGAGGGAAGGGGGAGTAGGAAGGAAGGGGAGAAATGAGGTGATGCCAGGGGCTTAAGTGGAGAGCAAATGTTTTGAGAATGATGAGAGCAATGAATGTACAAATGTGCTTTACACGATTGATGTATGCATGGATTGTGGTAAGAGTTGTATGAGCCCCTAATAAAATGATTTTTTTTTTTAAGTTAAGAAAACGGGCTTATAAGCCAAGACAAGAGAATGGTGAAGTGCATGGAAAGCCAATAGGATTCTTTAACAAGGGATAGGGTGAGGTTACTTGGTCTATATTTATAGGACAACTCTGGGTCGGAAGTAGGGGGAGGAAAATGGAAATACAGGTAGGAAACCGTTGTAGAAATCTAGGTGAAAAATGTAGGGAGATCGGAGCCAGTGGAGGGGCCCCCATACCAGCTACGTAGACACCAGCCCCTCCCCCCAGAAGAATTTACTTTAGATGACGGCACTGAAGCTACAGCTCGGGGAGAGGGACATGTCTGATCAGAGCACACGGGAGCAAATGGAGGAGGAAGAGAGTGGAGCACATACTGGTCCACCAGGCCTGGAGGACGATATCCCAGCCAATGCACAGAGTGGACCATATGGCTGATCCCACTATGAGACACGTCTTCCCTCACTGACCCATGACCCTACAGGGGACAACACTGGAGACTCGGTGTCGGGATTGGCCCGGTCTGACCCCAAGACACTGGTGCAAAACACTGGTGCGGCAGAGGAATGGGGGGAGCAGAGCAGGGAGCTCCTGAGGGAGTGCAAAGAATAGACTTTGGGGCCAGAGTGTGGCACCCCATCAGACTTGACTGGAGGACACGCCAAGAGGTCAAAAATCAGACTGTGATCTATTTATAGATTTTTCTTTTTATTATTATTTTTTTATTTATTTATTCTTTTCTTGGCCATTGGTTTTCTTTGTTGTTGTCATCATTGTGTTCTCTTTTGTCGCTTTTTCTTACTATGCCTTGTTTTTTGGTGCATATTATCTGCAGAACTATCTAGATAAAATAAGCTGGATGAACAGTCTGGAGAAAACAACAGGACCAATGGTTCCGGGGAGACGTGGGAGAGAGGGAGGTGGTGTTGACCAACCCAGGGACAAGGGAGCAACAAGTGATCCAAAATTAGTGACAAGGAGGTTGTGAGAGGCCTGGTAGGGATTCCGCAAGGACAATGTAACCGAGAGAAATTACTGAAACCCAAATGAAGACTGAGCATGATAGTGGGACAAAAGGAAAGTCAAAGGAAATAGAGGAAAGAACTAGGAGGCAAAGGG
>NW_022104341.1:60650140-60663270 GCF_000313985.2 Echinops telfairi | reverse complement strand
AGAAAGCAAATGTTTTGAGAATGATGATGGCAACAAATGTGCTTGACACAATGGATGTATGTGTAGATTGTGATAAGAATTGTACGTGCCTCCAATAAAATGACTTGGGGGAAAAGTGTAGGGAGATTACAGTGAAGATGGAGGGAACTGGAAATGTAAATATATCCTGGAGGTAGAAATCACAGACCCTGGTGATTGATTGGCTTTGGAGAGGATTCAGGAAGAGAGACTCCCAGGCTCCTGTCTTGGGCAATGACATAAATGGTGGTGTCACTTTCCAGGTTGGAGAAGACGGGCAAAAACAGCTGGGAAGGGATACAGAATAAAGAGTCGGCGTTCCATGTCTGCCATGTGTGTACTTGGAGAGGCCAAGTTCTCCATTGCCTCACCCCATTAACAATGAGGAGGAGGAGGGCTCACCTTTACGGATCGCTTGCTCTGTGACAGGCACGCTAGTGCCAACTGGTCTCCTTGTGCCAACTGGTTGCATATGATTTAGCTCAGATCAGTCATTGCATTTAAGCCTTGCGCCTTAACCTACCATCCTTCCTAGCTTGCAGCCTGCTTAAATTCAGAAGGTCATCCTGCCACCCCTCACTAGACCTCTGCCGTGCTCCAGCCATTCGGTCGACTGGCCCAGCGCCTGAGTTCCTTGCAATAGATCTTTGTAAATCCTTGGGATGACCGTAGGTCAAAAAGTATGCTACTGACATTCGAGTCGTATATGTGCACGTTGATTTCAAACAGCCCACTGGAAGTTGTCTCCGTCTCCTTAAAGACCTGTCAAACCTGTTAGGGAGTCCGGGGCTGTAGGAAGCTGAAACCTCGCGAGTTTGAAGTCACAGCTGCTCCTCAGGAGAAAGATGAAGCTTCCTCTGCCATCACGAGTTCGACTTCGAAGCCCATGGACCAGTTCTCCTGGTCCCCCAGGGTTGCCACGCATCAGAACCCACTCGAGGGAGAGAGTGTTTCAAACATCACAACAATGGCTGGCGAGAGGATCTCCTGGGCTGGTGAAATTCGAGTCAGAGAGGTCAGCTCCGAAGGTTATGGTGACATTTTTAGGAAGACAGGCTGAGCCCAAAGAGGTAATATTGATAGACTTTCTCAAAGACACGGTCATCATAGGAGCCGTTTTAAGAAAGTTGAAAGCTGCATTGGTGGAAATGCACCAGGACATGTGCACCTCAGGGGTTTTCCCACTAGACCATGTGAGGGTAACAAGGTCCTCTGAGAGTTTTGTGTGTAACCTCACCCCGTGCACCCTGATGTGGACCCTGCAGACTTCCCTTCGTGGCCCAAACTCAAAGGACATTTCAAAGGAGAGGCCCGAACTGCCATCGACATGGTGTCAAAATCCTCGATGTCCTCCCACGGAGCAGACAGTGGGTTTGCACTGCTGACCGTGCTGTTCGCCGCTCAGTGTTTAGTCCACAGCATCCCTGAGCTCCTGGGTGCATATCAAAGAGTGCAGAATTGTAACACTTTGAAGGAAGTGTTGAAAGGTGGACACACCATCTCGGTCTAGGGAAGGATATGATGAGAAACAATAGTTTCACGTTTTGATCCTTTTGTTTAATCAAGGTTTTGATTATTTTGTATCAAAACTTTTGATTTCACCTCATACCATCGCTTCTACTCTGAAGAGAAATACTCCACCCCTACAATGCTCTGTTCAAACACCACTTCTTCCAAGACCATGTTCCTTGACATTCCCATCTATTCACCTCTGTGCCTGATAGAATCTGAGTGCTGGCCCTTGGGATTTTCTAAAGCACTTAGGTTTGCGCCACTCGTCAACTTCCAGTTCATCTTGACTTGAATGTGAGCTGCATTTCCACGGACGTGGTTTGTAGCCTCAACAGGACTTCCGTTTTCTAAGGTGAGGGGCGGTTTCTTTTTCCTCTTTGTAGTGCACCTTCCTCTGTGTGCTCGGACTTTCACTGTCTGTGGCAGAGCTCCAGAGAGGCAGGGGTTCGGCCCCAGCTACTACCGGAAGGTTGATAGTCTGCTTCCGAAGAGGTTGACAGCCTGGAGGCGTTGTGGAGTAGTTCTACTCTGCCATTCCCAGGGTCTTCGGATCGATTCCTACACAAGGACAGGCTGTGTAAAGTAGGAAATAAGCCCAATGATTTCTCTAGACATGCACTGAATCAATTAATTTAGCAGTTAGTACATTGCCCTATCAATTAGAAATCCAAGTGAACAACAAATAAGGCAATGATTCTAACAACTAGTACAATGTTATAGGGGTGTGTGTGTGTGTGACCTTTGGTTACTTCAAACACTTCCTCAAAACATTGTTTCAAAACATAAACAGCCACTGCCCTCAAGTCATTTCTAACATAGCAACCCTCCATAGGTTTCCACAGCTGTCAATCTTTGTGGAAGCAGATAATATTGTCTCTCTCTCCTGGAGCTGCTGGTGGGTTTGAACTTCCACCTTCATGGTTAGCAATATAACACTTACCTGACAGTGCCACCAGGGCTCCTACTTTCAGGATATGGGTAGGCCTTTTATTTTAAACAGCCTATATTATTATTATTTATATGACATGCATACATCTGAGTGCAAAAATAAGTCCTGTTGGCTGGTACATGTATAACTGCCCAATCTTGTTCAAATAGCATTCTTTTTGGATAAGGATCTTCTATTTGGAAGGCTGTTAAGTTCCAAGGGAACCTATCCTATACTGCCCTTCTTGGTCTCGGTGCTGTTTGGTTAAATTGGTCTGTGTAGGACTAGGCCTGGCAGGGTTCCTGACTTCGTTCTCCCGCAGGGTAGGAGCTTGGGGGGAGAGGATTGTGTAAGGAGGCGCTTGGCTCCCCTACGAAGGTGTGCTCTTGCCTCTGTGAGCTGCAAGGCAATCCATGACCGGCCAGTTAACGCTCTGGCACATGCTCCTGAAAATCTGTGCCCCAGATTTTCCACGTTTCCTCCAGCCTTGTTCTAACTGCTGCTGCCCTGCATTCGGCACTTGCAGACAGGTGGTAGGCTCACAACATTTACCCTGCTTCCCCAAAGGAAGTCAGATGCTTCCTGATCAGCTTCTATAGAGAGGAGACGTCTGGCAGTTCAAACCCTACCGGTGGCTCTCAAGAGAAAGCACTGGCCCTCTGCTTCGGTAAAGATGGCAGCGTAGAACACCCTGTGGGACAGCTCTCCTCTGTCACCGGGGTTCCTATGGGTCGGGGTGGAAATGGACTCCCGACTGCCTACACCAACACACTCCCAAATTGCCCTCTGTCATCCTCACTCCCTCCCTTCTCAGACGGAAGAAGGCGCCTTTCCGGAGCCTGCCCATAGGATCAAGACCTGGTGGCAGCAAACTTGCCTACCCTGCGTTCCATCCTCCCTCCTCACTTCTCTGTCTTCCGGCCTAAGGCATACTCAATGATGCCCCTAGCCTGAAGCTACAACCCTTGCTCAACCTTGCTTTCCCCTCGGGTGGCTCTAGGGGTCCTCCATCTTCCTGGGCAGTGGTGTTCCCTCAGGATGCCATCAAGAGCTTGCTCCCATTGGCTCAGCCCTGCGCACGATCTCCCTAAAGAGCTCAGCCCCAGCTGGAGTCTGCAGGAACGTTCTCCCGGGTCTCCACGCCTGCTGCCTCCATGCCTACATCTGACCTCCTTCCAAGTTGCCTGAGGGCATCTCCACAGGAGCCTCTCCCTGGCAGCACGGGTCACCACCTTGTCTGAGCCGCTAACACCTTTCCCTGGGGCCCTTGATGCAGCCTCCTGACTTCCTCCAAGTCCTTCTCTACTTGGGGCTCCAGTCATCTTTTGTGAAATGTAGAAGTTAACCTGTTCCTTCCTTGCTTAATAACCTGTCAGCGTCTTTTTTTTAAATCATTTTATTGGGGGCTGATACAACTCTTATCACAATCCATCCATCCATCCATTGTGTCAAGCACATGTGTACATGTGTTGCCATCATCATTCTCAAAACATTTTCTTTCTACTTGAGCCCTTGGTATCAGCTCCTCATTTTTTTCCCTCCCTCCTTCCCCTCCTTCCCTCACAAATTCTTGATAATTTATAAATTGTTATTATTTTTGTATGTCTTACACTGACCAATGTCTCCCTTCACCCAATTTTCTGTTGTCCATTCCCCAGGGAGGGGTTATAGGTAGATCATTGTCATCGGTTCCCCCTTTCTCCTCCCACCTTCCCCCTTACCCTCCTGGTATCACTACTCTCATTATTGGTCCTGAGGGGTTTATCTGGACTCCCTGTGTTTCCAGCTCTTAACTGTACCCATGTACATGCTCTGGTCTAGATGAATGTGTAAAGTAGAATTGGGATCATAATAGTGGGGGGGGGAGCATTGCAGAACTAGAGGAAAGTTATATGTTTCATCGGTTCTATACTGCACCCTGACTGGCTTGTCTCTTCCTTGTGACTCTTCTGTAAGGGGATGTCCAATTGTCTAAAGATGGGCTTTGGGTCTCTATTTGATGCCCCCTCATTAAAACTGAGATGATTGTGTCTTTGATGCCTGATACCTGAGCTCATCCACACCTCATGATCACAGAGGCTGGTGTGCTTCTTCCATGTGGACTTTGTTGCTTTTCAGCTAGATTGTCGATTGTTTACTTTTAATCTTTTAAGACCCCAGACACAATATCTTTCAGGCACCATCAGCTTTCTTCACCACATTTGCTATGCACCCGTTTTGTCTTAAGCCATCGTGTTGGAAAGCTGAGCATCCAGGAATGCCAGGTTATTGGAATAAAGAGTTCTTGCATTGAGGGAGTACTTGAGTAGAGGCCCAATGTCCCTTGGCTACCTTGATAGTTAACATATAAATATATGTACATAGATTTCCATATATTTATATATAAATACATTTACATTTGTACATGCCTATATTTAGACCTCTATAAATGCCCTTTGCCTCCTAATTCTTTCCTCTATTTCCTTTTACTTTCCTCTTGTCCCACTATCATATTTAGCCTTCATTTGGGATTCAGTAATTCCTCTCAGTTACATTTCCCTTGATCAAGCCTTGCCAGGCCTCCTACACCCTCCTTGCCATCGATTTCAGATCACTTGCTCCCTTGTTCCTGAGTTTGTTAACAGCCCTTTCCTTTCCCTGCCTCCCCCCTCCCATGTCCCCCAGAACCATCATTCTGTTGTTTTCTCCTCCGTATTGTTTATCCCACCTATCTTATCTAGGTAGACATGCAGAGACAATAATAAGCACAAAAACAAGGCACAGCAAAACAAAACAACAAAAGAAAGCCCAAAAAACAAACCAAAAAAAACCACAAAAGCTTATTAATAATTCCAGGTCTGCTTGTTGACCTTTAGAAGTTTTCTGGGCGAGTCTGATGGGCTGCCACGCCCTGGCCCCAAAGTCTATTTTTGGTATTCCCTGTGGACTTCATTCCTTTGCTCCCCTTGCTGCTCTGTTGCACTCCCTTAGCATTTCACCCTGGTGTGGTGGGCTCAGATTGGGCACAATTCCCGCACTGTGCCTTCAGTGTTGTCTCTCATAGTGATGTGGGTTAGTGAAGGACGTCCTGCCTCGTGGTGGGGCCGGCCCTATGTTCCTCTCTGTGCGCTGTCTGCTTTAAGCAGGACTATCATCCTCGGGGCTTGGTGGTCCAGGATGTGCTCCACTGGCTCCTTCCCTCGTCATTTGCTCCTCTTTGCTCTGATCAGACACTCCCCTGTCCCTGAGCTGTAATGACAGTGCTGTCCTCTGCAGTGCATTCTTCTGGGCAGGGTGGGCGGCGGGGTGGGGGCTGGGGGGTGTCCACATAGTTGGCATTGGGGCAGGCCTCTCAGACCTCTCTATTGGTTCCCTGCTTCATGTCAGGATGTTGCATTCATGTCTTGGAGCACCGGGTTGAAGTCTGGTCCCTCCCTCCCTCTCCTGTGGAACTATAAACAACACCCTCCCCTTGGGTGGGTTAATCCCTGTTCCCCTGCTACCCATGTCTTTTCTTTTTCTTTCTTTCCCCCTCCTTTTCAGTTGTCTGTCATGTGTATCCCTGGGTTGGGTCTGGCTCCTGCCATAGTACCTGAACCTCACCCGCAGGAATGTATATGTATAGTAGTTTCCCCCTAAGCAATTTTAAGCTTACCTCAGTGGACTCACTTTGTACTTATCCTTTTGTGCTTGGCCTGCTTCGCTTAGCATAATTTCCTCCAGTTCTTCCCATGCAGTGATGTGCTTCATGTGTTCATCACATGCTTCGTGCTTTTTAGAGATGTGCAGTACTCCATTGTATGTATGTACCACAGTTTTTTGATCCATTCATCCGTTGATGGAAATTTGGATTGTTTCCAACTCCTTGTGATTGTGAACTGTGCTGCGATGAACATTGGAGCACAGATGTCTGGCCGTGGTTTTTTCTTGCCTCTTCTGGGTATATGCCCAGTAGGGGGATTGCTGGATTATGTGGTAGTTCAATTTGCATCTGTTGTAGATATGGCCAGGCTGTACATACCTACAGGTCTACCAGTAGTGTCTGAGAGTTCCTATCTCACCACAGCTCCTCCAACACTTGTTACTTTCTGATTTTTTGAATTGGGCTATTTTTGAGAGTGTTAGGTGGTATCTCATAGTTGTTTAAATTTGCATTTCTCTTATGGTTAATGATCGGGAACATTTTCTCATGTTTATTGGCCATTCAGATTTCTACCCCTGTGAAACTTTTGCTCAAGGCCTTTGCCCAACTCCTACGTGGGCAGTTAGTTTTTTTCTTTTTGGAAGATAGCAGAGTAGTGTAGATTTTAGCAATAAGGCCTTTGTCTGGTGTACTATTGCTAAAGAGGTTTTCCCAGTCGATGGGCTTTCTTATTACTGTCTTAGTGAATTTTTTTGATGTACACAAGTGTTTTATCTTAAGTATATTCCACTTGTCAATTTGTGCCTCATCTGTATTCGTGCCCTGCCCTATTTCCGATAGCCTATGTATTCCCTGCACCAAAGTTCTCAGGTTTGTCCCAATTCCCTCATCGATGGTCCTAATATTTGGGGGTCTTACCTCAAAGTCTGTGATCCATCTTAAGTTTATTCTTGAGCATGGAGTGAAGTAAGGGTCTTGCTTAATTTTTCTACAGGTAGATATCCATTTTTTCCAGCACCACTTGTTAAAGAGCGCATCTGCTTCCCATTTGATATTTTTGAGGCCCTTATCAAAGATCAGTTGTCTGTATGCTGATGATTTTATTTCTGGGTTTTCAGTTCTTTTCCATTGGTCTGAGTATCTGTCATTATACCAAGATCACGTTGTTTTGACCACTGTGGCTGTATAAAAGATGCTAAAGTCAGGTAAAGCAAGCCCCCCGCCCCCCATTCTGTCTTTCTTCTTGAGTTCTCTGCTAATTCTGGGCTTCTCCTCTCTCCATATGAAGTTGGCAATGAGTTTTTCCAATTCTTTGAAGAAAGATAATGGTATTTGTGTTGGAATAGCATTAAACTTATATAATTCCTTGGGCAGAACTGACATTTTTACTATATTGAATCTTCTGATTCATGAGCATGGAATATTCTTCCATTTGTGGAGGTCACATCTGGTTTCTTGTAATAGTGTTTTATAATTTTCCTCATACAAATCTTCTGTTTATTCAGTCAGGTATATCCCTAAGTATTTCAATTTGTGTTTGGCTATTGTGAAGGGGACTACCTTTTTGATCTCCCTTTCCATGGTCTTATTCGATGTGTATAACAGTCCGATGGACTTCTGTTTGTTGATCTTGTGTCCTACCACTCTGCCATATTCCTCTATTGCTTCCAGTCCTCCCCTTGTGGAGCCTTTGGGATTCTCCATATATAAAATCATATCACCTGAAAATAACAATAGTCTCACCTCTTCCTTCCCCGGGTGAATACCTTTGATGTCTTTTCTTTGCCATATGTTGTTAGCTAAAAACTCCAGTATGATGTTAAATAAGAGTGGGAAGAAGGGGCATCCTTGTCTGGTCCCCTTTTTCAGTGGGATTGTTTTCATCTTTTCTCCATTGACTACCACATTGTCTGTTGTTTCATATATAGCTTGTATTCTTTCAATGTCTTACCACTACCCTTAGGATTAAGTCCCTGCCCCCTCAAAACACACACACACACAGAGACAGAGAGAGAGAAGGAGAGAGAGAACTTCCAACCTGCCTTGAATCCTAGAACCCTGTCTATTCATTCAGTTGGCTTCTCTCCATTTCTAAACTAAGCCTTGCTTTCGTTCTCCTCAGAGCCTGTGCACGGGCTGCAGGAACACTGAAGCTCTGAGCACACCCCTCCCACCCCCATCTGTCACCTAGATCACAACTCTCCAGGTTTCAGCTGCAGTGCCACCTCCCATGCTGCATCAGCTCCTACTGGGTCATTCTTCTGTCGGTGAAAGTCATTTCAACCTCGACCTCTGTCCGCTGTCAGAGAACAAAACAATACCATTGCTATCCAGTCGGTCATGGCTCTGCCTCTATCGAGGGTTTCTGAGTCTGTAAATCTTTATGGGAGCAGACAGCCTCACCTTTCTCCCACACAGGGGCTGGTGGGTTTGAATTACTACATTGCAGTTAGCAGCGCAGTACTTATCCCATGTCCAACTGGGCTCTGAGAGGGAAAGAGTACTTTTTTATTTTTTATTTTATTGGGGGCTTGTACAATTCTTATCACAATCCATCCATCCATCCATTGTGTCAAGCACCTATGTACATTTGTTGCCCTCATCATTCTCAAAACGTTTGCCTTCCGCTTTAGCCCTTAATATCAGTTGCTCATTTTCCCCCTCCCTTCCCACTCCCCCTCCCTCATGAACCCTTCATAATTCATAACTTATTATAGTTTTGACATAAGTTACACTGTCCGATGTTTCCCCCCCCCCTTCTCTTCTGTCCCTCCCCCAGGGAGGAGGCAATACTTAGATTCTTGTAATCGGTTCCCCATTTCCACCCCACATTCCCTTCACCCTCCAGGCCTTACCCCTCTCACCACTGGTCCTGAAGGAGTCATCCTCCTGGACTCCCTGTGTTTCCAGTTGCTATCTGTACCAGTGTACATCCTCTGGTCAAGTCAGATTTGTAAGATAGAATTGGGATCATGATAGTGTGAGGGAGGAAGCATTTAAGAACTAGAGGAAAGTTATATGTTTCATCGTTGCTACCCTGCACCCTGATTGGCTCATCTCCTCCCCACAACCCTTCAGCAAGGGGGTGTCCAGTTGCCTACCGATGGGCTTTGAGTCTCCACTCTGCACTCACCCACCTTTACAGTGATATTTTTTTTTTCTTTGATGCTTGATACCTGATCCCTTTGACAGCTCGTGATCACACATGCGGTTGTGCTTCTTCCATGTGGGCTTTGTTGCTTCTGAGCTAGATGGCCGCTTATTTATCTTCAAGCCTTTAAGACCCCAGACGCTATATCTTTTTTTTTTTTAATGTTTTATACAACTTTATTTTTTTTAATCTTGTTAATGTACAGGCATTGGCACATTTTAAAACAAACTACATAATAAACAGAGCTTTCCTATAACCGAGGAAAGTGGAATGTCAGAAGTCAACAAAATGTGAAAAACTTAAATTGCTAAAACAGAAGGCACTTCACAAAATCTGTGCACTGAAACAGTGACATGTCTGAGCTGAGATCCTTCCCTTTCCCGGTGGCAGTGAAGGTCAGGGTAGGGTGGAGAGATACAAAGAAATGCAGCTGTGTGGCAGTAAAAAGTTAAGACATACAAGTGGCAAGCCCTTGACAAACATTTTTGTTTTTCATGACCTGAAGTCTCCTTTTAACTTCCTTCTCTCTAAGAGGAAAAAAGAGATGGATTTGAATTTGGAAGAAAGGAAAAAAGAACAAGTTGAAATCCCAGAAATGATCCAGGGGATCATTGGGGGTGGCTTTAGTCGATCACCAACCCCCGGAAGCACACTACGCTATATCTTTTGATAGCCGGGCATCATCAGCTTTCTTCACCACCTTTGCTTATGCACACGTTTGTCTTCAGTGATGGTATCAGGAAGGTGAGAAAGAGTACTTTTTAATCAATGAGAAAATCCACCTTTACACTAGCTCCTTCCACTTACAGACACTTGTAAGAAGAAAAAGAAGAAGACACTGAAACTTGGAGACATGGGCCAGTGGTGTTATTGTTACAATACATGAGGCTGTTGATTTGGGGGAACTGACCTGGATAATAGAGAGAGGTAAACATAACTGCGGAGAGGGTCTGAAAAGGAAACACGGAGTGTGAACGTCCTGGGAGTCTTGAGGTTGAAAGGGGTTATCAAACACAAAGGTGTGGACCCCACAGAGAAAGGTGGCAGTGAAATGCCTGATGGGCACAAGGGAGGTCAAAGGAGTGTAGGATTTAAATGTGTTTGTCTGCCAGGCACACCCCACCTACTCAGACCTTCACTACCTCTCTGTACACAGAGGCCTACAGCTGGAAGCTGGGGGCTAAAGGCGAAGGAACCAAGATTTTGAGGTCCACAGGGAGCTGATTGAAGGTCATACCACCAGCGTACAAGGTAAATAAGACTGAGTTTTGTGAAGCAAAATCTCAAAGCTAGAGGCAACCCAAATCAGTCATGGTGGAGTGGATTCGAACCCATGTCCCTCCATGTGATTCAGAATAGAGCTGGGCCCCTAGGGTGTTCAATGGCTGTGACCCTTCAGAAGTAGATCGCCAGACCTTCTTGCCAAGGTGTCTCTGGGTGAACTTAAACTATCAAGCAATCAGCTCTGAAAACACACAGAAATCTTGGCAAGAGCATTGACCTTTCCGCAGTATATGACATTAAAGGTCCAACCAAGTCAAATTCAACACCACCAGCCACTCCAAGGGAGAAAGACGAGACTTTCTACTGCTGTAAAGAGTTGAGTCTCAGAAACCCACAGGGGCAGTTCTCGCTTGTCCTGTCAGGTGAGTTGAACCAGTGTCTGAGACGGTTTTTGTTTGTTCTAGTCCAAGATTAGAGCTATTAGAGGAGGAGCCAGCCACCTGCTGGCATATTGGTTACATCATGGGATGCAATCCTCATGGTTTGCAGTTCGAAACCACCAGGAGCTCCTCAGGAGAATGACTGGGCTTTCTACTCCTGAAAACAGTCTCCGAAACCCGCAGGGGGTCACTGAGTCAGCATGGCCCCTATGGTGGTGAGTTAGATTGGGAGTCTAGTTAACATAATGAGCACTTCAAAATTAATCTCAACTGTAAAAAATTTCAGGCCCTGTGTAAATGACCTTGGAGTAAAGAACGCTTTCTTAGGACCTGAAGAAGCAAAAAAGTATGGCTCGAAGTCTTAGTATAATTCAAATCTTCTGTATCACAAAACAACAAAAATAATATCATTTGTATCACAAAAACATTTTCATTTGATAAAAGTGATGTTTTAAGTAGTTCTTTCACAAGCAGAACCGAATTTTTTAAAAACATGGATAACAATATATATTAAAATTAACTCCCATAAATCATCAAAAATGACGTGGATCTATCTGCACAAGAGAAATGACTGGATAGAATTACGGGCAGAGGGAGAAAAGACAAACCAATAGCTAGTAAACAGGTGGAGAACTGGTCGGCTTCTGTAGAGTAAGTGAAGTACAAATTGAAATCACTCATCAGTGAGCAAAATGTCAAAGTGTTTGTTTTGTTTTTTCCAGCTCATACATAGACATGTTTGTTACTCGAGCGAGTCCTGGCAGATGCATGCACACCCATGGTTATTTCAGAACTGTTCACATAGCGAAAGAAAGCACCTGACTGACTGTTGCTGGAGAAATGGATAGCTAAACTGTGAGACATAAACACAACAGAATACTCTGTATCTTAGAGAATACTGATGAAATTGTGAAATGCCATGGATGAATTTGGAAGCTATTATGCTGAAGTAAGTTAAGCCTCAAAGACATTCTGCTTGAAACTACTGTTATAAAAGAAAAATATTTTGGGTTGGGTTGTTTTGGAGGGGAGGGGTGTTTTTTAAATTATTTTATTGGGGGCTCTTACAACTCTTAACACAATCCATATGTATATATATATCCATTGTGTCAGGCACATTTGTGCATTTGTTGCCCTCGTCATTCTCAAAACATTTGCTTTCTACTTGAGCCCTTGGTCTCACCTCCTCATTTTCCCCCTCCCTCCCCACTCCCCGCTCCCTCATGAACCCTTGATAATTTATAAATTATTATTTTGTCATATCTTGCCCTGTCCGACATCTCCCTTTACCCAGTTTTCTGTTGTCCATCCCCCAGGGAGGAGGTCACATGTAGATCCCTGTAATCGGTTCCCCCTTTCCAACCCACCCCTCCCTCCACCCTCTGGTATCACCACTCTCAGCACTGGTCCTGAAGGGATCACCCGTCTTGGATTCCCTGTGTTTCCAGTTCCTGTTTGTATTACTGTACACCCTCTGGTCTAGCGGGATTTGCCAGGTAGAATTGGGACCCTGATAGTGGGAGGGGAGGAAGCACTTAAGAACTAGAGGAAAGTTGTGTGTTTCATCATTGCTAAGTTTTATACCACTAAGCAATAGGCAAACCCATTGTCCGTGGGTCGATCCAATCCCTCGTGACCCTGCTGGACAGAGCCCTGCCCACAGGGTTGCCAAGGCTGGGACTCTTCTTCAGTCGTTTCAGTGACATCACAGTCACATGGCTTACATTCCTCTCGTTTTTATTTCATCAAGCCGTACATTTTACTTTATTTGTAATATTTTTTTACATTTTTATTGACAACTAATCCACATATCATACAATTCAATTGTTCAATCAGATCAGGAAGAATTGTACTATCATGACCACAATCCGTTTTAGAACATTTCCCCCTCCCAGGGTTCAATCGCCTTTAAAAGGAGTTGTGTAATCAAAATCAGTTCTAGTGCTCCCGCCTCACTCTTGCATTCATTTTATGCTCCCCGGTTCCCCTCACGATCCTCGATAAACCATTGCATCCGTTATGATCTCTATGTATCCACTCCTTCTGTCCTTCAGAAACTGAGAGACCTACAAGGGAAATGGGAGGCAAAGGGCATTTATAGAGGTCTAGATAAAGGCATGTACATATGCAAATATATTTATATATGAGGATGGGGAAATCGATCTATGTGCCTATATTTATAGGTTTAGTATTAAGGTAGCAGAAGGACATTGGGCCTCCACTCAAGTACTCCCT
>NW_022104341.1:60610940-60649608 GCF_000313985.2 Echinops telfairi | reverse complement strand
TATGGATTGTGATAAGAGTTGTATGAGCCCCCAATAAGATCATTTAAAAATAAATAAATAATAAATCTTTTTTTTTTTTAACTGGGAGACCTAACAGAAATTGTTAAAAAATGAAACAGAAATAAATAATAATATAAAGATAAAAATAAAATATAAAGAGTAAGAAAGAAAAGACCACCAGCAATATTTTTTAAAGCCAGGCAAGAAATTACTGTCATGGAACAAGTTGAACATATTTAAGCCTAGAGTAAATTCAGGTTGGGTCAGGAGGGAGGTCAACCAACGAAGTGCCGTCTTTGGATGACGCAGGTTGATGTGCTTCTTCTGTGTGGACATGGTTGATGCCTTGCTTGTTTGAATACAAGCCTCTCCGACCCCAGACACTATTCCAATGACTAGCCAGGCACTTTGCTATAACCCCCTTATTGTCAGTGACATCTTCATGAAGGTAAATGCGAAGCAGAGTCATGTTGTAAGAACTAACTGTTCCTGGATTGGGGCTAGAATTAAGTGGGAACCTAGAATCCATCTGCATGTCCATAGATCATGAATGACTCTTGTTGACTGTAGCAGTCATATTATCATTTTATGACAACAACAAAACAAAAAAATCCAAAAAGCAAAAGAAACAAAAAAGAAAAACCTTATCAATTATCCCCCTGGGGTATAAGATGGTTGCATTGGTAACATCAATAATTTATCCAATGGCATAGAATTTAAGGTACTGCTGAGGAGAGCAGTTTATGTGAGTCCAGTCCAGCCGTGAAGTGCAATCCATGAGTTGTTGCTTTGTACAGACCGAATCCTTCATTGATTGAGCTCTGTTTACACTGAGCACGGGGACTGTTGCTAGGGAAAATTTTCCTGTGCCATTTCTTACAAGGGCAGATCCTTGCCTATCAGATTCATATTAATGCAAGGGGAGCGTTGAGATACTAAATATATGCTGGTTCCGGGTCCCCTTTCATTGGATGCCCACTAAGCCAGGGCTCCCCACCCAAGGTCCAAAGACCACCATTTCCACAGTCGCAGGGTGGCTGTCCTTTGCTCCCTTGCCCATCAGGGAATTTCAGGCCTAAGTCCGAGGGCTGCAGGTGGTTTTGAGGTGCGGCCCAGTTCGTTCAGTCAGGTGTCCACCTGCGTCCTTCTCATCAAGGCTATAACTCTTGACAGACGCAGACGGCCCATTTTTCTCCAGCAGCGAGGCTGGCAGGCTCAGACAACTGACCTTGGTTAGCAGCACACAGTGCTTGACCACTGCACCAGCAGGGCTCTGTAAGTATTGACAAGCCCATAACCCACTGCCGTTGGGTCAGTTCTGACTGGTAGCAGCCTACATAGAGCATCTGAGACTATGACTATACGGAGCAGACAGCTTCATTTCTCTCCCTCGGAGCTACTAGAAGGATCAAACCTCTCCCTTAATTAGCGGTTACCTGCCCAACAGTTTGTAAATTAATACAGACACTAAGGCAAATCGATTGACATTTAAATTATATCTAAATACATTAAATGCCGGACTCAGGCGTTTCATTTCTCCACACCGATTCAACAGAAACACTCGCGTGTGTATGCACCAAGGCATTCAACAAAGATGCTTACCAGAGCCTTTGTTTAAAGGGGTTTTTAAAACCTAGAAACTATCCTATAATCACTAAGTAAAAGGTGGAATATTTATATTATGAAATACTATTAACAAAAAAGCCAAACACTGCCATCGAGTTGATGCCAACTCATGACCACCCTGTAGGACAGGGTAGACCTGCGCCTGTGCATTTCTGAGACTGTCCCTCGTTTAGTGGGAGTAGAAAGATACTGACCTGTGGTGAGCAGCCCACTGGATAACCACTACACCATCAGGCTCCAAAATACTATTAGGAACTTTAAAAATGAAATGGTTCTTTCTATCAGTGTGTTATTCTGGGTACATTAGAGAAACAAATCCACAGAAACTCATATGTATAAGGGAGCGTTTTATATAAAAGGTAAGTGTACATCAAGAAAACATCCCAACCCAGTGCTGCCCAAGCCCACAAGTCCAACATCAGCCCATATGCCCGACACCAATCCACAGAGTCCTCCTCCATCTCACAAAACACAATGATGCCAACTGCAGGAGGAAAGCCTAATCAGTGAGCATGTAAGCATCTCAGCGCTGGCAGGGGTCTCCACATGGCTGCTCTAGCAACCAGGGCTGCATCAGGGTAAGTCCATGCAGCTTCTCCTTGGGGATGTCTTGCAGGAAGTGAACCATGCCAGATGAATCAGGGAACTGGCTAAGGCAGCTTCACCTGGTCCACCCATCACAAAGCAAGAGACCCGAGAACTAGAAAAGTGAGGCTCACCTAGCCATTTTTCTCTCCGCCCTTCAATTAACCCCACATGTGTTTATCAGCCAAGTTGGGGGGGGGGGGAGGGAGGTCAGATGCTTACAGACATCCTCCCCGAAGACAGTCACCAGACTACAGTAGGCCCCGCTCCCTGCTGTTAAGGACAATGGACAGGCCTGCAGTCATAGATTTGGTTCCTGTAGGTGGGGTTTACACCCTACTGATAATGGTTCCTATGGAGATCCAGAGAACAGGTCAAAGTTAAACTGCCATCCTAAATCTAGGATCCGCCCATCTTATCACATGTATACCCTCAATCCCTCCTCTTCCTATTGCGTGTATATCCCTAGATTACCCCCCTCTCATTTATTGTCTAACCTATAGTGCAACCCCTTCTTGTGACCTATGTCTTTACCTGTAATTAGTCGGCTTGCATGCCCCCAAAGGTATATAGGTCTGGGTTAGCAATGGAGAGCTCTCTCGCTGCCCTCTCTCTCAGCTCCTCCCTTGACCTCTCCTCAGCTCCCTCTGCTCCCCTGTTTCCCTTTCCCCTGTCCTCCTTCCCTTCCCCCTCTCCACGTGGACCACCAAGCAGGCCTGAGGTGAGCATTGCTACCATGAAATGTGTCTGACTCCATTATTTGACTCTCTCTTCTATCTCTCATGCTCTCGGTGACTTTAATATAATATTTACATATCTCAACCATGCAATTGTGCCCATTGAACCCGTGGTTAGTGGTGGGGGGCTGGCCACCCACCTCCAATGGCAGGTTGGCACGATAAACTTTAACTATGTCAATCAGCATGTTGTGGTGGAGAGATACAACAATGCAATGCCCACAATTGAAAAACCACCCACACCCCAAACAAAGAGGTATATACAAGTATGTGACAATATAGGGAAAAACAAACTAAAATTAGAATCTGCACCAACCTGTCCCAGCATTTATGTACAGGTGAGGGGAAGCAGCAGCCCAAGGACCTTTGGTCTAGATTATTCTAATTTTTGCAAGAAACAATGTACTTGTATGTATTCTTTATGTAATCCAGATTCTTTGTAATTTAAAAGTAAAGAAATAACAGATAAGAGCAGAAAGGAGTGAGCTAGGCATACGCACATCATCCTGAATGAGTCTCACAGATATTGCACTTAGTCAAAGAAGCCAAGCACCAATGGGAGAAACCTGAGTCTGCTCGTTGATTGGCGTCTGGAACGGGCAACTCTGCTGTGATGAAAACAGACCCCCTCGGGGGATGAAATGCTGGCTGGTGAGTGGCAGTCTAAGATGATGCACAGCTGTGGGGCAGGTGGAGCCACCCCTTGGCTGTGATCGCTGGACAGTTGCAGTCTGTGCGTGGTAATATGGGTACCTCCAGACCTCAAAATGTCTGATTAACCAAATTGTCAAGTTGTGTGCTCCTCAAGATGTAATGTGTAAAATGTTTATTTTACTCTTCTCACCTGCACCAAACATGCTCATCCTAGGTTTCCCATCCCTGCCTTCGTATCCCTGGTCCCCTGTCCCGGAGCTCAGCTGAGAATCCTCCCGGGGTCGGCCCTGTTCTGGCCGCCCAGACACATGAATTGAGGAGAGGACAGGCCGAACGTAAGCTGTAGGCAGGTGTTTTACGTGTGCAGCATGTGAGTTGTGACAGTTAAATATTCAGGCTTTGTTACTGTCATCGTTGGATCACACAGGCTAATGAATTTCTTCCATGTGGATGTGGTTGACTGTGAGCGGAAGGAGAGGGACTCTTTGAGTCATGTCCACTGCTAACTGATCAGCATACGTTTCTTGCCCAGGCGTCAGTTTACAGAGATGGGAGGCAGAGAGATGAACAGGAGGAGGACGCCAGTTCAGCCTTTAAATTATGGAAAAGTTGGCGAGGGCAAAGAACCAAAGCAGATGGACATGTGCGCCTGCGAGGAAAGAAGACAGCCTTGGAGCTGTTGTCTATTGCCCTTTAAAGAGCAAAAGCCTTCAGATTAGCTCCCTGTTTTCAGAACTTATAAAAATAGGGATGCAAATACAGCATTGCAGCCAAAATTAGACTGCTTATGCGAAGCCTACAGGGATTGGGTTTGGAAATCCCCTACCTCCGAGTTGATGACTAGATTGACTAACAAGAGAAAGAATGTTCGACCAAATGAATGGTGAGGTGGAAAATGAAGACACTGGAGTGTGTTATGAGGGTCGAATGAATGGCCGGATAAGCATTGGGGATCCTGCCTGGTGTTAAATCGTGGTCAATGTGTGTTCCCTGCAAGTCGGAGTAGCAACCACTGCAGAATCATAGGAGCCAGACTGTCCTTGAGACATGTACTTTTTGAAACCATTGCTTAGTGAATTTCCGTTTTAAGAATTCCAAACTATCTCAGGCAAGGTGAGAATATCCAAGAATGTTTTTGACAGCCTGGTCAAAAATCAATAGGGATTGTTTCTTCCATGGGGTTGGAGATAGTGTGGCTATCCTAGAGACCCAACGAGGGAAGCTGAGGCAGACAGTGAAATAGCATCCAGGCAGGAAGGCCAAGGAGAGCCACGGAGCCCAGTGCATCTTCGCACCAGAGCAGTGAGTACAAGCTTTAGGCCACAATCCCACGGATCCCATTCATGATTGGAATGAGAGACGGATCCCAATGTGGATCTGAATTCATATGGGTAGTTCTTAGCTCCCTGGACTTGAAAAGCAGGTCATTTCAGGGCTGAATGTTAAGCAAGAAGGACCTTGGCGATTATCTCCAGCCATCCCTTTTGTAAAGATGAGGAAATGTCTCGCTTACTCAAGTTCACAAGACAAGATGGTGGCAGACATAGAACTGAAATCCACGCAGGTTGATTTTAATCCAGAGCTCAGGCACCAGGGAAACAGTTGACTGTACACTCTTCCTTCTGCCTCCACTGCTCCCAGCTACTCAAAGGAAGTGCGGAATAAATACAGGGGTCAGGTCGCAATGTCAAAATACCTCCAGGAACTGCAGGCATAGGCCAGACATTCAATGGGTGCTTCTTGGATAAGTGAATTAGTAAATCTGACAGCCTGGAGGGGTTAAGAAATTCTCCCTAAACAAAGGAAGCCAATTTTAACTGACTATTTCCATATAAGTCCAGTGTTGTCAGGCTTTTTTTTTTTTTTTAAAGAAAAGCCAAAATTGTAGATAATGTGTTCGAAATTTCTTAACATTCAATATTAAAACAGTATGTAAAGAAAAAGTATCACGTTTGGGGCCATAGTCACAATTCAGACTCCTGTGCCCCAATATGTCTACATATGCTCTGTGAGGATCACTGGAGAAGTGTGTGTTCCCAGCACTTGTAATAGACACTGGATAAATTTTTATTGGAGATGTAAATTAATACATCAAGAATGCATTCTTTCACAGGTCTCTACAAGGTAGAACATTAAAGGCATTCAAGAAAAGCCTGTAAGATCCTAAAAGCTATTGAGTACCCAATGGACCACTTGAACATCAGTCTCCACAAACCCGAGACCAAAAGAATTAGATGGTGCCCGGCTATCACTACCAACGTCTCTGGAATGGCTCACTTTAGACAGTTCGGGGTAGAGTGCGGGGTGGGGACTCTAGCACAAAATTTAAACTCTTAAAAGATATCAACTTACTGTTTGGCTAGAGATTGGTGGAAACCACCAACACTGTGACCCTTAGCCACCTTTCAGATCTGAAAATGAACTCATCCCTGTGGTGCAATGTTCAGTCCCCATATAGGCAAGTTTAGCAGGGAACAATAAGAGAACCTCATAATAGTGAGGTGCGCGCTCCTTAGGATAATTAACCATTTGCGATTACGTGGGCAGCATTTGCGGGAGTTCAGAAGGGTTAGAAAGAGGGAGCCATGGAAGTGGGAAACACAAGGAGGAGGTGGGATAGCTGGTGTTGCATGGAAGGGATTGCAGTGAATGAGATGAAGCGAAATGGGCATGAATTGTTGCCTGCAGCGCTGATGATCTGCTCTGTAAACCTTTGCTCCATTCACAATAAAAAGTTTTAAAAAGATAAAAGCCTACCCAAAAGTTAATTATGTTTCTATTTAATGATAAGTTAGGCAATTGACCCCTGTAGTATTCATTTACCTGTGAACTTATAGGTTGTTGACCGATTGAGTCATTAATTATATGCTGTGTACGTGGTACTATTTTTGATGTTGGACAGGAAAAGCAGAATACTTCTTTTGTGGAATCCAGCCCCACATCCAGATGGACCCTAAGGAACGGTTGTGTAATTGAAGGGAAGAAATTAAGAAACAGACAAAAGTTTGGGGTGCTCACCTCTGCCATACCATCAGGAACCAAGTCCGAGCAGAAGAGAGAGAGGGTATTCTTACATCAACTTATATAGGCTCCAGGCATGCAAGCCCCCCTAATTATAGGTAGCCACATTTGTAACAAAGCAGGCTGTACTCTAGTCCTAGAGGTCCCTGAGTTCATTGGAAGCATAACCTAACACCAATGCTGGGGGCAGGTAAGGGGCAGTAACTGTCCCCTGGCCAGGGAGGGCAATTGCAACATGTCTGCTCCCATAGATAAAGCTGAAGGCCAGGTAGTAATCAGCCATGTGCTTGTAAGAGGTAACTTTAAGATAGCACTATTATGGGAGGACATTGTGAGGATTAATTGTACATATGAGAATATGAATGGGACTCATATCTAACTCACAAATGTGTAGGCCTCCCTCTATCCAGAACCCTGGCCTCTGAGGCTTCTTAAATATGAGAATAAAGAGTTTGTCCACATACACTCTCGGTCCATTCCTCAGTTTCCCACAGCCTTTGTCTTCTAGCAACTTCCAACCTCATGTACATAATTACAACACAATGCCATAACTGTTAAAGGAAACATGGTGTCAGTGCCAGTGTCAGGGGAAACACAGAGACGGTTGGGTGTGTAGAGGTTAAGGGAAAAATGAGAGGTGTATCACTTCTCGCCCTTTTGGCTAAGATCAATTGTGAAAAAATGAGAGGTGTGATAGGTAGGTTTATTATGTCAAGCTGGCCAATAGGAACATGTGGGATTAATCAGGCCGCCATTTGATTGGAGGGCAAAGAGAGAAATGGCAGGGGGCAAGGCCCGCCCCTCACTCTCTTGCTCTGTGGTGATTGGACCAGCATGGGGCTACTTTAGCTAGTTCTCTGCTTCAACTTGTGAGTTACACTACCTGTGGGACAGCCACCCCATGGATCGTGTCACTAGAGCTTAAGGTTCCTTCAAGATCTGCTTCACCACACGGCTGGTGTGTATATCACTTAAGTATGAAGCTGGTGGATCCTGTTATCCTGCATTGCTTGAGTTTGATGTTTCATCTGGCTTCACTAAGCTCCTGAGTTGCTGACTGTTGGTGACTCACCCTGCTGTTTGCTGCCTGTGGGTGAACTCTGCCTGCATTGCCCAAGGGAAGACTCAGCTCTCTACTTCCTTGACCTAGGATCTGGCAGCCCTCATGAGTTGAGGGACTTCCAGTATATTAACTGTTCCACAGAAGTGAGTTGAATTGAGCCCTCTGCACCGCTGTGTGGACTAATTAGCTGTAGAGAACCATGCCTAACATGAGAGGGCTGGAAAAAATGAAAGTGTATTTACCAGATATGAAACATAGTCCAGTGATGGACTGCAATTGGGTCCAACACCAAAAAACTCACAGCCATTGAGTCAACCCTATAAGACAGAATAGAACTGCCCCTGTGGGTTTCTGAGGCAGTAAAATCATTCAGGGAACAGAAAACCTCCTCTTTCTTCCACGGAGTGGCTAGTGGTTTGGAACTATTGATCTTGTGGTTAACAGTCCAAAACACAATCTACTATGTCACCAGGGCTCTTCGAGTACTGACTTAGCTGAGTAAGTAGTGTTTGTTTATCACCCAATAATTGTCGATTTTAAAAGTCCTGCTCACAGTGGTAGTAAGTCTAGTTCATTCAAGTTTTTACTCCACTACCACGATGCTGCCAGAGAAAACCAAAACCAGGGCCTGGCAACCTCAGGCGTGTCAGTAAAACCAGATTGTCAGGTGATTCTCAAAAGTAGATCACTAGACCTTCCTCCCAAAGTACTCCTAGGGTAGATTTCAACCATCAGCCCTCAATGCATCTTTAAAAATAGGTTTGTCCCTTAAAAAACTGAAGAAAAGAAATAGCTATATTTTCCACAATATTATCACATTTAAAAGATATCATACAATGAGAACAAGAAATCATAGAGAATAGAAGAAAATATGCAATGAACTAACTTGTAATCATTCTACATCATTTTAAAAGCATCTAATTATGTAGTAAAATATGCAAAACATAACACTAGAGTCTGAAAAATATGTAAAATTGTTTGGCACCAGATTTTAACATATAGAGGACTTTTTGTTTTGTTTTGTTTTTGTTCTTTTTATAGACAAAAGAGTGGGAGTAAACATTTTAGGGTGCTACTGGTGGGTTTGTCAGTGTTCAAACCATTGTTGTTCAAGTCAGTGCAGACTCATGGCAACCCTCTAGGGCAGAGCACAACTTCCCCATGGGTTTGACCCACTACCATGGCATCGATTCTGACTTATGGGAGACAGTGTAGAAATACTCCTTAGGGTTTGCAAGACCACCGTTTTACAGAAGTAGAGAGCCTCGTCTTTCTCCCAAAGAGCAGCTAGTGAATTTTAAACAGCCTACCTTTAGGTTACCAGCTCATTTCTTAACCTATTGTACCACGATGCTCTAGGACAGAGTAGAATCACTCCTTGAGGTTCACAAGACTTAAATCTTTATAGGAGTAGACTGCCACATAGTTCTCCTATGGAGTGGCTGGTGGGTTTGAACTGCCAACTTGATGGTTAGCAGCAGAGTACTTAATACTGTACCACCACCCACGGCTGCTGATGTGTTCCAATGGTATTTAATTTTAATTTTTTCTACACATGTATTTGTTGACTATCTTGTTATCCAATATTTTGCAACTATGATAATAGCAAAAATACTTAAATCACCTTAAAACCAGGTAAGGACCCACATGTTTTGAATAAGAGAGTACCGCTATGTTGGCCTCCGGTTCCTTGAGCCCTCTCACCACTCACTTGCTTGTTTAATCTCTTACATCTCAGATGAAATGGACTGAAAACACACCCCACAATAATCTTCCCTCTTAATGTAACATTCCCAAGTAGGATTATAATCACAAGCAGAGAAATTTGGATTTACAACACATATCTTGTGGGGCACAAGTCAATTAATAATATTCCCTACATGCTCACTCAAAATCCATTGCCGTTGTGTTGATTTCAACTTATAGTGCGCCTATAGCACAGGGTAGAATTGTCCCTGTGTGCTTCCAAGACTGGAATGCTTTACGGGAGTACTCATGGTTTTGAACTGCTGACCTTTCCATTAGCAGTCAAACACATAGCCCGCTACACCACCATGGCGCCTCCAAAGGCAGGAAATGGACCAAAACTCACATTGCAACACACTTCACCCCATCGCATGATCCCCAATGTCTTAAATCAACTCCAGATCCAAAATCGCATTTAGGATTCATCCAACAAAGGTAGGGTAAGAGGTTAGGCATTTTCTATCCCGGGGCAAAATTCCTCTTCATCTGTGAAATCTGTAAAATCTAGACTAGAAATTATGGTTGCAGAGTTCAGTGCGCATAGTAAGTATTTCCACTGCAAATGGAAGAAATTAGAGAGAAAAAGTAGGTCGCAGGACAGAGCAAGTCCAAAACTCAGAAGAACTGACATTCGTTCTTAAAAAACTTGACAAACAACTTAGAATGCTAGATAGGAAAGTCAGAAGGGAGTCAATTTGTTAATGGGGTAATTTGCATAACGAAGGCAAGAATGATTAAGCCACACGAAGAATCTATTCAATATTACATGAAGAATGTCAATGTCGCTGAATTGTACATGTAGAAATTATTGCAATGCTGTATATTCTACACTGCATATATTCAACAACAAAATATATTTCTAAAAAGCAGACAAATTTACTATTAACACGTAAAATGGCTGCACTAAAATATAAAGATTTATGTATGTTTTTCAAGATCTCTTCCTAGAGTCATCATTGTATATTTTAAAATTTTATTATTTAATCCTAAGAAACTCTTCAAGATTTTTAAGAGTGAATTTTACATTTCAACTTTATATTGTTCAGTGCCAGTTTTAAGTAAAGATATAGAAGCATTTGTCCAGCTTAAAAATAAAAAGTTCACTTCAAGGCGTCAATCCAACTCAAAGTGACACTTGAGGCAGAGTAGAACTGCCCCTGTGGGATTCCGAAGCTGTAAACTCTTAGGGGAACTGAACGCTTCATGCTTCTCCACAGAACAGCTGATGGATATGCACCACCGACCTGTGGTCAACAACCCAGTGCATAACTCACTCTCCTTTGTTGTTGTTGTTAAGTGCTATCAAGCAGGTGCTAACGCATAGCAACCCTATATACTACAGGACAAAACACTGCCATCCCCACAATTGTTATGTTCCAGCCCATTGTTGCGGCCACTATGTCGCTCCATCTCTGAGCGTGCTCCTCTTTCTCGCTGCCCTTCAACTTCGCCAAGCAAAATGTCCTTTTCTAGGAACTCGGCTCTCCTGATCACATGCCATGGGGCTTTAGGTGGCCCATCTGAGTAATGACAACCCTGTTGCCACGGCAGGCCTGTTTCTACCTGCCCCCTAGGCATGAAGGTACCCGTACCTCTGACATGCACCAATAGCTCCCCCACACTCCAGAGCGGAGCTGGTGAAGACCTGACCCTTTGAAACCTACGGAGGCTATGCCCCACCCTTTGGGGTGCAGGAGGTGCTAGCTCCACCTTCCGGAATGGAGAGAGTCGAGCTTCCCATGCCGATGGTCCTGAGCTGCTCCAGGTGGGTCCTTCTGTGTTCTTGGGGAACAGAGGTGTCTCCTTTAGCCTGTTTCCTGTCTATAGACTTCTAAGGGGCAGACAGCATTCTTTCTCGGTCTCCTTCAGGCTGAGCGAATGGGCTTTTTGGTGTGGTGCTTGGTTAGAAGTCAATACTGACTTACAGCAGCCCCATAAGGATGGAGCAGACTAGGCCCCAGCGAGTTTCTGAGACTGCACATATTGAGGGGAGTAGGAAGCCACGTCATCCTCCCAAGGAGCACCTGGGGGGTTGGACTTGCTGACAGCAGCAGTTCAACGTGTAACCCATTACAGCTCCAGGGCTCAGGGTGCTGTAGCCAGAGGCTAGTGCCCACTCAGAGCAAGCGTATGTCCAACAGGACTAACTGAACATTGTCATACGCTGCTCCATCCTGACAGTTGTTATATTTGAGCCCATTGCTGCAGCCACTGTGCCAACCCATCACCTTCAGGGTCACCGCTTTCTGCTGACACGGGGTGAGTCTCCTTAATAAAGATTGTGTAGCCATGTCCTTGGTGAACATTCTAGAACATTTATCCTTAGGTTTTTGTGCGGAATTGTTCAAATCTGTAAGTCCTGTTTTTAGGTTGCACAAATAACTTTTAAGTCCATCTCTTTCCTCCCACATTTTCCTATAAGTATAAACAGCAAGAAGAAACAGTGCAGCCCCTCGTTTAAAATGAGGTTTGATGCTATCCCAGTTCAAATACCTACAGCCTTCTTCAACGAATTGGAAAAACTGACCACAAATCTCATGTGGAGAGGGAAGAAGGCCAGAATTAGCAGAAAACTCCTCAAGAAGAAGGACAATGTCGGAGGGATAAATGTACCTGACTTTGACACCTACTGCACAGCCGCAGTGGTCAAAACAGCGTGGTACTGGCATGAGGACAGCTACTCAGACCAATGGGAACAAACAAACAAAACACCCAGAAATAAAGCCATCGGCATGCGGACTGGGAGGGCAGAAATCCAGTGCCTGGCCTTTGGGAACCATGCCAGAAGGCTGGCTGGAGATGACTGGGCCGGGATGGAGAGTGAGGAGGAGGAAGCGGAGGAAGATGGTGAAGACATGGACGTTGACATTGGCAAGGAACTACCAAAGCGCTACGCCAATCAGTTCGTGCTCTCTGAGTGGCTGCTTGGTGTCCCCACGGACCTGGGGCAGGAGTGGATTGTGGCCGTGCGCCCTGTTGGAAAGGGAGCCCTCATCGTGGCCCCCAGGGGTTCTACCAGGGCCTACAGCAAGAGCGGTGACTGTGTCAACAGGTTCCCGTCCCTTCTGCCAGCAGGTGACAGGCGGAACTCAGCCACGGCCAAAGACTACACCATTCTGGACTGCATTTACAGTGAGGTGAACCAGATCTACTACGTTCTGGACGCGCCGTGTTGGCGGGGACACCCTGTTTATGACTGCCAGACAGATTTCCGGCTCTACTGGACGCATTCCAAGTTACCTGAGGAAGGCGGCCTGGGAGAGAAAATGAAGCTCAATCCTTATAAATTTAGGGGCTCAAGAACTTCCCGTGCACCCCCGAGAGCCTGTGCAAGGTGCTGGCTGTGGACTTCCCTGTGAGGTGGACGGGCTTTTCTTCTACCACAAGCAGACCCCCTACAGCCCAGGCAGCACTCCCCTGGTGGGCTGGCTGCGCCCCTACATGCTGTCAGATGTTCTCGGCGTAGCTGTGCCCGCTGCCCGCTGACCACCCAGCCAGCGTACCAGCTCCATCATCCCTCACACGAGGAGCCAGAGGACTCGCAGGAGAAACTCGCACACAAGGCCTCCGCGAACGGACACTATGGGCGGGAGTACCTGTCCACCGCCAGAGGGCTGAAGAGTCCTCTCCAGAGCCCGGAGCACCCTGGGAGCCTCATGGACAACTAGAGAGAACAGTCCCCTTGGGAGTCACGGAACAGTGCCTGACCCCAGAAGGAAGCTGGGAGGGAGGACAGTTGGTGACCCCAGCCGGTGACTGCATTTTAGGGTGACTTTTCCAAAGGCACTGCAGCTGTAAGCCAGCTGACACCCCGCTCCCCTCATCAGAAATTCTGCTCACACGGTTAGCGGATTGTTTCCCAGCAGGCTATGCAGATCAGGTTGAGAAGCTTCACGCCCCGCCCCCCCCCCCAGATCCCCCGTATAAATATCCACAGTTCCGCAGCAAGGAGGGAAAAAAAACATAGTCTCAACAGAAGCACATTTAATGAACCCATTTCTAGTGACATTCTAGTGCCGACGCTGTAAGTATTCCCTAAGACAGAAGGATCTGCCCTATTACTCTGAACCCTCACCAGATTGCCTTTGCTGTCTCTAACTCTACCAACAGTCTTGTCAAAGAAATCTAGGCTTTCACTATTAGGCACCTTAAAACTGCCCCATCCTCTACCCATTACTCAATTCCCAAACTACTTCTATGTTTTAGGGGTCTGTTAGAGCAGCACCCCACTCTTTGTCTTGGTTATCTAATGCTAGTGTCACAGAAATAGCATGAGCAGATGGTTTGAGCAAAGGTTGGTTTATTTTTGTCACTGAAGACTAGAAGTTCAAAGTCAGAGCACAGGCTGTCGGGGAAAGCTTGCCCTCTCTGTGGGCACTGGAGAGGAGTTCTGGTGGGCAGTGGTTAGGAATTGGACTGCTAACCGCAAGGTCAGCAGTTTAAAACTCGCAGCTGCTTCATGGGAAAAAGACAAGGCTTTGAACTGTCATAAAACATTACAGTTCCGGAAGCCCATAGGGCCGTTTAATCCTGTCCTACGGGGTTGCCATGAGTTGGAACCCAGTGGATGACAGTGAAGTTTTTGGTTGGTTGGTTTTTACTTTATGGCCCCTGGAGGAAGGTCCTTGCCTCTTCTGCTTCTTGGCTCTTAGGGAAATCCCATGTGTCATGGTGTCTATTTTACCTCATCTCTGCTCATTCTCTTTCGTCTTTAACTCAAGACACACCCTACACCAATCCTTAACATAACTCAGACAACCTCTTCCGACCCAGGACCGTAAGCACAGTCCTCGTTTTGTTTGTTTTGGTTATGTGCCCTGGAGTCGGTTCTGACTCACAGCAACTCTGTGTTCAACAGAACAGAACCCTTCCTGGTCCTGCACCTACCCTACCAGTGCTCGGATGTTGGAACCCTTGTTGCAGCCACCGCGTCAGTCATCTTGCGGACAGTCTTCTTCGTTCTGCTTGTATCAAGCCTGTCCTTTCCCGGGGACTGGTCTTTTCTGATAACATAGCCAAAGCACGAGAGACAAACTCTGCCCGTCCTCGCTTCTCAGGAGCATTCCGGCTGGACTCCCTCCAAGACGGATTGACGGGTTCTTTAGGCACTTTCAATATTCCTCACCAGCACCAAAATCCCAATGTGCCGATTCTTCAGTCTTCCTCATTCAACGTCCAACTTCCATACATATGGGTCAGGTACACCTGCGTCCTCAAAGTAACATCTTTGCTTTCCAACACTTTAAAGAGGTCCTATCTAGCGGATTTACCCAATGCAGTGTGTTGTTTGATTTCTTGACTCTGCTGCTTCCATGAGCATTGCTTGTGGAACCAAGTGAGATCAAATGCTTGACGACTTCCATCCTTTCTTCACTTAGCACGATGCTGGTCCAGTTGTGAGGATTTGGGCTTTCTGTCCATTGAGCGTCATCCATACCGAAGGCTAGGATCATTGCTCTTCATCAGCAAGCGCTTCAAGTCCTCCTCACTTTCAGCAAGCACAGTTGTGTCATCTGTGTATCACAGGTTACTAACGAACCTTCCTCCAAGCCTGATACCTTATTTTCTTTCATATAGCCCAGTTTTTCTGATTACCTTGATGGATTTGAAAATATCTCCCAGCTTTACAGCAAACCACAAGCCACTACAGCATGACCAACTGACAGTCAAGTAATGGAACCACAGGTATAGAGGTTAGAATTTACAATATATAATTTTAGGGGCACGATTCAATTCATAACAATGATAGATATGAGTCCTATGGCTTCCCAAAACTCAAACAGACTGCCATCAAATCTCTACTGACTCATAGGGATCCTATAGGACAGAGTAGAACTGCTCCTATGAATTTGCAAGACCGTAAGTGTTTAGGGAAGTAGCCAGCCTCATCTTTCTCCCAAGGAGCTGCTGGTGATTTTGAACTGCTGACCCTGAAGATCACAGCCTAATGTGTAACAACTACACCACCAGGGCTCCTCTTCTATGACCTAGGAATGTACAAAATAACCCTGTCTCTTTGGCTATATTGAATGACCCATATATGGTCCATGACCATATATAATTATATGTAAATTGCATTCTCTGGGAGCCCATCAGTCATTCCTCAGGGAAAAGGCTGTCTGCCCCTGTGAAGATTAGCCTCGGCCACTCAAACGAGTGATTCTGCTCTGCCCTCTAGGCTCACTATGAGTTGGAATAAACTTGATGCCAGTGGGTTTGGTTTTATTTGATCCTTGTGGGGGTCTTGCAGCACTGCCTTTAGATTAGGTAAGGTATCCATGCACTCTTTTTTTTTTTTTAATGCCCTCTTTTGTTTAATCTGGCTAGGCTTGGTGTTTGTTTCCGGAAGTCAAATGTTCTAACTAATACAAATGTTTTTCATAGTCCGTGGAGGTCAGTGTGAAAGCATCAAAACAATACTAATTTGTGAGAATTCGGACTGCCTGTCTCAACTCAGGTGTCCATCACCTAGCCTAATTTATGACAGTTGTTCCATGCGGCTTGCTGACGACGCCGTGAAGGGTGACCGACTCTTGCTATCTCTTCACTCCTCCTTGCCCTCTATTCCTATTTACTAAGGATCAAGAGTAAATCAGCGTTTAGAAAAAAGATATTTCTGAGAGCCTGCTTCCCATCCTTGTCATAGGAAAACTACTGCAACATATGTAGCCTGGGAAATGTCATCTTGTGAAATTCCACTGTGATTTTATTGGCACTTAAGGTCCGTTGTCAATTAATGGTTGAGTGTAGCTGAGCATCTCTCCTAAACTGCTTAAGGGCAACAACCTTCCTTGGAAGCCTGCAGAATGTTTCTCATCAAAGTAAAAGGATGCAGATTGACATGAAGTGCCCCAAATGGCACTTCGTAGGATCCATTATTCCGTTGTTCTAACATCCGTGAACAACCATCGTGTCCAACTCAGGCCTCTCTCTGGATTAAATATCACGGGGAATTGGCTAGTTTAAGGACACTATGATTAGAAGGCCCAGCCACCCCATGAAGTTTACTCATATTATCTCTCAAAAAGCTAATCATGCTGCCACTAAAGTGAAGCAGGGATATACATATACTGTATATATACATATATACCTTAGAGCCATGCATGCATTTTGAGCTCTTCCCGAACTGTAAGCCCTGATCTAGTTCTTCTGATGCAGCCCAGCTCAATACTTACTCTCATGAATGGATTACTGAAGACATAGGTACTAGAGCAAAGTGCGGTGAAGAAATCAGAGAGTGCCCAGCTATTAGAAAGAAAAGCATCCATGTCTTAAAGTAAGCAGTCATATAAGTGAAGTGTCAGTTCTCACGGAATAAACACATCAGCTTGTGTGATCCAAAGATTGTAAATAATAAACATCCAAGAGTGGAGGAGGGAACTGTATTAGAGCTTAAATTCTGAGTACTCAGTTTGCAGAAGGCTGTGGATGACAGTGAGAGGCCAAAATCCATTTGAAGAGCCTCCATGTGGATTAAGCCTCCAGTGAATTCCCCCTGACCAATTACTGGGACGTGACTAGCCTTGCCCGCAAGACAGAGTGCACTGGAAAGTGGACATGCAGCTATATAGGTGGGCTAATATGTAACACATTATGATTTGTTTTCTCTTTTGACCCAATTTTCAGTTTGTTTTAGTTTTTATTGTTTTCTGCTTTCTTTTATATTGAGGTTTTAAAAAAAGAAAATTTGTTATGATTTTCTTTATAGGAAATCCAGGGCAGGCAAGTCTGGGAACAGTAAGTAGATGAACAGTTTTTAGAATTATGACAGCAAAGTGGGGGGAAATTAAGAGCTAATAATAACGAGCACAGGAAAGAAGAAAATGTTCTAAAATTGATTGTAGTGATGATTGCACAATTCTCCTAATGTATTTAGACCACTGGGTTGTATGATATGTGAATTATATGTCAATAAAATGAAATAAATAAATACCAAGGTGAGTTAAAAATAGAAAGTGCTGTCACTTGACTTGGATCTTTTGTCTCATAGCAATAGGAGAAATTATATATGGTATGTAGATAGGATAGCTTGTAAAAGTTTTGGGGCATTTTAAATGATGAAATTAGGGCAAATATCTAAAGTTTCCAACAATTCCAAAGTCTTACATCATCAGAGACAGGAGCATGTGTTTCACAGCTGAGAAACCACTTGCATTAATAGCCCCTGCATATTGTGACAGTGTGAGTCTTTAAGAAGCTGCCTGACCTACTAAATTTAAATGAAAAGTGCGAAAGGTTCTAGAATGTTGTATAATGGAATACCTTCAGGTTGCAAGGCCAGGCTGTTCGCTGCTGGATTCACCTTTAATTTAAAAGTCTCCAGCACACCTTTGGCTTATACAGTTACATGAGCCGGAAGAGAGAAGTTGACAGGCTAGCAATTAAAAAGGAAACATTGTGAACCACAGCCATCCAAATATCTTAAATCCACCTGCTTTAACTTGTTGGGAAATTGTACAATTTTCACTCAAACAATCTATTAAATTGAGGATTAATATTTGCTTAAATTTCTATCTAAATATGAAAATGAGTCTTTGAGCCTTCACCACTTTGTCAGGCCCTGTGCTTAACATAAGGGATACAGGGATGACCCACAAGGACAAATTCTCCTCCCACAGGGCTTACAGTGAAGGAAGAACAGAGAGCCTAGTAATTGGGGTCACAGATTACAGAGAAAGAAGCAGGACAGAGGACTACCTAAGAAGCACATACCTCTTAGCAGCCCTAGTGGTCTGGTAGGCCAGCCTGAAAAATCGCATACACATTAGGATCTCAAGGATGAGGAAAACTCATGCAAAGAAAAACCGGAGGGCTAAATGAGATAGAAAGCTTTTAAAGTTACAGGTTTAAATATGTACTGACCTCACGTGTTACAGGATCATCAAAATAAATATCTTCAGATGAGGCACTAACAAAAGAAATAGAAATAAATATTAATCAACTAATTAAAATTACTGAAGTAGTTAAAACAGGATTGGCTTGTTATAAAAAAGGGTTTCTGTAAAAACAGCATGCGTACGAGAGACCAGGGCCCTATCTTGAGTTTCCCATGTGATCACACATGGCAGGCGTGACACTGGAAATGTGGACCCCACAGTCAGCAGAGCAAACAAGGAGCCTGGCGCTGGCAGAGCTGATACTCTAGTGGAGGTGAGAGGAAAGAACCGGGACAGGGGGATGAAGTATCAAGATAAGAAATATGATAAATGCTAAAGGGACACAAAGGAAAGACACAGTGTGATAAGGGCAGGAATGTTTTGCAATTTGTTGGATCAGGATGGTTAGGATGGACCTCATTAAGAAGGTGATATCTGGAGGTGGGGGGGCGGATAAAGGGGAGCTGATATCAAAGAGTTCAAGAAGAAAGAAAATGGCTTGAAAGTGATGGTGATGGCAATTGTAAAAGTATGCTTGGTATCACTGAATTGTGGATTGTTATAATAGCTGTAAGAGCTCCCAATAAAATTATTAACAGTTACAAAGTCAACAACAACAAAAGAAGGTGAAATTTGAAAAGAGACTTGACAGAAAGGCAGGCTGTGTGGGATTCTGGGAGAAGAGGGTTCTGGCAGAAACTGCACCCGGTGGGAAGATGACGCAATGGCTTGTCTGGCATGTTCCAGAAGCATGGCTGGGCCGGTGGGGTGGTAACAGGGCGCGTGAATGGGAGAAAAATGCGAAGATGGGACAGATAGGAAGAAGGGGCAGGGCAGATTGTGTAGGGCCATGTGGCTCAGTTTAAGGACGTTGGCATTTACTCTAGGTGGAGAAGCAATGCAGGGTTTTGAGTAGAGTGTCAAGGTCTCCCCGAGATTCTAAAAGAATAACTCAGGACCCTATGATGAGAATATACCGCAGAGAACAAGAGTGGAAAGGGGTGTTTGCTTGGGACAATTGTTGAAATATTCCAAGCAGGGAATAATGTGACTCACATTGGGAATGCTCTAGTTTCTTAGTAGCCACTGAACTGGTTCTGACTCATGGAGCCTGCCAAGGCTGAGTAGCTAGAGCCAGGCGTCCTCAAACTATGACCCGCGGGCCACATGTGGCCCACCGAGGACATTTATCTGGCCCGCCGGCTGTTTTTGCCCCATTTGTTTTTTACTTCAAAATAAGATATGTGCAGTGAGCATAGGAATTTGTTCATAGTTTTGTTTTTTTTAAACTATAGTCCAGCCCTCCAATGGGTCTGAGGGACAGTGAACTGGCCCCTGTTTAGAAAGCTTGAGGACCCCTGCATTCTAGCTGGAGGGAGAGAAGACCGGGAAGAAGAGACAATTTGGTAAAAGTCTGGTGACAAAGGGAGGTCCAGGTTGGTAACATGATACACTAGGAAGCAACTTGACAGCAGTGGTTTGCTTTGCTCTTCGGGCTCTATGCGGCCGCCTTGATCTCTGAATTCTCCAAAAAGTAGCCCAAATGTTAAAATATAACTTAGATGATGTCACATATCAGCTCAGAAGTCTACTGCTTCCCATGTATCCCAGCGTGAAAGCCAAAGTGCTGATGAGGTCTATATGGTCCTATAGGATCTAATTCCACACTCATACTTCCAAGTCTTTAATGTCTAATGGACAATCACTCCTCCTGTCACTCACCCAGTCCATGAGTACATGAACATGCCAAGCATGCGCAATGCTCTCTTTTAGGGTCTTAGCACTGTCTGGTCTCTTTACTGAACACCTTTTTGCTAGGTTTCCAGTCCAGGCTGCACTGAAGGCATTGGGGAAAGACGAGGCCCCAGGAATTGATGGAATACCAATTTAAATGTTTCTACAAGCTGCTGAAGCACTGGAAGCATTCACTTTCTATCCTAAGGGATTTGGAAGACAGCTGTAGAGCCAACCAACTGGGAGAGATTCGTATGTGTGCCCATTTCAAAGAAAGGTGACCCAGCAGCGTGCAGAAATTATCCAACAATATCATTAATATCACATGCAAGTACAATTTTGCTCGAGATAATTTTTAAATAGTTACAGCAGTATATCCATCAGGAGCTTCCCGAAATTCCAGCTGAATTCTGAAGCCCGATGGATATCACTGCTGATGTTAAATGGATCTTGGCTGAAAGCGAAGAATACCAGAAAGATATTTACTTGTGTTTTATCAACTATGCAGAGGCATTCGACTGTGAATTATAACAAACTATCTATAATATCGATAAGAACACTTTATTGTGCTCTTGAGGAACCTGTACATAAATCAAGAGGCAGCTGTTCAAACAGAATAAAGGACTAGTAAATGGCTAAGGATTAGAAAAGGTTTGCATCAAGGACGGATTCTTTCACCACACCTATTTAATCTGTATGCTGAGCAAGTCATCAGAGGAGCTGACCCCGTGAAGAACACAGCATCAGGACCGGAGGACGGATTCTTAAAAATCTACGATGTGCAGAGGACACAACTGTGCGTGCTGAAAGGAGGAAGACAACACTTCTGATGAAGATCAAGGACTACAGCCTTCAGTAAGGATTGTACTCAGTGTAATGTAAAGAAAACCCGAATGCTCACAAGCGGACCAATAGACAGCATCATGATAAAGAGAAAGGATTGAAGGTGTGAAAGCTGTCGTTTTGCCTGTATCCACACTCAGTGCTCATGGAAGTAGCAGGCAAGACACTAAATGACACGTTGCCCTGAGTGTATCTATTTTAACCCATCACTGGTCCTTTGCTTGCTTGCTTGTGCAAGAGATGGACTTAAAACACACCCTCCAGTAATCCCATATCATTAATATAACAAAGTCAACTCATGTCCAAATGGGATTATAACCACAGGCAAAGAAGTTAGGATATACAACACATAGTAGAGGTTGGGGAGTGGGTATAATTTAATTAATAACATCTTCTAACATTTCCATCTACTTCACTTACTTATTGTATATTTTGCTTATTTTTCTGCCTGCCCTGTTGTAGTATGCTGTTGTGACGTGCCATTGAGTCAGTTCCACCCCATAATGACCCCATAGTGCACAACAGAACGAAAGCCTGTCCGGTCCTGCTCCACCTTCACAGCTGTTCCTAGGCTGGAGGCCATGGTCACAGCCATCATGTCCATCATCTCAGTGAGGGCCTTCCTCTTTTCACTGCCCCTCCGCTTTTCCAAGCCTGGGCTTCTCCTCCAGGGACTGGTCTCTCCTGACTGACACTATGTCCAAAGTGGGTGAGACAAAGCCTCACTATCCTTGCCTCTGAGGAGCACTCTGGCTTTTCTTCTTCCAACCTAGATGTGTTTGTCCTTTGAGCAGTCCACGGCATTTCGCATTCTCCAGCACCACAATGCGAATGCACCAATTCTTCTTCGGTCTTCCTTATTCACTGCCCAATTCATTGTGCTGCCCGGCTTATGTTGTAATATAAGCTCCATGAAGGCAGATATTTTCATTTTTGTTAATAATAATCCCTATGAATGGGATCCTACTCTCCAGCACCTAACAACAACAACAACAACAAGATTGACTGAGTGTTCACTTGAAAACAGACGCTGTTTTAAGGACTTTGCACATATTAAATCATTTAATCTTCACAATAATTTTATGAGTTGGTTGTTATCATTTTCTCATGATAGAGGAAAACCCAATGCACATAGAGGTCATGTCCAATGTCACACAGTCTCTGAGAGAAAGAGGCAGTATTTTAATCTGGACAATCTAGAATCAGAGTCTGCATGTTCCCATTACTCTCTAAGGCTCTCAGAAGCACCTGTAGTCACAGAATAAAGCCTCAGGGTATCTCTAGATGGATGCTAGACATTATGATGATCAGAGGTGGAAATGGCCTCCTCTTAGCATCATCCCTGTATATATTTAAGAGATTATTCATAATTTTTCCCTTCAATGTCATTGAAGTTCAAGTTTATAAAAATCTGTTGCAAAATGTTAACTTTGTTTTTTCAGTAATAGAGAAAAATAAACCCCATTTTCCCTAGCTTTCATCTATTTTTCACATAACTCCTTCAATAAACTATTTCCCAAATCAAATTTTTTGTTATATTTAGTGCTTTTTCATTACTGGAACAACATGGACAGGGAAGTCTGATACTGGTTCATCATAATACAGAATATACATAAGTCAGAATATATATCCTATTTTGTGGGAAGTATTTTTGATCTTGAAAAAGTCAAAGGTACAATGTACCCAGAAATACATATTTCCATAAAATGGAAATTGGTTCAATTGACCCTCTCAATACTGTTTGGGTGTTTTTATTGCTATACTTGTGGGAGATTCCACATAGATCTTTTCTTCTGTGCTCATCTTCTATGATGATTAAAAATTTAAATAAGCCTGCCAGCCGGCCCGTTTGGCAACTGTCGTGTCTATTAAATAGAGTGCATCGTTAGAGCATTCTAGTCACTGCTAAGTGGAAATAACTTCAAACAAAAAGAGCCTAAATTCCTAGGGGTAAGGAAGTCACACATAATTCAAGTGAAATTTAAGATGCAATGGATTCATTGTGAATTGATAATATTCTTGTAGATAAGAACTCAAGTCTAATTTTAACTTTGTGATTCAAATTTCCTTGACTGTGGAGAATCGTGGCAGCTGATATGTCTCTCTTTGTACCGCGCAAATTTCATGGGCAGGCTCAAAGGGAAAACCCCATTGCCTCAATGACTGGTGGTCTTTGTTACCTACTACTAGTATAACAGAAATGCCTTGCATGGATCACTCGAACAGAAATGGATTCTCCCACAGTTTTCGAGGGTCAAAGTTTGAATTTAATTGTCAGATCTATCAAGCAAAAAGTCTTCTCTCTTGGGGGTTCTAAGGCAGCGCCTTGTCTAATTTCAACCTCTGTGGGCCCTGAGCTCCTTAAAGATATCCAGGTGTCTTGTTAGCAATCTTACCTTGAGCCTAGGAGCTTCTCAGTGTAGCTGCCCTGAGTTCAAAGGACATGTTTCTCCATTTCTTGGTGTTAGTAAGACCCTCTGACCTCTGCTCTCATTTTAATATCTTTAATATTTTGAAAGAGATGGCATTGAAACATGATCTGCTACTGGAGATTGCATTCTGCCTCATTAACATAACTGCCACTAATCCGGACTCATTGACATCAGAGAACTCGGGGTTTGTGACACAGTCATTTTAAAGATCACGAGATGGAGGCCAATACTAAGCGTCGCCTCAGAGAGCATCGTCAGATGCAGTGCCAGAAGATGAGCCCACCAGGCGGACAGTCACCCCAAACGGAACGTGGGGACGGCGGCCTCCTCACAGTAGCGTTGACCTGACTGCCGTGAGTGGAGCACCGCTTTCAGGGCCTCCCTCTACTGATGGCCACACCCAGAGAGAGAAGAAACAGCTGCAAATACATCGATTAACAACTGAAATGTGGAATGTACAAAGTATGAGTCTAGAAAACTTGTAAAAGATCAAAAATGAAATGAACAAAGTGCATACAGATTGATATCCTAGGCATTATGAGCTGACATGGGCTAGTACCGGTCGTTTTGAATCGGGCGATCATATTGTCTACTACGCTAGGAAAACCAAGTACAAGAGGAAAGGCACTGCAGTCAGCATTCATAAGAATTTCTCAAGTTCTGTCCTGAAATACAATTCTGTCAGCAACAGAAGAATATCTCTACACCTGCATGGAAGGCCAGTTAATGCAGACTGTGACTCAATTTTACGCACCAACCAATAACGCCAAAGATGAAGACATTTAAGATTTTAACTAATTTTTAAAGCAGTGGTTCTCAACCTTCCTCATGCTGCGACCCTTTCATACAGTTCCTCATGTTGTGGTGACCCCCCAACCATAACATTATTTTTGTTGCTACTTCATAACTGTCATTTTGCTACTGTTATGAATCAGGTGATCCCTGTGACTCCCAAAGGGGTCATGACCCACAGGTTGAGAACCTCTGTGAAATTGATCAAGAAGATACATTGATAATTACTGGTGATTGGAATAAAAATGTTGGAAACCTAGAGGATATAAATGGGTGGGGGAGATAAAAGGGAGATGATGTCTAGGAGTCCAGACAGGAAAAGTATGTTTGGAGACTGATTATGGAAGCATCGTACAATTCTGTTTGATGTGATTGAGCTAGGGAATGATATGACAGAAGGAAAAACAAACAACCATAGACCAAGGAATAGGTTTTGGGCTTGCGCTAAATCTGAGCTCCTTCTTAAGAACCATTAGTTCTTACATCATGTCCCTGCTTGAAACTCACCCACAGAATGGAACACAGAAGATATGGGTGTTACAGAAAAATGTGGCAAAACATTTAGATAGTGCCCAGTGATCAGATAAAGTAGTGTCTGGCGTCTTAAAGGCTTGTCTCCAAACTAGCAGCCATCTAAGTGAGATGTCAACTAAGTCCACATGGAAGAAGCACACCATCATCAGTCACCAAAGGATTGGATTCCGTATAATCCAAAGTTGAAGGAGGGGTCAGTATCAGAGCCTAAATTGTGAGAATCCGGTGTGCAGAAGGGGGTGGGTGACAGTGGGAGGCCAAGATTCATTTGTGGAACTACCTAGGAAGTAAGCCTCTGAAGAGCTCCCCCTGTCTAAAATTGAAGGATGGGAGGAAAGTGGTCATTAAACAGAGTGCTTTGAGAGGGGAGTATAGAAGATCAAAGACATAAATCTGACCTGAACAGTTAAAACTTTGTCAGTAGATTCCGCCTATGATGCAGGCTAGACATGATCTGGTTTCCAAATTTTCCTGTGTTTTTGGTGTGTATTGTGTGGTTTGGTTTTTGTTTGTTCATGTTAGACTATATCTCAGAGTCTTCTGTCAGGGGAGGTCACCCTGTGTTATGCGCTTTTCCCTTTTTCGGTATATGATCGATTTATAGGGACAGCAAGTAGAATAAGGATTTTGGGGAGAGGAGGGTACAGTGTTGGTGGTGGGGTAAAAGGGAGACAACGTCAAGGAGTCTATAGAGAAAAGGAATGTTTGGAAACTGTGGTCGCAGTTGTACATTTCTACTTGACATCATTGAAATATGGAATGATATGTATTAATTGCCAGCTAATAATCATTTTTTAAAATGCAGGATCCTGGGCCTCCTTACTCAAATATTCTGATTCAATAGACTAGCCCAGATCCTAGGATTTGGATTTCTAAGAGTACAAACGCTAGTGCTCCAAGATATTCGTAGGACAGACTTCTATTGCCTACCGTACAAGTGGATGTTGAGTGATTCTAACTAACAGTGAAGCTATGCATGGAAAGGTTAAGCACCATGCTCCATAGGATTTTCAGTGATAATTTGGAAGTAGATCTTCAGGTCTTTCAAAGTAAAGTTGGCTCTAATAGCTGCGTATGTTAACCCTTTTCACCACTCAGGGGCTCCTCTGATACCTAGTCACTGCTAAGATTATTAGCAGTTTCAGAAGGATTGCTTTGCTGAATGGTCTACATTCTTCAGTGACTAGCACATAAAGAACTAGTCAACATTTAACCATTTCAAGAGGGAGCATATGAGCAAGAACCAATGGTACTGAAGGAAGAAGTCCAAGTTTCACGGAAGGCATTAGCCAAAAACAAGCGTCCAGGAATGAACAAAATACAATTGAAATGTTTCAACCAGCTGACGAAGCACTAGAAGCGCTCACTCATCAAAGCCAAGACATTTGAACGACAGCTTCTTGGCCCACTGATTAGAACAGATCACATTTCTATCCATCCCAAGGAAAAGTGACCCAAAAGAAAGTGCAAATTATAGAACATTATCATTGATATCACATGCTGAAGATCGCCCAACAATGATTGCAGCAGTACATTGACAGTAGCTATGCTATTGAGGTTCAGACCAGCTTCAGAAGAGGACATAGAATAAGGGATATCATTGCTGATGTCAGATGGATCTTGACTGAAAGCAGAGGATACTGGAAATATGTGCATTTGTGTTTTATTGACTATGCAAAAGCGCATGACTATGTGAACCCTAACAAACTGGATAGCCTTGAGAAGAATAGGAGCTCCAGAACACTATGCTCACGGGGAAACTATACCTGGATCAAGAGGCAGTTGTGTATACTCTGGAAAACAATATGGCGATACTTACGACAACTGGGAATGGAAATCCCATGTGATCCAGCAATACTGCTACTAGGCAAATACCCCCGGAGAAATGAGATCCAACACAAGTGGCTGTATGCTCCCCCATATTTATAGCAGCACCGTTCAAAATAACAAGAAACTGGAAGCAACCCAATGCCCAACAGTGGAAAGAATGGATTTAAAAATATATATGGTATGTACACACATTGTAATACTACTTGTCCCTAAAAAAATAGTGATGAAAGCTTGAAGCACCGCCTAACATGGAAGGACCTGGAAACCACTATGCTGAGTGACATTACTCAATCACAAAAGACAAATATTGTATTTAACTACTATAAAGAGAAACACGGATTAAAGAAATCTCATAGACCAATTCCCAAACAAAGGGGTAGAAAGTATGCTTACCGGCCATGAACTGTTAGAACCACCTCAGAGGTAGAATTCCTGGTGGAGTTTGATCAAGTACAATGTAGCCAAGAGGAATTACTGAGAGCTGAAGGTCGAACATGATAGGGGGACAGGAGGAAAATAAAAGGAATTAGAGGAGCATATTGGAGCCTGTGGAGGCCTGTTGGGAACAGGACTTCTAAACGGCAACTATGTCTGGAAGGCTGTGGTCCAAGGCCATTTTTGCTGGCTATAAACGGGGTCTACGGAACCAGAGGGAGCACATGGCTCTTCTTAAAATTGAAGGTGTTTACGCCCGAGATGAAACGGAATTTTATTTAGGCAAGAGGTGTGCTTATGTGTACAAAGCAAAGAACAACACAGTGACTCCTGGCGGCAAACCTAACAAAACCAGAGTCATCTGGGGAAAGGTAACTCGTGCCCATGGAAACAGTGGCATGGTTCGGGCCAAATTCCGGAGCAACCTGCCTGCTAAGGCTATTGGACACAGAATCCATGTGATGCTGTACCCCTCAAGAATTTAAACTTAAAAGTAAATAAATAAAATTGTGCATTAAAAAAAAAAAGGAATTAGAGGAAAGAACTAGGAGGTAAAGGACTTTTATAGAGGTATAAATACAGGCATGTGCATATATAAATATATTTATATGTAAAACTATAGGAATGTAGGTCTATGTACATATATTTATATGTTAAGTGTCAAGGTAGCAGACGGACATTGGGCCTCTACTCAAGTACTCCTCAACACAAGAACACTTTTGTTCTATTAACCTGGCATTCTGTGATGCTCATCTTCCCAACACAATCACTGAAGACAAAATGGGTGCATAAACAAATGTGGTGAAGAAAGCTGATGGTGCTCAGCTATTAAAAGATATAGCACAGTGGTTCTTAACCTTCCTAAAGCCGTGACCCTTTAATACAGTTCCTCATGTTGTGGTGACCCCCCAGCCATAATATTATTTTCATTGCTAATTACAGCTACAGAGCTGTAATTTTGCTACTTTTATGAATTGGGTGACTCCTGTGAAAGGGTCGTTCAACCCCCAAAGGGGTCACGACCCACAGGTTGAGAACTACTGATATAGCATCTGGGGTCTTAAAGACTTGACAATAAACAAGTGGCCATCTAGCTGGGAAGCAACAAAGCCCACATGGAAGAAACACACCAGCCTATGTGATCATGAGGTATCCACAGGATCAGGTATCAGGCTTCAGAAGACCCAAAACAAACAATCATATTGATGCGAGGGGGTGGGGTACAGAATGGAGCCCCAAAGCCCATCTGTAGACAATTGGACATCCCCCTCACAGAAGGAACACAAGAAAGGGACGAGTCAGCCTGGGTGCAATATAGCACCAACGAAACATACAACACTCCTCTAGTTTTTTAATGCTTTAATCCCCCCCACTGTCATGACCCAAGTTCTGCCTTATAAATCTGGCTAGACCAGAGCATGTACACTGGTACATATAAGAGCTCTTGACACATGGAATTCAGGACAGATAAATCCCTCAGAAACAATAATGGGAGTAGCGATACCATGAGGGTAGGGAGAAGGTGGGGGAAAGGGGAAACTGATTGCAATGATCAATGTATAACACACACACACACACACACACACACGCACACACGCAGGGTCATGAACAACAGAAACATGGTGATGGGAGACAGTGGATGGTGTAAGATATGAAAATAATAATTTATAATGTATCAAGAGTTCATGAGGGTTGGAGGGAGAGGGAGGGAGGAAAATAAAATAAGGACCTCTTACCAAGGACTCAAGTAGAAGGAAAATGTTTTGAAAAGGATGATGACAACATATGTACAAATGTGCTTGATACAATTGATGTGTGGATTGTTATAAGAGTTGTAAGAGCCCCCAATAAAATGATTTATTAAATTTTTTTTAACAGCCACCTCAGAAGAGAAGACTGAGCGCACATTGGCTAGGGTCACCCTTCCAAGAAAGGGAAAAGGTAGATCCTCTCCTCGATGCCTACAACATTGAGCCAAGGCTGCAACACGTCACCAAACCCTCCATGGGAATGAACGGAGACTCAGACTGGAAAATCAAGGTTAGACCAGGGTAGGGGAACAGCTACATCTCAGAGAAGGCACTGAGATTTCTGTTGGTAGACATGGTGGGTAAATGGAGAGGAGTAAGCTTACATCGAGAAGGGATGCTAAACAATAATTGTAGGGAACCTAAGGGGAGAAAAGACCTGGTTCTATGTTCCTAGGTAGACACTGAATAAGTTTCTACCCAACACTTGGCTAAGCACACTCTGATGACCCTGGGGTCCTGGCCTTACAGGGAACCTGGCATCCTCCCAGGGCCACTCCAGAAGGACTCGGCGTGGAAGCCCTGCTGCAGGAGCTCATCCTACTTCACATTGACCTGTACTCTTGCTTAGGACGGAAATACCCTGATGGGAGAGGAAGCAAATGATGGGCACACCCCAAGACTGTGGAAATGGCTGTCATTGGACCTTAGGTGGGATCACTGGCTTAGTGGGTGTCCAATGAACAGGGAGCCAGAACCACCAGATATGGCAAAGATCTGCCCTTGTAAAGAATGTTACAGGAAATTTCCCCTACACCAACCCCCATGCTCAATGTAAATAGAGCGCAACCAATTAAGAAATCAAGCTCTACAAAGCAACAACTCATGGATTACAGCTTTCAGTTGAACTATACTTCCATAAACTCCTCTTCTCAACAGAACCTTAAATTCTAGGCCGTTGGATAAATTATTGTTATCAATGCAATAGCCTTATATGCAATGGGGATGATTGATAATGTTTTCTTTCTTTTGGGGGGGGGGTGTTGGGGAGGGGTTTGTTTGTTTGTTGTTGTTGTGTTTTGTTTTTGCCATAATATGATCGCCAAAGGAAATCAGAGTCATTCATAACCCATGACAAGTAAATGGATTGTGGGCTCCCATTTAATTCCAGCCCCAATCCAAGAAGAGCTGGTTCTGGTAACATGGCCCTGCTCCATGCTGGCCTTCATGAAAGCATCACTGAAGATCAGGGTGCTGCAGCAAAGTGCAGTGAAGAAAGCAGGTGGTGCCTGGCTGTCAATTGGAATAATGCCTAGGCTCTTATCGGCTTGTATTCAAATAATGCGTTAGTCTGGGTAAACTAGAGAAACAAATCCACAGACACTCATATGTATGTAAGAGAGAGTTTTATATAAAATAAGTGCGCATTAAGAAAGCATCCCAACCCAGTCCAGTTCAAGCCCACAAGTGCAACATTAGCCCATTTGTCTGACACCCATTTACAAAGTCCTCCTCAACTCGCAAAACACACACAATGACACTAAATGCAGGAGGAAAGCAGAATCAGTGAGTGTGTAAGCATCTCAGCGCTGGCAGGGGTCTCCACACGGCTGCTCCAGCACCCAGGGCTGCATCAGGGTAGGTCCATGTGGCTTCTCCTCAGGGATGTTTCGCAGGAAGTGAGCCTTGCCAGCTGAAGCAGGGAACTAGCTAAGGCAGCTGCACACTGCTCTGACCATCAGAGAACAAGAAACATCTAAATGAAGCATCAACTAAGTCCACACAGAAAAAGCACATCAGCCTGTGTGATCCAAAGATGACGATCACAAAATCCAAATATGATGAAGTGAAAATTATCAGAGTTTAAATTGTGAACACCCAATTTATAGAAGGCTATGGAGGACAGTGGGATCCCAAAATCCACCTGCTGAGAATCTAGTCAGCATAAACCTCTGGAAGATTCCCTCTGGCCACAGACAAGGGGCTCCAATGGCTTTGCTACCAGAAAGAGATTATTGTAAACTTGATTATGTTGGATGGAAACAGTATAATATGATACTTGATTATTTGACCTCCCTTTTGACCCAGAATGAATTTGCTCTAGACTTAAACATTTCTTGCTTGTTCTATGACAGAAATTTCTTCTCTGGCTTTTCAATATTATTGGTGGTCTTTTCTTTCTTACTCTTTATTTTTATTTGTATATTAGTATTATTTTCTTCTTTCTGATTCATTTTGTTTGCTTGTTTCTGTTAGATTTCCTAGTTTATGAAGCACAGGAAAAATGGGTGTTACGGGGTGGGGGAATGGAAGAGCAAAGAACGAATGTGGCAAGGGGTAGAGCACTAGCTCTGATGGTGATGATGTAGATGCAACTCTTTTCAAAAGTGGCTCAACTACGGAAGTGTATGATATGTGAATTTTCTATCAGGAAAACTACTACTGAAAAAACAAAACCCACAGTGGACCAATGGTTACCATGGTTAAAGGAGAATAATTTTTTGGTTAGGGGGTATTGAGTTTATGTTAATGGTGAAATTATTTTGGAAAAGGCTATCAATAATGGTTGTACAACATGAAGGGTAGAATCAGTGACACTGAATTATACATGAGGAAGTTATTGAAATTACTAAGAAAGAAGTTATTGAATTGGAGAATGTTTTGTTGTATATATTTTTGTCACAATTACAAAAATAATAATGAGTACAAGGAAGAAAAAAATGTTCTAAAATTGATGGTGGTAATGATTGTGTAACTCTTCTTGACACGATTGAACTACTGAATTGTGTGATATGTGGGTGAAGTGCCAATAAAATGGTTTAAGAAATAGAGGCAGTTGTGCAAACAGAAGAGAATACTCCATGTTTAAAATCAAGGAAGGTGTGATTCAGGATTGTACCCACTCACCATCGTTAATCAACCTGTATGCTGAGCAAATACTGAGCTAAACTGGCTTATATGATGAAGAATGTGGCCACGAGATTGGAGGCAGGCGTTTTAGCAACTTGCAGAACGCAGATGACACCACCTTGCTTGCTGAAGTGAGGAGGACTCCAAGTCCTTGCTGATGAAGATCAAGATTGCAGCCTTCAGTATGCATGACACACAAGGTAAAGAAAACAAAACTCCTCACAACTGGACCAATAAGTAACGTTATGATAAATCAAAAGATGGAAGTTGTCAAGGACTTCATCTTGCTTGGATCCACAATGAATGCTCAGGGAAGCTGCAGTCAAGAAGTCAAAGGTGGTATAGCATGAGGCACATCTGCCGCACGAGACTTCTTTAGAGCACTGAAGAGCAGGATGTGACTTTGAGGACTAAGGTGCGCCTGACTCAAGCCATGGTCTTCTCCATTGCCTCATCTGCGTGTGAATAAAGACGCCCGAAGAAGAAAAATCAATGCATTTGAATTATGGTGCTGAGGAAGAATACTCACAGTACCATGGACTGCCAAAAGCATCTGTCTGTCCATCTGGCAATGCAGCCAGAATGTTCCTGAGAAGCAAGCAAAGTGTGACTTCATCGCACGTATTTTGGACAGTTGTCCATAGACACCAGACACCAGTAGAGGGGCAGCGAAATAGAGGGAAGCCCTCAATAAAACACTGAACAAAAGAGAAAACCATGTATTGACCCAGTGGCTGGAACAATCGGCTCAAACATAAGCACTCTTGTGAGGCTGGCTCAGGATGAGGGGGTGATTTGTCGCTAGGAGTTGGACCTGCCTCAACAGAACCTGACAACAGCTCACAACACGTCTGCTTGTTGTTGATGGGTGTGGTGGAGTCCACTGTGACTCACGATGGCCATGCCGGACACAGGAGAATTGCATCTGCGGGTTTCCTACGCTGTAATCCTTATGGGAGCACATCGCCAGGTCTTGTCTCCAAAGGGGCCTCCTGGTGGTTCAGTAACACACAAGTTTACTGAAGTTTAACTGGGACCCTTTTGTTACTCACAGGGCTCAGTGACAGCTACAAGCAATGTTTATGTAACCAGAGCTTTCTAGAGAAGCCCCTCAAACCTGTTCTTACCCCTTTTTGTTAGTAAAATGAGCCTTAATTTTCAGTTAGACACTGACTGTCCCAAGAAAGGCCTTCATTTTCCATCCTCTCATCTTGGTAAGACCATGCGATTAAGAACCAGCCGGTGAAATGCAAGCGGAAGTGTGGTGTGTTTCCTCACAGGAACAGAGCGCCGTCATCTTCCCTCCTCCTTGCTTCCTGCATGTGAACTTGGGGCTTGACTTGAGTGGCCATTCTGAACCAAAGCTTGGAAGACACGCTACAAAAGAGCCCGAGTCTCTGACAAACCCACGAAGCCTGCCTCCTGTTGGGCTTGGACGTAGCAGAGAATGAGACCGCTGTCCTGCGTAAGCCACTGTTCTTCGGCGCTTTTCTGCCACAGCTAGCTGGACTAGTCCACCACCTGGTATATGATGGGCTTGAGGCTTAAAACATCTGAATAAGAGGGAGGAGGAAGCAGGGAGGGAGGGAATAAGTGAGGAGCTGATACCAAGGGCACAAGTAGAAAGCAAATGTTTTGAGAATGATGAGGGCAACAAATGCTTGCTACAATGGATGTATCTATGGATTGTGATACAAGTTGTACGAGCCCCGCAAAAATGATTTTAAAAAACCCCAGAAACCTAAATTAACTAATGTGAAAAAAAAGCAAAAATCTGAATAAAAAGCTAGAATTGTAAATTTTACTAACATGCTTGATGGTTCCAAATAAGCAAAGTTTTTCCTCGGTTTTATGGTAGTTATAACTATATTAATTTAGTAAGCCATTATGTTATGGCTCTCATTCTGACGTCCTTGTTAGGAGACAATTCAATAGGATAATATGTCTACTATGACTCCAGCACTCGGATTAGCTTGGCCAAAGCATCACACAAATCCGGGAATATCATGTACGAGGGGGTCTACTCAGGGCAGCATCATGATGTAAATGGTGCTCCCTTGGAGGTGTTCCATACGGTGGCCCTGCTGCCAGGCTGTGTGCCATGGGGGACTCCAGTGTAAGTAGAAGATGTTCTTATTGTTAGGTGCCATCAAGTTGGCTCCAGCCCATAGCTACCCTGTGCACAACAGAACAGAGCAGAGCATGGTCCTGTGCCATCTTGCAGTTGTTCCTACGCCTGAGCCCATTGGTGCAGCCCCTGTCTCAACCCATTGGGTGGAGGGCCTTTCTCTCTTTTCGCTGCCCCTCCACTTTACCAAGTATGATATCTTTCTCCAGGGACTGGTCTCTCCCGACAATATGTCCAAAGTATATGAAATGAAGTAGAAATAGAAAATAGGTTCCATAATTTAAGGCTAACGGTGATTTTATAAGGTTAACCATGCTGTTTAGTTTTTAAGCTATAAGCCAAGTGTCATATTCCTAGGAAAAATCACTCAAGTCTTGATTGCAGATCACATAATTCATTCTGGATAGTTTAAAACAAGGAGCACCAGGAGGTCAGTTGTGAATTTATCCCCTTTCCTGCTGGAGACCTGGGCTTGCTGGCCAGCCAATGCAGCTCATGTGCAGCCACCACGTGTCTGCCAGTGCAGGCTTGCGCATTGCTACGATGCTGAATGGGCTTCAGGCAGCTTACAGACGAAGACGGACTAGGACGAAGGGCCTGCTGAACTCCTTAAGAAAATCAGCAGTGAAACCTAGGGATCACCACAGGCAGAGCCAGAACCCATCCAGGGAAGGGCGCAGGATCAGATCGCATCTTGTTTCATCGTGCCCAGGGTCATTATGACAGCTGACAACAGCAGCAGTTTCAGCATCATGGAATGACTTCCAAGACCAAGCTGGATGGTCCGAGCTCTCCTGTAATGGCTCCAAACCAAACTCGCTGCCATCGAGTCAGTGCTGATAGAGGGTATGTTTCTGAGACGGTAACTGTTTATGGAGCAATCCCTGTGGAACACGGCTGCGGCTGATGAATTGCGTGCTTCCCTTAAAGCTTCCATCCAGGAAGCTCAGTTTTGAAAGGAAATTTAAGTTTTATTGACATATAATTCATGCACCCTACAATTCTGTGTTTAAACATATTAAAAAGAGTAGGGCAATCATCACCACAATACATTTTAGAACTTTTTATTCCTTCTAGTGTTCATGAACACTTCCCTATTCCCCCAACCTCCCCTATTGTAACCCCAAAAACTATTAATCCAGTTACTGTCTCTGTACATTTACTTATCCTGGATTTCATATAAAGAAAACCATACAAACAAAACAAAATAAAAAGACCTCCCCCAATAACAAAATAAAATAGGAAAACTTCACATGAAAAGAAAGCAGAAAATATTAAAACCTAAAACTATTTTAAAACAGGTTAAAAGGAAGAACCAATGATAAGATGTTAAATGTTAATGTAACTACATCCTCATTATTCTTCCTTCCAATGCACGCTGTTTGCTAGCAAGACATGTCCCTGGCTAAGCGCGTCCCTGGTCAATGGTCAGAGGGGATTCACCAGAGGCTTAATCCACATAGGGACCCTGCAAATGGATTTTGGGCTTTCACTATTATCCATAGCCTTCCACAAACGGGTGCTCAGAATTTAAGCTCTAATATTGCTCCTTCCTTCCACCTTGGATTTTATTATTTACAATCCTTGCATTACACAAGGATGTGTGCTCCTCCCTGTGGGTTTAGCTGACACCTCACTTAGATTTGCTTTGAGATAAGACTTAAGATCCCAGATGCTGTTCTTTCTGATAGCTGGGAACTATCAGATTTCTTCATCACAATATGCTGTAAGACTCATATCTCAAGTGATCTCTTCAGGAGGGCAGGTCTAGAGTGGGGCCACGTCAGAAGAATGTTAAGTATTAAGGTAGCAGATGGACATTGGGCCTCTACTCAAGTACTCCCTCAACGCAAGAACACTTTGTTCTAATAACCTGTCATTCCTTGATGCTCAGCTTCCCAACACAATTGCTGAAGACAAAAAAATGGGATAAGCAAATGTGGTGAAGAAAGCTTATGGTGCCTGGCTATTAAAAGATATACTGCCTGGGGTCTTAAAGGCTTCAGGATAAGCAGCGGCCATCTAGCTGAGAAGCAACAAAGTCCACATGGAAGAAGCACATCAGCCTGTGTGATCATGAAGTGTCATTGGGATCAGGTAACAGATATCAAAGACCCAGAATAAAAAAATCCTATCATTGTGAATGAGGGGGAGTGAAGAGTGGCTACCCAAAGCCCCTGTAGACAATTGGACATTCCCTTACAGAAGGGTTGCAGGGAGGAGAAGAGCCAGTCAGGGTGCAGTATAGCAGTGATGAAACATACAACTTTCCTCTAGTTCTTTAATGCATCCTCCCCACCACTATCATGACCCCCAATTCTATCTTACAACTCTGACTAGACCAGAGCATGTACACAAGTACAGATAAGAGCTGGAAGCACAGGGAATCCAGGACAGATAAACCTCTTGGACCAATAATGAGAGTAGTGATGCCAAGAGGGTAAGGGTAAGGTGGTGGGGAAACTCATGATAATGATCTACCTATAACCACCCCCACACACACACAGGGGGACAGACAACAGAAAAGTGGGTGAAGAAAGACATTGGTCAGTGTAATACATGAAAAAATAAGAATAACTTATAAATTATCAAGGGTTCATGAAGGAGGGAGAGTCGGGGAGGGAGGGGAAAAATGAGGAGCCAATACCAAGGGCTCAAGTAGAAAGAAAATGTTTTGAAAATGATCATGGCAACAATGTACAAATGTGCTTGACACAATGGATGGATGGAGGCTAAGAGCTGTATGAGCCCCCAATACAATGATTTTTTAAAAAAAGAACTAGTTGTTGTTGGATCAGGGCTATAATTACAGTGATGTGCCTGCCTGATGCTCCCAATTCTTGTATCACCCCCTGATTTATACCTCTTAATAAACGCTTCAACAGAGGAGGCCTTACCTCAGCAGGGATCTGGTTCTCATGCTGAGGGGAGAAGGGAAGATCCATTAACATCCAACATCATTCTGTGGCACTCCAAACCAACAGCCGTCCCCACAAGGGCGCTCAGTGAAACGGAACGGAAATGCAAATGCAGGAAGCTCACGTTGGTCCACATTTCATTGGTTCAAGCTTGTCACGTGGGCAAGCCTTACTCCAAGGGGACTAGGGAGGGGAGTCCTGCCATATGCCCAGAAACCAGGAAAGGGAAAATACATTCGGTACACAACACTACTGACTTCCCACTTACCTAATCATTGGAAGGCTGAGGCGGGGTGTCTCAGTAGGTCGTCCACATGCAGGTCTCAGAAGAGCACTGCAAAAACGACCTTTCACCATTGCTGTAGCCAGGCCATTGGGATCCAGGCCCCCACTGCCTCAGCCATGTGTCTGAAACACTGTTCCTGTGCTTGCCAGTTGTGCCCTTTCAATACCCTTAAGAGTTAAGAACCAAACACTGGAACTTCTGCTACCCTGTTTCCTCGAAAATAAGACAGTGTCTTATATTAGTTTTTGCTCCCAAAGATGCGCTAGCTCTTATTTTCAGGATATCTTATTTTTCCATGAAGAAGAAGATGGTACACATTTATTGTTGAACAACAAAAAAGGAAATTTATTACCTGTATAATGTACGGTAGTAGTTGTCATCACAAACCAGCATAACCAGACAAACTGTGAATCTTACAGTATCAAGAATTTCTTGTTACTACCATTATTTCCATGTACAACAATCTATGGTACATTTACTCAAAATCTATGGTACATTTACTGGCACTTCCTGTCTGCTCCAGCTGCACTGTGGCCAACAGTGAGCTGCCCAGTGGTACCCGCCGCTACAGTCCAGAGTCCAGAGTTATGGTAGCTTTGGGGGGCCTTATTATCTGGGAGGTCTTATGTTCAGGGAGATCTTATTTTCGGGGGATGCCTTATATTTCAGCGATAGGCAAAACTGTAAGGTCTTATTTTCGGGGGATGTCTTACTTTCGGGGAAACACAGTACCTCTGCTGCAGAGAATCAAAAGTGTCCCTCCACAGGGAGACCTCTCTCCCAATGGTCACTTCCAGTTTCCAGTTTTTGCATAGAGAGCTCTAAGTGGTGGAAGGGGGGTGTATACGAGAGAGCAAGTGATAGGAAAGACGGAGACTCGAACTTCCTGGCCTCTACTGGCCAGTAAGGCAATTTACACGGGGTTTGAAATGAAGTTGGTTACAAGCTTCTCGGTTATCCGCCACACCTTTAGTATTAATTTCTTCTCAGAGCCATTCCTCTACCCATCCTTTCACCAGTTCTTTCAACTGCCATGCATGGAGCACCTCTATTTCTGGGCCCTGTGCTCTCTGATGGCTGCAGGGAGTGTGGACATGACAGGAAAAGAGATGACAATCACCACCTGTTTGAAAATGTTGATATATGAGTTTTCCAGATCATTTCAGCCATCTACACCCCCACATTTGGAAATATGTTTGAAATAACGCCTTGGAAACACATCTTTTACCACAGGCAGCCATTCTTATTTAAAAAAAAAAATCATCCCAAATGAAATAACTTAGAATGTGCAGAAATCAAAAGGTTTGCATATCTGGAAGGGGGAGGTGGCTGTTGCCGCAGCCAAGTACTTGAGTGGGAGTTTGGAAGATAAATGCACTTAGCAGATTAGCTTCTTACAAATGCGATCTGGTGCCTTTAGGGTTTTTCCTTGATAGGCAAGGAAATTAAATAAAGTTCACCTTAATGAGCTGCTGAAACTGCACCAGGGGAGCAAGTTAGGCCTCTTGGTCACTACCCAGAGGCTAGACGTATTCATTTGAGGATGCAAAGATGTTCCTAAATATGAACACACCTGTCCTGGTGAGTAAACCCCCCAACTGCCCAGGCACCATTGGGGTCCTCTGCCCCTCGCCCATTGGAGCACCCGTACCCAGAGCAGCCTCCCCTGCTGTGGAGCCTCCACTGGTGCTCAGCACCTGAGTTAGTTAATTGTGCCAGCCTGGCCAATAATCACACGTGGGTCTGGTTGAAAGGCGGAGGGATAAATGG
>NW_022104341.1:60592162-60610584 GCF_000313985.2 Echinops telfairi | reverse complement strand
GGATGTTTTCATGATGCACCTTTTCTTTACATAAAACTCTCTCTGATACGTGAGTCGCTGTGGATTTGTTTCTCCAAAGTACCTAGACTAATACAGCACCTCAGCAGTGAAGCTTAGCATTCGTTACGTGGGTTTGTTCTCCCTGTGGAGACGAAAAGTTCCTGATTGAAAACTATCCCATCATCTGTTTAATATCTTCTTCTCATTTTGTTATCACAGACCTCTCGTTTTAAGTGCCTTACCCCCATATTCTCCTCCAGCGATCACCTTATCGCTCCTTTTCACGTCCCAGTTACTCCTCTTGAAAGCCTGCTACCTTGACCATTCCAGCCTCACCTTCCTCCCACACATCAGCCCCCTGCTAGACGACTCTTACCCCCACCCCCTTCTACTAAAAGCATCCTTGGTGAGATCATCACATTTGTCCCCAAATCCAAAGAGCACTTTTCTGTCCCTTTTGGTTGGGGCTTCTCAGTAAACACAAAACTGTTGGACCTTTCTTTTCAAAACATGCTTTGGCTTCTAAGACGGCATCATCTTTGGGCTTTCTTCCTGCCTGTTTGGGTAGTTCAGCCCAGTCCCTCTACAGGTGCCACCGAAGGTTTGAAAAGGAACTTGCACTACTGTCTCAGAATTGAAGCCAAACCCCAAAGTGGAAAGCAAGCGGCATATACAAATGGCAATACTCGGGTCAAATGTACCACTCACTAAGTGACAGATCTTGCTCTGCACCTCTTCATTCAGCTAAGGACTCACGAGAGAGAGAACCCTCTCAAAACCAGAGTTGTTGGCTAATTATGGAGTACTGTGTCATGGTTCCCACCCTGTAAGGGACATGCTACCCTACCTCAAGTCAACTGAGAGGGTCAGTATGGAAATACGCAGCGAGATGGTGGGAAATTACTTTCCAGCCGTGAACACTGGCCTCTTACTCTCAAGAGATGCTCACTAAAATACAAAATCCCGAGTCCCCCACTTCCTACTCCAGGCCCGTTCTGTTTTCAGCCAGCCACCATGTTTGGGGGAAAGCCTGACATGGGCATGCGAGACTATGTGATAAATATAAAAGCTGACTGGACAGGTCAGCTTTGGTCAGCTGAGTGAGTGGGAAAGAAAGGGAGAAACCATGGGAGCAACCGGTTTTACCAGGTTTGGAATGCTTCCTCTAGGCTAACTGGGTCATGCGACAGGTGGTGGTCGGGAGACCCAGGTGGAAGACATTCCAGCTCGCTTCTCTGTCTGGTCCTGTGGGTTGCACTTCTTCGCCTTCTTTTGAGTTAGACTCAGCTCTGCCGCGAGCTTTCGCCCTGGAAATGTGGACAGAAGAGAGCTCCCACTTCTGGGTTGAAGCGTGAAGAGCTAACGCAAGGTTTACCAGGCTCTTCTGCTCATTCCTATTGAAGCTGTCGGGTGAGCTAATCACAGGATGGGCTACTTAAGCCCGCCAGCTGTTCCTGGGGAGAAAGTGGAAGCTATTTGCTCTCTTACAGATTTACAGCCTCGGAAACCCTATACAGGGTCAACGGGAGTAGGAGTCAACTCGATGACAGTAAATTTAGGGTTTGTTTATTCCATCGTGACTATATAAGAATGAACCGATATGGCGTCCCCATCAGCTTAGTCCCCTGATGACTATAAGGGACATATGCATGCGTGAGAACAAGTCTCCACTGACAGCAGAACCTATCCTATGCTGACTAATTCAGGCAGGTAGTCTAATCTTGCAAGCATCTCACGCAAGCGGGGCACTAGTTACCCCCGCAGGAAAAGACGCCGCCGAGTCACTGAATTGCCTTTGTGGAGGACCGTGAGCGGTCAGCTGGATAGCGGCCTTTCTGAGTATGAAACAGTGCGCAGCAAGTGTCCACAGATGTTCGGAGGCAATGAGAGACAAGTAAGTGTCTTGAGAGAACTCAAAACACCCCACAGGAGATAGATCCTTTCAACATCTCTCAAAGCATAGGGTGTTAGACAGCCCATTGCGAAAGAAATGTTTTTGCCACCTTCACCAGGAGGGGACCGAGAACCAGAAAGAAATGGGGAGATTGTGGAGCAAACCCAGAAAAGAACAGACAACCCCTGCCCACCCCTTGACTGGCAGCCTGTGCCAGGTTTTCTGGGAGGAAGGGCAAAGCATCTGACCTGGCCTTGAGACGGACACTTTTCATTTAACTCGGTCTGGTGGCTGAGTCTATAAAAAAGGGACAATAGGAAGACTGGGAAGTAACAAAAAAGATGAATGGAATCCACTCAAGGTATTTTTACGGACTGGAAGGGTTTGAACCCCAACGGTGTGAACAGAACGAAGCTATGCGCTGAGTGTTCTCTATCTACGAAGTCCAACCAACGCAATAGACAGGCTCTGCTTCCCCAAAAAGAAACCGACCCATGAAGGGGAATCGTCCTCGGGATTCTGGGCCTCCTGTCAGGCATGCACTGCTTCCCTGCCCTGCCGTCGCTGCAAGCGTCTCTGATGGTGACTTTTCCTGAACCTGTGTCTCAGGCACAGGCCAACGACAACATTGACCAACCTAATGGGCTCCTGGACAGCAGGATTTGGATCGTTTGTCGCAATTCATGCAAACTGGATTCGTGATGAGCCGCCGTGCGCCCTCCCTGTGCTTCCTTTCTCATGCACTGCTCAAGCTACAAATCTGGACTTTTCCCCGTCACTACGCCCTGTCTATGCTGCCTTCTAAAACCTTGCCGTTTCTCCCTATCCCGGCTGGAACGACCTTCGTTGGAAGCATCTTCATCTCTCATGGGAAGTACTAGAGGTCTTCATCTGGATTCTCTGCAGCTAGCCACAGTGCATCCCAATCGATGCTTTTCACTGCAGCTACAAGCAACAAACGTGGGCATCACCATGAGAGGAAGCAAATGTGCATGACGCGCACTCTAGTTGTTGTTATTGTTAGTGGCTGTCAAGTAGGCTTTGACGCACGATGGCCTTATGTATAGGAGAAGAAACATCGCCCTGTCCTGAGTCATCGCGAAGTCTAGTATTAACTGAGCTCATTGCTACAGCTGTTGGGTCCACCCAGCTCATTGAGGGCTTCCTTCATGTTCCCTGGCTCTCTACCAAACAGCCTGTCCTTTTCCAGCAATTGGTCTTTTCTCATAATGTGTCTAAAGTAAGGCCACATCTCCCCATCCTCAATTGTAAGGAGCATCCTTCGTTGGTATTCTTCTAAGACTTATCTGTCGCTTCTTCTGGAATCCCATATGCTGTTCAGTAGGCTTGGCCCATACCAGAGCTTAGAGGCCTCAATTATTCTGGTTTGCTTTTTCACTGTTCAACTTTTACATTCGTAGGAGGGGATTTAAAAAGCCATGCTTTGGGTCAGGCACACCTTAGTCATCAAAGTGACATCTTTGCTTTTAAAAATTGTACAGAGATCTTTTGCAGCAGATTTACCTAATGCAATACCATATTTAAATTTTATTTATTTTTGCCAGTTTGACTTTTTACAGGTGTACAATTTCTTGACAGAAATGATAATAATCGCCTTCGGAAACCTCCTCGAAATCACTGAAGTTTTCCCGTTACTGTTAAACCTTTGTTAAACCCTGCTCCTCCCACCCCTGGTAATTGATTATAAACCTTGGTCTCCATTCAGTTATTTTTCTTGTCCTTTTTTCTGTAAGTGAAGTCATGTAATATATGTCATTCTGTGACTGACTTCACATAACATTTTCAAGCAACATCCATTTGTAGCATTGTGTGAGTCTGGGTTGACTAGAGAAACAAATTCATAGACACTCATCTGTGTATAAGAAAGAGCTTTATATCAAAGAGAAATTGGACATTAAGATAATATCCCAGCCCAGTCCAGATCAAGTCCGTAAGTCTGACATTAGCCCATATGTCCGATACCAATCTATAAATTCCTCATGCAACACATGCAATAGCACCGAATGCAGGAAGATCACAAACCAGTGGGTGGAAAGTTTTGTGGATTCAATGGTGGTGGAAGCATCTCAGTGCTGACGTGGGTCTCCACATGGCTCCTGTAGCTCCAGGGCTCTGGCTGCAACAGAGTAGCTCCATCTGGCTTGTCAACAAAAATGTTTCGGCCTCCGGTTGGCTATTTATCTCCGTAGAGCCTCTTGATGAGGTCATCAAGCTGCAACCTGATTGACAGACTAGACTCCACCCCTTCACAAGTTGAGAGATTATGCAACTGACACAAGCATGTACCAAGACTCCATTTCTCCTACTGATGTGGTAGTGTTCTATTGTCTGTACATACCACATTTAGCTTATCCGTTTATCTGCTCGTGGGAATTTAGGTTGCTTTCACCTTTGGGCTAGTGTGAAGAGTGTTGCAACGAGCACTTCTGGGCAAGTCTCTCTGGGGGAATCTTTGATTGCCAGTCTTTGGGGCACATATCCAGGAGTGGAATTGCTGGGGGCATACGGTAGTTCCATCAGGAGGCCCAGTGCCACGGTAGTTAAGTGCTTGGCTGCTAAGGGAAAAGTTAGCAGTTTGAACCCACCAGCCACGCTGTGGAAACAAGATGTGGCAGTCTGCTTCCGTAGAGACGAAATCCATGCAACCTCTAAGGGAAGTGCTACTCTGTTGGGTCATTAGGAGACAGAATCAACTTGATGACACCAGGTTGTTGTTGTTTTTAATACTAGTTCAATTTTTATTTTTTTAAAGAACACTCACACTGCTGTCCACAATGGCTGGAACATATTACATTTCCACTAACGCTGGGTAAGGGTCCAAATGTTCTGTTGTTTTTATTGTCAGGTGTCATCTAGTCAGTAGACCCATAGCACCTTATGCATAACAAAAATAAACAGTCTGGTCTTGCGTCGTCCTCCCAATTGTTGCTATTGAGCCCATTGGTGCAGTCATTGTGTCAATCCACCTTGTTGAAGGTCTTCCTCCTTCGTTCTGCCCCTCCACTTTACCATGCATGATGTCCTTCTCCTGGGACTGGTCTCATCTGGTAACATGTCCAAAGAATGTATGACGAAGGGTTGTCCTTCCTGCCCCCAAGGAACACTCCGGCTGTACTCCTTTCAAGACAGAAGGATTTGTCCTTTGAACAGTCCATGGTATGTTCAGTATTCGTCTTCAGTACCGCAAGTCAAATGCATCAAGTCTTCTTCGGTCTTCCTTATTCAATGCCCAACTTTCACTTGCATGTGAGGCCCGAGGGAAGACCATGACTTGGATCAGGTGCACCTTTGTCCTCAAAGTAACATCCCTGCTCTTCAATACTCTAAAGAGGTCTGTGCAGCAGATTGACCTAATGTAATATGCCGTTTGATCTCTTGACTGCTGCTTTCATGAACATTGATTGGGATCTAACCAAGACAAAATCCTTGACAACGTCAACCTTTTCTCCATTTATCATGATGTTGCCTATGGGTTGAGTTGTGAGGATTTTGGTCTTCCTTTCATTCAGTTGTAACCCCTACTGAAGGCTATAATCCTTCATCTTCATCAGCAAGTGCTTCAGGTCCTCCTCAGTTTCAACAAGCAAGGTTGTGCCATCTGCGCATGGCGGGTTGTTAGTAATGCTTTCTTTAGTCCTCGTGCTGCTGCATTCTTCTTCGGGTAATCCAGCTTCTCTGATGATTTGCTCAGTATACAGATGGAACAAATACAGGGAGAGGAAACCATCCTGACACACGTCTTTCCTGATTTTAAACCATACAGTACTCCCTTGTTCTGTTCGCACAGCTGCCTCTTGATCCATGTGCAGGTTCCTCAGGAGCACAATGAAGTGTTCTGGAATTCCCATTCTTCTCAAGCTCATCCATAGTTTGTTAGGATCCACACAGGCTAATGCCTTGGCATGGTCAATAAAACACGAGTAAACATCTTTCTGGTTTTCTTTGCTTTGAGCCAAGATCTATCTGACATCAGTAATGGTATCCCTTGTTCCCTGTTCTCTTCTGAATCGGGCCTGAACCTCTGGCAGCTCCCTGTCAATGTGCTGCTGCAATTGTTGTTGGATGATCTTCACAAAGTTTTACTTGCATGTCATATCAGTGATATGACCACCTTTGGAATAAGTACAAATATGCATCTCTTCCTGTCAGTTGGCCTAGAAGCTGACTTCCTCATTGCCTGGCATAGACGAGGGAGTGCTTTCAGGGCTTCATCACCTGGTTGAAACATTTCATTTGGTATTCCATCAATTCCTGGCGCCTTGTTTGTGGCTAATGCTTTCAATACAGCTTGAACTTCTTCCTTCAACATCATTGGTTCCTCCTGAAACGGTGGACTGTCGACTGCTTCTTTTTGGTATCCTGGCTGCATATTCTTTCCATCTTCTTTTGATGCTTCCTGCATCTTTCAATATTTCGTCCACAAAATCTTTCAAGACTGCAACACAAGGCTTGTGTCTTTCTCTGTAGCTCTTTCGGGTCAGGATCTGCTGAGCGGGTTCTTCCTCTGTGGCTTTCTACTCCTAGGCCCTTGCGTATTTCACTGGAAATCTGACTGTGTCTTCTGGAGCTGCCTTCGAAATGTTCTCCTCAGCAAGTTGACTTCACCTTTCCTCCATTTGCTTTAGCTACTCTGTGATTAAGTGCAAGTTTCCTCATCAACGTTTGTTATTTTTTAGTTTGTTTTTATGTTGGCGTTAGCCCTCTTGGTGGGAGTGAAATGATATCTCATTGTGGGTGTGATTTGTGTGCCCTGATGGCTAATGACCCGGAGCATCGTTTCATTTATTTGGAGGCCAATTGCATGGCCCATGGGTGAAATGTCTTTTGAATTGCTTTGCCCATTTTATGATTATATTATTGCTTTTGTTGTCAAACTGTCAGTGTTTCAGATAGAGAAAGGTTATTAGTTTGTTATTATATATAGTTATCTATCTAGATGGCTTCTGAGGATATTCTGCCAGTCAGTAAATTGTCTCCTTTACTTTTTTGGTACAACATTTTAAAAACTTTTTATTATGAAGCAGGTGAAGATGTGCAGAGCAAGTTAGTTTCCCATTCAACAATCCACACAGATTTTGTTTCATGTTGCCGATTGCACTCCGTACAACGGAGTTTCACCTATCCCATTTTCTCCCTGAGTTTCCCATTTCCACGTCCCCTTCTTTCCCTATCTTTCTTGTCTTCGGAGCTTCGTCCTGGGCCAAATGCTGCCCTGTTATCTCAAACACCAATTATTTATGGAGTGCACACTTCCCTTATCTTGTAGATGTCTTGTTCAGCTGAAAATTGTCACAGTAGTGAGTTCACAGCTAGGTGGGTGGGGTAACTAAGGGCTATCACGGCAGGAGTTCCACTAGTCTCTATCTGACCTGTAAACCTGGCTTTTTTTTTTTTAGTTTTGTTTTATATGCCCCACCCACCCAGACTTTCCAGTATGATCCCTTCAGAACAGTGGGTCGTGGGAGCTGGGCGTCATCTCCTGCTCCAGGCCTCGGGGTCGTGGAGCCACAGTTTACAGGATCCATCAGCTCACTGGGCTTCTATTTCTGGGTATCTTTGTCTCTCCTTTGCTCCAGACAGGAAGCAATCAATACACTTTAGATGCCACACAAAAGCCTTTAAGACCTGAGTGACTACTCACCAAAGCAGGATGTATTGTCTTTGAGGACTATCTTCTGCCAGTTGACCTTGGTGTCTCCCAAGACCATGGTCCTGAGCAACCAGGCCCTGTGACTCATTCCCTCCAAGTATTTGATGGTGGCTAATAAGTTTTCATAACTTTTACCTCTTTATGCTCGACTATATCATGGATATATTTGTAGCATAAGTGAATACACATGTTAAAATATCTTTTGTCAAACATACCTATTTCTGAGCATAGTCGTATCCTCCTCCCACACCTGTTCAGCTTGTGTGTCTATCTATGCATCCACGCATAGGTTATTATTACTATTATGCTTCGCAAACTCAGTCAATCTTATCAAGATAAATATTTAATATCACCATTGTTATAAGGAAAAACAAAGAAGAAGAAATGCGGTTTATACGTCAATAGACAAGATTTTGATGACTGCCCCAAAAATGGAAGATTTAACACACATACACAGAAAAAGAATAAATAAAAAATTTTTAAATAAAATTAAAATGGCTTCATGAAAGCAAACAAGCAAAGAAACCCAAATCCCCCAGCTTCCTCGTCCGAAAAGAGGAGGAAAAGTTAAAGTGAAGGGAACTTGTTGTCTGTAATGACACACATGTTCATTTGAAACAGAAAAGTCACTATTAGTACCATTATTGCACAACTGTGTACATAATAATATTTAACTCCGTTGCCTTCAATCCTTACGTCTTCCTTTACCCTCAAAATTGCTTGCTGACACTTCCATTTTTGTAAATTGCCTTTCCCTTTACCCAAGAACTTAAGTGTCTGCCCTCTAGTTTAGTGCACAGTGATGTACTCTCCTTTCCCTTCCCATCATTGGTTACCGTCAAAGAATGTTTCTTTTGGTGTGGAAACCTTTCCCTGGTTTTCCATAATGGTCCTCTTCTGACTGATTTCACTCAGCATACTGTCCTCCAGGTTCCTCCGCGTCTCCAGGTTACCCAGACTCACCTTTGATCTTTACCGTTGCATGGTATATTCCATTGCGCATTTGTTGACCCAGTCTTCGGTCAGCGGGGTAAAGTCTTTTGATGAACAAACGTTTTCAATGTTTATGAGGTCCCATTTATTTACTCTGTCTTCTGCTGTTTGTGCTTTGTTATTGCAGTAGACAGTCCAATGCTGAAAGCGAGGCCTAGCATCACTGGTCATACGTTTCTTCCAAGAATTGTACAGTTTTAGTATGTACATTTAGTTTCTTGATCCGTTTTGAAATTGTGTATGGTGTGAGGCAAGGAGTCTGTTTCATGTGTTTTGCATGTGGGAGTCCAGTTTTCCTAGCACCATTTGTTGAAGAGACTCTTCTTTCCCCAAAGAATAGGCTTAGCATTTGTCATGGTTTCAATTATGCAACCTCCCCCCCGACAAAAAATGTGTATGTGTCAACTTGGCTGTGCTGTAATTGTCAGTGCATTGGAAGTTATGTAATCACATAATCGCCCCCCATGATGTGATCAGCTCATCTGTTGTAAGAGGATTCCGGTGTGATGCACCATCGCTACTCAGGCCACAGCCATGATCCAGGCCAGGAACACTTCCCGCGTGTAACCTGCATCAGCCTGTGTCCGACAAGAGCTCTGGCAGGAAGAAAGCAAGCAGAGAAAACTGTCTGTGGTGAAGTGAAGTTGCTTCACCCTGGCTCTGCTCTCCATGCCTTTTGGGAGTTCTGGTGATGTCGTGGGTTTTACAATAGGCTGCTAACTGCAAGGTCAGCACAGCAAACCCACCAGCTGCTCCTCAGAACAAAGACGAGACTTTTTGCTCTTGTAAAAACTGACAGCCTCAGAAACCCACATGGGGCCATTCTACCCTGTCCAAAGGGTTGTGGGGGGTTTTGTAGGGGGTGGTGGTGAGATTCATGACTTTGTAACTTCCACCAAATGATCATGCAAACGAGGTGTGTGGGACACTACTAGAGAGAGTGTCTGGCCAGTGCAACGAATGACTGAACTCAAGAGAGAAGCCCAGTGCCGTGGCAGGGATGACTGGTGTCAGAATCAGGTGAGGAGGACAGAGGCTGGAGACAAGTATCTATTATACTAGTACCGGGCTGTTTGGATACTGTCGTTATGTAATATGTTTTAAAATCAGAAAGTCATTTAATTTCTTCACTGCATATTGGCTGTTGATCCAAGTAGAATGAAATCATCGATCACATCAGCTTCTTCTCCATTTATCATGATGTTGTCTATTGGCCCATATGTGAAGATTTTTGTTTTCTTTATGCGCTTCAGATTGAAAGCTCTGGTTTTTTACCTTCAATTTTCAACAAGCAAGGTTTTCTCATCTACATATATCAGGTAGTTAATGAGTCTTTCTCCAATATCAATGCTACATTTTTTTCTTCATATAGTTAAGCTTCAAAGATATATAGATTGAATAAATCAACTAAAAGAATATGCCTTTTCTAAACTTCAACCACTATCCCCATGCTTTGTTGGAATGATTGGTCTTCCATCTATGTCTATGTTCTACATGAGCAAAATTATGATTTTTTCAGTTACTATTCTTTGTAATATTATCCACACAATTAAATTGGTTTGCATATACTTGTTAATGAAAGACAGTAACCACATTTCTGATGTTCTCTGCTTTTTGTCAAGATCCATCTAACATCGGCAATGATATCCATTGCACCTTGTTCTCTCTTTTTTTTTTTTTAATCATTTTATTAGGGGCTCATACAACTCTTATCACAATCCATACACACATCAACTGTGTAAAGCACATTTGTACATTCATTGCCCTAATCATTCTCAAAACATTTCCTCTCCACTTAAACCCCTGGCATTAGGTCCTCGTTTTTCCCCTCCCTCCCCGCTCCTCCTCCCTCATGAGCCCTTGATAGTTTATAAATTGTTATTTTGTCATATCTTGCCCTGTCCGACGTCTCCCCTCACCCACTTTTCTGTTGTCCGTCCCCCAGGGAGGAGGTCACATGTAGTTCCCTGCAATCGGTTCCCCTGTTCTCTTTTAAATCCAAGTTCTGGCAGCTTCCTGTTGATGTACAGCTGTAGCCACTTTACAACTATCTTCAGCAAAATTCTGCTAGCACGTGATATTAATGTTATTGTTCAGGATTTTTTCCCTTCAATTTGTTGGCCAGGTATCTGTCTTCCAAATTTCTTGACAAAGACAAATAAGCACTTACAGTGTTGCGTCTGTTTGTTGAAGAATCTCAACTGGCATTCTGCCGATTCCCAGACCCTTGTTTATTAGGGCTGGTGTAAACTTCTGAAGCTTCTGAGCATTGCAGACCTATCATATAGATCTATACATTATATACATAAGTATCTATATATGTATATATATGTGTGTGTGTGTGTGTGTGTGTGTATATATATATATATATATATATATATATCCCCTGCAAATTCAAGCATTCCTACAGGGGCTGCAACAATAGACTCACACGTGAAAACAATTATGAGGATGGCAGAGGAGCAGGCAGTGTTTCATTTTGTTCTCTATAGATTTGCTGAGTCAGACCAAGTTCATGGCACCTAACAACGACCATGTCCATTATTCTGTCCATTACCATCAAAGCAATGTCCACGACCACCAAGGCAATTCTAACTCATAGTAGATAGATTCGGTGCTATTTACTGTATTTTTCACCTGACATTATCACTTCTTGGAAAGAAGTTTTGATTAAAAGACAGTAAATCTTACTTTGCTACAGGCTTTTGTGAATTCATTTGGGTTACAAATTGGTATCTTGCTGACTGATTGCTCTTCCTGCCCCTACCAATCCCCAAAGCATCACGATTCTCCAGAGAAGCAGAGCACAGAAGACAGCGGTGGTTAGAATGGAGCAGGTCAGTGATAACGTCTAACAATCTTGAAACTTCAGCAACTCGTACTGTGTTATTATTAGTTCCTATTCACATCTAAGTTGTAGTAAACTCTGTAGAAAAATTCTGTTCCACATAGTCACTCGACGATCCAGGCTGTGGAAGGTTCATCATCCGGAATGTGGCTGGTCACATTGTCAAGGGGAGAAAGAATGAAAATTCACACAGAGGCTTTCAGTACCACATTCAAGAATGGACACACTGCTACATGGCCCAGATTAAAAACAGGGTCACTGTGCTGCATAGCCAACCCTATCTATTAAAAAAGGAAAGTAAAACTGGATATTGGTGAACATTAGTAATGCCTACTACCTTGTCAATAATGACCTTTTTTAATACTCTCCACTTCCAAGGATAGGTAAAATTTTGTTTTTATTACATTATACATTCTCTGTAGATTCTCTTTCATATCAGTCAGTACATATTATTTGATTGCTTGTTCAACAGTTGTCTTATTTATTAGATTTCCTCATCTGGCTAACGCTTACTTCCTCTATAGTCTCACTTCAAACTACCTCCAATGTAGTTACTCTTGGCTGTATAGTAATAAGAAATATATATAATGTGAATCACTACTATCAAAGGAGTTTTCCTTTAAAAAATTCCCCCCAAAAGGAACTAGGATTCCTTGGAAGGTACAGGGTACCAGATCCTAGAGAGGGACAAAGTAAGAAGAACCCGAAACATATTCTTATAAAAATTGAGACATTTTCAGAATACCCAAATAAATATTACAAACTGAGAGTTCTCGCTTGAAAGGATTAGCTACTGGACAAAACATAATGAACCTGGATCAACACATCTGGGAATAAACAATAGTGATAGTCACATGGCAGGATGAATGTAAATAAAGTCGCTACATTGTGCATGTAAAAATGGCAAATGTTTTGTTATATATACACTTAACACAATTTTTTTAAATGATTGCAAAAAAATGTGGTGAGGATTTAGAGAAATTGGAACCCTTGTTCATTGCTGTTGGCAATGGAAAATGGTGCAGCTACCAAGAAAAACAATTTTACAGTTTCTCAAAAAGTTAAAAAAAAAAAAAAAGAATTACCATATGGCCCAGCCTGAAAATAGGACTCAAGCATATATTTGTGCACCAGTGTTCATAGCAGAATTATTCACAATAGCCAAAAGATAGAAAAAACATCAAGTGTTCATAAACAGATGAATAAACAAATTATGATGTGTGTATTACACACTTATACAATACAAAGTTATTCAGCCATAGAAGGGAATAGGTTCTCTTACATGCAGTAACATGGGTGAACCTTAAAAGCCTTATGCTAAGTGGAATAACCCAGGCACAGAAGAGTAAATATTTTATGAAATCATGCATATGAAATGCATCATTATTTTTTTAAATGCCTTCAAGTTGCGTCTGACTCTTGGTGACCCTATCTGTATGCAACAGAACACGGCGCTCCCTGTCTGTTACTGCCCCATCCTCACCATCATCTTCGTCTTCCTCATTCATTGTCCAGCTTCCGTATGCATACAAGGTGGTTGAAAATGCCGTGGCTCAACTCAGGCGCTCATGTCTTCAGGTCTCTAGAGAGTAGGCAAATTTGCAGATCCAAGAAGCAGATTAAAGAGTACCAGGAACTGGAGGGGAAACAAGGGAGAGTTCCTGCCTAATAGGTGTAGAGTTTCCGTTTGGAATGATGAAAGACCTTTTTTGCAATAGTGAAGATATAATATTGTTAATGTAATTAAACCACAACAGACTCACTGCCATCGAGGCCACTGTGGCTCATCGAGACTCTGTAGGGCAGGGTAGAAGTGCCCGTTGAATTTCCGAGGCTGTAAAGCTTTCCGGGAGCAGAAAACCTCATCTTCCTCTGAGAAGAGCCTGCAGGGTCCAAACTGCTGATCTGGGGGTTAGTGACCCAACGCGAGACCCGCTCTGCCACACAGACTCCATTAATGTAATGAATCCCATTGAATGATACACTTAAAAATAGTTGGAATGGCAAGTATGTTATATATATTTTAAAACAACAAAGAAAAATGGATTTTAGTAATTGGGAAATATTGAATCTGTCAACGAAGTCCATGATAACTTTAAACAACAGAAACCATTTTAAAGTATCCAGAAGATGATTTGGGATTAAAACATAGTTATTTAGTCAATGAATGAGTTCATTTTGAGCTATATGGGTAAATAAATGAAGTGAATTTTGATACAAAAAGAAAATTCTCATTTACATCTAAATTTATATTATAGGCAATATACAAAGGCAACTTGGGGAATATGTTAATTCATCGTGTAAAAAAATCAATGTCCTATATCAGACATCATTAAAATAGATTTAAGCAATACCAGAGAGAAGTTCCTGACTGTTCTCGTTGTTAAATTCTAGAGTGAAGTTTTGGACATTTTTCCTGGAGAGCTTTTTGTTCGGAATTGTTTATGTACAATTTTGCCTAGAGGCCAAAGACTACAGCAGAGATGTCTTTCCAAAACGCCTTCGGGCACTTCGTCTGGAAGGCTGTCCTTGGGAGGCAGTTACAAATAAAGTTACACTGCAGTAGAATCAATTCAGTGGGAGCTTGGATGAAATTTGTGAGTGGACACTGCGTTAAACAGAATATTTCTAATTTCATTAAATGTGCATTTGTACCAAAGATATAACTTCCTTTTTATGGGCACCTGGAAAATGTCAACAATATGTATAAAATTAGCACAAAGCTAGTTTACTCGGGTTTTCTTTGTCACACCTTATCTGGGAATCTTTTCTGTGTGAGAAATAAATTCACCAGCTGAAAAGTATATGAAGAAAAAGATCTGTAATCATGCAAGAACTATTCTGGCATAGTTTCACTTCAAAGGTTGGATTTCTATCACTGGGTGAACAAAAGCAAAGTGCTGCCCATAAATGGACAATTGAATGCAAAAGCAAAAAGGGTAATGGAATATTACTACCGAAAAAGAAATGGAAGAGTTGGCAAGAGAATTGGGATATTATACAGTGAAATGGAAAGATGTAAAATTAGCTGTAAACAGAGACAGTTGTAGGAACATTCCTGGTGAGTGGGCAGCCGAAATGCTAATGACTCTACAAGAAGTCCAGGCTTTGACTCCAAAACCCTCAGAGTTTAGATCCAGCAATATATTTGGCAAAGTGTGGGGGAGACTTTGCTTAAAAATCCACACCTCAGTTGGCTCATAAAGGTTTTTGAAATGCAGAGTCTGAGAAGGAAGAATTAGTGTTGTTTTTTTAAACTGTCTAAATGAGAGCAGATAATTTATGGATTGAGGATATGAAACATCTGTTAGCTTGGATTCAAAAGCAATGATTCATCCAAGGACGTAAATCTACTGTGAGTCAGTAATAATGGAGACATTGGTTGTCAATGGTAGAATTCTCATGTTCCATGCAGGAGATCTGAATTTGCTCCCCAAACAATACACTTCATGTGCAGCCAGGGCTTTTCTGTCAGCGATGGTTTGCATGCTTTGATGCGGAACAGGTTTCAGCAAGGTTTCCAGAAAGGCCTGATGACGTTCTTCCAAAAATAAGCCAATGAGAATCCTGGGGCTCATAATGGTCTGACTCACAACGGTCATGAGGATTGCAATGTCTTAATTAATATTCACTATTCTACCTCTCTAGTTTCTAAAATTCTCTACTTCTCTACTTGATCTCTCTGGGTTCTAATACTCATCACAATGGCTACACAGAAATCCACAAACTTCATGGTTAAAAGGTTTATTAAGGATGCCAACAAGGAGCCAATATCAAGAGCTCAAGTAGAAAGAAAATGTTTTGAAAATGATGATGGCAACAAATGTACAAATGTGCTTGACACAATGTATGGATTGTGATAAGGGCTATAAGAGCCTCCAATAAAATGATTGGGGGGGGGGGAAGAACTCACATTTAAGGGGGTTACTAGAGAATTAACAGGTTACAAGTCGGGGTCAGTGAACAAATACAGTCTTTGATCCATAGCAACACCTCTCCTCAGCCCTGAGCCAAGGCTCTTTCTAGTTCTCAGCCTCTCAGCTACAATAGTCCCTTAGTTTCTGTCTCATGGGTCAAGAAGCCAGCCCATAGCTCTACTTCAGTCTCATCGTGTGCACACTGCACCTCTGTCTGTCTCCTGGTCTCCTTGTTTCAAGCTTTGGTCTCACTTGGCTCCTTTCCTCTGTCCCATAGTCTCCTTGCCACAACCTCCGGTGCCTATGGTCTCGCCCTCCTCCACTGCAGACAGAGATCTTGAACATGCTCCACTGTTGGCCCTTCTGCCTTGATGGTGCTGGGATTCTGTCTTCCAGCTTCTCAGATGGCTCTGACCCAGAGCAATGGCTTCGATGGAGGGGTGGTCTGTCTGTCAGCGCACCATGCACCCAAGGAAACAAAAGTGGTGACTTGGTACACCGCATGCTAAGATGGAAACTCGGTAATCCCACTTTAACCCTGTCACAAAGAACCCCGTCCACAATGGACTCACAACCACAGGCAGAGAGACTAGAATTTGCAATACATCATGGAAGGCTAGAAGGGTCATGTTAATTGACTATGTCTCACAAACAAGACCAAAAAAAATTCTTATTATTGTTTCCACATTTGTAGCTGAAAATTATAGATGGGGTAATTATCAAGATGTTTCAAATGAATTGGAACAATCAGAAACACAAGCACCAAACATGAGAGCCTCAACCAGAAGTTACTGAGTTATGTGCCCAGAGGTTTCAGCCCAAAGGCATTCAGCTCCACTTCCATAGGTCAGCAAACCCAACCTCCTGAAGTAAGTGCCCAGAAGCACCCTACTCCAATAAGCCTCAACCCAAAGACATTTATGGCTCAACTTCTGTGGATCAATGAACCCAACTTCCTGAACCAATGAGATGCCTCATTCCAGTGAGTCTCAGCCTAAAGGCGCTCAGCTCCTCTTTCTGGGTCAGCAAGTCCAACTTCCCAATTAAGTGAGCAGAGACACACCAGTCCTCAAGCCAGCTCCTGCACAGAAGCGCTCCTCTTAGCTTGCTCCAATGGGTTGGGAAGTCTGTCACTCTGTTCCATGCTCCGTTTCCTGGTTCTGCTGCTGCTCCACTGCTGGCATAGCCGTCATCTGGATCTAGGAGGTTCACTGCAAAGGGATTGTGGGCCCAGAAGATGCATTCCACTCTTGGCTATTGATGGTAACAAGATCCTTGCTCCTGCTTCTCAGAGGGCTCATTTATAGGCTCACGATGGCACTCCAAGAATCCTGCTTGCGATTACTCACAGATAAATACTAGCAATATCTTCCCCAACTTGTTAGCAGGTCCATGCAGGGAAAGGTGATTTGGTGGGAGTTAGAGATTTGGGCTGGAAGAGCCCCGTTCAATAACCCATTGTTTTGGTCAGGATGGTAAAGGACTGGCCAGCATTCATTTCACATGGAGTCATGAATCCTGTCTGACTCTATAGTAGCTGACAATAGCTATCAACATATTAGGATATTAGGAATGAGCTATCTTGACATGGTTTTAAAATGTGTGTTTGAAAACTGGTTTCCAGTGGATTCACAAATACATCCTGGAAATGTGCAAGAGGCTAAGGACTAAAGGGATACAACTAAGGCTGATTATCTAAGATGACAGAAGGATGAACAGGTAGGGAGCCTTCAGACCTCTGGGAAAGGAGAGAGAAAAGGAAAGAGGATTTTGTATAATGGGTCTGAGATTCAAGTACAGCTAGGCTGGTGGCAAGTGCTCCAGCAGAGTGTCCATTAGAGCAGTCCTGTGGCGGGGGGGGGGGGGGGGGGGGGGGGAACTGCCCCACTCTAGTACTCTTGCTGTGGGAGCCTTCTGGGGCAAGTGTGGCCTCATAATGAATGCTGTGTTGAGTCAGAAAATGCAGCAACTGGAAGAACTCAGCCAAATATCTTCTTCACAGCAGGATCTCTTGAAGGGAGAGCCGCGGGCCACACCTGCCTGGCCCACAGTCCACCCCTTGACGCACAGAGATACACTTCTTCCCACCCATTAGGAAAGGGGCAACTCCATGCAGGAAGGAAAACTTTCCAGAAGTGAGGTAAACTAGATGCTGCTGATGCTAGTCTCAGAGCCGTGACAGGAATTCATTGTGTCTATTTTCCACTGTTTTTTCTAAATTCTTACTAACCTCACTATCACTTCTGCTTTCCTGGTGCAAAGACCCAACTCTTCATGCTTGACAGGTCTGACCCTTTCACAGGTCTCTGCTGTATGTCATGATTATAATTGGAAAAGGGAGGACCAAGAGGTCCCATGTAGATCACATTGTGGAAATACAGCCCCATGTTCTCTTCATCCTGTGAATCTATCACCCTTGTTAGAATAGAGTATTTCTATTCTACCTGGTTGGTTACTAAATATAAAGATTTCAAAGCATCATGCGTCATAATGGCGTTGATGGTACTGAGGCAGTAAGCACAGTTTGTTGTTAAATGTGGCCTTTGCTACCCTCCTCACAATGTGCACCCCGTAAAGGATAAGAGCTCAGAGTTGTGAATATAGGAAGCAAAAAACCCTACTGTGAGTCATTAGATGGGATGGTAACTCAGCTACAATTGCTTCTCCCTTTTGAATCCCATACCCATTTGACGACCCAGTGCCAAGGAGAGGTGTCTGTGATTCAGTGCATCCACTGTGTCCTGAAGGAGGGCATGATATCCTTACAGAGTACACCCACTTCTCACTTATCTCACATTCCCAAGACCAAGTTGTTATGCGAAACTGGAGGATAACTATATCAGATCCCAAAATTGAGGATGACTACTTCATTACATAATTTGCAAACCACTGAGAATCAAGTTATCCATTTACCCAGCATTACTTAACCATCACAGCCAGCATTACTTTTGCCTCGAGTCGTGGCATTTATTACTGCCAGACATACATCAGTAATGCATACATGCAGCCAGACATACATCAGCAATGCACACATGCAGCCAGACATACATCAGTAATGCACACATGCAGCCAGACATACATCAGTAATGCACACATGCA
>NW_022104341.1:60580586-60591417 GCF_000313985.2 Echinops telfairi | reverse complement strand
ACAATTGATGTGTGTATGGATTGGGATAACAGTTGTATGAGCCCCTAATAAAATGTTAAAAAAAAAAAAAAAAGAGATGATCGGATCCTGTGGTCAGCAGCCCATCCTTGCCCCTCCTTTACTGTGAAGTCTGGAATTCCATGCCTCTGAGTCAGGCATTCTGTAAACTCCTGGTTAGTGAATGGTGCCAGCTGAGTTCCTGAGGCAGAAAAGGGAAACTCGATTTAGGACAGGTATTTACTGCCATGAGAATGATTGGCCGACCTTTCTAGGTCAGAAACATTCAGTGTAAAGATGCACCAAATGCTTGTTGTCTCCTTGAGAGACTGCCATCCCAGGTGTGAGTGTGGGTCTCTGTGGTTGGTGGAGTAGATACTCTGAGGCAGCGGCGGATATGTTGGCCACAGTCAGCAGCATTTGTGGAGGAGGGTTGAGGCAGAGATTCAGTCTTTATCACGATCGCCATTCTGTCCATGTGCACTTTGTGCCCTTTCTGAGGTGGCTGGTGAGGACAGCTGGCTCACATCAACTACCCGAGGTATTATGAGTATTTGGTGTTTCAATGTCTCTTCCACCGTGGATGTTCTCTAGTAGAGATAACATGTAATATGACAATCTTTGCACTTCGTGATGATTCTCATTTGTCCATCTACATGCCTTGTCCTCTACATACTTAGTGGTCATAGTTTCTAGGATACAATACTGTTTTGGATTCACTTGTGATTGGGAGAGGGGTGCTTTGGAACACTTCCACTTGACCTTCTCTAATCTGATGGCTCTTCCTCCATTAGTTAGGACTTAAGCACATCCAAGTTTCACATATATTTTTTTTAAACATTTTATTAGGGGCTCATATAACTGTTACCGCAATCCATACACACATCAATTGTGTAAAGCGCATTTGTACATCATTCTCAAAACATTTTCTCTCCACTTAAACCCCCGACATTAGGTCCTCAATTTCACATATGTTAATACCACTTTTATACTTGACACTGGGTGAAATGACCACCAACTGGCTCCACGGACTCCACGGTCACTGTAAACTGGAGTTGAACCAGGCTTCACTTATCACTGGGCCCCAGTGTCCCCACTCTACTGGGGCCATAACAACACTCTAGGTCAGTGTTTCTCAACCTTCCTAATGTCACGCCCTTTAACACAGCTCCTCATGTTGTGGTGACCGCCCCCAACCATAAATTTATTTTTGTTGCTACTTCATAACTGTAATTTTGCTACTGTTATGAATTGGGTGACCCCTGTGAAAGGGTCGTTTGGCCCCAGAGGGTTTGCGACCCACAGGTTGAGAACCGCTGCTCTAGGTCCTCAGGTATCAAGTCAGCCCAGGTGTCCCATAGTCCCTACGTATTGTGCAAATTCCCCTTTCTCCAGTCACCTGAGTAAATGCCTGTAGCTCCCTTTTGGGTAGAACTGGGAAAATAATTACAGCTCATGCTAATGGAAGGGGAATCGTAGCCCATGAGCTGCAGTAGATGTTAAAGGTAATTATTCAATTACTGGAATCATCATTAAAAGAATACTTTAGGTTTGATATCATGTGTTAAATGTTTCTAGGTTGTACAGATAGTTTGTGCTCAACTGCAGGACCCACCCCAGGACCCCCAAAGAAAAGGCGGGGCGATGTGTTCCTGTAAAGAATACAGCCGAGAAAGCCCCAAGGGGCAGCTCCGCACAAGCAGTGTCCATGAGGAGGAATCACCCAACAGCAGTGTCCACGGCAATGTGCGCTAGAGCAGAGGCGGGCGTCCCTTAGGGTCTAGTTGTAGAATATTTTCAACATTATTTGTAAAATGTATGCTTAAATGGTTCATTCTGTGCAGAAACTTTAGCATCTCAAAAGACAGTCCCCTCCCATGTCCTCAGTGCCATTCATTGGATTCCAACTCAAATCGGCCCGATGAACTACAAGCCTATGACCTTTCACCATTCATGCTGCCAGCCCCATGGTTCATCTATAATTTTTTCATCTATAATTTTTAGATATCATTTTGCCACTTTAAAATGATGTTTTGAATAGGAAGTGTACAATTTCAGATTTCCACAATTCAAGAAACAAAACCTAAATTTCAATCTTACAGAGTATTATTCTTTCTTGTATTGTTTATAAGGTTCAGGGCAACTGTTTGTAGTTTGCATATTTATAATTTTCACAATGAAGTTCATGATCTTATAACTTAAAGATCCTGAATTCTAGTAGAGAGCTTAAAATATTGTAAAAACCATTTTGATTCAAACAAAAGGAAAGTCTAGGAAGAATAATGTTAAGGGTGGGTTCAAAAAGCTCATAGAAAAATGGAATTAAAAGAGAATCAGTTTTTCATGAAATTCTCAAAACCTCTTCATATTTACAGTTGCATTTAAATTAAGAATAGTCACTATTTAGTTGTAGTGTGTTAGGCTGGGTTAGCTACTGAACTTTATATCAAGAAGACATCCTCCCCCACCCCCACAAAAAGCCCCTCCCTGCTGTCAAGTCAATTCTGGTGCATGCAGACTCTACAGGACAGAGTAGAGCTATTCCTGTGGGGTTTTGAGCCTGTAAAAATTTTTAAATCATTTTATTGAGGGCTTTTACAGCTCTTATCACAATCCATACACCCCTTGTGTCAAGCACATTTGTACATTTGTTGCCACCATCATTTTCAAAACATTTTCTTTCTACTTGAGCCCTTGATATCAGCTCATTTTCCCCCTCCCCACCCTCCCTCCCTCATGATCCCTTGATAATGTATAAATTCTTATTTATTTCATGTCCTACACCGACCACTGTCTCCCTTCATCAACTTTTCTGTTGTCCGTCCCCCTGGGAAGGGACTATATAGCAATCATTGTGATCAGTTTCCCTTTCTCCCCCAACCTTCCCCTCCCCCTCCTGGTATTGCTACTCTCATTATTGGTCCTGAGGGTATATCTGTCCTGGATTCCCTGTGTTTCCAGCTCTAGTCTGTATCAGTGTACATGTTCTGATCTAGCCATATTTACAAGGTAGAATTGGGGTCATGACAGTAAGGGGGACGCATTAAAGAACTAGAAGAAAGTTGTATGTTTCATCGGTGCTATATTGCACCCTGGCTGGCTCATCTCTTCCATGTGGTCCTTCTAAGGGGATATCTAATTGTTTACAGATGGGCTTTGGGTCTGCACTCTGCCCTCTCCCCCATTCACATTGATATGATTTTTTGTTTGGGGTCTTTGATGTCTGATACCTGATCCCTTCGACACCTCGTGATCACACAAGCTGGTGTGCTTCTTCCATATACGCTTTGTTGCTTCTGAGCTAGATGGCCGCTTGTTCATCTTGAAGCTTTTAAGACCCCAAACACTATATCTTTTAATAGCCGGGCACCATCAACTTTCTTCACCACACTTGCTTATGTACCCCTTTTGTCTTTGTCTTCAGCTATCATGTCAGGGAAGGTGAGCATCACAGAATGCTGGATTATTAGAACAAAGTACTCTTGCATTGAGGGAGGACTTGAATGAAGGCCCAATGTCCAACTGCTGCCTTACTACTTAACAAATAAATATATGTATATAGATCTATTTCCCTATATATAAATGTTATATATAAATGTATTTACATATGTGCATGCCTGTATTTAGACCTCTATAAATGTCGTTTATCTCCTAGTTCTTCCCTCTGTTTCCTTTTACTTTCCTTTTGTCCCACTATCATGTTTGGCCATTGGGTTTTGATAATTCCTCTCGGCTACATTGCCCTAGACCAAGCCACCAGGCATCCTATGCATTCCTTGTCATCGATTTTAGATCACTTGTTCCCTTGTTCCTGGGTTTGGTGGCAGCCCACTTCCTTTCCCCTGCCTCCCCCTCTCATGTGTCCCCACTCTGGAACCATCGGTTCCATCGTTTTCTCCTCCCGGTGGTTTATCTCACCTATCTTATCTAGATAGACATGCAAAGACAATAATGAGCACAAAAAACAAGAAAAAGCAAAACATAACAACAAAAGAAAACAAAAACAAAATAGCAACAATAACAACAGCAAAAGAAAAGTCTATAAATTGTTACAGGTCTGTCTGTTGACCTTTATGAGTGTTTTCCAGTGGAGTCTGATGGGATGCCACTCTGTTGCTTAGCTCCCCTTGCGCTTGTAAATCTTTAAGGGAGTCGAAAGCCTCATCTTTCTTCCAAGGAGCAACTGGTGGTTTCAAATTGCCAACCTTCTGGTTAGCAGCCCAATGCTTAGCCCACTATAGTACCAGGTGAGTCCAACACAAGTCCATGGGTCTGAGGCTAGCCAAAGCCTTTTTCAGATGTACGTTGCCACACGCCGATGAGACAGAGAGGTGAAACTGGAAGTAGAGCAATTCCAGGCTGGTGGGTGCAGTCATGTGGATCCAAGGTAGGTGGGACATGGCAAGACACCTACAGCTCCAAGGATCAGAAACCCACTAAGGGCGGCTTCTGGAGGCAAACATAGAATCCAACCAAGGAGGAAGGGGAAGGGCAAGAGCTGTAGAGAGAGTTCCAGGGTCTGTCTTATAAAAGGGCAATCCCCCCAAGGAGGCATCACCAGGGTATGCTCTTACTGATAGATTGGACTCTAACCTTACACTGCCATCCAAGTAGAAGTTAACAGAAATCAAACTACCACATGTAGGTACTAACAGGCACAGTATTTTATGACCAACAGTTAGACATGGGGCTGTTGTTAGTTGTCACCAAGTCAGCTTGAGCTCAATAAGTGAATAAGAGAACGTGATGACTCTATATATGTATGTTAGACAGGGTTCTCTAGAGAAACAAAACCAGGATGCTTATGATTTTATATATATTTAGATAGATAGATATAAAACATAAGAAATAAACAGCTAATTAATCTATAGAGCAGTACAAGTGGCTCAGTGCAACTCACTTCTGTGAGACAGCTAATACACTGGCAGTCCTTCAAGTCTTGAGGGCCACCGGGTGCAAGTCAAGGAAACAGACAGCTGAGTCCTCTGTAGAGCAATTCAGGCAATCCAGCCACAAGCAGCAAACAGCAAGGCAAGTCACCAACAGTCAGCCAGATGATGGATCCGACAGTCCCCAGCTCAAGCGATGTATACTCCAGTAGCGTGGTAAAGCAGATCTTGAAGGAGCCTCAAACTACAGTGACATAGTCCAAGGGTTAGGTGTCCCACAGGTAGTGTAGCTTGCAACTTGAGGCAGAGAACAAGGTAAGGCAGCCACACACTGGTCCGATCATCAAAGAGCAAGAGACAAGAAAGGCAAGGCTCGCAGAGCCATTTATCTCTCTGTCCTTCAATTAATCCCACATGTGTTCATTGGCCAGGTTGGCACAATAACCCTACCTATCACAATATATCTAATAGAATGAAACATGCTCTGGCTCTGGCCCATCTTCAGGTTGATTGGCATGTTAGACTTCATGGATGGGGCTGTCCCGTGCTTCGTTCCACACTGGAAAGCTCATTTTAACATCCTATTGGACAACATTCTGTTGGGATCAGACGGATTTTCCTTTACTGATTTTCAGAAGTCGAGTGCCAAGTTTTCCTTCCTTAGTCGGCCTTGGTCTGGAAGCTCCATTGAAACCTGCCAGCTACAAGTGATCCTGCTAGTATTTGAAATACTGGTGACAACGCTTCCAACATCACTGCAACATGGAAGCTACCACAATAGGACAAACGGATAGATGAGTGGTGGATGAGAATGTCAATACTTCTACATGCCACTTGATGGTTGCTCAAAAGCTAAATGTAGTGATAAAAACAGAGTTTGGAGACATTCCTGGCTTTAAGTTCTAAATCTGCCTCATATGCAGATTCTAACGCTGCATGAACTTAGGCAAGTTATTTAACTTCATGAAGTCACTTGCCTTTGTCTAGAACCCAGGAATGCCCACTCCCAAGAGTTATTATAAGAATTAAATTACAGTGGACCCTCGTTTATTGCGGTTAATCAGTTCTAGACCCTACCGTGATAAATGAAATTCCGCGAAGTAGGATTCCTTATTTGTAAATCAAATATTTTCGTAGTTAGAGCATAGAGGACATGAAAAAACACCCTTTAGTCACCATTACACTCGTATTACCCAATTTATTAAACGAAAAAGGGAAAATACAGTAAAACATTTTGGACGTTACAATTATCATTTATTATATTATTTATGGCATCAAGCGTGTACAGTATGAGCCAATCAGTGGCAGTAATGACAGAGCATGCGCTGTTACGCAAAAACCGCGATAGAGTGAAGCCGCGGAAGTCGAAGCGCGAAGTGGCGAGGGTTCACTGTATGTCTAAATCCTCGATGTGGAATATACACTTAGCTTTCTGTCTTTCATCTCTTCACTATTAAAAGATGATCATATTTCTGGTTCCTGGAGAAAATTAGAGGGAAAAATCCTCCGTCTACCAATTTTGGGGACTAGATTGGTCTCTCCCCTCAGCCATTTCATTGAAGTTGTTCTCCGTCCTTGACAACAGAGCTCCCTAACGCCCGAATCTGATGATCTCCTTTTCCATCTTCATTCTGTCTGGTGCACTGGAACATTGATTATCATCTCCTTCTTGAAAGGTTCTGCTTCCTTGACTGCTCTGAAATGATTTTCCCGAGTTCATTGCCAGCCTTTTCCGTCTTTCTGGCCCCAAGGTTCCGTTGACGGCCGACGTGTCAGGCTGGGCGAGGAAAGCAAGGTCAGTGGCAGAAAGCAGTGAGTGGTGAGTTGGTTCTGTCTGTGATCCAAGAACAAAGTAAAAAAGGCAACCAAGGTCAATCCTGTAAAAACAGATGCCAAGAAAGGGAAGTGCCAGAAGCTATAATTGAGCGCTGAAGCCAAGGATCAGGAGTGGGAAGACGCTGCTGAGGTAACAGGAGACAGGAATATCGGGAGGAAGACCGAATGCTGGCCAACTATTTTTTGCCTCCCACCTTTTTCATTTTCACCTGGCTCTCTTTTAGAGGCTGAGCACATGATAGTATAAGCAGAGTCTTGAAGGAACTGCCAAATACCTCCTTCCACTCTCATTCCCTGCTCTGGCCTCTCGGGCTTCTGGTTCTACACATAGCCTGGATGATCTCACCCAGTCTCAGTTTTAATTGTCAAGTGCTCTTGAAACTTCCAGACTACCAGTATTTCCCCCCTCCCCCCTGCAACCTGCAGTATTTTAAGCTCAGCAAGTCTAAATTGAACTTTGTATCTTGCCTTCCAATATGTGCTCTCTTTTGGTTCAGAATCACAGTCAATCTATCATCTTAGAAACCATGATACCACTTAAAAAATTCCTTCTATTGGAGTTCTGACAGCTCTTATAACAACCCATATGCCAATTGTGTCAAGCACATTTGCACATATGTTGCCATCATCATTTAAAAAACATTTTCTTTCTCCTTGAGCCATGGACCATGGGACTACTTTTAACTTCTCCTTTCTAACATCCAATGTGGATGGTCAAAATGAGCATGTGTTGTTGTTGAGTCGGTGCTAACTCACAGCGATGCCGTGTACAACAGAGCAGACAGAGCACTGCCCAGTGCTGCACCATCCCGATCCGGGTCGTCACATTTGAACGCATTGCTGCAGCCACTTTGTCAAGCCATCTCATTGATGGCCTTTTTTAAATTTTAAACTGACCCTCTACTTTATCACTCATGATGTCTTTCCTGATATCATAACCCAGGTACACGAGGCAAAGTAATGAAATATGCCACCTTTGCTTTTAAGGAGCATTTCGGCTGTACTTCTTCCAAGATCTATTTGTTCATTCTTCTGGCAATATATGGAACAGTTAATATTTGTCATGAACACTATAATTCCCTTCTTCCCTGGTTTTCCTTATTGTCTAATTTTCACATGCACGATTGGGTCAGGTCTACCTTAGTCCTCAAAGGGACATCTTTCCTTCATAATACTCTGAAGAGGCCTTCAGTTTTCCAGTGTCATATATCATTTGATTTCTTGAGTGCTGCTTCCAAGGGCCTTGGTTGTGGATCCAGGTGAATCCAAGTGGATCCAAGTACAGTGAAATCCTTGACAATTATAGGATTCCTTCTCTGTCAGCTTGTTTTACTGTGCTGGCTGCATGTGGCTGTGATGCTGGGCGCTATGTGACTGGTGTTTCAAAATAAAAATGAATAGGTATCAATCATTACCACTCATTTATATTATGACCCTTACTTCACTCTATGGCAGTGGTTTTCAACCTCCCTAATGCCGTGACCCTTTAATACAGTTCCTCATGTTGTGGTGACCCCCCCCCAACAAAAATAACATTATTTTTGTTGCTACTTCATAACTGTAATTTTGCTACTGTTATGAATCGGGTGACTCCTATGATAGGCTCGTTGGACCCACAGAGGGGTCACGACCCACAGGTTGAGAACTGCTACACTATGGGAAGGCACACTGCTAGAGTATTTATATGCATTGTCTCACATAATCCAAGCAATGGCCTTAAATAGTCTCATGGGTGCTGTTATCTCTAGCTGAGAGATGAAGGGTATGAGGCTCAGGCTCCCAGGGTAAATCAGGAAATATGGCTACAAGATCATGGTAGAAAACTCCATGTTTTCAGTGGGTAATCAGAGTACCCTTGGAATGTAGAATTGACCGAGTCACTTCAAAAAGATGACAAGAAAAGCAAAGGAAGTGCACAAGGGCCGCACGCAGGCTGTGATGTGTTTGCCCCTAGTGCCTGACTGAGCTGTTGGGTGGTGGCCGGAAAAGAACCCTTTGACAGGAGTCCTCTTCAGAGTCTGCACTGCCTTGTTCTCACTGCTGCCAGCAAACTGCCTGGGGCCTTGCTCAACTTTCCCGTCTGCCACGAGCCCCCAGCCCTGCCTGGCACTCGGGTCTGAAACCAAGCCTCTGTGGCGGGTGGAGACGCCTCCTTCTCCACGGCAGGCCTTTCAGTCTGTGTGTTCTCCCGAACAGAAAGGTTTCTGGGCGGCCTTGGTGAGACTGTACCAATCTCCCATTAGATGTAAGATGGTCATCTCTTGAGTTTGAAATGCTCATGTCATTTAGCTATGGTGACCAGATTTAAAGCTGGACATCATTGAACGGGGTGGGGGTGGGGGTCCGGGGAGGCATGGAGGGTGGTGCGAGGGGGGGCGGTTCTTGATAAAAAATTTGGTCTATATGGACCAAATAGACCCTTAAAAAAAATGCATTGCCATCGAGTCGCTGCGGTCCTATAATAAGCCTATAGGACAGGGTAAAACTGGTCCTGTGAATTTCCAAAACCACAACCCTTTACGTGACTAGAAAGCTCCATCTTTCTCACGAGGAACGGCTGGTGGTTTTGAACTGCTGACCTTCAGTCAGCAGCCCAACATGTATAACCACAGTCTTTATTAAACTGAAACATCAAAATATGACGCTATGATGTCTTGACCTCCATCTAGGTCTGTACCCTACCAAAGGAGGCGTTTCATGTCAAAATGGCAGTGTGGCATCCTTAAGAACTCAAATCCTGCTCGTTGGAAGTGTTTGTTGAGTTTGGGGGACAAAAGAAGTCTGAAGGGACAAGAACCGGCCTGGAGGGTGGCTAACAAAGGCTTCCTTTCTCATAGGCCAGCCTTGAAGAATGAGCAGGTGCGTTGTCCTGATAGGAGGAAATTCCTCAGTATGACTCTTCCTGGCATTTCTCCCACCAATGATATTTTTCCTCTTTATTTTTTAAAATTAATTAATTAAAAATATTTTAAAATTTCTCTTTCTTTAATCTTCTTCCTCATAAGCCCCCATGCTCCTCCTGGATTCTTTGAGAAAAATCTATCAAGATTACCCTTTGGGAGGTCAAAAATCAGTCTCCCTATCTTCCTGAGCGGAATTCTCTGTCATGGATTGAACTGGCTCAGCAGATCCTCTTTGATGTCACTGATTTGATGGAACTTTTTGTGAAGGCACCCTAATGAGACTAAAACAAGGAGTTCCATCAGACAAAGGCCTTATGACTAAAATCTACAACACTCTGCTAGCCTACAATAAGAAAAAAAATAGCCCATACAGGAGGTGGACAAAGGACTTGAACAGAAGAAGTTCCACAAGGGCAGAAGTCTGGATGACCAATAAACATATGAGGAAAATTTTCCTGATCATTAGCCATAACGGAAATGCAAATTAAAACCACTAGGAGATACCACCTAACACTCTCAAAGATACCACAATTCAAAAAATCAGAAAGCAACAAGTGTTGGAGGGGCTGTGGAGAGATAGCAACTCTCATCCACTGCTGGTGGACCTGTAGGTAGGTACAGCCACTATGGAAATCGATTTGACAATACCTAAAACAAATGGAAATCGAGCTACCATATGACCCAGCAATCCCCCTACTGGGCATATACCCAGAAGAGATAAGAAGCAGATCGTGGCCAGACATCTGCACTCCAATGTTCATCACGGCACAGTTCACAATCGCAGAGTTGGAAACAACCTACATTTCCATCAACGGATAAAAAATTCTGGTAGATACATACAATGGAGAACTACACATCCCTAAAAAACATCGATGAACGCATGAAGCACATCATTGCGTGGGAAACGGAGGAAATTATGCTCAGTGAAGTAAGCCAAGCACAAAAGGACAAGTACAACAGGAATCCACTGAGGTCAGCTTAGAAAGTGTGAGGGACGTGGGGAAAAGCCACTGAAGGCATACATTCCCACGGTGAGCCCCAGGCACTCTGTGTGTTAGACAGGGTTCTCTAGAGAGATAAAACCAAATTCCTGATAATATAATATATTTATTTATAAAGATAATTAATATATAACGAGAAATGAAATGTTAAATCATAAAGATAATTAGATATATAACGAGAAATGAAATGTTAAATCATATACAG
>NW_022104341.1:60571435-60580217 GCF_000313985.2 Echinops telfairi | reverse complement strand
CGAGAGACAAGAAAGGCAAGGCTCACCAAGCCATCCATCTCTCCGCCCCTCAGTCAATCCCACCTGCGTTTATCAGCCAGGCTGGCACAATAAACTGTCTCACTCTGGAAGGGGTCAGACCCAACCTAGGGATGCATGTAGCAGCCAACTAAAAGGGAGAGGGAAAAAAGCAAAAGAAAAGACATGGATAGTGGGGGAACTGGGCACTAACCTACCCACAGGGAGGGTATTGTTTATGTCTCCACAGGAAAGGGAGAGAGGGACCAGAGCATAACCTGGTATGCCAAGCTTTGAGGGTAACATACTGGCCTGAAGCAGCCAATGAACAGAGAGGTCTGCGGGCCGGCCCCAAGATCAGATACTTTGACCCCCTCCCTAGACGATTGCACTACAGAGGACAGCACTGAAGATACAGCCTGGGGAGAGTAGAGTGATGGGTCTTCCCAGACCACCTGGGAGCAAACTAAGAAGGAGAGGGGGAGAGAAATAGAGAGGTAGATGGAGACAGAGAAAGAGAGAACAGCATCCTGGCCCCCCAATCCCCAAGGAAGACACTCTGGCTCAGAGCATCAAGGCACGGAAAGGATCTCAGGGCCGGCCCCATCACGAGACACAGCATCCCCTCACTGACCCACAGCGCTGCAGGGGACAGCACTGGAGACACATTGTGGGAACTGTGCCTGGTCTGACACTCCCACACTGGGGCGAAATATGAAGGGAACACTTCAAAGCACCAAGGGGAGCAAAGCAACAAAGTCCCCAAGGAATCCCCAAAATAGACTTCAGAGTCGGAAGGCAAGGCTTGGCACCTCACCAGACTTGATTGGAAAACATACATAAGAGGCAGCAGACAGACCTGGAATTACTTACAGGCCCCTTTTCTTCTTCTTTTTTTTTTTCATAACTATGTATATAAGCTAGGCAAGATAAACAATCTCAAGGAGAAAACAACGGGACCGACAGTTCCGGAGGGTAGGGGAGAGGGTTGTAGGGGAAAGGCAGTGGGTAGCCAACAAACCCAGTGTCAAGGGAACAACAAGAGATCTAAATCGATGATGAGAAAGGTGTAGAATGCCTGGTGGGATTTGATCAAGACAATGGAGCTTAGAGGAATTATTGAGAGCCAAATGATAGTGGGACAGGAGGAAAATAAAAGGAAATAGAGGAAAGAACTAGGATGCAAAAGCCATTTATAGAGGTATAAATACAGGCATGTACATATATAAATATTTAATATATAGCAATAGGGATATAGGTCTATGTACATTTATTCGTACGTTAAGTATTAAGGTAGCAGACAGATATTGGGCTTCTACTCAAGTACTCCCTCAACACAAGAACACTTTATTCTAATAACCTAGCATTCTGCGATTCTCACCTTCCTGACATGATCACTGAAGACAAAAGTGGTGCATAAACAAATGTGGTGAAGAAAGCTGATGGTGCCTGGCTATCAAAAGATATAGCGTCTGGGGTCTTAAAGGCTTGAAGTTAAACAAGCAGCCATCTAGCAGGGAAGCAACAAAGCCCACATGGAAGAAGTACACCATTCCTGAATCTAAAGGAACCGAAGTATGCTAGCCTGTGTCATCATGAGGTGTCAATAGGATTCAGGTATCAGGCATCAGAAGACCCCAAACAAACAATTATATCAATGCAAACAAGGGGGGCCGGAGTGGAGACCCAAAGCCCATCAGTAGACAATTGGACATCCCCTCCTGGAAGGAACACAAGGAAGGCAGGAGTCAGCCAGTGTGCAGCATAAAACTGACAGAACCACGCTCCTCTAGTTCTTTAAAGCTTCCTCCCCCCCTATCCTGACCCCAGTTCTACCTTACAAACCCAGCGAGACCAGAGCATGTGCACTGGTCCAGATAAGAGCTCTCAGCACATGGAATCCAGGACAGATAAACCCCCCCAGGAACAACACGTGAGTAGTGATACTATGAGAGTAGTGGGAAGGTGGAGGGAGAAAGGGGAACTGATTGCAAGGACCAATGTATAACCCTCCATAGGGGGACAAGAAACAGCAATGTGGGTGAAGTGGATGTGGTAAGCTGTGGAAACAATAGTAATTTATAATTTATCAATGGTTCACAAGGGTGGGAAGGGGCAGTGAGGGTGGGAGCTGATACCAAGAGCTCACATAGAAAGAACATGTTTTGAAAATGATGATGGCAACATATATACACATGTGCTTGACACAATTGACACATGGATTATCATAAGAGCCCCAAGAGCCCCCTATAAAATGATTTATTCTTTTAAAAAAAGACAAGTGTCTTACTGAAACCACTTGTCCGCAGCCATCCACTGATCTGTCAGATATGTTTACACATGCTTCGCTAGGAAAAATAACCCACACATATATGAACTAAAACCCTACTAACAAACTTCTTCATTGTCCTTATACTTAAATAATTTGTCCATACTTTACATTGCTTGCTTCCTCATACTCAGAATTGAGTCCAGTTTGACCCCAGGGCCCCTGGATTATTAATGTGCTTGATGGCTAATCAAAAGGCTGGCGTGTGCAGGTCTATCAGAAGTACAGAGGAAGAAATACCTGGCCATCTACTTATGAGAAATTCGTCATTGCAAACACTGTGGGGCACAGCTTACACTGATACACGGAGTTGTCATGCCACTCACTGCCACAGCCACCGAGTCGAGGCGACTCAGCACCCCTAGAACAAGGCAGAACTGGCCCGTGCTGTGGCTGTAAGATGATAGTGGTAGTGGAAAGCCCCACTCTTCTCCCTCTAAGCCCCCTGTGGGTTTGAATTGCTGACTTTGCAGTTGGTAGCCCAACCCCGAACCTACAAAGCTACCAGGATTGGCTGGGGTTGACACGAGTCACGTTCAAAGGTCACCGGAGTTTGACTCCAGATCCCCACTCCTCCCTCAGTGCGGTCGTTCTGCTTCTTGACTGTGCCTCTCTCCTCTGGCTACAGCTATAAAGGTTTTACACCTGGGCTCTGGAAGCAGCTGGATTGGTGTTGGAATTCTGGGGCCCCTGCCTGCTGTGTAACTTCAGGCAAGTTACCTGCCCTTTTCTACCTTTGATCCACCATAGGTAAGTAGGTCCCAAACTAGTTACCCCACCAATGGATTATAATGTTTAAAAATGTTCAATAATACAAAGAAACAATAGTACTGAATAATTATGTTGGTAACCCATGTAAGGTAATACAAAATTAACTCCTGTGATTGTTGTACTCCAATATAAATAAGCCCGCAAATGTTTTCACTTTATTCCAGAAACTTCCTCACTGTTCTCCCTGACACAGGGCGGCTACATTCATTCCCAGCTTGCTTTCCAGAGTTTTCTAAGAAGAGAGATCTGATGGTGTCACGTCTGCCTACAAGCCTTTGATAGTCCCTTTGGGGTCACCTTTTATGCTACATGAAAGCGTTGATTTCAAATGAATCCAAACGCCTTAAAATGGAATGACATTTGCTGCCTTTCTCATGTATTTCCTGCTACTTTCCCCAAAGAAGCATACCATTCGTTAACACCAAACTTTCCTTCTCTCATGACAATACTGGTGCCTTTGATGCCTTTGGGCCTCATTCTGCTCCTTGTTTGGGGACTTGCCCCCTTTCCTCCTGGGAAACTCCTACTTGGCCTTCAAGAACCAGCCGTATGGTGCCTTTCCCTAGTAAGATGTAAGCTTTCTTCAACGCTGCCAAGAGCATCGGTTCACACCAAGCGGAACTGCAACTGCACCCCCACCCCCATCAGTTTCCCCCCAGGGGAAGGGCTGCATCCGAATAGAAAAGCAGTCAAATCTGGTGTGCTGTAGAATGGTATATTGCTGAACCAATTAAGGATAACTCAAAAATATATCATTCTTACCGTTTGCAGGGGATTTTTACATACTTCTTTTTACCGCGTTGTCGTAATGTGTAAGCATACGATTGCTTGGATACACGAGGCTGGTTTTCAAAAAATTCTAACAAATTCAGACCAATTAAGCTTCTCCAACATTTTCTCCAACTGGCGAGTTAAAAAAAAAAAAAAAAGAAGAAGAAGCAAAACAAAAAACATCAATATTTTTAAAAATAACAAAGGCAAAAGTGAGCATGTGGCTCCTGTTGTTAAGTAATTATATAGATCATGATAATTACCTATGAGCATTGCAGCTTGATAATTGTACGCCACTTCAAGTCCAAATTAGAGTGTTCTCTTATTTTGCCATGGATGCTGTTATTTAAAGAGTCACGTTAAAACCTGGAGTGATGGGAAGGGAACCCTTGGGTGGAGGGCAGCAGCATTTCCAACTCGTTATAGTTTCCATCGATTTCTTTTATGTGACAATAACAACCAATCCAGGTTAAAAAAAAAATTTAAGGAATCAATTGTATCATTCCCCCAAAGAGCTGTGGTAGTACAGTGGTCAAAGTCTTGACTGATACCTGAAAGGTCGGTGGTTTGAATCCACCAGCAGCTTTGCACCACCAAGATTGACAGCCTTGGAAACCCAATGAAGCAGTTCTACCTTATTCAATAGGGTTATGGTGATCAAAATGGACTTGTTGACGAGGGGTTGGGTTTTATTATTTCTCTGAATTCCTTGAAAACAATCGAGCACAAATAACCAGGAAAGACAGCTTATTTGAAACCTACAGCAGTATTTTATCAAAACATGAAGTCTTGATTCATTAGTGGCTTACAAAACAGATGTGTAAGTCTTTCAGGTCAGCAATTTAAAAAAATGGAATAGGATGGAAAAATACTAGAATGTACTGCAGGAGGTAAGAAGAGTAGGCTGTTTTGGGAGATCTTTGTTTCAATTGTATTTATGTGTATATTTGTTCAGTTGTAGTAGAAAAAAATCATCTCCATTGGAATGGCTTAAACAAAAAAAGAGTTTGAATTCATTGTATTAATGAAGACAGCAATATTATACAAGGCATGGAATCAGTTCCAAAAAGCCACTTAATAACACTGGTTTAATAACTTCATAATATTGTAAACATGTCCAAATTGGAACCCCCACACCTCAATTATATAATCATAACCCCAAGAACATAATTAACACCTTATTCACTCACTAGACCAGGCTTGAGATAACATTTAGTTATTTCTAAAAATCAACCTCATCTCTGAGAGGAATGCCTTCTACCATAGAATTTTTAAAAATCATTTTATGGGGGGGGGGGCTCTTACAACTCTTGTTACAATCCATACATCAATTGTATCCGACACATTAGTATATATATTCCATTGTTCTTTTATAGGCATTTACTTTCCATTGAGTCCTTGGGCTCAGCTCCTCTTTTTTTCTCCCCCTCCTCCCTACCCCATCATAGAATGTATAACAAATCACTTGCTGTGGAATCTAAAATTGATTCCAAAAAGATCAGTTTGAAATTTACATAAGAAAATCACTTGGTGCTGTATGGATTTCACCTCAAATAACAAAACATAGTATTTTGTAGCTCACCATTTTATAACCTGCTTTTCTGAACATTTTTCTATGCCAACATATTTGAACATCCAAGTGGCTTTTTAAGTTTCTTTTTGCATCATTATCATACTTATTGGCAATTACTCATAATGTTCTCTCAAGGAGACTGAACCTACTGTTATTTTTATTATCTCTGTATACTTAGTGAATGTGTATTGTCTAGCACATAACAGACATTTAACAAATGTTTGTGAAGATGGCAGAGCTCATTTAGATAAATATGTGTTCTGAAACAATAGTGAATGATCAAGGTCACGGTATAGGCGAAGGCTCTTTATGCTTCCCATGCACCGTGCGCTGTAAGGAATATACTTTTCAAACCTCACAGTTCTTCACAACAGGACTTTTTAGAAGCTTCAAATTCACAGCTTTTAAAATCAAAGGAATAAAATGCAAAACAAAGCAGAGATTATTCTGATATGCAAGCAGGGACATGAACACTCATGTCAATACTTGTGATACTGAAAAATTGAAGGAAACAGTTTAAATATACTTGCCTGTCGATGCAGAAATGCTGTTTCTTTTGATTTATGCTATGGGAAAATGATGGGTGTGTAAATGTAGACACCCGCTTATTCATCCCCAGTGCTGTCTACACTGGATAAAAATGCTCACTGGGAGGAGAGAGTAGTTTGGGGTTGCTAGGTAGTGTAAATGGTGAACACCTTCAGTTTCTGCTGAAAGGGTGGATCTTCTGGTCCACGCAGAGGCACCTTAGAAGAAAGGCTTGGCCATCTATTTCTGACAAACCAGCCACTGAAACATGTATGGAGCACATTACCACTCTGACGGACAGGCAAGCAAGAAAACAATAAAAAACTCACTGCCATTGAGTTGCTTCCAACTCCGAGCTGCCCTGTCAGACCAGGTAGAACTATCCCTGTGGCTTCAGACACTGCAAGTCTCTCCAGGAGTAGTTTTGAACCGCTGACCTTGTGGTTAGCAGTCCAACACCTAATCCACTCTGCCACTGTAACACACAAGCAGTCACCATAAACTGGAATCAATTCTACAGGAAATAAGTGCTGCTTTTCCTTTCTTTCTTTTTATTTTTTTTCAGTTCAGTGAGTAAATAATATGCAGCCTTAGAAAAATAAAGGTGTTCGAATGTATTGGCACAGAAAAATATCCTAAATTATACAATAAAAAACAGCTTATAAGACTGAACTGCTCAAGTGTTCATGAGGGAGGGAGGGAGAAAATGAGTAGCTGATACCAAGGGCTCAAGTAGAAAGGAAATGTTTTCAGAATGATGATGGCAACAAATGTACAAATGTGCCTGACACAATGGATTGTGGACTGTGATAAGAGTTGTATGAGCCCCAAATAAAACTATTTAAATGAACACCCCCCCCCAAAAAAAAAACACCCTGTGAACTGCAAAATACTGTTTCAATTATGTTAGGTGAAATACACATAACATAAAATTAACCATTTTAAGGGGAATAATTTCAGACATTTAGTGCATTCAAAATGAAGTCTAACTACACCTCTCTCTAGATAAAGCAACACAACAACCACAAACATTCACATTGGGCTACTCACCATAAGGTCAGCCGTTCAAAACCACCAGCCTCTGTGGGAGAAAGATGAAGCTTTCTAATCTTGTAAAGAGTTAAAGCTTCAGAAACGCACAGGGGCAGTGGTATCCTGTCCTACAGTCTCCATGAGTGTGAGTCAACTTGATGACTGAGTTTGGTTTAAACATCTATTCCCATAACCTTTATGCAGTGACTCTCCCTGGCCCTCACTCTCTAACCCTTAGTAACCACCACAATGCTGTCTTTGATGACTTATTCTGGATATGTTCCATAAATGGAATCAGCTCACATGTGGGATCAGGCTTCTTTACATTATGGGCATCTATATTGTAGATTGGATTCATTCAATATGTAAGCTACAAAACTTATCTGAGAAGCTGGACTACATTGAGAACATGGTATTAGGATTGTTGTTGGTAGGTGCCACGGAGGCGCTCTCCCATAGTGATCCTATGCACACCTTGTCTGTCAGTTTGTCCTACTTTGGTGGCTTGGGTGTTGCTGTGATGCTAGAAGCTATGTCACTGGTATTTCAAATGGCAGCATAGTCACCCACAGTGAAACAAGTTTCACCGGAGATTTAGTCTAACAACAGGCTATGAAGACGAAATCGGCTGCCCACTCTCTAGGTAGTAGCTGCTGAAAACCTTTAAAAAATCGGGATTGGAGGAAAGCTTATTAACAACCTACAATATGCAGATGACACCACTTCACTTGCTGTTAGTCGGAAGGACTTGAAGCAATTGCTGATGAAGATCTCAACTGCAGCCTTCATAGAGATTATAACTCAATGTAAAGAAAACCAAAATCCTCATAACTGGATTGATAACATCATGATAAACAAAGAATGAAGTTATCAAGGATTTCATTATATCTGGATCCCAAATCAATGCTCAGGGAAGCAGCAAGTCAAGAAATGAGACAACATATTGCGTGGGACAAATCTGCTGCATCAGACCTCTTTGAAGTATTAAAAGACCAAGGCTGTCACTTTGAGGACTAAGTGTGCCTGACCTGGTATTTTCAATGGCTTCATATGCATGGAAACATTGTACATTAAGTAAGCAAGACTGAAGAGTTGATGCATTTGAATTATAGTGTTGGACTATCGAAGAGCAAACTTTGGACTACCAGAAAAACAAACAAATCTGTCTTGGAAGAAGTACAGTCACAATGCTCCTTAAAGTGAATATGACCGGACATTGTCTCATGTACTCTGGACGTGTAATCAGGAGAGACTAGTCCCTGGAAAAGGACATCATGCTTGGTAAAGCAGAGAAACAGCGATAAAGAGGGAGAGTCTCAACTGGACGGATTGGCACAGTGGCTGCAACAATGGGCTCAAACAACAATAATTATGGAGATGGCACAGAGATTCCATCTGTTGAGAATAGAGGGGCTATGAGTCGGAACTGACTTAACAGAGCCTAACAAAACATGGAGCCTTTATCAGTACTTCATTCCTCTGCTTGGCTGAAATACATGCGTGTACACAGATACATATATCACAAGTTCTATATTCATTCTTTAATTGATGAATAAAAATACTTCCACCCTTGGAGTATTTTGGATTTTAACAATAAAAGTATTTATTAGCAGGTAAACAAGCGGCGATCTAGCTCAGAAGCATCAAAGTCCACATGGAAGAACATATCAGCCTGTGTGATCACGAGGTGTCAAAGGGATCACTGAAGACAAATGGGTGCATAAGCAAATGTGGCGAAGAAAGCTGATGGTGCCTGGCTATCAAAACGTATAGTGCCTGGG
>NW_022104341.1:60569198-60570693 GCF_000313985.2 Echinops telfairi | reverse complement strand
ATGTACAAATGTGCTTTACACAATTGATGTATGTATGGATTGTGATGAGTTGTATGAGCCCCTAATAAAACGATTAAAAATTAGGTGTCTATTAGCAGAGCAACATTTCAAGAGCCTTTATCTTGTGGTGAAGGGATTAGACAAAATTTTTTTTTAATTGTGAAGAGGATTAAATGTTAAAATTAAGCAGACCAGGCTCCATAATTTACCTAGTTGCATTATTGTTAAGAGTGAGCAAAATATATGTAAAACAATAGTATCTTGTTTTGTCATGGGATCTCTGAGTGGGAACCAAGGGCATCTAACAACAATCTTACTTAAAGATGAGCAGAGACACACTGTAACTGCAGAATAAACAGCCCAACAGCAGCCACACTGCCACTCAGCCCAGTCCAACTTCGGGACCTTATAGGACAGAGTGGAACTGCCCCTGTGGGTTTCCAAGACGCTTTAGAACGCCTAGTCCTTCTGCGGAGCAGCTGCTGGTTTCAAATTGCTAACTTGCGGTTCAGAATTAATCGCACATTTTAAAGAAATCATTTTTGTTGGGTTACATTTATTTGTTTCCCCCAAGGGAATGCATATCAAGTTAAATAGACTTTTCTAGGAAGTGATTCTGCAGGCAGCTGGTGGCAGGGCGGTTGTCTGTCAGCACGGCCAGCCACCTCGCGGGAAAGAGACAAGGCATTTTACTCCTAACCCAGCAGTTCTACCCTGACTTATAGGGTCCCGGTGAGCAGACTGGAGGCAATGAGTTCGGGGTTTTGTGTTGGTTTGCTTGACCCACATCAGATCGAAGTGCACATTTGCTGAAGGCCTCCAGAGCTGGAGTTCGGCACAAGCTGGCCGATTGCTTGACCTGATAACATCACTTCTGATTACGTCTATGGTTCTGCGATGTAAATCCACACCCCCACCCCACCCCCTCCGTAAATTTCAAGTCGAGCCTTCTCCAGCCTTTGCACATTTCCCCTTCCATTATAGTCTTTGTTTCGCCGTTGCTTTGTGTGTTGCATGCACAACCGGCCAAGTTTTGCATCTTAGGAACAGCGCAGAGAGATGGGAGGATGGGCGGAGGGCAAAGACTTGTTCATACACAGAGGAAAACGCTTTGCTATCAGGTTAAACCAAACACCCCACCCCACCCGGCCCCAATCCACCCAGAATGTGTCTTTTAACTTTCTAGAAAATCTCGAATTTTACTTTCCAGTGTAATCGGAAACCTTTTTTTTTTTTTTCCCCTGCCAAATATGCACATCTCGTTTGCAGTCGGTGCGGTTTCGCTTCGCCGGGTTTGGGGAGCCTGAAGGCGGGTCTGCAGCCCTCCGAGTAGTCACAGCACGGGCGTTTCGGGGGGCGCCAGGAGACCGGAGGTGGGCGCTGGGGGCAGGGTTGGCGGCCCCAGGGGACCGCGCCGAGGAGGCGCTGCATCCCTGGGAGCCCAGGCTGGGCGCGCCCGAGCCTGGCAGCCCGGGAGCCCGCCCGCCGGCACAGG
>NW_022104341.1:60533595-60568345 GCF_000313985.2 Echinops telfairi | reverse complement strand
GGCATCCCCGGGACTTTGGGATGCCCGGAAGGGAGCGGGGCGCCGGGCGGGGGAGGTCACTAGAGTTGCACAGGAGTTCGTTTTGCAAAGTACTTGATCAAGTTTGTACGAAACAGTTCTGCTCAGTTTGCTGAGACCTTGGACCAGAGGGAGCCAAGCCAAAGACTAGGATTTGTTCCTCTGACCGAGGAGGCTTAACGATAGGCTACCTGCGTCTGTGAGCCGCCGGACCTGGTGCTTTGGGATTAGAAGTTCTGCATCACGCATGTGCTTTCCCCCCTTTTTAGTCTCAGGAGTACATGCTCATTGTAGGACCGCTCGGAAATCCAGGCAAGGCCAAAGGGACAATAGACATCACCCGTACGCCTGAGACCCAAAGATCACCATTGTTCACTCTGGGAGGGCACCCAACTCTCCCTGTCAGATAATGCCTGTGTGCGGTTTCATAGTACAAAAGAAAAAGGAGATTTTTAGATTTCCTGTATGGTCAGGATGTTTACATATATTCCATATGTAACATTAGTTTATACATTAAGTGCAGATGGAGAAGGTGGGCTGTCCTCAGAGGATGAGAAAATAGAAGTGTGTGTGTGTGTGTGTGTGTGTGTAGTTGGAGAGATTTGGGTCAATTCATCTAATTCCTCGTGTAGTCAGCTTCATGAGAACTGGCTGATAACAGTTTCATGGCAGTGCTGCCGTGTCATCATTGAGTGGTGGCCAATTGATTTTCAACTTCATGTCACCCCATGGGACACAGTAGAACTGCCCGTGAGGTTTTCCAGGCCATAATACTGGGGGAAACAGATTGCAGCTCTTTCTCCCTCAGAGCCGCAGGGTGGGTGACAAACATCCACCTGTTTGGTAGAAGCTCAGGGCTTATTGATTGTACCCCCATGGTTCCTACAGTGATGTGACCATAAAACAATGAGATTCATGCCTTATTGCTTTGTCATTAAACATGGGGAAAAAAATAAACAAACCTCACATGGGCTGCTGTCTAGTTGATTAGCCTCATCTTTCTCCGAGGAGTGGTTAATGGGTTTGTGTGGTATTAGGTAGGGGAGCCAGCCCCCCACCACTACCCACGGGTTCAGTAAGCACAATTGTACGGTTGAGATATATATATCTTAACATCATCGAGAGCATGAGCGATAGCAGAGACATTACAATAATGCAGTGAGACACATTACATGGTAGCATTGTTCACCTCAGCCCCGCTTGGTGGTCCATGTGGAGAGAGGGGGAAGGGAAGGAGGACAGGAAAGGGAACAAGGGAGAGAGGACTGGAGAGGAGATGGGGAAGAGAGTGAGGGGGAGAGACCAGGGAGAGAGACCTCTTTTGCTAACTCAGGCCTATATACCTTTTGGGGGCGTGCAAGCCCAGGGTTGCACTATAGATTACACAGCAATGAGAGGGGGTGGTCTAGGGACATACAAGCAATAGGAAGAGGAGGGATTGGGGGTATACATGTGACAAGATGGGCGGATCCTAGATTTAGGATGGCAGTTTAACTTTGACCTGTTTTCTGGATCTCCATAGGAACCATTATCAGTAGGGTGTGAACTCCACCTACAGGAACCAAGCTAATGGTTGCAAGCTTTAGGGAGAAGTAATCCATTGTCTCCAGCAGCAGGGAGCAGGCCCATCTCTGGTGGGGTGAGACAGCAGTCTGCCTTCAGGGAGGATGACTGAGCATCTGACCTCTCCCCACAGGTGTGAACCACTGAATTTGTACTTAGCCCAGAATTTGTACTTAGCCCATCACTCAATCCACAGTGCCACCAGGATCTCCTAGACCTTAGTCACTAGTAATAAATATAACTATCACCCTGGAAGCTACATGCATGAGCATACATTTTATTTCAAAATGCAATGTAAATATTTTTTCTGTCTACCTTGTATCGCTTATTCTTCCAACTCTCTCCACACTATTTATGGACAGTGCTTTGTTTAAGGTGATCCTTTTTTATGCTATTCATAAGAACATTTCTGATGGATGAATTTCATGGAAGTAACTTTTTTTACCCAAGCAAATGAAGACAGTAAGAGAGTTGGGGAAAGGGGAGGCTTGGAAGAAGCATGTGGCATTAAAAGGGGGGAGGGGGGATACAGCAGCAGCAGCTCTGTGTGTAGATAATCTAGAAGAATAGAAATAGAGAAATATCTTTATTTCGTTCATAGAATGCCAGCTATTTTAGTGTTTTTTAGTTGCATTAATTTTTAAAAAGTCAGAGCTAAAGTTCTACACAGTGTCCTTACTTTGCAGTTGGTATAGTTCTTATTTCCCTTTTTAAGAGATGATAAATCTTACCAATGATGAAAAATACAACTTTCCTCTAGTTCCTAAATGCTTCCTCCTCCCCCACTATCATGATCCCAATTCTACCTTACAAATCTGGCTAGAACAGAGGATATACACTGGTACAGATAGGAACTGGAAACACAGGGAATCCAGGGCAGATGATCCCTTCAGGACCAGTGGTGTGAGTGGCAATACTGGGAGGGTGGAGAGAGTGGGTTGGAAAGGGGGAACCTATTACAAGGATCTGCATGTGACCTCCTCCCTGGGGGATGGACAACAGAAAAGTGGATGAAGGGAGACGTTGGACAGGACAAGATATGACAAAATAATAATTTATAAATTATCAAGGGTTCATGAGGGGGCGAGGAGGAAACGGGGAGGGAGGGGGAAATGAGGAGCTGATGCCAGGGGCTTAAGTGGAGAACAAATGTTTTGAGAATGATGAGGGCAATGAAGGTACAAATGTGCTTTACACAATTGATGTATGTACGTATGGATTGTGATAAGAGTTGTCTGAGCCCCCCCAATAAAACAATAAAAAGAGAGAGAGATGATAAATCAGTTTCCCAAATTGGGGAATACGGCCCCCTGTTGGTCACATGAACAATCTTGGGGGCTTCAAAAACATATACCTATACTTTATCCTGGATTATGGGCTATATATAATACAAAAGTTTTTCATTGCCAGGGAAGCACTCAGTAACTTATTTTTTCTGCAAGAGTCAGTAAAGCCAAGTAAGTTGGGGAACCTATGTATAAATAGGTTTCACAAAGCTCATAAGTTTCCATAAACTTGCCCCCCTGTGTGTTTGTGTGTGTATATATACGTATACATATACATATACATATACATATACATATACATGGCAAAAGAATCTTAAGAGCTGGTTTTATGGAAAGGATGGAAAGGTCATGAAAATAGGCTGTAAGGGAACTGCAGAGTAATTTGTATTCTTGGGCTATTCGTTGTTCTATGAATTTATGTTTCCTCTAGACTGGAATCTTTTGTGAAGTAGCAAATATAAATTATCAAAATTATCATTTAGTATAAAATCTACATGTTTAGATAAGTCTTTACTGCCAAATGAGATATCTTATATTCGATGCCAATTTACATACTTTTTTAAAGATCATTTTATTGGGGGCTCTTACAACTCTGATTGCAATCCATACATCACTTGTATCAGACATATTTGTACATGTTGCCACCATTCTTTTCTAGATAATTACTTTGTATTGAGCCCTTGGTATCATCTCCTCTCCCCCGCCCCCCGGCCTTGTGACCCCTTGATAGATAATAAATTATCATTATTTTCATATCTCACACTGACTGCTGTCTCCCTTCCCCCATGGTTTCTGTTGTTCGTCCCTGTGGAGGGGAGTGTGTGTGCTTGTGTATCGATCATTACAATCGCTCCCCCTTCTTCCCTTCGCCTCCCCCCTTCTCCCTACCCTTCTGGTATCCCTATTCCCGTTCCTGCTCCTGGATTCCATGTGTCGTGAGCTCTTAGCTCTTATCTACACCTGTGTACATGCTCCGGTCTAGCCCAAAATGAGAGGCAGCACTGGGGTCATGATAGGGGCGGGGTGCTGGGGGCGGGGGGCCGGGGCGGTGGCGGTGAGGAAGCCTCAAGGAACCAGGAATACTGTGTGTTTCATCTGTGCTTTACTGAGCCCTGGGCAATCTACTTGCTTTTTGATAGCTAAACAGTTACATCTAGGCCTTCCAGCGACAGCGACCCAATATGGCAGCCACCACGGACTCAGACAATTGACGAAAACCGGATAGACAGCCTTAAAATAGAATGTGGACCTAAATACCCAGAAGCGCCCCTCTTTGTAAGATTTGTAACAAAAATTAATATGAATGGAGTTAATAGTTCTAATGGAATGGTGGATCCAAGAGCCATATCAGTGCTAGCAAATGGCAGCAAATTCCTACAGCATCAAAGTTGTCCTGCAAGAGCTCTGGTGCCTAATGATGCCTAAAGAAAATATGAAACTCCCTCAGCTGCCCAAAGGACAGTGTTACAGCAATTAATCACCAAGAAAAACCACAGGTCTTCCCTCTCCCCATTCGATTTAAGCAGTCTTCATTTTCCACGGCAGTACATTTTTTAGATAACATCTTGTAGACCTCAAAGTACTGGACAGGAAGCTCCCATTCAAGGGCAAGTTATCTTAAGACACTGTATATTATTACTAATGTTTTGTCCCTTTGAAATGTATAAGTTGTGCTAAAAAAAAAGTTACATTAAAAAAAAAGAAAATGGAAACTGAATTCCATATCTACCTTAACATTTATTTTTCTATGAAAATTTCCATAATAAAGGTATTGTTTTGAATATGCCAAACATATAATTTTAAAACATAAACAGATCAGTGGTTAACTGTATATAGTAACTTACATAAGAATAATATAATCTTTGTATCCTTTTCCTTGTACTACCTTTGCTAATTTTCTAATCAAAACCATAGATCAAGTGGTCAGAGTTACAAAAAGAAATGGAAATTATCAGAAGCCATTTATAGAGCACAACAAATTTGGGGCTAATATTGTAGAGGATGGCAATTCTAGAACATTTACTTATGCTCATACAGAAGCCATACATAGACCAAGAGGCAGCCAATCCAACAGATCAAGGGGGCCCTGTGTGGTTTAAAATCAGGAAAGGTGTGTGGCAGAGTTGTGTCATTTCACTGTACTTGCTCAGTTTGTATTCTGAGCAAATAATCTGAGGAGCTGGACTGTATGAAGAATGTAGCGTCAGGATCAGAGAGACTAACGACCTGTAACAAAAAGGAAACTCGCTAAAAACAAACAAACACCCTCACTGTCATTGGGTCAATTCTAATTCATAGAGACATTATGAGACAGAGTAGAACTGCCCCCGTGGTTTTCTGAGCAGCTGGTGATTTTAAACTGCTAACAGATCTTGTGGTTGGAAGCCCAACTCGTAATCCACTATGCTACCAAGGCTCCTGCCACAACCTGTAATAGGCAGATTATAGAACCTTGCTTCCTTGAAAGAAGACTTGAAGGCTTACTGATGAATATCAGAGACCCCAGTCTTCAGTGTGGATAACACAAATAAAAGAGAAATTCTCAAAATGGACCAATAGCAACATAATGATGAATGGTGAGAAGGTTGAGTTTGTCAAGTATTTCGTTTGACTTGGTTCTACCATCCGTGCTCATGGAAGCAGCCCGCAAAAAATTAAACGATGGATGACATCTGGGCAAAACTGCTTCAAAAGAGCTCTTTAAAACAAAGATGTCACCTTGGGGACCAAGGCATGCCTCACCCCTGCTATAGTGTTTCAGTCATCTCCCTGGAGCCCCAGCAGGATAGTGGCTGCAGTCCGCAGGGCGGAGAAGCCACAGGAGACCGATGGGAGTTTGTTCTTCCAGAAAGAGTGACAGCCTCAGACTGGACTGTTCCCCGTGGTCACTGTGAGTCAGACGCCACTCGAGGGCAGGGAGTTTGGTCTGAGTTCTGGTCATATAGATAATGGTCATAAAGACCAAAGAATCGTTGCCTTTGACTTACGACGTTGGTAAAAATATATTCAACATACATATCATGCGTTGCCAGAGGGGGAAACCCAGCCATCTTGGAAGAAGCTATAAGTAGAGTGCTCCTTAGAAGCTTGGATGGTGAGGCTTCAGCTCATGTCCTTGGGGCCTGTTATCAGAAGGGGCCAGACCCTGGAGAGGGACATCATGTTTGGTATGGCAGAGTCAGCGGAAAAGGCCTTCAACAAGATGGATTGATACAGTGGCTGTCGCCATAGGCTCAGACGTAGCAAAGATGGGTGTGGCTGTCACAGCACCGCGTGCTGTTCCCTTTTGTCAGACACAGGCTTACTGTGATTGGACCAGCTCCATGGCGCCGAGCAGCAGCAGCAGCAGCCAATGCCTGCGAGTTTCTAAAAACAATGAGAAGAGAGTAGTTGCTATAGTCTGTGCTATGAATTTCTGTATTCATTGGTCCAATAAAGTAACATCTAGCATTTTAATTTTTTAAAAATCATTTTATTGGGGGCTCATACAGCTCTTACCACAATCCATACATCCATCCATTGTCTCAAGCACATTTGTACATTTGTTGCCATCATCATTCTCAAAACATTTGCTTTCTACTTCAGCCCTTGGTATCAGCGCCTCATTTTTTTTTTCCCTCCCCGCTCCCTTCTCCCTCATGAACCCTTGATAATTTATAAATTATTATTATTTTGTCATGTCTTATAATAACTGATGTCTCCCTTCACCCACTTTTCTGTTGTCCATCCCCCAGGGAGGAGGTTCTATGTGGATCCTTGTAATCTGTTCCCCCTTTCTACCCCTCCTTCCCTCTACCCTCCAGGTATAGCCACTCTCACTTCTGGTCCTGAAGGGATCATCTGTCCTGGATTCCCTGTGTTTCCAGTTCCTATCTGTACCAGTGTACATCCTCTGGTTTAGCGGGATTTGTAAGGTAGAATTGGAATCATGATAGTGGTGGTGGGGGGTGAGGGGGAGGAAGAAGCATTTAAAACTAGAGGAAAGTTGTATGTTTCATCATTGCTACACTGCACAATGATTGACTCGTGTCCTCCCTGTGACCATTCTGTAAGGGGATGTCCAGTTGTCTACAGGTGGGCTTTGGGTCCTGTGTTAGTCTGGGTACTTTAGAGAAACAAATCCACAAAAACTCATGTATAAGAAAGAGTTTTATATAAAGGATAAATGCACATCAAGAAAACATTCCAACCCGGTGCTGCCCAAGCCAAGTCCAACATTAGCCCCTATGTCCGACACCAATGCATAAAGTTCTCCTCCATCTCACAAACACATGTAATGACGCTGACTGCAGGAGGAAAGCCTAATCAGTGAACATGTAAGCATCTTAGCGCTGGCAGGGGTCTCCCCACAGTTGTCCCAGCACCCAGGACTGCATTGTAGGTCCATGCGGCTTCTCCTTGGGGACATCTCGCAGGAAGTGAGCCTTGCCAGCCGTGGCAAGGAACTGGCTAAGGCAGTTGCACCCTGTTGCAAGAGACAAAGCAAGAGACCCAAGAACCAGAAAGGCAAGGCTCACCAAGCCATTTATCACTCCACCCTTCAACTAACCCCACATGTGTTTATCAGCCAGGTTGGCACAATAAACTTTAACGATATCAGGTCCCCACTCTGCACTCCCCCTCATTCTCAATGATATGATTTTTTGTTCTTTGATGCCTGATCCCTGATCCCTTCAACATGTCGTGATCACACAGGCTGGCATGCTCCTTCCATGTGGGCTTTGTTGCTTCTGAGTTAGATGGCCATTTGTTTACCTTAAAGCCTTTAAGACCCCAGATGCTGTATCTTTTGATAGCCTGATACCATCAGCTTTGTTCACCACATTTGCTTATGCACCCGCTTGGTCTTCAGTGATTGTGTCGGGAAGGTGAGCATCATGGAATGCCAGTTTAACCGAACAGTGTTCTTGCATTGAGGGAGTATGTAAGTGGAGACCCAATGTCCTTCTGCTACCTTAATACTAAACCTATAAATATATGCACATAGATCTATTTCCCCATCCTCATATAGAAATATATTTACATATGTACATGCCTGTATTTAAACCTCTATAAATGCCCTTTGCCTCATAGTTATTTCCTGTATTTCCTTTTACTTTCCTCTTGTCTCACTATCATGCTCAGCCTTCATTTGGGTTTCAGTAATTCCTCTTGGTTACATTGCCCTTGATAAAACCCTACCAGGCCTCTTACACCCACCTCACCACGGATTTTGGATCACTTGTTGTTCCCTTGTCCCTGGGTTTGTTAACACCACTTCCTTTCCCCGACCTCCCCCTCTCCCGTGTCCCCCCGAAACTGTCGGTCCTGTTGTTTTCTCCTGCATGTTGCTTATCCAGCCTATCTTATCTAGATAGACCTGCAGAGACAGTAATATGCACAAGAACAAGACAGAGCAAGGCAAATGTTTTAATTTTATGGGTATATTCCACAGATGTTTTTGTGCCTTGTCTTCTATTAACTTCTCTTGAACAATCCTAATGACTATTTTTATTTTCTATTTCTCTTTATGATTGGTTTTCACTAATGAAGGTTTAACTTGGATTTTATTCTGTGCCCTTTGTGTCACCTGCGTTAACACCGCATTGTTCATCATCCCTGTGCCCCAGGTGTCCATCGTACAGCTGCTTCGCAAGGCCTCTAAGGTCGTGACCTTTCAGAAACAGCCTGCTGGAGCCCTACCACAGGTGTCTGCTGGCTGGGCTTAAATCTTCACCCTTGGGCTCAAAGTCATTTGAGCCACCCAGGGACTCCACTAAAACTGCCTCTTTTATTTAAACTACTCTTTGGGAGGTGACTGCTGTGATTTTGAAAAATTACTGTTTTTGTCTTAATCATTTAGTAACCAGGAATTTGAAATATACTAAAACTCTTGTCCTTTTCCCAAAGAGACACTTTCAGTCATTTCCTTTAAAACATTACATGAAGGACCTAGAGATTCCTAACTCTAGATCTCAAACTGTAGTTATGTGGAGCCCACAATTTTTTTGACATTTAAAAACATGAATTTTTAAAAATGTAACTGCTCAAATCGAGTGCCCTGCCATTGTCTTGATTCTGACTCAATCCTACAGGACAGAGTAGCCCTCCCCCCTCCCCCTCCATGGCCTCTTTGTTAGTTTGTATCCATCAAATTGACTTATAACAGCATCCTATAACCTAACAGTGGTGCTATAACTAAAAGACATTTACAATATTAAGTGGGAGCTATAGAGGTGCATGTTTCAAATACTGTGTAGAAATGGTAACGCTAAATTAAACCTGACACCTTTCCATTCATAAGTTCTCAGAAGTTGTTTCATTAAAAAGCTGCTGTGCCTTCAGTCGGGCCCTGCCTGCTCCGCCTCAGGCTTTCTCAAACCCTGCCGGCCTCGTGTGGTTTTGCAGCCTCAGCTCTCGCTCCGTCTTTTTCGTCTCCTGCACAAATTCGTGTGACTTTTAAGTTCGTCACCTGCCTTCATTATGGTCCTGTCTTATGTTCCAGCCCGTCCTGCTGCAGACTGCTTCCTGAGAGAGAGAGAGAGACAGACAGACAGACAGACAGACAGACAGAGACACATATCTTCCCCAAACATCAGTCTGACCAGGTCATTCTCCTGCTGAAAGCAAAAGGAAACTTTGGCTCCACATGCCCACCCAGGCTTCTCGAATTTCCTTCAGATTGTCCCCCACAGCAGGGAAGATTGATTCTGAATTAACCCACTGCAAGAAGGAAATTCCTTTGGCTTATGTTCTGTCTGAAAGTTTTAATTAATTTCCTATGCTACTAGTCAAACTGCATTAAAAAAAATAACTCCCTTGGCTCCCTTCATTTTTCTTTTCATTGTTGTTGTTGCTAAACTTGTTACTCTGGGAAGCAGGCAGATTTATCCTGTTGCCTACGCTACATTTATATTACCACGGAGTATGCAGACCTCAGTTTGAAAAATCATGACGTAATAGAAACCCAAGAGCCTTAGTTTGGTTTTTGCTGTGTGTGTGTGTGTGTGTGTGTGTGTGTGAGAGAGAGAGAGAGAGAGAGAGAGAGAGAGAGAGAGAGAAAGAGAGAGAGAGAGAGAGAGATCAGGCACCTACCTATCTTTTCAGTCTTATTTCTTATTGGCCCTGCTTCTATCTGGATCAGTGATCCCCCAAACAAACTCACTGCCATCCAGTCAATGTTGACTCATAGTGACCTATCTATAGGACAGGTAGAACTGCTCCTGTGGGTTTCTGAGACTAACTCTACTCTAGTACAGCGGTTCTCAATCTGTGGGTCAAGAGACTCCTTTGGGGCTCCGATGACCCTTTAACAGGGGTGGCCCAATACATCCTGCATATCAGATATTTACATTATGATTCATAACAGTAACAAAATTACAGTTATGAAGTAACAACAAAAATAATTTTATGGTTGGGGGTCACCACAATGTGAAGAACTGCATTAAAGGGTCGTGGCATTAGGAAGGTTGAGAACCACTGCGTCTAGTGGAAAAGCCCCATTGAGATAGTTAGTTTATTATGCCAGCCTGGCCGATAAACACAAGTGGGATTAATTGAAGGGCAGAGAGATAAATGGCTTGGTGAGCTTCTTCTTTCTTGTCTCTCACTCTTTGATCATCGGACCAATGTGCGGCTGCCTTGCTTGTTCTGTGCCTCAATTTACAGGCTACACTATCTGTGGGACGCCTCGCCTGTGGACTGTGTCGCTGTAAGTTGAGGTCCCTTTAAGACCATATGATTGAAATTTACATCTCTTGAGCTGGGGACTGACTATTGGTGACCTGCCTTGCAGTTTGCTGCTGTGCTGGGATAGCCTAGCTCTCTCTCTACAGAGGGCTACCGAGCGGCCCTCAAGACTCAAAGGACTGCCAGTGTCTCACAACTCTCTCACAGGAGTGAGTTGCACTGAGCCATTTGTACTGCTTTATAATTTAACTGTTCATTTCTTGTATTATGTATCTGTTTATAACTTAACAGTTCATTTCTTGTGTTACATATTTATCTTTATAAATATGTATATATATATAAAGTTACTAGCAGTCTGGTTTTGTCTATCTAGAGAACCCTGTCTAACACACCCATCTTTCCTCCTTTGGAGCAGCTGGTGGGTTTGAACTGCTGACCTTGCCATTAGCAGCTCAGTGTGTAACCACTATGCCACCAGAGCTCTATGGTGATCCCTGGAGGGTACTAATAGTTTATATGCTCAGCTGCTAACTGAAGGTAGAGGTGCCAGTCCTCCCAGAGGCATCTCAGCAGAAAGGCTTGGCAATTTTATAAAATTTAAAAAAATACCAGCCATTGCAAGTCCCATGGAACAGCAGTGCCACTCTGACACAAATAGGGTCTCCATCAATTGGCATAAAGGAGCCCTGGTGGCATGGTGGTTACATTTTGGGCTGTTCTCCACAAGCTCAGCAGTTCAAAACCACCAACACTCCAAGGAAGAAAGACGGGCTTTCTACTCCTATAAAGAGTTACAGTCTCAGCAACTCACAGGAGCCATTCTGCCCTGACCTACATAGAGAGAGGACTGGAAGTCGGTATCAACGTGATGCAGGGACAGGTTTGAGAGATGAGTCGGCACAGTGAACTCCTTAGAAACTGGTTAGATTTCTCCAAGGACTTCATTCCACTGATTTGAATATTTACAGTTGTGTCTTTGAATGTTAACGTTGTGGAATGTGACTGTTTATAAGGAACATAACAATGTTGTGAACACTGGTCCTTGCTCAGCACAGCTCTTGTGTGTGTGCCTGTTGTGTGCATAGCCTTGTAACTCAGAATTGACAAGTTTTTTAAAAAAATAATTGCACTATTGAAGGAGACTTTAAAAACTCACGGAAAGACCACATTTATCTTTTACTGCCATTTTTCTGTGAACTTTTGAGGCCCCTTTGCTTGTTTTTATTGCATTTCTGTAAATTGTTTATGTTTTATAGTTACTGGAGTTTACAATAGGGACAACTGTGGTATTTTACTTCCAATATATTTTAACTGCTTTCGTCAACGTTTTGTGTAGACATGTCCCTTGTTTTTGTTGTGCTGCTAAAAATTTGAGCGAGATTAACATTATGTAATTAGAAGAATATATCCAGGGTTTCAGGGCAAACAGCCAGGATCAGTAATAGAAGAAACATTCTTTTGTTTCACTTTGGGTATTGTGAACTTTCATTTCAAAGCACTCTATTATGGCTGTTAATTGACAAGCTTGATGGTTAATTCACAAGGATGCATTTGGAAGCCTCTATTAACAACTAAGCACTTTTTAGAATAGACCACAAGAAATGGGAAACTCATTGGTTGATATTATTGTTGAAACCCACTTCCCCCCTTTTTATCTTCTACATTACATCAGTAGATACAGAAGTCTGTAAGGAAATCCAACTGGTTTTGGGATTTTTAATATATATGCTATTTGTTTTCTTTAGCAGTGTATAGCCAGTGATCAATAAGTCAATTACCCCCTTTGTTCTGCATATAAGTTATTTTTTAAGACCTGCAACATGCTTTCCCATAGAACAAATTGGTAAATGATACTTAGTTTTGCAGATTGGCATTTTAACATCTATATAAACTATGGTAGGGGGCCTAGTGGCCTTATCCCAAAAGTGTCAAGACTGCTAACCACAAGGTTGGAGGTTCAAACGCATCAGCCACTCGGCAAGAGAGAGATGAGGCTCCCTGCTGTATAGCCTCGAAAACCCTACGTAGGGTTGCTGTGGGTTGGAACTGAATCGATGGCAAAGGGGTTGGTTTGGGATTTGGGTGTAAACTGATGCTTCTGAAATGTAAGGTTGCATTAATATTTTTTAAGTGCCATCTAATTGGTTCCAACTCAGAGTGACCTTATGTTCAACAGAAGGAAACACCGCCGAGTTCCTTGCCATCCTCAATCCTCACAATCATTCTTATGTTTGAGCCCATTATTTGCAGCCTCTGTTTTAATCCATCTGTTGAGACCCTTCATTTTCAATGGCTTTACCAAGCATGATGTCCATCTGCAGGGATGGTCCTTCTGATAGCATGACCTAAGCTTGTGAGATGAAGTCTCACCCTTGTAGACCTAAGGAACATCTTGACGACAGGAACTTCTTCCAAGACAGATATTTGTTCTTCGGCATATATTCAAGAGTCTCAATGATAATTTAAAGGTGTCAACTTTTCTGTCTTCTGTATTCATTGTCCAGCTTGTGAATGCAAGTGTGAGGCCACTGAAAATGCCATGTCTGGGGTCAGACACCTTAGTCCTCAAAGTGACATCTCTGCTTTTCATACCTTGAAAGAGATCTTTTGAAGACAAAGCGGGTGCATAAACAAATGTGGTGAAGAAAGCCGATGGTGACTGGCTATCAAAAGATATGACGTCTGGGGTCTTAAAGGCTTCAAGGTAAACAAGCGGCCATCTAGCTGAGAAGCAACAAAGCCCACATGGAAGAAGCACACCAGCCTGTGTGATCAAGAGGTGTTGAAGGAATCCGGTATCAGGCATCAAAGAACAAAAATCATATTGTAAAGGAGAGGGAGTATGGATTGGGGACTCAAGACCCATCTGTAGGCAACTGGACATCCCCTTACGGAAGGGTCATGGGGAGGAGACAAGCCAGTTAGGGTGCAGTGTAGCAATGATGAAACATACAACTTTCCTCTAGTTCTTAAATGCTTCCTCCTCCCCTCCCCCACATTATCATGATCCCAGTTCTACCTTACAAATCTGGCTAGACCAGAGGATGTACTCTCGTACAGATAGGAACTGGAAACACAGGGAATCCAGGACGGATGATCCTTTCAGGACCTGTGGTGAGAGTGGCGATACCGGGAATGTGGAGGGACGGTAGGGTGGAAAGAGGGAACTGATTACAAGGATCTACATAGAACCTCCTCCCTAGGGGATGCACAACAGGAAAGTGGGTGAAGGGAGATGTTGGACAGTGTAAGATATGACAAAGTAATAATAATTTATAAATTAGCCAGGGTTCATGAGGAGGGAGCGGGGAGGGAGGGGATAAAAATGAGGAGCTGATACCAAGGGCTCAAGCAGAAAGCAAATGTTTTGAGAATGATGCAACAAATGTACAAATGTGCCTGACACAATGGATGGATATATGGATTGTGATGAGAGTTGTACAAGCCCCCAATAAAATGATTTAAGAGAGAGAGAGAGAGGTCTTTGCAGCAGATCTGCCCAAGCAGTCCATTTGATTTCCTGCCTGCTGCTTCTATGGCCATTGATTGTGGATCCAACTAAAATGCGATCCATGATAACTTCAGCCTTGGGGTAATGTTGACTAACCCAGTTGCGGGATTTTCCACCCTAATGTTGAGGTATAATCTGTACTTAAAGCTGTATCTATATACTAAAAGCTGGTCTTCATCAGTAAGTACTTCTAGACTTCTTTGTTTTTGATAGCAAGGTCATGTCATCTGCGTATTGTAGGGTCTCATGTTCAACCTGTGTGCCGAGCAAATACTCTGAGGAGCTGGACTATGTTAAGAACAACACAACATCACGATTGGAGGAAGGCTCATTAATGTCAATAGTGTAATATCACCTAATTTGTATAAGAGCTTGGCACTCCTGGAGCAGCCACTCTCCCAGCTTCAAGTCATTGCTGGGCATGCCTGTGTCTAATGGCAGAGGCTCCCTTACGGAACTAGAGTTCAGCTCATTGCTCTGCTCCACACAGCATTCTCTACTGTCTGCCTCCGCGGCACTCTACTTTTCCTGAACTCTGGGTTCTGTGATTCATGACAACGGCCACAAAAGAACTCACAGACAATGCTCAGGACTGGGGTTTGTTATGGGAGTTAACAGGTAGTAAATTCAGGGGGCAATGCACAGAGTCGAGTTGATCAGTCAGAAAGACACATTACAAAGTTATTTTAGGCATGCCACTCTGTTGTGAGCCTCGGCCTCAAGCCACTCAGTTACATCTCCCTTGATCAGACAAACCAGCTTCCTAAACTAACTGGCCAGAGGCACCCCATTCCACAAGCTGACGTACTGTCCAACAGCACCCAACTAGACTTGCTCTGGGGGCTGGGAAGTCCACCACTCTGCTTCATGTTCTGGGTCCTGCTGCTGCTGCTCTGTCACTCACGTGTCAAAGCTGTCTCATGCATCAAAGAGATTCACAGCACGGGGATCTCGTTGTCCAGAGGACACGCTCCATTCTTGGCTCTTGCTATAAGGGAGCTCCCCTTTCTGCTTCTGAGCTGGCTCATTTTATGTGCAGCAGGATGGCCAGCACAGTGAAGCCTGTTAGCAAGCACACACACATGCATATTATCAGGGTCTTTCCCCGACTTCTGCTACCCAGACCCATCAGGGAGCAGTTTGGTAGGAGTTACTATGGCTAGAAGAGCCAGGGGTGGCCTGCAATGTAATGAATACCTGTATGGTGCTTGTAGCCATTCCCCCTTGCAGACACGAAGGACTAACTCTGCCCCTTCTTGGTAATTTTGCTGTAAGTACACCCATGCACGTGGGTAAGACCGCCCCCTAACACCACTCTCTCCCCCATTTTACAGATCTAATTTCAAAATTGCCCATACCCAAGAAACCAGTACTTTGAGGAGATACTAATGTTTCTTCTTTGTCGCGCGCGGATGACACGGCGCAACACGGACCGACCGAGACAAGAATGGTCAGGACCCTTCTGGTAGATGCAATCTGCGAAGTTTATTGACGCTGCCTCTTGCTCCGAAGTCAGCTGCGGAAGACCCCAAGCTCCTAAAACCCCGGGTATAAATACCCTGCTCGGTGACGTGTCCTACCAGGATTGGTGCAATTTGATAATGCGTAGCGAGCGGCTGGCAGCGCATGCGCAACAAGCTTGTTTACAGCTTAGCTCTGACGATGCGGGCACGGTCCGGCGCCATCTTGTAATGGCGTCCACACTTCTTGTTTTGGGCTGGGTGGGGGGGGGGTACTAATGTTTCTTGATTTGAACACCCTTCATTTCTGGTTGGAACTTTGGCCTTCTGCATCCATAAACAATGTCCAGGCCAGAGATTTTAGGTAATCGACACCAGTTGCCAATGTCAGCCATCCTTCATTGGGTCGGATGCTGGTCATCTCAGCCTTTGCCATACGTACTAAATCAAATGGGTACCAGCCCTAAGTTTGGGCGTCCACACACACCTCCCTATACTTCAGACCAGCCGTCCCTTTCCCCTCTGCTTAGCTCTAGCCTCCTGGGCTCTCTAAAGCTCACTCCAGCCAGCCTCTACTCTTCCCTCTCATCTCTAACCTTTATGGACTTGGTCAGTGTGTGCCCGGAGAGCATGTCCAAGCTCCACCCATTTTTTCACTGCTGTATTTCCCCCTACTTCCATGCAACATGTAGACACAGGTGATTACTGTGGTTAGCATACTAGGCTGTTTGCTTACTGGCTTCCTGTAGCCTTCAATCCTAGAAGGGTGCCTTCTCCGATAAGCTCAAACTTTCTGCATCAATGCATCCAGTGGCAAACTGCTCGCTCACATTTTTCAAAGTCACCCCCCCCCCCTTATTTCCTGCAGGTCTTTCCTTCAAATGTAAATTGGTCTGAGCTGGACTCAGACTTAAATAAAGCTTAAATAAAGCTTGTTCCTCCCAAGTGATTCCTAACTCCCCTCTTCTTGTGACCAATCACCTATAGGCTGCAGGCAGGCTTATAAGCTGTTTGTAAACATGATAATCATGGATTTTTATTTCACATGTAGGCCTGTTTATAAAACCAGGTAGCATAAACATTCATTATTCACAGGATAGTCAAACCTATAACCCTTAATCCTTTTAATATTACCCAAATTTTATCTTCTCTACTCCTTACTGTGTCAATTGATATCTATATCTCTTTATATTTATATATATATATGTATATAAATGGCTGGGGGCCTCTGGCCTAGTAGCCCCAGTAGGCACTGGCCCCTAGTAATCAAGCATTGCTTCATCAGCTGGGTTTGTTTGTTGGTTGGTTAGTTTTTTCCTCCAGGCCACAACTTACCTCTCCTCAGTGCCAGCATGTCATTTCTTACATTCTCTTCAGCTATAACAGACAACAGTAACCAAACCAACCATCGAAGAATGAAAAGTTTTCCATCTCATGCCCTCTGTTTCCCTCTTACAAGACCCCATGCTTCCATGGGTGCGGAACCGCCGCAGCAAATCCCACTTTCCTGACGCTGAAGGCTGGCTCCCACGGCGCTCTATTTTTCCTGCATTCTGGATTCTGTGATTCACTGCAGTAGCTACAAAGAATGCACAGACAATGCTTATCATTACGGGATTTGTTATGGAAGTTAACAGGTTATAAATTGAGGTGGAAATACTCACATTGAGTTGTTCATTCAAAACACCGTACAACGTTCTTTTAGGGCTGTTAACAAATGGCCAGAGGGCGCTTTTGCCGCTCTGCTGTGAGACCGAACCTAAAGGCACGCTGCCCCGGTTCTGTTGGTCAGCCAAACCTATGCCCCCATTTAAGTGGCCAGAGGCACCCCACTCTACAAGCCACTCTACTGCCCCCAAGCACTCAGCTCTACCTGTGGAAGTCCTCCGCTCTGTCTGGTCTTCTCGTGCTTCGTTCTGCCACGTCTCCGTCACTCTGCTGGTGCCACACTGTCTCCTGGATCTAGAAGGCTCCCTGCCCAGGGACCTTGTGGTCCAGAGGACATGCTCCTTCTTGGTCCTTGCGGTAGTGAGAGTCCCTCTCCCTACTTCTGACTGGCTGATCACCCAGCGGGGCCTGTTAACAAGCTCCCCCAGTGTGTCCCACCTCCTGCTATGTAGAGCCATCAGGAGAAAGTTGTTTGGTGGGAGTTAGAGGCTATGGCTAGAAGAGCCATATAGTAATTTACCACCTTGAACCCATTAAATAAAGAGGATGCAAAAAAAAAAAAAAATCAGAGAAGCCTTAATGTGAACTCAACTCTGATGGGGGCTGTTAGCTACTAAAGGAGTCCTTGCTAGTCTCTCCCCGAGTTCTGTATCGTCATTTTCCTGATTGTACTTCCTGACAGTCTGCAGTGCGGGGGCTGCCCAAGCTGGCTTCATATCTGTGGACAAAACATAAACCACCAGTATGCTCAGCTCTCTAGCTCAATTGATGATGGCAAACCAGGAATATTGGAAAGAGGATAAAGAAAAAAATGATAAATTGAAACATCTCGGAGTTATTTATCAGGAACCACGTTCCTATTTGTATTGTTTGCCTGAAGAAGCACAGTTGCCGTTCTGTATTCTGGGGAGGTTGTGCAGTGGGAGGGGGTCATAAGGGAATGCGGGAACGTCAGGGCCCTGGAACGTCGGTTTGCACCACCTGTTTTGACCCCGATCATCTGTGGAGGATAATCCAGGCTGCCGTGCTAATTGCTCTCTGTCCTCCAGCTCCATTCTGTTCCTTTTTCACTTGCTCTGTTCCGGGAGTCTAACCTGTAGAGTGAGCTGTCCCAGCAAGACTTTCTCATCCTTTGGCTTCCGGTTTCATCTCTTCTGTGGTTTAGTCAAGGGTGTACAATAAAAATATCTCTATTCCCATTCTATTAATAAATCAGAGGTGCAGACATGTGAAGTAATTTGCCTAGGATGGTTCAACTTCGTGGGAAAGTGGAGAAAAATGGCTCTTTGATTCCAAAGTGTACAACCTTATTCAACATTGCATTGTGATCATCATCCCTCCCACTCTTGTGGTCAAAGGGTAGGAACGATGTAATCTATACGTGTTTACCTTTGTAACTCGCCAATGGTTCAGCTAGAACCGGACACATTGTTCCAAGGAAAAGGTACAACAGAATGGGCGACCACCTACATTGTCCTACATTGTTCTAAAATTCTGTACTGCTGTTATGTGCTCGGCACGTAGCAAACTCTTGCTGTTGTAGAGGAATGAAGGGTGCAGTATAAGATGTTAGCGTTTTTTGGCAGTGAACTCATTTCATTCAATTCGCAGTTAACTCTTGCTGACTTCTAAGAAGGATGAGCGCTGTACACTTTCTCCCCAGGAAAATGCTATTATTCATCGGCACACCATTACTTGCATGTAATTTCAAGAGGTCACTGGGTCTCTTGGAACTTATGCCTGACCTCCCTAGGGGATTGATTGTTGGACACCAGGTGGCCAGGTGCCACCAGGCCAATGTGATTTAGCTCGTGCCTGTGGTTCTGTACTTGAGATTAGAGCCCTTGGGTGGGTCCCAAGCAGCTTTGGGGGAAGAGTGTTTCACCAGACACTTCTATGGGGCCTGGACGTGTGTGAAGGTGGGATGCCTCCTCCGTTTGGGAAGATTATAAACACGTCTCTTTCATTTTCTTAGGTTAAAACAAAACACTGGCATTTTCATGTTTGGGACGATGAAATGTTTTTTTCTATGGTCACTGATCTCTGGAGGATGACTGGTTCTTTAGGCACAGTAGCTGGTACAGAATGGATGTACGAAGGAATTTTATTTTGAAGACGATTTCAAGGAGATACTCTGTAGTATTTCTAATGTTTACTATAAGTTAAAGATTCATAGGAAGGATATTTCTCATTTTAAAAGCAAAACAATATCATCCATTGTGTGATTCAGCATTCGTTATCATAAGTATTCATTTCTAATAATAAGTTTCTCTTTTGTTAATGAGTTAGTTAGTTTATTGTGCCAACCTGGCCGATAAACATATGTGGGTTAATTTAAGGACAGAGAGATAAATGGCTTGGTGAGCCTTGCCTTTCTAGTTCTCGGGTTTCTTGCTTTGTGATGTGATCCCGGCCAGGGTGCAGCAGCCTTAGCCAGTTCCGTGCTTCAGCTGGCAAGACTGACTTCCTATAAGACATCCCCAAGGAGAAGCCACATGGCCCTACCCCGATGCAGCCCTGGGTGCTGGAGCAGCCGTGTGGAGACCCCTGCCAGTGCTGAGATGTTTACACATTCACTGACTCAAATCTGCTTTCTTCCTGCAGTCGGCATCATTGTGTCTGCTTTGTGAGATGGAGGAGGACTGTGTGGATTGTTGTTGGACATATGGGTTAATGGGTTAATGTTGGACTTGTGGGCTTGGACAGCACTGGGTTGGGATGTTTTCTTGATGCACACTTAACCTTTATATAAAACTCTCTCTTCTACATTAATTTCTGTGGATTTGTTTCTCTAAAGTACCCAGACTAATACAGTCAGCTATGCAATTCATTGTGGTCCCCCGTACTTGTATGTTTGTTTGAATCAACCCATCTGTCTTGGAACAAGTACAGCCAGGGGCTCCTTAGAAGTGAGGATGGTGAGGCTTGGCCGCACTATTTTGGACATGTTATCAGGAGAGAGCAGCCCTGGGAAGGACATTGTGCTTGGTGAAACAGGGGCAGTGAAAATAGAGGCACCCTCATTGAGATGGGTCAACACAGTGGCTGCAACAATGGGCTCAGACATGCCCACAGTGGTGGGGGTGGCACCGGACCAGGTGGGGTTCCATTCTGTTACACACCTGGCTGCCCTGAATCAGAAGTAACAACAATAAATTTGTGTGCCTGGCATTTGGTGCTTCATTTGTGCTTATTTTTTATGATAATTTTCAGATTTGTGAATGTAGCTCCTTCCCTTTGCTTGGCATTTTCTGTGTGTGTGTGTGTGTGTGTGTGTGTGTGTGTGTGTGTAGTCAGTATAGAAGTTGTATCCATTAGAACTTGTGCCACATTTCTACGCATTGTCCTGGTCTTTTCCTGTGCGATCACCATCCATTCCCAGCACCCACCCTGGCCAATTCATCTTTATATCCTTCCCCACCCGACTGCTGTGATTATCTGCTCTTCGTTCCCTGCGCCCCAGATCTGGACTTTGGGTGTTTTATTGAACTACCAGTTTAACTACTTGCTTTTGATTCTGGATTAGTCTCCATTACTCTGGCTTTTCTTCCCACAGGCTTTCCTGCAGCTTAAAGTGGGAACGGCCCGAACTAGAGCAGGTCTTGCTAGATATCATGGAGTGGGTTCTGACCCACAGGGACCCTATGCACAACAGAACGGAACCCTGCCCGGCCCTATCCTCACAGTTGTCGCATGGTTGCAGCCACTGTGTCCATCCACCTTGCTGAGGACCCTCCTCTTTTCCGCTGACCCCCAACTTTACCGAGCACTATGTGGACCAGAGCTGATGTAGACCTAGAACAGGGGATGGCAAGAAGCAAGAACATGTGAATCTGCGAGTTGTGACATTTTGAAATAATCTCAAGGTCACAAAAAAGTTGCAAGGACAGTACACATATTTCGTGCGTCCCCCCCCTCCCCCCATTTAGCCAAGTGAGTGCAAACTGATTGGACCCCATTTACCCTGAATACTTTGTGTGTCGCCTACAAACAAGGACATTCTTTGACATACCCCAGCAGGCCTATCTAAGTCAAAATACTACCATCTGGTTCTCGGATTGCATTTACATTTTGCCCGTGGTCCCAATAATGCCTTTACAGTGAAAGAATCGTGTCCTGCACTTTGCTGTCAGGTCTCGGTAGTTTCTTTCAGTCTGGGATAAATCCTCCTCTTCCCTTGACCTTCATCATCCTTTTGAAGATTGCAGGCCGGTTATTTTGTAGGCTGTCCTTCAGTTTGGGTTTATATGATGTTTCCTTGTGATTAGATTCAGGTTCTGGGTCTCTGGCAAGACAGCCCAGCGAGGCACACAGTTGGGATTTGCCCCTTGCTGGTCCCGTCCACTTTGATCCCTTTGCCTCCCGTGGGTGGGTTCGGGCGGTGCCTGCCAGGCTCCTCTACATAAAATTACTCTCTTACCCTTTGTAGTGAATAGGGTTCTGTGGAGAGGTATTTTGAGACGATGTAAATATCCCATTCCCTTTCAAATGTTCACTTAATTCATTGATATCAACGTCGGCTTGTGTTTATTTTATTCGGTGAGTTATAATCCATTCCTGCCACTATTGACTTCGATGCTTTGTTTCAGAGTGGAGCAGTGGGAGCTTGTTCAAATTGGCTGGGTTTTTTACCAAACTTTTTATTTTGAAATAATTTCCGAGGTGTTCAGAAAAAATTGCACCAATATCTAGAGCGTTCTAATATCTCCCATATTTTCCCCGAATTTTAATGTTGTACATAAATTTAAAACTTTAAAAGCACACTGCTATTGAGTTGATTCTGATTCACAGCAATCCTACATAGGGTTTCTGAGGCATAAATTTTGCAAGAGCATAACTGGTGGGTTTGAACTGCTGACCTTGTGGTTAGCAAACAGTACCTAACCTACAGTGCCCCCAGGACTCCTAAACATCTTTCAGAGCCAAGGTATATTTGTCAAAACTAAGGAGTGAGCATGGCCACATTGTTATTAACTAAACTCTGGTCATTATTTGGATTTCATTCATTGGCCCTTCCCCATTCCCCCCACTTAAATCCTTTTTCAGCCCTAGAATCCAATCGAGGCTACGACAGGGAGTTGAATCATCTCCTTAGACCCTATTCTGTGACCATTTCTCAGCCTTTCCCTGCTTTCTAAGACCCTGCCTGTGCTGATATTTTTCAGAATGCCTTCCATCTGGGTCTGTCTGACGTTTTCCCGCATGATTGGAGTTTTGTTGTGATGTATGTAAAGTGTCCCTTGCACCCCATCACATCGGCGTGTACCTGACTATCCCTGGTGATGTTACCGGAATCACTTGGGGAAGGAGACGCTCCCAGACTCCTCTGTAAAGTTAGTTTCCCCCTTTCTCCCGGCTGCAGAAATGTGTCATTAAGTTCAGCCCACATTCAAGGAAAGGGCTCGGTGTCCTTTTGACATCTCCTTATTATTCACTGAGCATTTTCAAAATTCTTGGCTGAACAAGATGTGGCAAGTTCATTTTCCCTGTACCCTCTGTGACCTAGCACCATAATTAGCCATTTCGTTAATAGGCCCAATTTAGTTGAAGGGAAAATGCTTGTTAGAAGCCAAACTCGGGGAAGTAAATGTACTTGTTGCTGCCGGGATGTCAGTCTGTCCGGCCCTCTCAGTAGAGACAGCTGGAGACTATTATACACCAATGTCTGCCTGTGTATACAAGGGCACATGACCTGGCGGCGTTTCCTCCTGTTAAACAGGATGCCCTAATGAGTCAAACCAATTTGACAGCACCTAACAACGGGAGCAGCATGAGTATCCCTCATACATCCACATCTATAACTATTTGTACATGTGCTTACTTATATCCCTGGTGGCATAGTGGTTATGTGTTGGCCTGTGCAATTTGTGTGGCCGGCAGTTCGAAACCACCAGCAGTTCTGAAGGAGAAAGACTGGGCTTTCGGCTCCTGTAAACAGTTACAGTCTCGGGAACCCAGAGTGGGGGGTTGCCGTGAGTCAGCATTGACTCCTTAGCAGTGAGTTTTGTTTTGTTATACTGAAAGAAAGCAGTTCACAGGTATGCATCAAATGGCAGTGAAGCTATAGAGTTTCTTCTTGTGCTTTGTTCTGACAAGGAACCTGATGCTCCGTACCCTCACTATATTGACCTACTCCGTTAGTTCCCCTCTAAGGTAATCAGCCTCCCACCACTGCTGCAGATGCCCGCCTCTCCCCTGCACACACCCCCACTCCCCAGCCTTACCTCCTTCTGTGCTGGGTTGCTCATGGCCACCACCACCCCACCCCCCGTGCCTGAACTCTGACGCCGTGTCTGTTCTCTGGCAGCACCTGCACAGATGTTCTCCTCACCTGGCTTGATCTCTGAGCCAGAGCTAGTACATGAGGTGTCTGCTGAATGTGTGTATAAGTGTACGGTCAGTGACACCTCTAATTCATTCTAGTGGTGGTCAGGAGAAGTCTAAAAGTGGCCCTCTAATATTTCCCATCCTAATCCCTTGGACTGTATGATGAGGTATTTATGATGCTAGTGGCTAGCTTAGATTACATGGAAAAAAGGGGGTTTTGCATATGTACTTCAGGGTACTAATCAGTTGATGTTAGTGTACATCAAATAGACATTTTTCCAGGTGGGTCCAGTCTAATCGTATGAGCCCGTGAAAAGTGGCAGATTTTTCTCTGCTTGCCTAGTAGAAGGGAATGCAGGCTTCAGTCTGCAGTACACCAAGGACCCCACACGGTTGCCGGCTTTGATGATGGAGGGCCATGGACAAGGTTCTGAGCACAGTCTTCCCACGTCTTCCACCAAGAACCCAAACCCGCTGCCGTCAAGTCCATTCTGGCTCGTGGCAGCCCCATAGGGCCATCTTATCAGGAGCAGACCGCCTCCTCTCTCTCCCTCAGATTGGCCAGTGCATTTGAACCACTGGACTCCCAGTTAGCAGCTCATCCCAACGCCCACAGTTTCCCCAGAGTTCCTGGAGCGTGGCCGTTCAGCATGAGGAAAAGCAGCCAGGAAGGAAACAGGCATGCCTGTCCTGGGTCACAAGGACCTGATTCTGCAGACAACATACCTTATAGGCTTAGAACAAGCCTAACACCTTGGTTTCGTCCCTTGGATCCGAAGCAGGAAATTCAGCTGAGCTGCCCTAGATCAGCTGTGTGCTAATGAGTGGACGTTGTTTTCAGAGCGTGGTGACGCAGCGATAGGAAAGAATATCACTGTATGAGAGGGCACTATCTGAAAGAAAAGGAACCCCCTGTGGGTTAGAAGACTTTGTGGCATGTGTACAGTTCTTCTCTGGGATGGATGACTGTCTCCTGGAGATGGAGGTGCTTTCTCGGACCCGGGGCCCTGCACTGAGAACCTCACAGGAGAAGGGGGTGATCACAGTGAAGCCAGCACCTGGGGACTGAGCAGCAGACAGAGAAATGCCGGCAGCACGGCCGAGCCGAGTGGCAGGGACACAGCAGCCACGGTACAAGTGGTGGAACCAGGAGCGGTAGGGATAGTCAGCCCCAGAGCAGATGGCAGTGGGGGCAAGTTGACGCATGGCATGGAGCTGGGTTCCCCCAGGCAGGAGGTCACCAAGGGGGCTGAGCACCTCAGAGTAGAAGGTCACCAGTGAAGCAGCGGTGTGGGCATACACCATCATGGGGTTACCATAAACGTTTGTCTCGAGAGCTGCCATTCATGCCAGCCTAACCCTAGCACTGGCCCAGGGTTTCCTGCAGCTGCTAGTTGAGAGCTGCACCCGCAAGTACAGGAGGCCAGACCTGTCCGAGGAAAGCCAGGGACAAAGACCGAAAACGAGCAAGAACAATCACAGCACGCTGTGCGCAGGACAGGTGCCGCGAGAGACACCTGCTGACACGTGGTCGGTGGCATGCTCGCTCGCTCAGGGACACAACCGCAGCCATGGTTAATTTGAGAAGACTGAGCAGGTCTTTTTTTAAGGACAAAAGTGGGTCTCTTTCCTACCATACTTAAATGGGGTGCTCATGGAGGTGAAGGGAACCAGCTCACCTCAAATCCATTCTCTCGCTTACTGTTCAAATGAGAGGAAGAGCTAATGGCCAACATTATTCTTACTCAAGTCTCCATTCCAAGGTGAAGAATTGATGCGTTGAACTTCAGGGCTGTTCTGTGATTTTGAAGGTTTTATGAATTTATTTGGGTACTTAACATCTGTATTCATTTGTATCCCTTGGGATTCAGGCTAGTTTTTCCGCCTCTGTTCCCCCCCCCCCCCCACCTCTAGAATACAGTGATCTGGGTTTGAATCTCAGTGCCATCTTTACTGACTGTGAAAGTCACTTAACTTCTCTAGTCTCAATGCCCTCATCTTCTTTAAACCCTGGGTAGTAAAATCCACCTTTAAATTCAGCTCATAGGATAGGATAGGATTAAAGGGTAGAATGGCTGAGATTTTTTAAAAAATCTGAAAATAAGCAATCACCAAGTGAAGTAAACTACTACTAAAAAAAAGTGAAATGTAGTGATTGTTTTATTTTAAACCAAGACAATATACTGCCTTGGCAAACAGTATTCTAATGAACTTTTTAGCAAAACAGCTACGCTGAAATAGGTTAACAAACAGCTATAACGATACAAAAGAAGGGGTTGGAGTGGAGACCCAAAGCCCATCTGTAGCTAATTGGATATCCCCTGACAGAAGTGGTATAAGGAAGGATGATTCAACCCAGGTGTAGTATAGCACCAGCGATTCACATTCCTCTAGTTCCTGAGTACTTCCAACCCAGTTCTAACTTACAAAAAATCTGGCTGGACTGGAGAACACACATTGGTATAGATAAGTGCTCTCGACACATGGAATTCAGGAAAAGATAAACCCCTCAGGACAGTAATTGGAGTAGTGATATCATGAGGGTGGGGGATGGTGAGGGAGGGGAAAGTGTGAGGAAGGGGGAACCCATCACAAGATTGGATATATAGCTGCCGCCCCCAACGAGGGGACAAGTAACAAATGTGGGTGAAGGGACACAGTGGACAGTGTAAGTTATGAAATAATAATGATGATGTATAATTAATCAAGGTTGCACCAGGGTGGGGAAGGGAGGGAAGGAACAAAAAGAGGAGCTTATACCAAGGGGTCAAGCAGAACATGTTTTGGAAATGAGGATGGCCACATATGTACAAATATGCTGGATACAATTGCTGTGTGGGATGTTGTAGGAGCCCCCAATAAAACGATGAAAGGAACTAGGTTCACGGACATCCCATCGCTGTTAGGTGCCATCGAGTCTGCCTGACCCCTAGCTACCCTGTGCGCAACGGAAGGAAGTGCTGCTCAGTTGTGGCCATTCTAACAATTGCGCCTGTGCGTGAGCCCTTCACTCAGCTCCGCGAGCAATAAAGTACTGTGTATTGATAGGGCTGGCGCTTTGGAGACAGATTCTGAGGTATAAGTAAGAATTTGGAAGCATTGGCATAGGCTAGGGCATAAACCATATCAATAGATGCAGGAAAAACATTGGACACCCATTCATAGTTTGTTTGTTTTTAATCATTGCAATCTGGAATAGAAGATAACTTCCTGAGACATGAAGTTTATCTAGACAAAGATTAATCATCCTCAGTGGCAAAATATTTTAACATTTCCACCTTGAGATTAGGATTGTGAGGCAGGTCCATTAACATCTATTATGGAAAGTGTCATGACAAAGCTAAGATAGCTTTGGAAAGAAATATGTAAAACTGCTTTTGTAGGTGCTAGCGCTATACCCATCTATAGAGAAATTTAAAAGACTATACAAAATTGATAAACTCAGTATCACATAGTAATGATATTTCTATATGCTAGCAATGGAAAATAAATTTTAAAAGCCAATTTCACTTATTTAGTATCAAAAATACCAAATTCAGCAAATAAACGAATAAAAGATAATATACCTGCTCATTCCTCAAAGGTAGCAAGAGCTGTCTTGTGAGGGTTTCGTTGGGGTACCTTACCCCGTACAATTAGAGCCGTGCCCTTGCTCCTTCAGATGTCCTTTTGTTCCCCGAAGAGGGTCGCGACTCGAGTCCCTTGAGGGTGCCAGCACTGCTGCGTTGATGGTGTGAGTGAGAAGGTGCCGAAGCCTGGGGCAGGGTTAGGGCGCGGGAAACGCCGTCACCAGAAATACTAGCTCCTGGGCGAGGAGAGGTTGAGAAACGACAGCTTCACGTTTTAATGCTTTGTTTAATAAATATTTCTGATGTCCTGGCAATACTTGTTGACTCACCCTTGTGCATACACAGGCAAGAAGACTAGCATTCACGATGCATCGGGAACTTCCATGAGCTAATGAAAAAGAGAAACAAATTTGGCAAGAGTTTGGCAAGAGTTTAGACGAGGTATTTCACAAGAATGACATTCAAGTGGTTAATTAAGAAGTGAAAATATACTTAATATTCGTCAGAAAAAATGCAAATTAAGATCTTAGTTGAATACATATACATTCTCACTAGAATGGCAAAGACTAAAAAGACCGATAATACCAGGTGTTGGCTGGTAGACATGTAAGCTGATTCAGTCAGGTTGGAATACTGTCAGTTCTATTAAGGTTGAACATCTATGCCTATTGTACAATCCAGCAGCTGTGTTTCTGGGTATACTTCGCTCTGCAAATCTAGTATCAGCTTGATTCTTTATGACCCAACTGGAAGTAACACAAATGCCTACCGACAAGTGATTGATTAAGTAAATTGTAGTGTATCCCTACAAAGAAATACTATACAGCCATATAAAGTAACAGGTGCATGAGACAGGCAACAATGTGGATGATCTTACATTCTGTTGGCAAAGAGACCAGACATAAAGAATACATGATTTATAGTTCAATTTATTGAAAGTTTATGGACACTTAAAATTGCTATCTGGTGGGTAGGAGGGAGTGAAACTGAGTGAGATGGGTTAATAGGAAACCTCTGTGTGATGGAAATGGTCTGTATCTTGTTTTAGGGACTAGTTACACCAGTGTATACATTTGTATAAACAGATTGAGCTGTGGTCTTACGGTTTGTGTACCTTATTAGATACATTTTATACATTGATTAAATTCTTTATGTAAAACCTTCAAATGTCTCAAGACAGTGTATAAGATGAGGGACTTCATCTAACTAGATATCAAAACTTATAAAAGTCTGCTCTTAAAGACAAAGCCGTACTAGCCTAGCCTCAATGTCCAAAGACCAATGCAGGCAGACCTGGGGATGGGCACTGAGACATGGCCTCGCAGAGTATGGAGGAGAGGGTGAACTCCACAGGAGACTATGCCGAGGCAGGAGGTTATCTGCTTGAAAGTAGCAAAGTTGGTTTTCCATCAGGGGGGAGGGGAGGAAACAAATCTCTATTTCCCACTACTCAAAAACCTACTCCCAAAAGACCGAATGAGAAAGGAAAAAGAAATGCAAAACTATAGGAAGACAAAAGAAAATATTTTATTTTGGGTGGGAGAGAATTTCTAAAGGCACAAAAGCACAACTTATAAGAGGACATATTAATGCATTTGACTTTACTCAGGGAGAGGGGTGGGTCTGCTCAGAATACATGGGAGCAAACTAAGAGGGAAGGAGAGAGAGAGAGAGAGATAAGACCACAGTCTGACCCACCAAGCTCTTAGGACTATATTCGTGCTCAGAGTAGCCAATGCCCAAAGAGGACCATAGGGCCGGCCCCACCACAAGACACAGCATCCCCTTACTGATAAATAGGGCTGTGGGGGAACAACATTGGAGATAGAGTGTGGGAACTGTGCCTGGCCTGACCCCCCCAACACTGGGCAAAACACGAAGGGAGTGTAACAGAGCAGCAAGGGGTACACAGCAATGACATCCCCAAGAAATCCCAAAAATAGACTTCAGGGGCAGGCCTTTATACCCATCAGTCAATCAGAAAACATTCATAAAGGTCAACAGACAAACCGGAAATTATTTATAGGCTTTTGTTTTTGTTCTTTTTTCATATCTATCTATATAAGATAGGCAGGATAAACAATCCTGAGGAGAAAACAAGGGGTCAGATGCTTCTGGGGGGATGTCGGAGAGGGGGAGGTAGGGGAAAGGAAGGGTGGAGTCAACAAAGTCAGGGACAAGGGAACAACAAATGATCTAAAATCAATGAGAGGAGGGTGTAAAATGCTTGGTGGGACTTGATCAAGTACAACGTAGCTGAGAGGAATTATTGAAAGTCAAATGAAGGTCAAATATGATAGTGGGACAAGAGGAAAGTAAAAGAAAAAGAGGAAAGAACTAGGAGGCAAAGGACATTTATAGAGGTCTAAATACAGGCGTGTGTGTGTGTGTGTATGTATATATATAGATCTGTGTACATATATGTTAAGTATTAAGGTAGCAGATGCAGGCGTGTGTGTGTGTGTATGTATATATATAGATCTGTGTACATATATGTTAAGTATTAAAGTAGCAGATGGACATTGGGCCTCTGCTCAAGTAGTTCCTCAACACAAGAACACGGTTCTAATTACCTGGCATTCTGTGATGCTCACCTTCCCACCACAATTGCTGAAGACAAAATGGGTACATAAGCAAATGTGGTGAAGAAAGCTGATGGTGCCCGGCTATCAAAAAATATAGCATCTGGGGTCTTAAAGGCTTGAAGTTAAACAAGCGGCTATCTAGCTGGGAAGCAACAAAGTTCCACATGGAGGAAGCACACCTGCCTGCGTGATCATGACGTGTTGATAGGATCAGGTACCTGGCATCAGAAGACCCAAAACAAACAATCATATCAATGTGAAAAAGGGGGCTGGAATGGAGACCCAAAGCCCATCTGTAGACAATTAGACATCCCCTCACAGAAAGGTCACAAGGAAGAGACAAGTCAGTCAGGTGCAGTATAGTGCTGACAAAACACACAAAATTTCTCTAGTTCTTTAGTACTTCCTTCCCACCCACTATCATGACCCCAGTTTTACCTTACAAATCTGACTAGATCAGAGCACATATACTGGAAAAGATAAGAGCTCTCAACACACGGAATCCAGGACAAATAAACCCCTGTGTGTTAGGGTAGACTAGAGAAACAAATTAATAAACACACATGTATATAAGAGAGAGGTTTATATACAAGAGAAATTGAAGATTAAGAAAATATTCCAACCCAGTCCAGTCCAAGGTCATAAGTCTGATATTAGCCCATATGTCTGATAGCAATCTATAAAGTCCTCTTCAGCCTCGTGAAACACATGCAATGAAGCCAAATGCAGGATGATCACAAGCCAGGGGTAGAAAGTCTTTGGGTCCGGTGGCGTTGTAAGCATCTCAGCGCTGGCAGGGGTCTCTCTGTGGCTTCTCTGGCTTCCGAGGTCAGGTTGCATCCATGTGGCTTGTCCGGCTCAGGGCACTAGGGTAGTTCCATGTGTCTTGTCAGCTTCTATGTCTCTTAGGAAAGTCAGCTTTGTCAGTAGAGCGTCTCCAAGGGAATAAAATGCCTCCAAGAAGGAATACTGGATTTCCCAGAATTCTCAGGAGAAGGCCATGCCCACACAGAGGTCTCATTGGCTATCTCCAGATTGATAGGCTAGACTCCACCCCTACACTCTTAATCCTCAAATTGACACCAGATTGGGTGACTACCACACCCTCAGGTAGAATAATGGAAGTAGTGATACCATCCTTGAGGGTAGGGAGAAGATCCGGGGAGAAAGGGGGAACTGATTGCAATGATTTATTTATAATCCTCTCTACCCCCACCCAGGATGATGAACAACAGAAACATGGGTGAAGTGAGACAGTAGATGGTATAAGATATGAAAATAATAAGTTATAGTTTATCAAGGGTTCATGAGGGTGTGAGTATGGGGAGAGAGGAAAAAATGAGCTGATACCAAAGGCTCACGTCGAAAAAATGTTTTGAAAAGGATGATGGCAACATATGTACAAATGTGCTTAACACAATGGATGTATGGATTGTTATAAGAGCTGTAAGAGCCCCCAATAAAGTGACTTAAAAAATAATACATTTGTTGACACAATGGATGCATATATGGATTGTGATAAGAGTTGTAAGAGCCCCCAATAAAATGATTTTTTTTAAAAGAAAAAAATTGACTTATTAAAATAAATCATGTCTCTTCACAAAGTAAAAATTTAAAAACTCTCAAATAATCAAAATGACAGATCACCTGAATAAATTTATAATACAGATAACTGATAAAGCGTTAGGATCCAGAATGTTACCAAAAACTAAAAGAAAGGGGGAAAAGAAAAACCCCATACAAGTCAACCAAAAATCAACAAGCATGATAGAAAAGTGGGCAAAAAGATTAGTAGACATTTTTTCAGTAGAGGAAATGGCAAGTTAATATGAAAAGATGCCCTACCTTATTAATTGGGGGAATTTAAGTTCGACCAAAATAAGATATGGTTTTATACTCACTTGATTTATAAAACCTTCAGCTCTGGCAGCACCAGTGGTTGGAGGGGCAGGCCCGGCGGTACTCAGCTGCTGGGGATGGGGGTGTAAGCTGCCCCTCTCCTCCGGCCCTTTCTTATCTAGCTCATCTTTGGTACATGTATAGCCCGGGAATTTCACTTCTTGAGAAATTCTTGCCCAAAGACACAGAAAGGTCAAAGTCATAAGAATGTGATTGCAGCTGTTTTTCACAAATAGCAACACAACCTCAGCCTGGAGACTACACAGATACTCGTTGACTCAAAGCGATGCAGACATTGCACTACTGCTGTGGAACAGACTGTCGGCAAAGAGTGAATAAATAAATGCATGCAGGAACATGATGGAATTTTAGAAGCAGAATATTGAGTGCAAAATGCAAGCTGCAAAATATTTAAAATAGTATGATGCCATTGTAGCATGAAACAGCGCACTCTGTGGGAATAGCTAGCTAGCTATGTGAGGACCTGAAGCTTCAGGGGAATGCAGACAGATGGGCTGGAGAAGGCACATCACAGGTGGACGCAGCACGATGGCAAGTGCTTTTGTCTTCGAGGTTGGGGGTGAGTTGTTGGGATACACTTTGGAATATGCCTCATAGCTTAATATGTGCTACAGATATTCTTTTACATATTTTAAAACTTTTTATTGTGAATTCGGTGACGGTGTACAGAGCAGATCTCAGGTTTGCATTCAACAGTCCATGCACGCTTGTCTCAGCTCCCTCTTCCTCCTTGTGTTCTTCTCTCCTCCTTTCCCTTCCCTCTGGGCTTTGTCTCGAACCCAGGTGGTTGATGATCTTACCAAGGGGGTGATTCAGCTCCAGACTGGTCCGTAGTCTCGAGGTCCCACCTCCTGAGCACGTGTTTGGAGACCGTACGCTCTGTTGTAGGATCCAGGAGGGAACGGGCTGAAACTGAAACCCGAAGGCCCGGTCCTAGTCCTAGGCTGGTCTGGTTGGCACGCCTGTGAGCGGAAGGCATGGAGTGCCCACTGGGGGGAACTGAGTGGTCAGCACAGGGTCTTTGTGCGGTTGACTGTGTTACAGATATTCTTTTGTATTAACTGACTCCTTAACACTTAAAAGAAAATTTACAGAAGCATTGATTTCCTTTTTCGACATCATAAAGTGGCTTTTAAAGGCCATGTTCTTTGCTTAGAAGAATAGTTTTTTATAAAGGAAGTCTCAGAAGGGCCCAGGAGACAATGTGATTCAGGTTATCAAGCTGGTCTGAGTTCCACTCCAGTAGAGGCCCAGAGCAGCTGCAACAATGGTTATTTAACATTTGTGGGGAAGGAGGTGGTCTTGACTGGTGGCTTTTGAGTTGAATGCTGTTGATTTTCAGTCCAGAAAACATTTCGTATGTGCAAAACTGCTCTTTGATTGTGGAGGGTGATGGTAAAGCAGGCCTGGGACTATATTTTTAATCTATTCATTTTATCCATTATGGTCAACCTTAATTATTTAGCAAATTTGTAACTACTGCTGAGCATGAGTTCCAAGCATTTTAATCAAAGGTGGTATTTTACTTTAAAAAAAATTATCTTGTAGATTAGTAAAAGTATCATGAAGTTGGATGTTTAGAATTTTAATCTTTTTTAAAGCTTAGTTTGATAGAGCATGGTAGTATTTTGGCAAATCATTGTCAAGGATCTCTTTTGGGTTTTAAGTTTTTAATTTGACCAACTACCTGAGGCTCAGGTTGAGGGGTGACCCACTTTTGCCTGGGTCACCAGAACCAGGGCATTGAGAAAAAGAATTGTTTTTATTTTCCTGGTAAGTTTTCCCAATTGGAAATCTGAGTACCCAGTTCTGATACACAAAACAAGCTATATCAGAATGACGAACCTTTTCAGAATACCATTTCTAGGATGGAAAATGTATCTTCAAATACAGAAAGACCTCTCGTAGGTACTTCTCTTATCTAAGGGAGTAACGTGCCATTTGTTTTTGGACACTTGATAATGAATGGGCAGAGTAGTATCATGTTTTCTTTATCTGGCACTTGACAGCTGCTAACCAGGGAAAAGAGGGATTAGATTCTGTACACCTGGATCCCGTCAAACAAAGCCAGGCTGCCTTTTATATAGTATTAAATGAAATGATTGGCACGATGTGTGTTGTGTCATTGAGAATTGTGTTTCTTAATGAAGTACACCATATATGTACTTTTAAGTACAAGAAAACATTGATGCTTACAAGATTAAAAAAAAAATCACCTCTGTGAGCTATCAAGAAATTTGTATATTGGTCTTGATGCTATAGAATCCATCAAATAATATTTTATAAAAGTGTTGAAAGTACTTAAAACACAATCAGCTTTACGTTGCTATGGTAGCGATGCTCGTTTTTTAACCCGGCACTATGTGCTTATCGTCACCTGTGATTTTAGTTGTTAGATGCTGTCGAGTTGATTCTCACTCACAGCGACCCTACGTCCACATGAGCGGTGATGGGACGTTTGAGCCCAGTGTTGCAGCCACTGTCCATCCATCTCCTTGAGGGTCTTGCCAACAAGAGGACTCTTTTCCCCTTTAGCATTCGGTTAGCAGGGAAAATATTTCTCAGGTTGCACTGCCCTTTTTGTGTTTTACTTCTATGTTGTGCTTATGAACATGTTTTGAGTTTTTGGGGGTGTGCAACAGAACAGCAAGGGGAGCAGTGCAAGGAAGTCCCGAGGGAGTACCAAAAATAGACTTTGAGGCCAGGGCGCAGCATCCCATCAGACTCAACCAGAAAACACTCCTAAAGGTCAACAAACAGACCTTTAACTTATTTACAGGCTTTTCTTTTTTCCCCGTCATTTTTGTTTTATTTTGTTGCTTTGTTTTGCTCTGTCTTGTTTTTGTGCATATTACTGTCTCTGCAGGTCTATCTAGATAAGATAGGCTGGATAAGCCATCCGGAGGAGAAAACAACGGGACAGACCGTTCCAGGGGACATGGAAAAGGGGGAGGTCGGGGAAAGGAAGTGGTGTTAACAAACCCAGGGACAAGGGAACAACAAGTGATCCAAAATCAGTGGCAAGGAAGGTATAAGAGGCCTGGTAGGGCATGATCAAGGGCAATGTAACTGAGAGGAATTACTGAAACCCAAGTGAAGGTTGAGCATGATAATGGGACAAGAGGAAAGTAAAAGGAAATAGAAGAAAGAATTAGGAGGCAAAGGGCATTTATAG
>NW_022104341.1:60500311-60532644 GCF_000313985.2 Echinops telfairi | reverse complement strand
AAGTAGAAAGCAAATGTTTTGAGAATGATGAGGGCAACAAATGTACAAATGTGCTTGACACAATGGATGGATGTATGGATTGTGATAAGAGTTGTACGAACCCCCAGTAAAATGATGAGAGAAAAAAGTGTCCTGGAGGGAATGAGGCAACTTGGCAAAGAGGCAAGGAAACGGGCCCAAGAGTGAGAGTGAGTGGGGACATCGTCGCTCAGCAAGTAACCAGCTCTGTGGACCAGGGCAAATTAGTTAACTTCTCTACTGTGGCAAATTTTAAATGTTACTGGTACTTGGTGGTAAAAATGCAGTAAATGTTAACTGCACAAGAATAATATAATTACTGTTCATTAGAGTATTATTATCATTGTTGCATGTGGTGTAAATATTTTGTTGTGAACCTAACATACCAGTACTTGTGTGTTTCCTTTATCTACTTGCCGTGTAGAGCATGTTGACTGTGCTGTAATCTGGGTCAGACCTCTTACCTATGTGATTGTGCAAATTCCATGAAAAATAGCAACTATTCGGTGTTATGAGTAAAAATTTCAAAGCCAAATATCCGTGCAATAACATAACATCGAAATTAAGTTCACTTCCATGTTGTATATTTGAGTGCTGACCATATGTAAAGCAACAGCTATGATATACAAACATATAAAGTACATTTCCTATCCTCAAACACTATTCATTTAACAAGAAGGATAAGGGAAGCAAAGAGGAAATCTACTATTTTAAGCAACCAGGTGGATGGAGGGCAGGATATCAGAAGAAAACAGTTCAAGTTGGATTAGTAATAGAAACAGAATGAGCCGGAAACCAGTTTAAACACTTTGGGATGTCAAGGCAAAGTCAATTGGACTATACCTTGGTGGTGGTTAGGTTGTTTCCTATTCAGCCGTCCCCAAGTTGGGAAAGAGTATTGACTATTCTGGGGATGATCAGAAGAATGAGAATGAACAAATGTGTTTTGGAAGAACTGCAGCCAGAATGCTCCTTGGCAGTGAGGACGGTGACATGTCATCTCATGTACGTTGGACATGTTATCACGAGGCCCGGTCCCAAGAAAAGGCGTCATGGTTGGTACTCCACAAAGCTAATTTTCCTGGAGTCTTGGGAAAGATTCACTTGTTAAAATAAAAGAAGAGGACCCGCAATGAGGTAGATGGGTACAGTGGCTGCGATGACGGGCTCAAACACAGCAACAGTGGTGAGAATGGTGCAGGACTGGGCAGTGGGGTTTTTGTTGGTTTGTTTATTTCTGTTATCCACTGCCAGTTAGATGGACTTCATGGCATCTGACGAGCAGTAAAGTTTGCAGCCTATGTTTATGTGTTCTATATGACTAAACTCTTAGTCTCTATCGGTGCAATGCTCGCTAAAAGCTCAGCACAGAGCACACAGAAAGAGAAGTACGCATAACTCTTATTTCAATAAGAGAGGCATGAACACTTCGGGAAGAGATCACTAAGGATATAGGTAGTTTAGCAAAGTGTAGTTAAGAAATCAGATGGTGCCCGGCTCTCCAAAAGAATAGTGTCTTGGGTCTTAAAGGATTGTCTTTAAACAATCAGTCATCTAAATGAGGCATCAACTAAATCCATATAGAAGAAGCACATTAACCTGGGTGATCCAGGGATTGCAAATAATTAAATCCAAATCCCAAAGAGGGAATAGTATAATAGTTAAGTATAATAGCTTACATTTTTAACACCTGGTTTGCAAAAGGCTGTGAATGCCAGTGGAAGCCCCAAGTCCATTTTCAGGGTTCCCCACATGGATGAAGCCTCTGGTGAATCCCTTCTGACCAGAGTCCAGAGATGTGAGGAGCCTTGCAGCCCGACAGAGAGCATGGTCATGGCAGATGTAATTAGGCTAACATGTAGCACCTTATCATTGGATCTCCCTTTTGACGCATTTTAAAGTTGTTTCAGTTTTTAATATTTTCTGATTTGTATTTGATTGAGGTTCTTCTGTTTTCTTTGATTTGGGGATTTTTGCTTGTTTCTTCTTTTTGTTTTGTATGTTTTTCTATACATGAAATCCAGGATAGGTAAATCTACAGAGATGGTAACCAGATTCATAATTACCTCCTAGGACCGAGGAGCATGGTAGGGAAGATTGGGGGAAGTGGGGAGCTAACAACAATGACTACAAGAAAGAAGAAAATGTTCTAAAATTAGTTGTGATTTCTCAGTACTTCTTAATATGCTGAACTATTGAATTGCCTGATAGTGAATTATATGCCAATAAAACTGTTTTCCAAAAGAGAGAGGCATGAACAAAGGATGGCCATTGTGAGCATTAACAAGAGAAAGGTTTTATCCTGTGGGAGAAATCTTTGGAAAGCTTCATGGAAGAACAATTCAATTGAGCTTCCAAAGGATGCTTATGATTTCAGGAGAAGTTTAGTGCTGTAAATGTCCCATGCTAGGCTGTGGTACCAGCACGAGCAGCCACAGTTAGAATTCCAGCTCAGTAAGATTATAGGCTATATGTAGAGGTTGTAATTGGGGGATATAATTTGATAGCTAAGTTGCTACCCAGTCTCTGAATGTCTTTATTAATAACGATTTCTGGAAGTTTTTTTTTTATGAAAGATATAGTTAGTGATGGTAGCCTGATATACTGGATTATCCACTAACTTCATTTGTATGTTTATTGAATCCTTGGTTTTGTTTCTTTCAGGAAGTTCATGATCTGTTACAAGACTATGAGTTAAAGTATTGTTATGTGGACAGAAATAAACGAACAGGTAGGATTTCAGTTCTAAGCATCTGATTTCATTTTGATTCTACATATAGTCATTCCAGAGAAAAAGATTACCTGTTCCTGCTTAAACTGGTCCCTGAAAAAATATTCACTCATGTCAAGGATTTTCCAAAACTAGCAGTTAAGTATCTTAAATTTGGATCATTTGGATGGATGCATTGTTCTGAGAGGCTGGAGAGATTTTATAGTAAATGAGTGTTTTCCGTGGACTCCATGGGCCTCAAAGCACACTTCTTGTGGGCTGGAAGACGTTGCTGTTCCCTTGGTGGTGGTTGCCCTGCATGCGCTGACTGTGCTAAATGAACAGAAGACGTTTCTTTGAGCATTAGCATCGCACTTGGTGTGGGGAGATGTCCACACTGCGAGAGCCGCAGGTGCATGATGACCACTTGCGAGAAAGAGCTGGTTGGGTGAAATGACAGGCAGGGTTTCCTGGGCTACTTAAAATCCTTCTCTCGCACTTGCTCGGCACCTGTTTGTCATGTGGTTATAGTTGGATTTGGGTAAACTACATGCTCATGTGGAGCAACTCCACTGTAAGTTCAAATGTAGAGATGGCGGAGGGAGGGAGAAGGGAGGAGAGTCTGAGGGGATGGAGGAAGAGGAAGAAGCATTTCTTTTAGAGAGCCATTCATGTAGAATTTGTGGATTTCCCTGATAGGTCTTCTTAATGGAGGAGGGCTCTAAACATTTTAAATAATATTGCTCAAAATCTTTGTAATATTTACATTTTGCAACAACATATAACAAGTTGATATAACTTTTAGTTTTATAAGGTTCATAAATATATTTTGTGTGCTAGTTCATTGATTTTAAATCTTATATTTGTATCATGCTTTAAATTTTACAAGTTTGCATATTACATATTTAATTTTTTCATGTATTCATTTCTTGATGCTGGAATAACTTCATTAGTTAGACAAGACAGATTTTTAAAATTGTTTTACAGTTTCAAAAGTAAACAGCATGCCAAAGATCATAATCCTGTGTTTTTTTAAATACCATATTGTCCATCAAAAGTATACCACATTGTATGTATGTGTATTGCTTCAATCTAATTAATCTTATTTAAGAAAACCATTAAACGAATTAGAGAATGAACTGCCCTCTTTTGGGGAATTTTAGTTTTAGGTTGTTGTTGTTATTTGCTGTAATTACATTGTTTCAGATCCTTATTATTATACCACAGGCTGTTTGGAATGTGTGTAGGGTGTGTGTGTGTGTGTGTGTGTGCGCACACGCGTGCTCAAGAGTTTCACTACGATCCTCAAATATTCTGTTATTTATATTTTAGTGTATATATGTATGTTTATGAAAATAAAAGCATATGTATACCTTTAGTAGTATATATAGTATATATAGACTTTATGTAGTCTATGTATATGATCACTAAAATAAAAATAAGCGAATATTTTAGTATCATAGTGAAACTCTTAAAATAACTCCCATTTTTAAAATTTGGGCTAGTGATCATGAAATTTGTTCAGTGGGGGAGCAGGGTGGTGGCGGTGGTGTCAGCGTTGAAAACTGGAATAAAAAAGAAAATATCAGGGAAAATATGAATTGCATATGGTAGGAATCAATAATCCTGTTATTTAATCTATATGTGTGTATTGGCTATCAAGTCACAGTTGTAAAATGTCTTTCTTTCTGAGGAACTTGGTTAGCAATGGAAAACATCAGCCTAGACAACGTTGTAATACATTGTGTCTTCTAATACACCGTTTCCTTCTAGCGTTTGTCACGTTACTGAATGGAGAACAAGCCCAGAATGCAATCCAGACATTTCATCACCACTCCTTCCGAGGAAAAGAGTTAGTAGTTCAGCTCCAGCCCACAGATGCTTTGCTGTGCATCACCAACCTGCCCATCTCTTTGACCTTAGAGGAGTTTGAAGAACTTGTCCGTGCTTACGGGAATATTGAAAGATGTTTTCTGGTCTACAGTGAAGTGACTGGCCAGTCCAAGGGCTACGGCTTTGTGGAATACATGAAAAAGGACTTCGCTGCCAAGGCTAGACTGGAGCTCTTGGGGAAACAGTTGGGAGCATCCTCGCTCTTTGCACAGTGGATGGATGTTAATCTCTTGGCCTCCGAGCTCATTCATTCCAAGTGCCTTTGTGTAGATAAACTCCCAAGTGACTACAGGGACTCGGAGCAGCTCTGGCACGTTTTCTCCAGTGTTCACAAACCTGTGTTTTGCCAGGTATGTGTTTTTAAACTGTCCATGTCCTTGTGTGGGTGCCACGTCCTGAGCCCGTGCCGGCCACGGCGACCCTGGGCACAGCAGAAGGAGACCCTGCCGGGCCCTCACCATCCTCACGGTCGTTCGTGAGCCCAGGTCGGTTGTTGCCGCCCCAGGACAGCCCGTCCCTTTGAGGGCCTGCCTGTGCTGCCCCTCTCTGTCAGTGGAAATGTGTGCCCCTAGTGTGGGGGTGTCTGTGCGTGCACGCATGTCTCTTTGTGACGGCTGTAAATACCACAGTAATCCAGCCCCGCTCTAGGCAGTCATGAAAACTTAATCCTCTGAGAGACTGAACATAGATTCCGTTTGCTGAAGGGCCAAACCGTTTTGTGATGTATTTATGAGAATCGGTAAGAGATTCTTGCTACAGAATCATAGAAACCTCTATTAAACTAGAATAACGAGATGTGAAGCCGTTGTTTCTCAGCTGATCCTCCATCCAGGTCTGTCTGCTCCTGAAGGCCGGACTTTCATCCCTCTGCGCTCTTCCCAAAGAGCGCTGCAGTCTCTGCTCTGCACCGGCCATACGCTGTTCTTTGAAATGCTCTCTGAGGTTCAGGAACAAAAAGAGACCGGTAGGGGCAAGATCGGGGCTGGAGAGAGGATGGGATAAAGCGCCCCCCACCCCCACCCCCACCCCAAGTCCTCCCAGGACAGCCCTGGCGACTCTCGAAGAATGGGTAGTGCCTTGTTGTGATGGAAGAAAATTCCTCAGTGCAACTCTCCTGGATTTTCCCCCTCACTAAGGCAGTTTTCAACTTTCTTAAACTCTTTTCAGAAGCCCTATGTCCTGTGTCCTTTGGAAAAACAATCTTATCACAATTACTTTTTTGGAACCCCCCGCCCTCCCGCCAAACCGTCTCCACAATCTTCTGAGCTGACCTCTCTTCCTTGGAGGGAGCTAGCCCAGCCGGTCCCCCTTGGAAGCCTCTGTTTGGAGCGGATCTCGTTGAAGGCCCCAGGGAAGCTAGAGGAGCCCTGGGGGTGTACTGGTTAGGAGTTGGGCTGAGATCCTGAAAGCCAGCAGTCTGAGCCGCTCTCCAGCCCTCGGGAGGAAGATGGGGCTTTGTGCACCCATAAAGAGTTAGAGCTGCCCCTGTGCGTTTCCGAGACTATAACTCTTTGCAGGGTCGCTGTGAGTCAGCATCGATGGCAGTGCCATTTTGGTTTGTTTCACTAGCTTGCATGCTTTACTGAGAGAACTTGTCTGCAGCCACGCGCTGACCCTCGAGTCGTAATTAAAGAGGCTGTGTTTGGAATAAACGCATGCGTATGTGTACCAAAACCTTAGTGGCAATGCTTGTTTGGCTCCCCTCATATTCTGTGTTATAACTGCTCCCCGTACAGATCTGTAACAGCTCGGAGAAGCTTTCTCTCGGGCTTGCGTTCATTTCTTTCTCCTTGGCCTTCTCACTTTCCACCCCCTTTCCTTCCCATGTTCCTTGCCTTCTTATTCACCCTCCTTTTTATCCCGTGTCTTCTTCGGCGTCTTGGTGGGCGGTTCAAAACCACCGGCCAGTCTGGGGGAAAAGCTGGCACTCTCTACCCCCATAAAGTGTTCCCGTCTCAGACACCTACAGGGGTAGTTCCTCCTGTTCTGTTGGTTTACCGTGAGTCAGAATGACGTGATGGCGTGGGGCTTTTGTTGCTGTTGTTTCTCTTAATCATACATTGTTAATGCTGGTCATTGGCATGTGTGTGTGTGTCTACATGTGATAAATGCTATCATCTTACTTTTTGACCTTTCCAATCCCAAGATAGCTATCAAAGAGAGCCTCCCAAACATAAGCATCCCAAAACTTTATGACGCCGGTCTATTTTGTGGCCAATTTCTTATCAAATCTTTGCCCAAGTTTTGAAAGTTGCTTTATCGGTATGCTGTTCTTAAACTCGAAGACGTGGATAGTGATACTCTTTTGAGAGTACATGATTTTTTTTGAGCTTTAGTTGGGGCCTTTGAAACCAAAACGAGAAGAAAAGGCCATCTAAGACAAATCGCATTGTATTATGCATTCCAGAGACGGAGGAGGCTCAGAGGCGAGCTGGTCGAGCTTCACACCTGGCACAGAAATATTTGCTAGAATGTTTGGGGCTGACTGTTCAGTTTCTGCTGAAACACTTCTAAGTGCAGGATGATTAATTACATCACATTAAACCATTACGTCCTAGAGTGGCTCTCATTGAACTGAAATTGCCCTCTCCAAAGCTACCGATGCTGTAGGTAGAAATGATTTTGCCTTTTGGAAAACTTAATGTGATATGACAACTTACGTGAGTGTGAATGTCATAATGAACCAGGAGTAGTAGCACGCACTTTACAATTTTTTCAAAATGCTGATAAATTAACTGTATGGGACTCTTTAGCAGCAAATCTATGAAACTTCAGACTCTTTTTTGGTTTTGGTGGATTGGTATAGACGATTCTGAAGGCAGTCTCTTATCTTGTATTTAAAAAAAGAACAAAATGACTTAATGTATTCCACAAATTTGATTCTAAACTCCTAAAACCCCAAAACCCACTGCTGGGGAGTTGATTCTGACTCAGAGCAACCTTATAGGACAGAGGAGCTTGTCCCCCATAGGATGTCCAAGGCTGCCAGTTGTCATGGAAGTCGGCTGCCACATCTCTCTCCTGCAGAGTGGCTGGGAGCTGCTCAACAGAGCACTTTAATCTCGGTGCCACCAGGGCTCCCCCGCTCCCCAGGTCCAGTTTGGGTTATAGGAACAATAGAGTTGCTAAAGGTCAATATATTTCCTGTCGCCCAGATTGCTGGGTAAAAGAACATGAGAAAAAGGCATTTGAGGACAATGTTAAAAGGCATGAAGAATGTGAAGGAAAAAAATCAATCTGATCCACTTATATAAGAAAATAGAAGGAAGTTAAGCCCCAGAAATAGAAGAAAGGAAATGAAACGGAACCCAGAAAGTATTTAATTTTAACACTAACTTATGAGATGCCACCCCCAGATCGACGCACTGTAAGTGTGCGCATGTCTTCCAGAGACGTGCCGGCTGTCACATTTGTCACTTTATCGTGTAAATGTAGTTAGGATACTTCAGACGGTTCTAAGCTTTGGGGTGTCTTATTTGTTCTTCCGTTTGCTCTTTGTAGCAGTCTGTACAGATCCAGGACTTCAGTATATTTTTACAGGTGGGGGATGGGACCGGACTTGAGTTCTCGTGGCAGGAGTGTATGTAAGGTACCTTCAGAAATAAAGGCTGTATGCTGCAAATGGGGCTTTCACCAACCTGGGCACAGTTTTCTTAAATAAGGTTTGCTTTCAGATACTTGGGGCCCTGGTGGTGTAGTGGTTATGGGTTAGACTGCTAATTGCAATATCAGCAGTTCAACACCACCAGCCAGCTCCTCTGAAGAAAGATAAGGCTTTCTATTCCCGTAAAGAGTGACAATCTCAGAAACTCAATGGGGCCAGTTCTACCCTGTTCTCTATGAGTTGCAGTCAGCTCAATGGCTGTAAGTTTTGTTTGAGTTTTCATATACTTATGAAGCCCTGGTGGCCTAGTGGTAACCGCAAGGTCAGCTGTTCGAAGCTGCCATCTGCTTGGCAGGAGAAAGCTGAGGCTGTGGTTGGAATGGACTCCGTGGTAGTGGGTTTGCTTTTCACTGTTGTTTTTGCTTTTTTCATAAACTTGGCCAAATAGTTCCCCTATCCTCTTCCCTTGGTAATAGGAACTTTATTTTACAAAGAGATAGGCTTAGGTAATTTCCCAGCGTGTTAGTCTGGGTAGACTAGAGGAACAAATCCATGGACACATATATGTGTATAAGAAAGAGGTTTACATACAAGAGGAATTGAACATTGAGAAAACATTGCAGCCTAGTCCAGATCAAGTACGTAAGTCCGATATTAGCCCATATGTCTGATGCCAATCTATAAAGTCCTCTTCAGACTCACAAAACACATGCAGTGATGCCGAATATAGAAGATCACAGGCCAGTGGGTAAGAAAGTCTTAGGTCCGGTGGCGTTGTAAGCATCTCAGCGCTGGCCGGGCTCTCTGTGCCTTCTCCGGCTTCAGAGGTCTGGTTGTGTCCATGTGGCTTGTCTTCTGCAACGTCTCCCAAGGAGTGGCAGAGAGAGAGAACTGTCTCTACTTCCAATGGGGAAGTACCAGATTTCCCAGAATTCTTAGGAGGAGGCCATGCCCACAGAAGTCTCATTGGCTATCTCCAGATTGACAGCCTAGACTCCACCCCTACTCTCTTAATCCTTAAATTGACACCAGATTAGGTCAATTAGGTGTCAGTATGTTTTACTGCCCAGGTATCTGGTGAATTTTTGTTTTAAAGACTTAATTACTCTGCCCTAATATTTTGCTACAGTTTGCCAATTTATATATTTATATATAATATATATCACATTTCTTTAATTTCATACTTTATTTTAAACGTCAAAATAAAATTACTGTAGTTCCTATACATTATACAAATACACATGTATATACATTATATATACTATAAAAGGACTCACTGCCATTAAGTTGATTCTCATAACAACCCTAGTGAATCTGTGTGTGTGTATACATATATATGGTATGCATATAGTGGGCCTGTATCTATCTATCTATCTATCTATCTATCTATCTATCTATCTATCTATCTATCTATCTATCTAATCTATCATCTATCTATCTACTCACTGCCATTGAGTCAATGCCATAACAACCCTATAGGACAGGGTAAAACCCCTGTGTGTTTCTGAGACTATATAACTGTTAATGGGGTTAGAAAGCTCTTTCTCCGATATCTATATAGCTATAGATATTGGAGAAATATACATAAGATATATATATCATGTATAATGTCTGAGGACCACAGTCATTTGGGTTTTGACTTTTAAAGCGAAATGAAAACCAAAGCACTGAAAAGAAAAGACATGATGGAATATTGTCTCTCCTCCTGTCTCCTGGAAGAGCTTCAGCTAAGCATATAGTAAGCTTCTAATTTTCAGAGGAGAGAAGTACATTTTGTTAAGCCAGCATCGTGCTCTATACTGCATTCATGCTTGAATTTGGAAGTGACTGATTGTAAGTAAAAGTATCTCATACCAGAACGTCCCTTTTAACCACATGCATTGTGTCAGCTCGCACAGGATGAAGGTAGTTATGTTGGCGGCTTTGCAGTGGTTGAGTATCACACGGCAGAGCACGCGGAAGAGGCTCAGCAAGCAGCTGCCGGCCTGACCATCCGGGGAAGCAAAGTCCAGGTTTCCTTCTGCGCGCCAGGGGCCCCGGGCCGGAGCACGTTAGCCGCGCTGATAGCAGCTCAAGGAGTGGTAAGCTTCCGCCCCCTCCTTAGGCTATAGAGGTCATGCTGTCGCCCCTGTTTTCTGTGACCCATATTGCCAGCCATTCTTTTCTTCACTCTCACCGTCATTTCCTCCAGATTTCCCTTTGTTGGCTTAGACTTGCAGTTTGCCATTCTGAACTGGTCTAGTCACCCACTTCTGCAGCCAGCCTTCTGTGCCTTCTTGGAGAAAAACAGTTAGGTGGCTTGATGCCACTGGAAATGCATGGCTGCGTTTATAGCTGGCCCTCAGTGTTGCCAACAAATGGTTAGCTTATTGCTAATCAGCTCTTTTCCATTTTCAACACCACTTCTCTCAAACCTTCGTTTTATTCTCATTTCTCTATTCTCATTTTCTTTTCCTTCCTTTCTTTTTAAAAAAATAATTTTATCGGGGGTTCGCACAACTCTTATCACCATCCATCCATCCATCCATTGTGCCAAGCACATTTGTACATTTGTTGCCATCATCATTCTCAAAACATTTTCTTTCTACTGGAGCCCTTGGCATCAGCTCCTCATTTCCCCCCTTCCTTTCCCACCCTTCCTCCCTCACGAACCTTTGATCATTTATAAATTATTATTATTTTTGCATGTCTTACACTGTGTGTCTCCCTTCATCCACTTTTCTGTTGTCCATCCCCCGGGGAGGGGTTTATATGATCGGTTCCTTCTATTCCTATTTTCTCAGACGTGTATGACTCCTACTTTATAAAAGCTGCGCTCAGTCATTCCACTTTTCTCACACCTGCCAGCAAATGCATCACCATGTACTCCCTCGCATCTTTGACTTCCTTCTCTGCCCTTGGGTAACACAAACTGTTACACACACGCTGCTAACCAGATGGTTGGAAGTTTGAGTCCACCCTGAGACATTTCTGAAGAAAGGTGGCAACCTACTTCCCAACATTAAGCCATTGAAACCCCATGAAAAGCAGTTCTACTCAGACACACGCGGGGTCACCTTGACTTGGAATTGACTCAACCTCGGTTGACAGTTTTTTCTCTTTTCATGCGCTTCACAGCTATGTGTTGGGTATCTATAAGGTGCTGCTGTTCCTCTGAGGTGCCCCCAAGTCAGTTCCAACCTGTCCTAAGCAAATTGTATTTATCATTAAATAGGTGCTATTAGATCAATGAGACTTTCTAGAGGAAAATATGAAAGAATTACTTCTGCATTCATGGGTGTTCTAATGTTTCCTACTTCTGTGTTCATTGAAGATGCACAGTAGTCAAAAGGGCTTACTTCCAGAGCCCAATCCAGCCCAGATCATGAAAAGTCTAAACAACCCTGCCATGTTACAAGTTCTTCTACAGCCCCCGCTGTGTGGACGAGCTGTTAAACCAGGTAAGGGGGTGTCAACCGAAGGGTCACATGCTAGCGAGGACTTAATCTTTCCTTTTTACTATAAATGTTCAATATTAAACCTTTGGTGTAGCTTCTAGTTGACTTGAATTTATAGACTAGGTAATAATTGACTCACTATTGTATAATAATCTATATTAATAAAGACTATGATACTATTCTATATAACACTTTCAGCTGAATTGCTTTGTTAAAAAGTATTAGAAATGTGTTTCCTCTTCCCTTTAAAGAGATTACCAGCTTTATTTATTTTTTAAAGCAGTTGTAGTTTTAGAGAAAACTTGATCAGATAGTATGGCGCGTTCTCATATACAAGGGAGGGGACCTCAAAAAGTTGGACAATTTTCATTTTCATTTTCCATGAACTTAAAAAGAATGCTCTTCCTTCTGCCCCTATAGATGTTAAGCCAAGCCCAGACTCATTGCAGTTGAGTTGAATTCTGACTCATAGGGACCCAGAGTAGGCCTGTTTCATGGAGTTTCCCAGACTGTAAATATTTACAGAAGCAGACTCACCTCGTCTTTCTCCTTCCTATGCGCGCAGGCTGTCGGGGATGAGTCATTACGATGCACTGGTATTAACTGAAGTCGGTAGTTTATGTCAGGGTTCATTTTTTGTGTTACATATTTCTGTGGGAATTGACAAGTACATAATGTCATAAAACCATCATTATGGTACCACAGGTGTTACCACCCTAAAAATATTTTCCGTCCTCTACTAATTTATCCTTCCTTCCTCCTCCTGGCTTTATCATTTAGTGTAGGTTTGCCTTCCAAAGTATCATATTGTTGGAACCATATGTCATCTTTTTAGACTGGCTTTCTTTTTCTTATCAATGTGCACATAAGGTTCCTCCATGTTCCTCTGTGGCTGGTAGCCCATTTCTTTTTATTGCTGAGTAATACCCCATTTTGTGGCTGTATCGGTGATTTGCTAGGTGATTTGCTTATCCATTAACCTTTTGCAGAACATTTGGTTGCTTTCAGTTTGGGGTGCTTATGAATAAAGCCAGGCTAATTCTTCATGTATAGGTTTTTGTGAAGATATAAGTTTTCAACTCATTTTGATTAAGTACACAGGACTATGATGGTTGGATCATAAGGTAAGGCTATATTTATTTAGCTTTACTTCCAAACCATCTTCTGAAGTGGCCATTCCATTTTGCATTTCCATCAGCAGTGAATAAGAGTTCCTGTTGCTCCACATGCTCACCAGCATTTGATGTTGTCAGTGCTTTGGAGTATAGCAATTCTGATGGGTGTATAGTAGCAGCTCATTGTTGTTTTAATCCTCCTTGTGTTAGTCTGGGTAGACTAGAGAAACAAATTCATAAACACGCATATGTATATAAGAGAGAGTTTTATATAAAGGGTAATTTTACATTAAGAAAACATCCTAACCTAGTCCAAGGCCATGAGTCTGATATTAGCCCATATGTCTGATACCAATCTATAAAGACCTCTTCAGAGTCATGAAACACATGCAATGAAGCCAAATGCAGGACGATCACAAGCCAGTGGGTAGAAGGTCTTTGGGTCCAGTGGCGTTGTAAGCATCTGAGTGCTGGCAGGGGTCTCTCTGTGGCTTCTCCGGCTTCAGAGGTCTGGTTGCATCAGGGCAGGTCCATGTGGCTTTTCCAGCTCGGGACACTAGGGTAGTTCCTTGTGTCTTGTCAGATGCAATGTCTCCCAGGGAAGTCAGTAGAGAGAGGGAGGTGTCTCTTGCCTCCAAGGAGGAAGTACCAGATTTCCCAGAATTGTCAGGAGAAAGCCATGCCCACACAGACACCTGAATGGCTATGATCTGATTGACAGGCTAGACTCCACACCTACACGCTTAATTCTTAAATTGACAATTATGTAACTACCACACTCCTTTTTGCCGTAAAATTGTTTCATTGTATAAAATATGGCAAAGACATTATTATTTCATGAATTTCAAGTAGTGTGCTTCTATTTTAAATTTTCTCCTCAAAGAACTTACCTTTTGAACTTCATATATATAAAGATAAATCATATAAGGATAAGTCAAAAGATACTGCTATTTAACAAAAATCTGAATAATTTTTGAATAATATGAATAAAAGTATGAATAATAAAAAATTTAAAACCAAAATATGAATATGTGAAGCTGTTATTTTTCAATAAATCCTCCATCTAAGTCTTATAAAGGTACTGTTTCCATCTCTCTAATCCAGGGGTCCTCAAACTACGGCCCACGGGCCACATGCTTTGCGCCAAGGACATTTATCTGGCCCGCTAGTTGTTTTTGCCCCGTTTTGGTTTTTTTACTTCAAAATAAGATATGTGCAGTATGCATAGGAATTTGTTCATAGTTTTTTAAAATATAGTCTGGCCCTCCAACGGGTCTGCGGGGCAGTGAACTGGCCCCCTGTTTAAAAAGTTTGAAGACCCCTGCTCTAATCCTTCAACAAAGAATTCTACACTCTGTGATTTTCACCAGTTTTGGCACCCTTGAGGAATGTTTTCATTAGAATGTATTTTTGAGTTTGAGAAACAAAAAGAAACGTGAAGGGGCAAGGCCTGGCCTGCCAGGTAGATGGAATTCTAGTAGAACAGGACTTAAGTACTTTCAAACAATGAGCAGGTGCCTTATTGTGATGGGGAAAAAGAATCCTTGTTTCAGCTTGCCTGGTCTTTTCCCCAATGCCATTTTCCTCTCTTTTTTTTTCTCTTCCTTTCATTGTATTTCTGTTAAGCCTCCATGGTCATCCTACGTCTGACAAGAAATTTATCATGGGCCTCCCTTTGGAGTCCCCCCAAACGGTCACCATAATCATCTGAGCTCTGACCTCTTGGCCTTGAACCAAACTAGCCCAGCCACTGTGCTGATTGGATTTCTCTTTTGAAGGTAACTTTGCAAGACTAAGCCATTGGCTGACTGAGAGGATTTGTCCGCAGCCGTCTACTGATCACAGACGTGCTTGAGCCCAGTTTGCTGGCATAAGCCTGTGCATGTGTAAGACAGAGCCCCAGTGACCATACTCTTTGCCTTACCCTCATACATAAAAGGGTAATGTTAACATTTTCTGGAATTGCATGTTAGCATTGTGTATTAGACACTGGGCTGCCAATCACTAGGTCAGCAGTTTGGGACCCCTAGCTGCATGGGAAGAGAAAGGTAAAAGTGCTCCTGTAAAGATGTACCATGTCCGACATCCTATGGAGAGTACTGTGGATTAGAATCAACTCGATGGCAAGTGAACGCTAAGTTTCTTGGAAAAGAGGAATGGAAATATAATGGAAATTAGTTAGAGATGTGAATATCCTTTGTAATCAGGCAGAGAGCATTGAAGAGATGATTATCGTAGAGGTAAACCAATTCCAAATTCGCTGCCATCGAGTCAGTGCTGACTCATAGTGACCCCCATGGATTTCCAAGACTGTCTACAGGAGTAGAGAGTCAAGCGTTACTCCCTTGGAGCTGCTGGTTGTTTTGAACTGCTGACCATGTGGATTGTAGCCCAATGCATAACCACTATACCACCGGGGAGCCTATAGGATAACTAAAGTAGATGAAAGTTAGGTAAAAATGTAACATTGTATTTGATCATTATGTTAGACAGGGTTCTCTATAGAGAAACAAAACCAGAACGCTAATAATTATATATATATATTTATATAGATAGATATATAACATAAGAAATAAACAGTTAATTAATCTATAAAGCAGTACAAATGGCTCAGTGCAACTCACTCCTGTGACATCGCTGTGAGACACTGGCAGTCCTTCAAGTCTTGAGGGCCACCGGGTAGTCCTCTGTAGAGCAATTCAGGCTATCTGGCCACAGGCAGCAAACAGCAAGGCAGGCAGGTCACCAACAGTCAGCCAGATGACAGGGTCCGACAGTCCCCAACTCAAGTGATGCAAATTCCAATTGTGTGGCGAAGCAGGTCTTGAAGGAACCTCAAATAACAGCGACACAGTCCACGGGTTAAGTGTCCCACAGGTAGTGTAGCTTGCAAATGGAGGCACAGAACAAGCAAGGCAGCCGCACACTGGTCTGATGATCAAAGAGCGAGAGACAAGAAAAGCAAGGCTCGCTGAGCCATTTATCTCTCTGCCCTTCAGTTAATCCCACGTGTGTTCATTGGCCATGTTGGCACAATAAACGTTAACTATCTCGATCTTCCTTCAGACCTATTTAAATGCATTAGGTTTTTGTTGTAAGTGAAGGAGAAATCCATGTGGATGACGCCCCTGGAGAGTCCCCTCTGCACACCCAGCAGGGATGGGCGTGTCCTTGCTGTCCTGCAGAGTGCATTTGAGAGTGGATAATGGCAGATGTCGAGAGGTTAAAATTTAACACCTTATCATTTGGTCTCTTATTTTACCCATTTGAAAGTGGCTCTAGTTTTTAATATTTTCTGCTTTCTTTTCGATTGAGCAGAGATCTGTGTTGACTTCAGATGGTTCTTGTCTGAAAACAGAAAATACCAGGAAAATGTTTACTTGTGTTTTATTGACTATGCAAAGGCATTGGACTATGTAGACCATAGCAAACAGTGGCGAATATTGAGAAGGCTGGGATTCCAGAGCGCTGGATTGTACTCCTGTGGAGCCCAGGCTTGGACCAAGAGGCAGTCACTTGAACAGAACACGGGGATTCTTGGTGCCTTCAAATCAGGAAAGAGCGCCATCAGAACAGTACCCTGTCACCATAATTATTCAGCCTATGTGCTAAGCAAATAATGCTAGAAGCTAAAGTGTATGAAAAAGAACAAGGCATCAGGATTTGAGGAAGGTTTACTAACAACCCGAGCTATGCAGAGGGCGTTCTTGCTTGCTGGAAGTGAGGAGGACTTGCAGCACTCGCTGATGGTCAGGGTACGACTGCAGCCTTCTGCAGAGATTGCAACTCCCTGCGAAGCAGCAGACCCCATCATGCCAAACACAGAGGAGACGGGAGCTGTCAAGGATTTCATCCTGTTGGCATCCACAGTCAACACTCATGGAAGCAGCGATCGAGAAATCACACCAATCTCCAGCACAGAACCTCTTCCAAGTGTTAAAGAACAAAGATGTCGCTTTGAGAACAAAGGTGCACCTGATCCAAGCTATATTTTCATTGGCCTCGTGGCGTGTTAGAGATGGACAACATCATCAGAACAAAAAAATCTTACCATAGTGAATGATAGGGGGAGTGTGGAATGGAGATCCAAAGCCCATTAGTAGGCCACTGGAGACCCCCTTGCAGAGGTATCTTGGGGAGGAGATGAGCCAGTCAGGGGGGGAATGTAACAACGATGAAAAATACAACTTTCCTCTAGTTCCTAAATGTTTCCTCCCCGCTCCCACTACCATGACTAGAATTCGACCTTGCAAGTCTGGCTAGACCAGAGGATGTACACTGGTACAGATAGGTACTGAAAATACAGGGAACCCAGGGCGGATGAGCCCTACAGGACCAGTGGTGTGAGTGGCAAAACAGGGAGGGTAATTGGAGAGTGGGTAGGAAAGAGGGAACCAATTACAAGGAACTATATGTGACCTCCTCCCTGGGGGACAGACAACCAAAAAGTGGGTGAAGGGAGACGTCGGACAGGCCAAGATATGACAAAATAACAATTTATAAACTATCAAGGGCTCATGAGGGAGAGGGGAGCGGGGAGGGAGGGGAAAAATGAGGACCTAATGCCGGGGGTTTAAGTGGAGAGAAAATGTTTTGAGAATGATGAGGGCAATGAATGTACAAATGCACTTTACACAATTGATGTGTGTATGGATTGTGATAAAAATTGTATGAGCCCCTAATAAAATGATTTTTAAAAAGATGGACAACAAATAATAAGGAAGACAGGCAGAGTATTGATGCATTTTCATTGTGTTGGTGAAGAATATTGAACATCCCATGGAATGCCTGAAGAACAAGCAAGTCTTTATTTGAAGAAGCGTACCAAAAATGCTTCTCGGAAGCACGAATGAAGAGACTGCATCTCGTGTCTTTAGACATGTAATTAGTGGAGACCAGTCCCTGGAAATAGATGATCATGCTTGGTGAAGAAGAGGGTCAGCAAAAAGGAGGAAGGCCTGTGATGACATGCATTGACACAGTGGCTGCATCAACGAGCTCAAAACAATAATTGTGAGGATCCCAGTAGTTGATTCTTTCTGTTGAGCATAGAGCTGCTGTGAATTGGAACTGACTTGCTGATGCCTGACAGCAACAAAACCACATTATGCAGCCTGTGGTAGTTACGTAATCTCATGTCAACTTGAGGATATGAAGAGTGAAGGGGTGGAGTCTAGCCTGTCAATCAGGTCACAGCCTGATGATGTCTCCTTGTGGGTGTGGCCTTCTCATGAGGATTCTGGGAACTTCCTCTCTCTCTCTCCTTCACGTTCCTGTTGAAGAGCCACTTGGAGACCCTCCCCAGCGCTGAGACGCTTCCACCGACACTGCATCCATAAGACTTTTCACCCACCGGCCTGTGATCTTCCTGCATTCAGCATCATTGCTTGTGCTGCGTGAGTCTGAAGAAGAATTTATGGACTAATATCAGACATATGGGCTAATCTCAGACTAATGGTTGATCTGGACTGGAATGGGATGTTTTCTCAATATAGAATTGCTTTTTGATATAAACCTCTCTCTTGCTCACATATGAATGTCAATGATTTTGCTTCTGTAGTCAACCTGGTCTAACACACAGCCCAAGATTGTATTGGCATCTAAAGGAGTTTACTACACTTTGAGAAAGTATTGAGTAAGCCTTTAGACCATGGACTGTCTATAGTGGTCCCACCCCAGTATTATTTTGTTTCTTCTTTTCTCTTCCAGAAGTTTTATAATTTTAACTCTTGCCTTTCAGTCTGAGCTCTGTTCTGCCATTTTGAGTCAATTGTTGTTTATGTGAGGTAGGAGTCTTGGTTTGTTTTTATTTATACGTATGGTAAGTACTAACATCATTTATTCAAAAGATTCTCCTTTTCCATGTAATTTATTGGCGTTTTTATGAAACAGTCAGTTGACCATATAACAGAGGTTTCAAAAAGTTCAAGGAGATTCCAGTATCTTTTAACTCCATTTTTCTGTGAACTTTCTGAAGCTCCATCATATAGTTGGGCCTATGAGGGTGTTTCTAAAAGTTGTTGGAAAAGAACACTGTTGTCTTTTAACTCACTTTTCCACCAATTATTTGATAACCCCATGTATTTCTGGATTCTCTTCTTTTTCATTGATCTAAAGGTCTGTCTTGATAAATATAGCTTTATAACAAGCCCTGAAATCGAGTAATCTATATCCTCTAAAAATGCTTTGAGATTCATTCTGTTTAAACTTAGTATTTTCCTTTAATTTTTTTCTTTAATCGGTGAGCAATTTATGTGGTTCTACAATATTTGTGCTCCCCCCCCCAACTATTTGGTTATTAGCTTCTAATTTAATTCAGTTGTGATCAGAGAACATATTTTGTACAATTCAAACTCATTTATATGTATTGACACTTTTTTGATGGCCCAGAATATAGACTAAATTGATAACTCATGTACATTTAAGAAGAAGGCATATACTCTTGTTGCCGAATGGGATGTTGTATAAATGTTAATTAAATGACTTTGTGGATAGTGATGTTCAGGTCTTCTCTGTCCTTACTGATTTTCTGCCCATTTAGCCTCTGAAGCACCATGGGATACCTAGCCAAGAAGTTAAGGGTAGTTAAGCTGTTGGCCTTTATAGAGTGTTTTGCTTTTGTTTTTGATGTTTTGAATAAAGCAGCGTTGTGTTTAGTTAAAGCTGTGAAATACATACATTTTAGTGCCTTACAACAAGATACTGTGGCTTCCTGAAAAAGAGAGGGGTTGTCTAGTCAGATTTGTGGGTTTGTGTGCATTTCTTTTCAGTTCTGTCAGTTTTTGCTTTAGGTACTTTTGTTACTCTGTGCATTGAAGATGGTTGCATCCGTTATTGTTATGAAATTATGAGATTTTGGATCAAAGAATATTATCAGGACTAATTATGATCATTTACATTTATTCCTGATAATATGCTTTGGGCTGATGCTTACATCAAGACAGCTACTCCAGTTTTTAAAATTTATGTTAGCATATCTTTTACTAATTAAAATATTTTTACATGGCCAGTGGACTGATCTCTTAGGTTATCTTTGAAGAACATTTTCTCATGTTCACAGTGGTGGTACTGAGTCCTCCGTCAATAATCTAGAACTTTAAAAATATTTTGGCATCTTTTAGTTATGGTTCCCACATTTTGGAGGAAAAGATTCTTATTTATCTTGCATAGATGATCAATCTAGGCCTTTTAGATTTTTGGCCCTACATGGTCTTTAATATAATTAGGATGAATCGATAGATATATCTTAAAGAAACCTATATAGAATGGGCTTCAAATCCAAACTTAAACTTAAACAAACAAACAAACAAACAGAACCATGTCTTTCCCTGGATGGTGGAAACGGTTAAGACTCTGCTACTAAAGCAGAGGTTGTGGTTTGAATCCCCCCGGAGGACCTCGAAAGATACGCCTTCTGGTCCTTTCCTAAAGCTCACAGCACTGAAAACCCGATGAACAGAGTTTTGACTCTGAGGCACGTGGGTCATCACGAGTCAGAATCCACTCAATGGCAACCTGTGTGGTTTAGGGCACCCTAGTAAGTGCTCTCCAATAAGCATTGGTAATAAGTGCTCTCCAATAAGCATTGGCTGCTAGCCAATCAGGTCCATGGTTCAAATTCACCAGTGCTCCTCTGGAGAAAGCGGAAACTGTCTGCTCCTGTAAAGATTTATAGCCTCAGAAATCCTGCGTAGGTTCGATATGGGTTGGAATCACCTTGGTTGTAGTTGGTTTGGGGTATTGATTTCTGTTTACCAAGCGACTCTTCCTCATGATGAAATATACCCCATTATCTAACATGGAAATTTGTTTATTTTTTTAAAAAGACAAAATCCTCGTTAAGAATCAGTTGTCTAAAGACATAATAGGCTGTTGGCAAGTAATCGGTTCCATGTTTAAGCAGTGTTGAACTTGTAAGGCTAATACATATAACTTTAAAATGTTTTGGATCTTTAGATAGTTTTGAAGTATTCTGTATTCTACCTCTGATGACTCTTCTATATTGCCAGAGAATTTTGTGTCTTCTGACCCTTCCTAGGCACTTCTATTTATAATAATTACATGAATTGGCTGCATATATTTTCTGTTTCATGGTGTTTACTTTGTTTATATGTATTATCCACTCTGAAACCTCTCTTTTGAAATGGACTCTGATATTTGGGCTCTTTGATTTTTAAAGAGTGTGCATTTATTCCTTTTGTCAGCTGTATACAGTTTTTGCTTTTATTGTTTTCTTAATATGGAGTTTCTTCCCAATTGAGACCACATTTTGTCTCTTCCTCCCCCCCCCCCACTTCTTTGTTGTCCATCCAAGTTGCCCCAAATTAACACGAGTTCCATCAGCACGATCCTTATCAAACAGATGGACGAGTAAGCCTGGGCTGGGTGTCTTGCCATGACAGTTGAAGGTGTTAGAATTTTATAACCAATTCCAGGGTTGCCTCACCAGGAGAGGAGCCTACCATTTTCTGACCAATGACAAGGTCAGTGTGTCATTGAACTTCCCATGGATGTGTGTAAAATTGAGAATAATAGTCACTTGCCCTTTTTGAAGCTTGTTTTATTTTTTTAAATTTCCATATATATCATAAAGTTAAATGTTTACTTCTGTTTTCTTAAAACAGTTCTTGGAGCCTCTCACAGCTTGCCACATCTGATGAATCCATCCATCTCCCCCGCGTTTTTACATTTGAATAAAGCACATCAGGTATATCAATAACATCAAGTACTGAAGCATCAACAATTTGGAATGAACATTTGGTTTGTTCTTAACATTTGAAGTTCTCAAGAAATCAAATGAGTGTTTTGCTTTGCTTTTCAAGAAAAATTTAGTAAAAAGTATAGCTACATAAAGGGTAACAAGCACATCCGATCCAATGAAGCTAATCAAGGTAGCAGAGTTGTGTATATATTTTGATTATTATTTATTGATCCTTCCTAGAAGAGGTATATTTTGTGGTGTGTTTTGCAATATAGTCTTTATTAGAAATTAACCACTATATTTAAAAAAGACTTGTTACTTAGTCTTAACTTAAAAATATGTACAGTTAAAAAAAAAGAACAATAACTCAATTCTATACATTTAATCAATTTCATAAAAATAATTCATCTATTTAGGAGAATACGGAATGTGTTTCTTACATTTATTATGTACATATTTATTAAATATTTTATATATAAATATCCCTTATGTTGGTGATACACTTTACTCATTAATTTACACATTGATCTGTTTAAGCCTGTATCTATATAGAATATTAAGAGCCAGTCAAAGCTAATATCTCACAGGTGCTTAATTTAGGTGGAACTAATGAATGGCTGGTCCTAAACTTAGATTTGTAAGTAAAGACCTATCTTTTATTCATTAAAAAAAAATCCTTAGCATCTTATTTAGGACCTGGTACATTATTATTATTCATTTAGTCAACATATATTATTTTGAATTTAAAACTTGTACTGGACACTCTGCTAGGCATTTAGGCTGGCAATTAAGAAAACATTCATAGTCCTTATTGTATAGAAATTCGACCAAAAAAGAAAATCAATGTTAAACAATCACAGTAGGGTATGAAGAAGACCATGAGAGGGGAGTTCAGATGACTAAGGATATTCCCATTGATTTAGGATTATAAACAAAAACGCTCAAGTTTTGCCTGTAAGGCCTTCCACCATCTGGTGCTCCTTTTCAAGCTAATTGCCCATTACTGTTCTTAACACATGGGAGTCGGGTGGTATAGAGGTTACCCATTGGGCTGCGATCGGCAGTTGAGACCCACCGGCAGCTCCACAGAGAAAGACGGGACCTTCCACTCCCGTGTCGTCCCGGACCCACAGGGTGTCTCTGTGCGCCGACACTGACTTGACGGCAGTGAGTGAGTGTGAGTTCTTAGCGCTGGTGACAGTGGTTATACGTTGGGTGCTAACCAGAATGGCCGCGGCTCAAAACCACCAGCTCCTCCGTCGTAGAAAAGTTTTCTACTCCGGGAAAGTGACCGTCTCTGACCCCCTGGGGAGTGCCACCGGCCCTGCAGTGTCACCAGGAGTGCCATTGGGCTCCGTAGCAGTGAGTTTATGTTTTGAGTTTCTAGCTTATGGTCCTTGAGCTGGGACCTTGTTTCTGTCCGCTGGGGTCTTTGTGCCAGCTGTTTCTTCTGCCTAGTTCCCCACCCCATTGTCACCTAACCTCCCTGCTTCCCCCCCTTTCAGTTTACGAGTTAGTTCTGCAGGAAAACCTTCCTTGAACTTCAGTCTGAATCAAGTCCCTTCACTATTGTTTCCATAGTTCCTTGTGTGTTGCCCTCATATCTGTATCACCATTTGTAATGATACGTTTTTAAAAGCATTCATTAATGCCCCCCACCCCCCGGAGACTGTAAGAGCCACGAGAGCAGAACCTCTGACTGGGTTTCTAATTACATAGCTCAGTGCCGGACACACACAGTGCACAGTAAATCAATGTTGAAGGCTGGGTGACTAAAGAAATGATTGAAGATCCCGATCCTATAGGCAGAAAGGAGTGAGGGGAGGAGTGGAGCAGAGACAGCGAAGGAAGACTGGGTGTGGAAGTAGGCGCACGACCACCTCGAGTATTGAGGGCATTAGTGTGGCCCAAAGTGGGAAAGTGGGGTCCTGGGTGAAAGACGGTTGCCTTTGCTCAGATTACTGTAGAAATGATCTATCAAACGAATCAGGTTATACAGCAAATAGCTTTGTCCAAATTAAGCTAAATTAATGTTTTATCCTTTTTACAGAGCTCCGTCCTGGGCAATGCTTCTAGTTTGTTCCTTCAAAATCTGTCTCATGTACCACTGGCACAGCAACAGTTGCTGAAGTTTGAGAATATCCAAACCAATAATGTGAGTATGGTTTGGTCTTGTGAAGAGGAATGCATTCCTTTCCTACCATCAGGCTGTTGGACCGTTGGCTGTCAATGTATTCTCACATTATGATCGTAGCATATTTTAACTGCCATGGAGGGAAAAAGTCTTATTGTTCCCCTTCTTTTACAGAAGCCTGGCTTACTTGGGGAACCCCCAATGATCGCACTGCAAACTGCCCTGGGGCTGGGGTCACCGCGTCCGTGGAAAACTGAGTTGGGAAACCATGGAGAAGCACATAAAAGTACACAATGCCTATTTGCCAATCGACCACTACGCAGTCAGATTTCATATTTGAATGTTTAGCAAAAGAGAGGTTACTTTTGAGTTTAATTTAGCCATTAGAAACTTTAAGAAAGTTTCTTGACTTTTCCTTAGAAAAAAACAAAAACGTTATTGCAATCCAGTATAGGCTTTTCTGTTTAGAATATTAGAAAACCATTGCTAAGCGTGCCCCTGTTGTACATGTGTGAATAGTTCCTGAAGGGTCCCAGCAGCATGGGGTGCATTGAAAACGCACATGCCTCCACCCTCCACCAGGCTGACAAGACAGACCGTAGATAATCCTTTCATCCTTGCCCAGATAAGGACCCTCAGCGCTTATCAGAGAAACCACTGACCTTTGTAAAGTTAGGGCTTGGTTATGGAATTGTATAATTTTAAAATGTCACTGTCAAATAAGTGCAAGAAAGCAGCATGCGTACTATGTGCTTCTGAAAAAGGTGACAAAATTAAAACAGAACTGATCTCTTTTTAGAAAATTAAGAATCTGGTACCCAACCCACTGCCATTGCATTAATTCTAACGTATAGTGACCCTATGTAGGCCTTCCAAGGCTGTGCATCTTTACGGAAGCAGACAGCCTCATCTTTTTATTCAGGAGCGGCTGGTAGGTTTGAACTGCAAACTTTGTAGTTAGCCGTCCAACGCTTAGCTGACAGTATCACTAGGGCCCCTTAGGCGTACGGTGCTGTCCCACAGTTACTTATTTGGATGTGGGCTTGAAAGGGACTTGCAGTTCAGAGCAGAGTTGGAATATGAGTGGAAGTGAACATGTGGCAGGAAAGCAGAAGAGCTACCCTTCATTTAAGAACTCAGTTAAATATGGATTTCTTATGCAGCTTTTAGTGCATGAAACCAACAGGCCAAATGATCGAACAACTCATTCACTTCCAACTGTTGGAATGAACTGGACAAAAGTTAAACCAATGTATAGACAAGCCTATGTGCAAAATGAGCTTTATGGTACAATGAGGTAGGTCTTCCTAAAAACTCAGTTTTTAGCCAATAGATGCTTATGTAAATATTTTTATTGGTGGCAGATTAAATAATAAGCCATTTGCTTTAGCATTTGCTGCTTTAAGAGTACTGTGATAATTCGAAATGTCCAAATTAATTAAGAAACAAGTAATTTATATCCCAGAGGAACTTATTGAAGGCACTCTTTACCTTGACTGCAGCCTTCAAACTCAACAGCCATCTGGTCGATGCCGACTCATAGTGTGACATTATAGGGTAGAACTGGCTCTGTGAGTTTCTAAGACTGTAACTCTTTATGGGAGTAGAAAGTCTCATCTTTTTCCCACAGTGCGGCTGGTAGTTTCAAACTGCTGACCTTGTGGTTAGCAGCCCAACTTGTAGCCACTATGCTACCAGGTAGTCTTAAGATACCCAAGATTAACTTGCATCTTTTCAGGAGTGTTATACCTTTTGAATATAATTGCATAGATACGATTTCTACTTTCAGACCAAGTGCTTTTCAAACTTAGTATTCAAATGAATCTAGTAGTTTTGTTTGTACATCTTTTTATCTTGGAAATGGCAAAAAAAACCCACCTAGGTTTAGAATGGCACCCTGGTGGCACAATTGGTAAAGAGTTTGGCTGCCAACCACAAGGTCATCAATTCAAATCCGAGCCTGTGGGCAGAGAAGTTTTGAATGCAGGTTCAAAATAAGTTGGAATGAGTGTGTGTGAGTCAGAATTAATTCAATGACAGTAAGCTTGGTTTGGGAATTTCAGTTACTCCTGAGCATGAAAATGAGCATGTCTACTCCCCTGAAGATTGACAGTCTCAAAAACACGAAGAAGCAGTTCTAGTGCTTCTGATTGTCTGGAGGTTGCCGAGTCCGAATTAACCTGGTGGCAGTGGGTATGTGTGGATTTTAGGTTCCAGTTGCTAAGCTTACCTTTTGAATATAACTGTGCTCTAAAGCAGAGCCAAACCCACTGCCAGAGTCAGTTCTCACTCATCGAGACCCTAGATAGGGTTTCCAAAGCTATCAATTGCTACTGGAGCCAAAAGCCTAATCTCTCTCCCATGAAGCAGCTGGCGCGTTTGCCATCCAATGCTTACCCAACAGCTCCGTACCAAATAGTTTGCTATGTAATCATCACAACAAAATCAAAAGAATTATAGTGGCTATTCTCAACTAAAAGCCTTTTCCATTTGTGGTTCTCTACAGCAGCTAATGTGATTCCAACTCAAGCAACCGTAACAGCTGGAATGGGCATGTTACCATACTTTCCCAGTCAACTCAGTTTGGGACAAGCTGGACCAGGGCACAGTAGCACTCCAGAGAAAAAGCCAGCCACGGTGGGAATGACAGAAGGGACCTTCTCAGGGTCGCAGACTTATCTTCAGAGCATTCCAAATCTCACAGCTGGCGGTTTGCTGACGGTACACCCTAAGCAACAGCACAGTCAGCCAAAGGACACTGCTATAAGCTTAGGGGTAAGAGACGCTATGCTTTTAATGAATTGTAAATGAAATGGTTTGAATCACGAGGCTGCTATTCCTGTAGCTTGTTTAATACGTGGCATTATTTATGAAGTATCAGAAAGCAATCCAAGCTATTTTTAAATATCAAAAAAAGTAATGTACTTAACTTACTTAAATGTGATTGCAAATTAGAGAATTGCTAGGTCAATGAAGTGATGACTCTTTAGAGTTTATATTTGCTTCTCAAAGTAGAAGAATGCATTCTTTAAAAAAAAACAAAAAACACCCTAGTCTTATAAACAACCAAACACAGAAGAAAATGAATCCTTTGCTAACTTATGCCAGGTGACTTTTCGACTGCTTAATTACCTGCCGATTTGCGTGAAGTAAAATCATCTTAATTTTGTGAAATGGTTGTCATATGTGTAAAGTAATTCGAACATGGATTCTTTATTGTTAGCAATATTTGTTAATCTGAGAAATTTAAGGTGTGCATGCTTTTCAAAAATATTTGATAGTTTACAGCTGGCTTTGATTTATAAGCTAGTTTAAGAATTTTGAAGCTCAAGAAGTTTCTGAGGACCATTCATACCCAATTTTCTAGTGATATTATTTATAAGACTTGCTTACAAATAAATAAAAAAAATATTTATTTTTACACTTATTTACTGTATTTTTATTTATTTATTTTTACACTTATTTTCTGTATTTTAAATGTATATTCTATGACTAAAGTAATACTTTATTATTGGAAGATAGAAGTGATTTTATTTTAACAGCTAAATAGCAAAGCCAATTGTTACATTAAGATTTTCAAAATAGGAGCCATACTGTCTCCAGTCAGCGCCACATTGGGCGACTAGTGAGGCGTCCGACCTGCAGCCACTGAGCCGCCGCTCTGCCTTCAGTGCGAGTCCGGCCGCTCAGCAGCTTTCTCCCTCTGTCTTGCAACCATGTCCAGCAATGAAAATGCAAATTCACCAGCTGCCCGGTTTAACAGATTCAAGAACAAGGGCAAAGACAGCTCGGAAATGAGGTGGCGCCGCATCGAGGTTAATGTGGAGCTGAGGAAAGCTAAGAAGGATGACCAGATGTTGAAAAGGAGAAATGTCGGCTCCTTTCCTGATGGCGCTACCTCTCCCCTGCAGGAAAACCGACACAACCAGGGTACTGTACACTGGTCTGTGGATGACACTGTCAAAGGCATCAATAGCAACAATTTGGAAAGCCAGCTCCAGGCTACTCAAGCTGCTAGGAAACTGCTTTCCAGGGCAAAACAGCCCCCTATAGACAACATAATCCGAGCAGGCTTGATTCCAAAATTTGTGTCCTTCTTGGGCAGAACTGACTGCAGCCCCATTCAGTTTGAGTCTGCTTGGGCACTCACTAACGTTGCATCTGGGACATCAGAACAGACCACGGCTGTGGTCGAGGGAGGAGCAATCCCAGCATTCATTTCTCCGTTGACATCACTGCATGCTCACATCAGTGAACCAGCTATTCGGGCTTTGGCCAACATTGCAGGTGATGGCTCACCTTTCCGGGACTTGGTTATCAAGTATAGTGCAGTTGTCCCTCTGTTGGCTCTCCTTGCAGTTCCTGATAAGTCTTCTTTAGCATGTGGTTCCTTGCGGAATCTTACCTGGACACTTTCAAACCTCTGTCGGAACAAGAATCCTGCACCCCCATTAGATGCTGTTGAGCAGATTCTCCCTACTTTAGTTCATCTTCTGCATCACGATGACCCAGAAGTGTTGGCCGATATCTGCTGGGCCAGTTCCTATCTTACTGATGGTCCAAATGAACGCACTGAAATGGTTGTGACAACAGGAGTTGTGCCCCAACTTGTGAAATCTCTTGGAGCGACCGATTTGCCCATTGTGACTCTGCACTAAGAGCCATAGGGAATGTTGTCACGTGGACAGATGCGCAGACTCAGGTTGTAACAGATGCAGGAGCCCTTGCTGTGTTTCCTAGCCTGCTAACTAACCCCAAACATATTCAGAAGGAAGCCACCTGGACAATGTCACACATCACAGCAGGCCGTCAGGACCAGATACAGCCAGCGGGGAACCACGGATTAGTCCCATTCCTCATTGACATGCTCAGAAAGTCGGACTTTAAGACTCAAAAAGAAGCCGTCTGGGCTGTGACCCACTATACAAGTGGCGGAACAGTGGACCAGATCGTCTCCCTTGTCCACTGTGGCACAGTCAAACCATTGATGAGCCTTTTAATGGAAGGGCACCGAGATTATTTTGGTTATTCTGGATGCCATTTCCAATATCTTTCAAGCTGCTGAGAAAATTAATGAAACTGAGAAACTTAGTTTAATGATCGAAGAATGTGGAGGCTTGGATAAGATGGAAGCCCTGCAAAACCATGAAAAAGAGTCTCTGTACAAGGCTTCCTTGAACTTGATTGAGAACTATTTCTCTGTAGAGGAAGAAGATCAGAATGTTGTTCCAGAAACTACCTCTGAAGGATATGCCTTCCAAGTTCCTGATGGCACCCCTGGGACCTTTAACTTTTGAGAGTGTGCAGCTGAGTCCTAAGGTCGTTTGTTGTGTACCTTGTTTGGTATAAGTTTGTCTTAATTCTTTCTCTACTAAGAATCTTTATAAATGTGATTTGTTTATGTAGCACTTTTTACAACAGAACCATACTTGAACAGTTCCAGACTGTATGTACTGTATGACGCCGTCTCCTCTGTCAGTGGGTTTCTTGCTTCTGTGTGGAATTTCATATCTTGCAGTGTCCTGTAAATAAAGATTAAGTTCCACCCTTTCAAAAAAAAAAAGATTTTCAGAATAAGCAGATTTCTTTTCATTAGGGAGGTTTTAAATGAGCCCTTTAATGGGTTCCTGTGCCCTGGCATTCATGAGGTACTGTAATTATTGGACTGTTATTGTTAGCTGCCATCCAGTCAGCTCCAACTCACAGCCGCCCGAGCCACAAGGGAAGTAAGCCTCTCTGGTCCCACGCCGCCCTCACTCTTCTTCTTCCGTGGGAGCCCGTTGCTGCAGCCACCGTGCGGCCCGTCTTACTGAGGGCTTTTTCCCCTTCTTCGCTGCTCCTGGCTGCACCAAGCATGACGGGCTTTTTCAGGGACTGCTCTTCCTGATAGCCGCCCGAAGTCCATGCAATGAGATCTCGCTAACCTTGCCTCCAAGGAGCATTGTGTCTAGTTCTTCCGAGACAGATGGGTGTGCCCTTGTAGCCGTCCATGGCACTTTCAGTGTTCTCCAGCACCACATTGCAAATGCACCGGCCCTTCTTTGGTCTTCCATACCGAAGGTCCAACTTTCACATGCCTGTGAATTGAATGAAAAAGCTTTGGCTTTGGTCAGGCACACCTTAGCCCTCAAAGTGACATCCATCCTTTTCAACGCTGAGAGAGGTCTTTCTTCTGCAGCAGGTTTACCCAGTGCAATGCATCCTGTTGTCTCTTGACTGCTGCTGCCATGAGCATCGACTGTCAATCCAAGCAATCCTTGACAACTTCAATCTTGTCTCCATTTACATGATATTCCCTATTGGTCCAGTTGTGAGGCTGTGGGTCTTCCTTACCTTGAGCTGTAATCCATCCTGAAGGCTGCAATCCTCGATCTTCATCAGCAAGTGCTTCAAGTCCTCCTCCCTTCAGCAAGCAAGGTTGTGTCATCTGCATATCACAGGTTGTTCATAAGCCTTCTTCCAATCCTGATGCCACATTCTTCTTCATAGAATCCAGCTCCTCTGATGATTTCCTCGGCATATGGATTGAATGAGTGTGGTGAGAGGATACAACCCTGATGCACACCTTTCCTGATTTTAAACCAGGCAACATTTTCTTGTTGTATTCACACAACTGCCTCTTGGTCCGTGTACAGATTCCACATGAAGATGAAGTTCTGGAATTCTCATTCTCCTCAAGGCTATCCATATCTTGGTATGGGCCATAGAGTTGAAGGCCTTTGCAGAATCAGTAAGGCACAAGTAAACATCCTTCTAGTGTCTCTGATTCCTTTGCAGAATCAGTAAGGCTCAAGTAAACATCCTTCTAGTGCTCTCTGATTCCAGCAGAGATCTCATCAGTAATGTTATCCCTGGCTCTGGGTGCGCCTCTGAGTCTGACACGAACCTCTGGCAGCGCCCTGTCAGTGGACTGCTGCATCCCTCATTGATGATGTTCAGCAAAATTCTACTTGCATGCGATATCAAAAATAGTGTTCTGTAATTTAGATCCGGATTACTTTTCTTTGGAATAGGTACAAGTATGGATCTCTTCAAGGAAATTGGCCAAGTCGCTCTCTTCCAAATTTCTTAGCATCGACAAGTGAGTGCTTCCAGTGCGTCAGTAGCCTGTTGAAACATGTGAAAAGTATTCCGTCAATTCCTGGAGCCTCGACTTTGGCTAATGCTGTGCAGTTTGGGCGTCTTTCTTCAGCACCAGTAGTTGTTGCTCATGTGCTGTCTCTGGAAATGGTTGGACATCGCCAAGTTCTTTCTGGTACAGGGACACTGTGTTTTTTCCATCTTCTTTGGATGCTTCCTGCAGAATTCAAGATGCTGCCGTGGAGTCTTTCAGAATTGTAATTCAAGGCTTCACGTTTCTCTTTAGTTCTTTCCATTTAAGATGTGCTGAGGATGTTCTTCCGTTTTGGGTTTTGAACGCTAGGTCTCTGAAGATTTTATTATACTCTTTTACTTTTGCTTCTTGAGCAGCCCTTTGAGATTTTCTGTCCAGCTCTGTGCCTTCATCCTTTCCTCCATTCGTCTCCGCTGCTCCATGACGAAGAGCAAGTGTCCAGGTCTCTTCTGACAAGCGCTTTGACCTTTTCTTTCTTTCCAGTCTTTTAATTTCTCTCGTTTCTGCTCTCTCTTCGTGGATGACAGCGTTACTGTCCTCCCACCGCTCATCAGGTCTTTTCTCATTAGTGCTCAGTGGGTCAGATCTACTCTTGAGCTGATCTCAAATTCCAGTGAGATACACTCAAGGTCTATTTTGGCTCTATTAAAAACCAAACTTACTTTCATCAGGTAGGTGCCGACTCATAGTGACCTAATAGGGCAGGGTAGAACTGCCCCTGTGAGCTTCTGAGACTGCAACTGTTTGCAGGATTAGAAAGTCCCAGCTTTCTCCAACAGAGTGGTTTTGAACTGGCAACCTTGAGGTTAGCAGCCCAACATATAACCACAAGCTACCAGAGCTCCTTTGGCTTCAAACAGAACTCACGTCTGAGCGACTGACGATCTGTTCCACAGTCACCCCTGCCCTCTCTTTGGCTGCTGATGCTGAGCTTCACCACCTGTTCTTCCCACAGATGCAGTTTGCTTCCTGTGTGTCCCCCTGGAGAAGTCCATGTGCATCAGCACCGTTTGTGTTGTTGAAACAAGGTCTTTGTAATGAAGAAGTCACGGGTCTTGCGAATTCGACCGTGTGACTTCCAGCTGCATTTTGATCACCTTAGCCATTTTTCCAACTACTGTACTTTTCTCTTGGTTTCCAACTTCTGCATTTCAATGGCCAATAATTATAAAGACGCATTGTTAATTATTGGCCTTTGAAATGCTAATGGGATTGTATGATTGCATTTGGATCAATTTCACACTGAAGGCATTAGTAAAATTCTTCAATTTTTTTCATTGTAGCTTTAGTGGTTGGTACACAAATTTGAATAATAATTGTATTGATGGGACTTCCTTGTATGAGGACAGATATTATGCTATCACAGACAGCATTCTACTTACAGATAGATCTTGAAATGTCCCTTTTGGTGATGAATGTGATGCCATTCCCTGAATCTGGCATTTCTGACTTTGTAAACCATATGACTACCTGATCCAAGATCGCCAAGGCCGGTCCATTTCAGCTCCCTAACTTACACAAGACTGATCTTTACGCGTTCCATTTCATTTTTATCAACTTCCACTTTTCCTGGAGTCATACTTTTTACATGCAGCTGATTCTTTTCC
>NW_022104341.1:60496681-60500211 GCF_000313985.2 Echinops telfairi | reverse complement strand
CAAATGAAGGTCCTGAAGTAAAGTCCGCAGGCTTTGCCCCCTCCTGTCTCTGTGGCTCACTCTCCTTTGCGAAGGCAGCTCTTCTTTAGTCGCTGTTTGTGTGCCTTCTGCCCCGCGGGGCTCGTCTTCTGGCACCCCTCTGACAGTGGTCCACCGTCAGCATGGGTTTTCGGTGGCTTATTCCTCTGCAGTCGATGGGCTATTCCCTCTCGGCAGTCTGCTCTTAGACGGGAAGCTCTGCTGAAACCTGCTCATCCTCTGTGACCCTGCTGGTATTGGAAATCCCAGGGGTCTAGCTGGCAGTATCACAGCCACATGCATGCCACCACGGCATGGCAAACTGACAACTTGTTGGCCTTGAAATAATGGATGTTAGGTTATAGAAACACCCAGAAATACTTCATAGAATGCATATGCTCAAAAGTTTAGATTCCACAAATCGTCAGAATAACAATTTCTCTGTTCTTTCTGCATTTTTATTTTCCCATACCTCTTATTTGCATGCCCTCTTTTTGTTTTTCATAAATAGGCTGCTGCTAAAAGTCAGACGTCACTCTTAGGAGAACCTCCCAAAGAGATCCGGCTCAGTAAGAATCCCTACTTGAACCTGGCGAGTGTGCTGCCCAGCGTGTGCTTGTCACGTAAGTGCTTGCGCTTTGCAGTCTGACTGGGAAACTCCCACCGCGGGGGTTTCACTTCCGTCTTAAAATTAATGGACACGAAGAATAACGGTTGAGCAAATTAAACTTCAGTTTATGATTCCACATCCTCTTAAATTCATGCAAAAGCTAACATTAAAACACAAATGCATACTATTTTATTTGAGGAAAACATGTTTACAGTGCTTTAATTAAGAATCAGTCTGGGAAAGAGGACCAGATACCATGGGCTCCAATAGAAAGGGATGTTTAGAAATAGTGGTGACTCCAGGTTCCTTAGGCCTCGAACCTGAACAGGGGTCTGAGCGGCTTAGAGGAAAACAGGAGGAAAGTGAACCTGAAATGCACTTGGAGTCAGGTGACAAACAAGTTCACTCCAACAATCACACACACGCACAGAAGAAAATAATGATGGCAACAGATGTACAAATATGCTTGACGCAATTGATGTATGAGTTGTTGTAAGAGCTGTGAGAGCCTCCAATGAAATGATATGTTTTAAAAAAGAAGAAGAGGAGTCTGGGAGACTCACGGGGCAGTTCTGCTCTCTCCTGCAGTTTGCTGTGAGTCTGCTTGTTTTTTTATTAGTTAATTAAGCATATAATCAAATTAGTGAGTTACAATAGAGTTTGGGTGTTAAATTGTCGGAGCTAAGGAAGGATTGGCAATGCTGTTTTCCATGTAGGAGTATTGCTACACCAGAGGCTACACCTCTAGGTAATCTAATGTATCCAGAATATGTATTTCCCAAGACATCGACACAACTCAGAAAAGAAACAGAAACATCCCCAAAATGGCTGAGCCACCCGTGTATGAGCGTCAGCAAAAGTGGAATTCTCGGGTGACTCATTGAGAGACTCTCCCAGACCTTCAGTCCGTATGGACTAACTTTTACTGGACTGTGGTCTGAAGAGATGATCCCAAACGTGGTGTGGGAAAGTGATGGGAAAATGTCCTCACATCCAACCGTACATGGATGGTTGATTGCACAAATTGTCCTTCGTCAAATGGAATACCAAACATTGGAAGGAAATGGGTGGCTATCTACATGCCCGGGCACAGAATGGCCTCCAACACTTCCTGCGGAGTGGAAACAACACATGTGTGCATGCCATGACTTCATTTACATTGATTTCACACCAGCCACTGTTGCATGTACCCACGCGTGTACAGATGCATGCAATAAATTGGCAAAAAAACCCATTTTAAATTGTAAGTGGGAGGCTAGGAGGGAATGCAAAGAGATGAAGTCTGAATTCCATTTTTAATATACATTCTCTGCCTTTAAATATCCTCTTACAGCCAAACAGCAATTGGTCCTTGTTGTGAAAGGCAAGCAAACGTTCTAGATGTGTCTCCAGAGGCAGGCGTACTTCTTGGTAGTCTCATCTAAGCGCTAAAGGGAGCAACGATTGTACTAACCACAGGAGGCCGTGTACATTTTGTATGCTTTGTTTTAGAGATGCTGATGTTTTCATAAAAATTATTTACCTATAGCTCGAATTTCCCTTTTAGTTGATTCAGATGAATCAGGCGCTCATAGTCTAGGTTTTGCTCCGAGGATAATAAATATAGATAGCATATATTGGCCAACTAGAATTTGTGTTTTCTTTGAGAAGATGCTGAAGTAATAAATTTTACACCGTTTGTCATGCGTAAGAAAGCAACCTAAATATAATAAACATTGGTTTTCGACCTAGCCCCTGCGAGCAAAACAGCTCTACAGAGGACAGGCATCACAAGCAACATTCTGGAAGCAATCTCCCAGGGAAATGAGCCGCAGCATGCACTGGAAAAGTGCATTCCGTATTCTCAGCCTTTTGGTGACTATGCACAGGTAAATATGATGTACAGAAAAATTGATTCCGCTGCATATCAAGTTTAGTGAATATGACGTTGAATATATAAGAAAGCAAAGTGTCATTCGCGTGCACAATATTTCCTGCTCACCAGAGGAAGTCTGGGAGATGTTCCGGAGATTGATTGATGCTTTATTGCGCTGTGGACTCTTGTTTCTTACACCCACAGTTGGCAAATCACAGTCATCGATCCAACCTAGCCGCCCCTTTTTGTAAATGAAGCTGTATTGAAACATATCCACATGCACTCATTCCCGTATTGTCTACGGTGGTTTCATGCTACGTTAGCAGAGTTGAATACCACATTTACACCTATACCATGCTCCTGTTAATAATACACATGCACACATAGCACACACATTAGGAAACTAATGTATGAGGGGTTGTGTGATGTGCAGAAACCATACAAAACAACAACAAACTCACTGACATTGAGTCAATACTGACTGTAGGACAGAATAAACCTGCTCTGTGAGCCTCGGAGACTGCCAGTGGTTACAGGAGGAGAAAGTCCTATCTTTCTCCCAAGAAGCCACTGCTGGTTTCAAACTGCCAACCTTGCAGATTGCAGCCCAACTTATAACCACTATACCACCACGGCTCCTGACAACATACAACACACATGTTATTTGCCTTTTTGCCTAATAAATGGCCCAGGAGACTGCAGTATTACTGTCTGCTGACCTCTGGTTTATAGCGGTGTAGACTTGGCTATAAAAACAACCAACATTTTGGGGCCAGGGCGTGGTGCCCCAACAGATTGGACTGGAAAACACTCATAAAGGCCAACAAACAGTCCTTGAACTAACTACAAGCTTTTCTTTCTTGTTGTGTTTTGTTTTGTTTTTTGTCATTGGTTTGTTTTTGTTTTGTTGTGTCTTGTTGCTTGCTTTTTTGTTTTTGTGCATGTTATTATCTCCGCAGGTCTGTCTAAATAGGATAGGCTGGATGAGCAATCTGGAGGAGAAAACAACGGGACCCACAGTTCCTGGGGGACATGGGAGAGGGGGAG
>NW_022104341.1:60434953-60496241 GCF_000313985.2 Echinops telfairi | reverse complement strand
AAAGCTGATGGTGCCAGGCTATCAAAAGATATAGCATCTGGGGTCTTAAAGGCTTGAAGGTAAACAAGCGGCCATCTAGCTCAAAAGCAACAAAGCCCACATGGAAGAAGCACACCAGTCTGTGATCACGAGGTGTTGAAGGGATCAGGTATCAAAATAAAAAATCACATCATAGTGAATGAGGCGGGGAGTGTGGAGTGGAGACCCAAAGCCCATTTGTAGGCCACTGGACATCCACTTACAGAAGGGTCTTGGGGAGGAGACGAGCCAGTCAGGGTGCAATGTAGCAACAATGAAACATACAATTTTCCTGTAGTTCCTAAATGCTTCCTCCTCCCCCACTATCATGATCCCAATTCCACCTTACAAATCTGGCTAGACCAGAGGATGTATACTGGTACAGATAGGAACTGGAAACACAGGGAATCCAGGACAGATGATCCCTTCAAGACCAGTGGTGAGAGTGGTGATACCGGGAGGGTGGGGTTCATTAGGGAGTAGGGAGCAGGGAGGGAGGGGAAAAAATGAGGAGCTGTTGCCAGGGGCTTAGGCGAAGAGTAAATGTTTTGAGAATGATGAGGGCAAAGAATTTACAAATGTGGTTTACACAATTGATGTATGTATGGATTGTGATAAGAGTTGTATGAGCCCCTAATAAAACGATTTAAAAAAATAAATAAAAACAACCACCAGGAAATGCCACCGTTCTTCAGATGTCGAAGGAGAAGCATAATTATAGACAGTACTTCGTTTGCTTGCAGACCAATCAGTCAATAACACAAGTAGCATTATAGTAAAAAAACATACTGTATCATTAATGTCAGTTCTCCTTTGCCTCTTTGCTCTTGGGCTTATTGTTGGCTCTCGAGCTGTGGGTAACTATCACGTGAGTACAACGGCGTGGATCGGTAAGCAGGAGCGACTCCGGTTGAAGTACTCCGTTGCTTTCTGGTCTCTCAGAGCATCGTCTTTTCCCAGCTCTGTCCTGCCTGGTGGAGCAGTGCCTCCTCTTTGCTGTCCTCGAAGCCACTCTTTGTCTCCCTCACCAAGGTGAATTCTCAAAACAGTTCATGCCCGAGTACACGCTCACGATAGGATACCAGAAACACCAGTCAAAGAGATGTCATAGCTATACAGCTGCCCTGGTGGTATAGTGGTTACCTGTTGGGCTGCTACTGCAAGGTCAGTTGTTCAAAACCACCAGCCAGTCCCTGGGAGGAAGAGAGGGCATTCTACTCCCGGTCAGTCATGGGGGCAGTTCTGCCTGTCCTGTAGGGCCGCTGTGAGTCAGCCTCGACCGATGGCAGTGAGTTTGGTTGTGGTTTATAGGGTTTCTATGAGTGGACTTGATTCGATGGACGTGAACTTGATTTTTTGGTTTTGGATATTAGCAAAATATATGGTAAAGTCTCTTATCACGTACTTGTCGGCAAGATGGAGAAATAGGCTGTACCTACTATTATTTAAAGGATAAGCCTGAGTTAATACAATCTAGAGGGCATTCTCTTACAAAGGTTCAGAAGCCTCTAACTTTGGTCATTTATTATTTAACATTGTAATAATAACTTTGTTAAAGATATTTTTAATGTTTATTGATGATGCACTGTGAATTGGGAGGAGGAAAGCTGATTGTTTGCAGCTAACAAGAGCCCATGAAATTATCAGAGATGTGTGAAAACATTTACAAATTAAACTTCAATTTACAAAGTTTACAAAACATTTACAAATTAGATTTAAATTACCTATAGTTCTGAAAATTGGAAGCAGCCTACATTTCCAGGAATTCATAAGACTTGAGTAAATAAATTTTATTATATTTAAGCCACCAAATGCAATGCAAGCATTAAAATTCCTTAACATGCAAACAAATGGTAAAAGTTTCATAACCTGTTGTTCATTTAAAAATATTTTGATAGCATGCCGTCTTTTATAATTCTAATTATATTCTTTGTAAAGAACAAAATTTGCTTTCATAAACAGTAGATATATAACAATTCATACTTCAATTATATCAAGCATATTTGTACATATGTTGCCATCATTATTTTCTAGACATTTACTTTCTACTAAGCTCTTGGCATCAGCTCCTTTTTTTCCCTCCCTCCTACCCTTATGACCCCTCCATAAATTGTAAATTATTACTATTTTCACATCTTGCACCCACCACTCTCTCTTCCCCCATGGCTTCTGTGGTTCGTCCCCCTGGATGAGGTGTGTGTGGTTGTGTCGATCAACCAGATCGGTTCCTCCTTCCTCCCCTCCTTTCCCAACCTTCGCCCTGCCCTTCTGGTATCGCCATTCCCAGTCCTGTTCCTGGATTCCGAGCTCTTACCTGTGCACTTGCTCCGGTCTAGTCCAAAGTGAGAGGCAGGACTGGGGTCATGATAGTGGGGGTGTGGAAGCCTCAGGAACCAGAGGAATATTGTGTGTTTCATCGGTGCTTTACTGCGCCCCGCTTGACTCATCCCTTCCCTGTGACCCCTCTGTGGGGGGATGTCCCCTTGTCTACAGACAGGCTTCGGATCTCTGCTCTGACCCCCTCATTCTCGACAATATGTTTTTTGTTTGTTTTAAACGGTAGGTATTTTAAAATCTAGGTGAAGACGTGATTTAAGGGAAACTGCAATTAAAAAAATATATCATTAGAAGGTAAAAATGTATTTACCTTCTCATTCCTTTTGGAACTGGTCTCAGTCATGGGGCATGCGTGCGTGCGTGCTGGGCACTCGTGGGATCTCCAGCAGAGACTGGCCCGCACACACAGGCAGTCACTGACCCAGTTGTCTGCCATTGCCATGCTGCCTCCTGCCCACTGCTTCCCCCAGACGCTGCGAAGAAGGGCATTCTCCAGACAGCCAACACCCGATTGGGCATCCCTGCCTCTTTGTCGTGTTTCCTACGGCCCTTTGTTCCGGAGTCCTTACCACGCTCCCGTTGAGAGGTAGAGTTCTCCCCTGCCAGGTGCGAGGCACAGGTGCTGTTCCTGGCCAGAGCCCCTCGCAGAGAGACAACACCTGTCTGTCTGAGGGGCTGGTGTGTTGCAGGGATGCTGAGCACGTTCAGTGGACGTGCAGGCTGAGACCCGGGGGGGAGCATGGTCTGTGTGGCAATCTATCTTGGAAGTCAGCCAGTAGAACCTAGCATGGGGTCACCGTGAGCCACGGACCAACACGATGGCAGTCAACAGCAGAATAACACAAGACAGAGCCAGGAAAAGGTGGTCCTATTTAGAGAGGGGCAGAAGTCTAAGGAAAAAGATGGATGTGTTTTACAATATGACCATTCCACGTTTCTATCGACCCCGTGAGATTTAAATCAGTCTCCGCAATGCAGGTGGAGAGGTGAATACAGAATCGCAGATGGCTCCTCTGATTCCGAAGCCCATGTTTGTTGCTTTCTCTTCTTCCTTCTTCCACGGAGATGTCCTTCAGGCGCGGACCCGAGGGCCCGACAGGACTGTCCGTAGAGCTGCCGTGCATAAGGGTTAGGAGAGATGTGTCGGTTCAGGAACAGGCGAGTGTAATGATCTCATTACCAGTGGAAGGATCCCATTTAAAATCGTGATTGGCAGAGTGCTGAGGAAGTTGTGTACATTGGACGAGCTCGTCGACAGGTAGTGATTGTTGGTGCCGCACTAAATCGGAAAGGAAAAGGACGGTGTGAACGCCCAGCAGAGGGACCAGACGCAGGCCGAGGAGGAGCCAGCCCTTAAGGAGGAACACACACGGCACTGTGGTAGCTTGTGGTCCGGGGGCTTTCCGCATGAAAGCACGCCTACTCTCTGCGGAAAGCTGCGCTCACCATGACCGGGCATCAGAGGAGAGGCCAAGGCCGTAGCCTAACTCAGAATAGGTACAGACAAGTTCTTATTTAGCATCAGTTAGTCAAATGTCTGTCTTAGTATGTAGTACATATTTCCCTTTCTAGGGCTACAAACACTTCCAAATACACTAAACACTTGAAGTATAATAATCTTTTTCATAATGACATTACAGTAATAAAAATATCCCAAAACAGTAACCACATATGGTACAGTGCTGGAGAATTTGTCTCTGTGCATGTGCGCACGGGGGTGTGTATGTGTGTGTATATAAATCAACAACAGGAACACACACACACTCACGTCCATTGATTTGACTCAAGCTCATCATGACCCTAGAGTGCAGAGTAAAACTGCCCCTGCAGGTTTCTGAGCCTGTGAACTTTAACAGGAGTAGAGCGGCTGGTGGTTTTGAACTGCTGGCCTTGCATTTAGTAGCCCAATGATAACCACTAGAGGCCCTACAGCGCAAAGGAGCCTGTCCTAAGGACACTTAGAGACCTTGTTACATGGATACTCCTTGTAGATGGAAACAACTCAATGTTATCTCAAGACAATCGACAGCAGCCTCCTGGTCCCTAGTCATTAAGCACCCCCTTCTCCCCGCCCGCATTGAGAACCCCTGTGAGGGGAGCAATACAGAGAATGGCCAGCTCCTTATCAGAAACCTGGAAGGCTCGTGATGAGAGACAGCCTTAGGTTCTGGAGAGCACAGAAACTCCTGGGCAAAATAAGGTGTTTTCAGATAAATGAAAACGGACTTCCACTGCAAGAAATGCTGCAGCAGTTTGCAACCTGTGGGTGGCGACCCTTTGGGGGCCGAATGGGCCTTTTACAGGGGTCGCCCGATTCATGACAGTAGCAACATTACAGTGATGAAGTAGCAACGACAATAATGTTATGGTTGGGGGTCACCACAACACGAGGGAGGTTGAGAACCACTGCTAAAGGCTTGTCTGCAGGTTGAAGGAAAGTAAATCAGAGAGAAACATGGATGGATCTACAGGGGGAAGTGAACACCCGAACTGGCAATTGTGTAATTTCTTTAAGAGCAAAAATAAAACCATGCATTAGGGATTTGATGATGTGTGTACATGTAATGGAGCCTGGTGGCATAGTCAGTTACACATTGGGCTGCAAACTGCAAGTTCAAAACCACCACCCACTCCATGGGAGAAAAATGAGGCTTCTACTCCCACAATAGCCATAGGAGGGTAGGGGGGAGGAAGGGGGAACCGATTGCAATGATTGAAGCGTATACACACACACACACACACACACACACACACACACACACACACACAGCCCTGGGGGACGAACAACAGAAACCGTGGGGAAGGGAGACAGCAGTCAATGTTAGATATGAAAATAAGAACTTATAATTTTTCAAAGGGTCACCAGGGTGGGAGAGGGAGAGGTAGGGAAAAAAGAGGCGCTGATACCAAGGGCTCAATGGGAAGTAAATGTTTAGAAAATAAGGATGGCAACATATGTACAAAAATGCTTGATACACTTGATCTATGGAATGTTATAAGCGCTGTAAAAGCCTCCAATAAAATGATGTTTTAAAAAAGTTACACTCTCGGAAACGCACAGGGGTAGTTTTGCCCTGCTTTGGGGTCACTGCATCAAAATCAGCTCGGTTGCCGTGAGCGTCATGTGTTGGTTTGGTAGATGCGCCGACGTGGCGGCGGCAGTGATTTTGCTGCTGTGCCTCGTGTGGGTGCCCGCCGAGTGAGAGCGGTGCTGCAGGAGGAGAGGGGCCAGTGGTTACGTGGCGGCATCGACAACAAGCTCCCCAAGTAGCTTGTGAGAAGGGGTGGAATGCCCATTTCCGTGCCTAGAGACGTGATTACAAATCACACAGAAAGGATAGCTCGATCGCCAATAGTTTAATTAAGAGAGATTCTAAGAAATACTTGATCTGACCAAACAAGTCAGGAAAGGAAACAAAGAGAAAGGTTAGGTTGACGCGGACACAGAGCAAGGAGCAAGCCCACACCGGATCATCACCCAGTCTCTGCATCAAAGTGCACGACTTGCTCCTGTTAAACAAATGTCACAAAAGGCCAGATAGTAGACTCTCACTGTTTCTACTCAGTTTATGGGAGATTTCGCAATGCAAGCGACTAGAAAAAAAAAGTGGTGTGTGTGTGTGTGTGTGTAGGAGTGAAAAATAGCCCTGTTTACAGATTACGTGATTGTTTGGAATTTTAAAAAATCCTTAAGAATCTGTAACACAATTGGCGATAACATCCAACGTAAAACACTATAGGAAATTTTACCGGTGATTCGCATGAGCTCACCAGGAAAGCCGACGGCCGTGACCGAGAGCCCGGGAGGACGGCCCTCTGATTGCAGGGAGATGCACGGACTCCCAGGTTTGCTGGGTTCATGGGTTTGCTGGGTTCATGTCGCTCTCACTGTTGGTAATTAGCTAGACTTGCCCTTGACACGCAGTTACTTTCTTTATGATGGCAACTCTTACGTCGTTTAAGTGTGATTGAGAAAATTCCAATTGGAAATCAAGTGGATTTCGAATCGGTAATGTGACCTCTGTCCGTGAGTAATAGTATCAGGTACAGACAGCTCTAAAATCCTGTTGGTGTGGCTGTTCACCTGGGGCCGAAATGTCACATGCTGAGGCCGAAACAGTGCTCCTGTCCTGGAGGCGAACACCTCGGGTGTCAAATGGCTGAAGGAAGCCACCGTAGGGGAAGCCGTTGAGCCAATTTAGTAAACACATTTAACATCCAGTTGTAACGGATCAAAACAAGACATTTTCCCCTTTTTATTAAAGTATGTCAACAAGGTGAAATCCAGTTTAGGCAACCTTTTAGTTTCACTTGGGCTCCCCACCCCCATTGTTAATTGGGTGAAGCCTTAAATGGCCTTTGCAGTCCCTTCAGTGCAACCCCACCCAGCCAGGCTGCCTCCCAGGTTTCCTGTCTCCGTCCCAACATCTCTCCCGACCCTCTGAACCTTGACCTGGGGCAAGTGCCGCCCCTTTGATCTCAAGGTTGGTGGTTCTTGGTGCAGCTGGACCTGGTCTGGTGTCCGTAATGTTCAGTATTTTGGGTTTGTATCGTTTTGTTGCTGCTTGTGTGTACAATTAGGGCCTATCCCAGAGGTGCTAGGTCATGGCGGTCACCCTCTTGAAGCCGTGTGATATGTTTTTGTTTGTTTGTTTTCAGGATATGAAACCCAGGATTGATGACCCTCTAGCCATAGCAAGTAGAGTAAGGGGCTGCGGTATAGTGGTGGGGGCGGGGTGTAGGGGGCCGAGGTCAAGGAGTATGGAAACTGATTGTGGTAGGGTAGCAAATGTACAACTCTGCTGGACGTGATCGAATTATGGAATGATATGTGTATGAATTCCCAATCAATAATAAAGTAATATTAAAAATGTTGGTTAATCTAAGGTGTGCGCACCTCACTGGTGTAATTGTTCCCTTTGTTAAAACCAAATCCCTCACTGCCGTGGTGTCAGTTCCAATTCATAGAGACTGGATGGCAGAGGAGCCCTGTGAGCTTCCGAGACTAATTCTCTATGGGAATAGGAAACCTCGTCTCCCCCTCCACCCCCTGCCACGCGGCTGGTGGTTTCGAACTGCTGACCTTGTGTGTAACCACTGTACCATCAGGGCGCCTAGATATGCCTATTTGGCTGAAAATCGTCAGGAGGGTGAGTTCTTTCCCAGACCTAAGAGCCGTAGTTTCGGGGCTCCCCCAGCCTCACCCAGACCGGTAAACCTGGTCTCCTTCAGGATTTTGAGTTTTGTTCACATTTTCCTCGCACTCCCTCTAGACCTTCCGGTGTAACTTACAGGGCCATCTTCCGAGCTTGCTTGACCGACGTCAGAGTTGGTTCATCTATCTAATGTGAATGTAAATGTTGTGCCTTTGGTTTTTAATTTGACATTTCGTCTTACCTCCAGACGGACTGCCGCTTGCGTGCTGCACGTAGTGTTATCTGGTGTAGGGCGCTTTCCTACCAGGAAGCTGAGCGCCTGTTTCTTAACCAACCACCGCGGGTGTGCTGAGATGAGGTGGTGGAGAGTGGACACGAGCCTAATGGTGCCCCCCGGTGGCAGACAGTGCAAATTGCCGTCGTGTGATGAATGTAGACTGGAATTTTGTGTGACCAATGATAGATAGATCGATGATAGATCAGTCTTGTGACAAGCCCTATGTAAAGTAATTCATAAAACCTAAACCTGTTTTTAAATTCTAATTGTGGGATGACAAGTTATATTTATATTTACTCTAGACAATAACCTAGGAAACACATTTAAGAAAATTTATTTTGGCTCAAAAGTAGAATTCAGGAAATTGGCTTTGAAACTATATCTAAAAGTGCCACCATAAGTTTAAAATCTTCAAGCTTTACCTAAAGTGCTCTTTTTAAAATTTTAGTAAAGTCTATAAAAAGAGTATTACATAGTATACAAATAAATCTGAAGATACATTTTTCAAAGTTTTATTGGAATATAATTCACATATCATACATTTCAGTGGTTCAATCATTAATAACAATTGTACAATCATCACCACAATCAATCATAGAACATTTTCTTCTTATCCTCAGTTATTAGCTCCCCAATTCCCCCCAATCTCTCCTGCCATACCCCCAAGAAACCATTAATCTATTTACTGTCTATATAGACTTACCATTCTTGGATTCCATATACAGAAAAATATACAAGAAATTCAATACTAACAAAGTTAAACAGAGAAAAACTTCAATAGAAAAGAAAGGAAATATTTTAAAACTAGGACAAATTTTAAATGGTCAAAAGGGAGATCAAATGATAAGGTGTTGAATTTTAACCTAACTGCATCAGCCATAATTGACTTCTGGCAATAACGATTATTCACATCCCTGGATGAGGGCCCGAGAGGATTCATCGAAAGCTTAATCCATGTGGGGAAACTGCAAGTGAGTTTTAGGCTTCCACGGTCATCCATAGCCTTCTGCAGACTCATGCACACAAAGTAAGCTGTGATACCATTTTGCCTTCGCATTTTATTATTTACAGCCTTTGGATAGCACAGGCTAGTGTTTTTCTTCCATGTGGACTTAGTTGATGTCTTACTCAGATGGCTGCTTGCTTGGAAACAAGACTGTAAGAGCCCAGCAACTATTCTTTCTGATAGGCAGGCACCATCAAGTTTCCTTGCCACCCTTTGTAGAGCACCCATATCTTCAGTGATCTCTTCATGAAGACAGCTTTGAGTTGCTTTTTGATGTTACTATTAATTTTTCAAAGGTTTTAAATTTAATAACTATTTCGACATGTTTGATGAATATACTTAGATGTGTACAATTTGTACAACTTGGTTCAGCCACTGAGAACTAGTGAGGTTAAAGTCCAGTTTCACTGGTGTTTGTTTGTTTTTCTCTATATGATGCTATAATACTTTTGAGGAATATTCATTAAATCCAAACTTGGGGTGCCCATTGCTCATGTGAAGAAAGTTAATGAACACATCTATGCACTTAGACGAAGAAGAGACATTATATTTTGAATTACAATGTCACAATATGGAGCATGTTAGTGTAATTTTTGTTTTCAGAATTGGAAAATATTTTTTAAGAAAAATCTTAGAAATGAGCTATATTTAATACTCAAGAAAACTCCCTGTCTTCGGGTCACTCCTGACGCAGAAGAACCTTGCTGGATAGAGTAGAACTGTCCCTATGTGTTCCCAAGACTGCAAATCTTGTCTCCTTTTTCTCCCATATTTAAACAAGACACTAAATACTTATATAATATTTCTATTTATAACTAAATCATGTCTCGTGGGTATGAAGTCTTTTAAAAGCTGAACTTTATACTATAAGAAAGAAATGTTCTTAATGACGTGATTCCAGTTTCCAAAAAGTTAGCTCCTCTATCTCACCTGCCTCTTCTACAGGGACACGTTTTAGAAGGCCAGTGGGGGCGGAGCCCAGGGGGAGAGTGGGCACTGGGAAAAAAGGCAGACTTTCCTGAAAATCAGTTTGATTTTACATTTCAAGGATTATGTGCTTTTCAGAAGAGCATTAGCGACAAAAGAAAGCCCTTGTGTTGGGTCTGGCAGCAGATGCGCCTCGTAGGATTCGCTGGGGTGTTAGTTTCCCATGTCAGCAAGGACTCCTGCAGCCTCACGGGAGGCTAGCTGCTTAGGGTTCCCGGTTTAAATGGGTGGTCGCCTTTCGAGCCTGACACTTAGCCAAGGAGTGTGTCACATGAATATATAAATTCATTTCTGGGTGAGGGATGGCTAGTGCCAAGGCTGAGAGGTTGGGGGGGGGGGGCAGAAACACATTTGTCACCTTAAAGTGACAGCAGGGAGGCCTGTAAAGCAGAAAAGGAGTAAGTGCAGTTGAGCGGACAGGAGAGGCAGAGCCGGGAGACCGTTTGCTCCAGGCATGGTACGGCCTGTGAAACAGCCCCTGGAAGATGGGGGTAAGGGAATAACGCCCTCTGGCTGCTGCCTGGCATGGGGCACGGAGAGCGGCAGGGCAGACGCAGGTTCCGAAGGAAGGTGCTCTCTACAATCCAAGTAAAGGGCGCTGGATGGGGTCTGGGGAGGCGGGGATAGGACCGCTGTGAGGACAGACTGAAAAGGCGACGGACAGGTTTCTGGCCGAGGAAAACGGAACAGTGATGAGGTGGGATCTGGATGGTGCCCGCCTTAGGGAGCAAAAGTGGGACCCTGTTTGGCACACAGTGGGTTCGAGATGCCTTCTTACTGGACATTGGACGAGTGCCTGCTTCGCGATGAGGGGAGAGGCACACTTTGGGGAACCATCAGCGGAAAGCAGAGCCGGGAATTCCGTGAAGGTGGGCGGGCTCTCCGAGGGCTCGGACTGCTTAGCCCGAGGGTAGCTGACAGTGACGACAGCAGTCCCCACGGAGCTTGTCTCCAAGAACATTTACAAAGCAGACGAGTGTGAAAACACTTGGGCTGGCGTCAGCCCTCTGCTAGGATTAGCTGGGTGATTTTAACCTCGGCTCCCCGAGTTCCTGTTGAGACATCCCTTCTCTCCACTCTGGGGCTGCTGCCAGACCAAGGGTGTAGTGGATATGCCAGACAGCACGGGCTAGCACGAGTGTGATCCTCAGACGTCTCCAAATGCACCACGACTCCCTTTCTGTGATCTGATTGCCAGCGGAGTCTTAGACATGCAACGTCCGCATAATACAGCTTCCCAGGGCCCGCCTCCTTCAGTATTTCCAAAGTAGCAGTACCCACTGAGGTCATTTTCCAGATCTTCAAAGCAGACGGCTTTGTTCTTTCTCAGTTCTATTCCCTGCACAATCTTAAAGCACGCATCTTCGTGTGTTTGCCCGCGTACATAAGTGTACTAGCAGGGCCGTGCTCAGTGACCTTGGGATAAGGTTTTGTTAGATCTCTCTGGAGCTAGATTTATACCTCCGTCCTTGGCTCCGCGCCAGAAAGAATTCACGCCAAAGCCTGGTTGGTGATCGAAGTGAGTTTTATGAAAGTTAGAAGTTGTTTCAGGTTTACACGGCACCCAAGGGGCTCTTCCTGGACATGCGGCCTAGCTGGAAGCGGCTCTTCGTCCTGCAACGCATGCCAAAGCTCTCTGCGCCTGAGTTCTCTCTCTTCTGTCTAGGTTCTTCTCCAGTCTCGGTTCTTGTTTCCCCTCCCCTCCGGGCTTTTGCCTTTTCAAGGATTCCACAGGGAGGCGTGGTGGAAGACCCCTGGTCGACCCCATTGGCTGAATTGAATTTACCTGGCTAGGTGATCCAATTCAAGTTCACACCCACCCCTGCCTACCGGTGGGAACCCTGAACATGAGCGGTGCGCACTCCTTTGTTTCCCTAGCTTGACCCTCTGGGCACGCGTTAATGGACATCCCCCAGTCCTATGCTGGCCTACCTAACAGTTTCCTAGCGCTCAGCCTCCCCACTCCACTACCCTCTTACATGACAGCAGCCCCGTCCTGCCTAATCCCGAGGTTCCCCTGCGCCAGCCTCTGCAGTCCCTCGCAGCCCCCTCTTTGGCTGTCGCCTGCCGTAGCCCAGGATTGCCCTTTCTAGGAAGATGCGCCCCTTGTCTTCTTCCCTGCCCGAGTCTGACCTGGCCTTCAAACCTTCACCCAGGGGCAATCTCACCCATGAAACTCAGACGTTTGGGGGTTTTCTGTGCTCCCCCCCACTTTCCTTTTTCTGAATAAGCTGGAGCCCCCATGGTGGTCTTCCTCGTCACCTGCCTTGTCCTGTAGAACGTGCCGTGCCTTTCTTACTTGCCCTCTGAGGCTATCAACTCTTGGAGAGCACGGTTTGCCTTTCCCTCCTCTGTGCCCCCAGAGCCCCCTGCCCAGGGCTGGAAAGCTGCAGGCCGCACTGATGCGCATGAACCAGACCAAACCCAGACTCCCTGCACCGGCTTCCAGCCCACAAGGCGGGGCAGCGCTGCTGCTGTGGGTTTCGGACATTGTAAATCTTCACAGGAGTTGAAGGCCTCCGCTTTCTTTTCTTGTTCTGCTTTTATTTGTAATATAAAGCCCCAGAGAAACTCACCCCAGGCCTCTCTGTCCCAGGAGGACCTGACCCTGGGCTGTTTCAGCTGATCACCACAAGTCCTTTTTTAAAACTGGCCAAGACTGGGGAAGACAGGGTTCCTTTCTTCCTCATAGCTCTGTCTCTGACACTTTATATTTTTTATTTTGTTTACAAAATGCCATTTCTAGCCCCACTTCTTCCCTGGCCGAACAGGAGTTGTCCACCCTCAGGCAGGGTCTTGGGGTGGGGTGGGGGGAACTGGTCTGAGAACGTGCTGGAAGCTGGGGAGGGGAGCGGGTTTTGAGTCTTGAGCTGGTAGAAGGAGACAGGCTAGTCCTGAACACCCTGGGGCTGCGGGCAGGCCGTCCCCAGAGGGGCTGCAGGCAGGGTTTTCCCCAAAATGAATAGAGGTGAGTGGGATTCTTAAACATTTTAAACCATAAAAAAGAGAGAAGCATCCAGAAAATCTAAATCATAACCCAGTGAGGAGAGAGAGACACGCACAGAGGCACAGCTAGCACTGGAAGTGGAAAGCCTCATCTTTCTCCTGGGGAGTCGCTGGTGGTTTCAAACAGCCGACCTTACAGTCACCAGGGGGCCCGAGCGTCAGCAGGAAAGAGAAACACTGGCCTGTGACATACTATTTCTCTCTGATGTGGGTTTACTCACTTCAAAAAAAAAATCATTTCTTCTCTTTACTTCTCCCAAAAGCATTGCACCGGGTTGAAAACATCTTATTCGCTGCCGGCACTTCCCATTTATCCCCCACCCCCACCCCCGGTCCAGGCACTGACAGTGGCTCCCTTTGCTCAGAGGGCATCAGAATTCCCTCCCCCCATGATCAAACAGCTGCTTCCTGTGCTGCTCAGTGATGTCATCGTCTCTCAGTGGCTTCTGACTGTCGATAGTGTCGCACCACTGGGAAGTCCTTTGAATGAAAGGTGCTAATAAGTGTCACACCTGGCTGCTGAGGGGTCTGGGAGGAGAAATGCAGGTGGCATCGCTGGTTGACTCTCAGATCTGACTGCCCGGACTACTCCAGAGCAGGAAGACCCCGAGACGGGAAGCGAGGGCAAGTGAGAGCAGATGCTAGAGGTCACTGTGTGTGTCTCTTAATCTTTGAAACAAATCTCACTCGTGGAATGCAATACTGGGGCTATATTGAAGTCAGTAAGAACGATGTTCTTTCTCACAGTTAGGGGCTGGCAGTTTGAGTGCTTTGGGGCCAGCGCACAGTAATTATGAGCAGCAGACCAGCCGAGACTAATGGAAGAATAAAGAGGGCTGATGATGGGAGACGTGGACGTGGGACCAGCAGGCTCCAGCCAAAGTCGGGCGGTGGGTGGGGGTGCAGCAGGGAGCCCTTCTCTAGATACTGGCTCTCGTGGGAAATGGGAACCAAGGTTTTCTGTTGGAATGCTTCAGAAAAAGGAGAATGGTAGTCCTAGGCCACCCCCAAAGCAAGAGATTGGAAACAATGTCCAACGACCACCAATCCCATGACCTTGGGATAGCAGTTACCTGCTGCTTTTCACACTGGGGCCTTTGGGGCTTACGTCCAATGGAGGATGTCTGTCCCTGAAATCTACTTCAGGCGAGTGTGAGGTAAGTCGCAGTTCACTTAGTGGGGTTCCACATAGAATCCTGACGTGGCCTATGAAGGGCGTTATGCACTTACACGGATGCAGTCCAAAGTCAGAGCACACAGCCTGGGTCCCCAAGGGCTAGATAGAAACTAGGTCAAAAGTGTCCAGTTAGGAACACTACCTGAGGTTCTCTAGAAGCATTGTTGAATGTGGGGTTTTTTTGTTGTTTTTTCCCCCGAGATGGGAGGTCGGTTGCACCACCTACTTCACCCACTAATGGCATTGCAACAATCTTCTCCAAGACATGCAGGCTCCCTCCCCACAGCTTGCCTTGAATTTTCAGGTTTGCTCATCATTCCTGCAGTCTGTTCATTTGGGGCATCCTTAGCACAATGTTGCGTGGCAGCAACCGAGTGGTCTCCCTCTCCACTCCTCTTGAGGAGCAGACGCCAGCGGAGGTGGGGTCTCCTCTGGGAAAGTGATTTAAGATGTGAATGTGATTCTCGAGCCTTCCTTGCCTTCTTTTGGCAGCTACTGGTCTGATAGGCATGGCTCATTCTTGTCAGTGTTACTGAAAGGGTTGCCCTGTCATCACATCAGCCCACATCAATTGAGAAAATAGTGTGTACTGGAGAGTTTAATCTGTACGAGCCAACAGTTCATGTATTGCTGTCTGAAACCAGCCTATACTTGTATAATTTCCTTTTGTCAACAGTGTTTTCCATTCTCTGTCATTGGCTAAATTAATGACACTGTTCATAGAATTACCTTATGCCCCAGGGGGATGATTTATAATGTTCACTATCATAAAATGATAATGCTGTCACTAAAGTGAGCCCTCTGGTTCATGTATAAACAGCATAGCTATATGAAGGGACGTGGGGTACACTCTTAATTCTAGCCTCAATCTAAGAACAATTAATTCTTATGACATGGCCCTACCCAATACTCGCCCTCATGAAGAGCTCACTAAAGATATGGGTGTTGTACCAAAGTGTGGTAAAGAAACCAGATGGTGCCCAGCTAGGAGAAAGAATAGCATCTGGGGTCTTAAAGGGTTGTCTTCAAACAAAGAGCCATAAAAGTGAGGCATCAACTAAATCCACATGGAAGAAGCACACAATCTGTGTGATTCAAGGATTGTCATAATAAAATCCAAATCTGAAGGAGGGAATGGTATCTGAGTTTAAACTATGAACACCCAGTTTACAGATGGCTATGGACAGTGGAAAGCCCCAGATCCATGAACAGGCTTCCCACATGTTCTTGCCCTGATCCCCTCTGAACATAGTCCAGGATGTGACTAGCCTTGTTGCTATCAGACAGAGAACATAAAGTCGATTATGACTGACACGTAACTAGGTTTAAATGTTAACGCCCTATCATTGGATCTGCCTTTTGACCTATTTTAAAGCAGTTTACGTTTTTAATATTTTCTGTTCGGTTGAGGTTTTCGTTTTGTTTCCTGCTTGTGTTTTGTATGATTTTCTATATAAACCCAGGATAGGTAAACCTATAGAGACAGTAGTTGGATTAAAAATTACCTAAGAGCTCACACATAGGAACAACTGTGAGGATGGTGCAGGACCAGACAATTCTCAGGGTACCGACTCCCCTACAGTCAAAAAGGGTCCTTAGGAGTGGTTTTGCTTGAGTGTAATATAGTCAGAATGAGCAGGGCACCAGGGGCTCTTTGTCCCTATGTCAGGACCAAGGGAGTGAATGTATTTCCCAATGGGTGTCTATAATTGTAGGGATTGCAAATCTTTCAAAAGGCATATATGTATTATAGTGAGCATGTAACAGAGTGAGTGGGTAATACATAAGCGGGTAATAGAATGAGTCAGTGGTCAAACCGTATGCCCCGCTGAGCCCTCCCCAAGGGAACAATCTATGATTTGTTTCAGAAGGAGACGTAGAAGGGAGTTACTCGTTAGGGTGGGACAGCAGTTGAACCGTTTGCTCCTAACGACAGATAACCTTCAGGCATACAGTGAATGGCCAGATGCAGGTATGAAACCTCTTCTATGGCAGCATCTTTACGGATGGTTATCATGGGGGCTCTTTTGGGCTGGAGAATGTGTATTGGACGACACTTCCGTCTCACAATAATGGAGATTTTTCTCTAAGTGGGGCCAGTTTTCCAGGCCTGTGGTTGTGAGTGTAACAATAAGGCCATAGACACGCTTCCAAGTTTCCCAGACATTGTTTTGTTCTGTTGTGCAGAAGGTTGCTATGGGCTGGAACCGATTCGATGACACTTAGCAACGGGCATGGAAGGGGGAGTTGTGGGGACAGGAGGAGCTAACGAAGTATGAGAAGAAAATGCTCTGAAATTGGGGTGATGATTGCACAACTGTTAATATCCCTGAACAACTAAATCGTATGTGAAGTATAGACCACTAAAACGATATGTAAAAAAATAGTTTTAAGATGATGGTGTATCAATCCCTTGTACCTATCAACCCAACTTCAGTTACCAACACATGGCTAGTCTTGTTTCATCTACACTCCTCCCAGCTCAGTTATACCAGAACCGACCTCAGCTCTATCTTATTACTAGGAAGAGTGTCCCAGTGAGATTGTTTGCTCATCAGCATTACATTTCGTGACATAATCCTTTACATGTGAGGTGAAGGGTGTTACTTTAGCCCTAATAGTCGGCCACACCAAACTAAAGTACCAACAGATGGGCTCTCCAAGAGTGCTGATCAAATGAGAGAAAATGTAGAACAGAATTTCCAACTCTGAGAATCCAGACTTTCTGGAATCATGGAAGATGGGTGAGCCCAGGAACTATTGCCCTGAGATAAACCTTAAGGCAAGCAAATGCCCTGAAATCCTCTTCAAAATGAAACTGGTTGAGCTTAGTCCACATGCCTTCTTTGAGCACTGCGTTCCTGAGGTGTATCTACAGGGTACCACATTGACAGCAGCAACTGGAAAGGCAAGATAGGGACGCATGTCAGCGAGCTTCTGTTAACAAAATGTCTTGGAAAAGGATGGTGAGAATAGGTGTACAACTTGGGAGAATGTAAATGGTGTATCTGAATTATGTATGAAGAAACTTGAGTGGGTTGTACAGGATGCTGTGTATATTCTCAAAGACAAAACCAAAAAACCTTGAAGACTTGTTCCCCAACCAAACCAATAAAGGGAGACAAGAAAAATTTAGATCCGCTTAAAAACAACTATTGCCAAAGCTACCAGCCGCTCCGTAGGTAATACAATTGAGTCCCCAAAAACCACTGGGGCACCGCCACCTCGACCTGAGGGTGGCCATGAGTTGACAGTGGTTTTTTGAGTTGGGGGTTACATACACACATGACCAAACCATGAAGTAGATTTGCCCTGCTTGGGGTTTCTGCCTCCCTCTTCTTCACATGGAAGACTGAAGAGTGAGTGTTTAATCTACAAGCAGGTAAGTGACAGTCATCCCCTGCCCCACTGAAGGTTCAGCTTGGGACACGAGCCAGTTCAAAATCAAACTGTTGTGGAGCTGTCATGTGAGAAGATTCTTCTATGTTCCTGGAAGTTATCTATCAATCTGTTTATCAATTGTATTAAATTACTTAATTATCTAGAGCTGGCCCTAGGGTTCGCAAAAGGTAAAAGTGATGATGGGCTAGGCTGCCCCACCTAACTTACCCTGCTGGGCACTGTGACCAGTTGTTGAGGACGTTTGTCCCTCCTGTTCACAATCCTTTTGGGATCAGAACCGCTGGACCTGGGGCCCGGGAGCCCCCCGTGGCTATCCTGCAGAGCAGACCCGGAGTCCTCGTGGCTCGTCGAGCACACCATCGTGGATATTTTGCCTGGCATCCTGTTGGTTTCTCACCTGCTTTATTCCTTTATGATGAGGGCAGACCTGACACCCTGTTGCTGCACCGTCCCGGTTTTTAGCCGGTGCCCAGCGGTGTCAGCACGTGGCTAGGAGAGGTTTTGCTTGGGGGGTCGGGGGGAGGAACGCACCTCGCTGGCGCCCTCCGTCCCCAAAATGTGTGTCGCGGGGCCCCCCCCCGGAGCCGGTCTATGTTCCGCAAATGCTCCACGGTGTGTGTGTGGGGGGCGGGGGGTGGAGGGCGGCAGCTAGAAGGCTTTTGTTCTGTTCAAAGACGTGCCTGGGGATTTTGGTAAGGTTCTCAGAGGTACCCTGTTTATTTGCCCCGGATCAGAAGTGCAGTTGCTTTTCCACTACACGTCCTGAGCTAATAAGCCGATTCCAACTGATTTCAATACGCTTGTGCTTGCTCGTAGGGCTCATCTTTGAGAAACGAGAAGCGAAGCCTGTCCTCTCTGCTCTCTGCCCCGGAGGGCGGTCCCGGGGAGCTGGCGGATCAGCCCTCGCCCGCCGCCGCCGGCGCCAGTTACGTGGAGACCTACCTGAAGAAGAAGCGCGTGTACTGAGGCGGCCCCGGCGGCCCTCTGCTCGTCATCGCTGCCTTAACGTCCTTCAGACTAGCCATATCCTTGACCGACGGGCTTGTGGCCCATAGGCGCTGTGTTGTGCAGCAGGCAGAATTGCTACATGAAAAACAGCTCAGCAATAAGAGAGCCATTGAGCGCCTTTTCCACTAGTTAGATGCACCCGAAGGTGATATTAACGTATAGTCCGTGGATGAAATTAACCATGGGTCAACAGTCCCTGCTTGAGGACTGGGAATAGTTCTGACATACATGAAAATGCTTGAAGCAATAAACGGGAAACGGGCATGTTTCCCGAGCCTTAGAAGAATGAGTTTCCTACGAGCCAATGTGCATTTCAAGTTGCTCCCCCAGAAATAACCTAGTGTGTCGATTTGTAGAACTTCTAGAGCGGCACAGAGTGCAAGTACCACATGCAGGGACGGTGACGTCGGAGATGCCCTCCAGGCAGACGAATGACCGCCCACATGCCAGCCACGCAGCGCAGAACTGGACCCACGCGGAGCGTGATGTCGAAGGTACACACCACTCGACAGACACTCGAGAGCTGGCCCAGTACTCCGCGGGAGCCTGCACAGCTGCTAAACCAAAGGCCAGCGGCTGGAGGCCCCCAGTGGCCCCCAGGGAGCCAGATGAGGCAGTCTGTACGATGGCAGTGAGTTTGCTCCCGGTTATGTCCCATTTTTCCCTTCTTGTGATGAACACCGGTCACGCAAGAAAAGCACAGGGTCAGCACATCGTGCCGCGGGCGCCACCTCAGTTACGGATGTCCGTGCTGTCGGTGAGGGAAGAGCGATGTTTACATTTATAAATGATGGGGGGCTGAGGGGGGATATTTATGGCATGAAAATATGAAATTCAAATTTCCATGTCCATAAATGAGTTATTTGGGGAACACAGCCACTCTCTTTCATGTACTTATTACCTGTGGCTACATCTGTGCTAGTTGAATGGCAGAGTTGAGTTGCGACTGGCCACGTGACCTGCTAAGCCTAAAATATTTACTCTGTGGTCCTTTAGGGAAGAGCAGTGTGACCCTTCCCCTCCCAGCCGCCTCTCCAGTAGCACGGATTCTCAATTCCTGGACCCTCCACCCCACGTCAGACTTTGAAGTGGTGAGGATGGCAGGCTACTGTGCCTCACTGCACAGTGGAGACAAATCGTCTAATCCCTAGTGCAGAGCCCAGCTGATCAATACAGGCCCCACTTCCACAATCGAGTGAAGCAGTCACTACTGGCATTCCCAGAGGAGTCTTAACCACGGACGACGATGCTAGACCTCACTCTGTGCTCTTGCCCATTGTAGTGTCAGGCTGAAAAAACTACCAGCTATTCAACCAACTTATATTGGAAGGAACTCCCTATCCTTATTGCATATGGCTTTTGACATCACTCTCTTGTAAAGCCCTTTGTATTAAAATGCATGAGAAACGCTTTGCCACCCAGAAATGTCTACGTTTGTTATGAGACTATGATCGGGGGCACGGTGTGTGGCATCTCAAAGAGCCTGGTCTTCCTGAAATCAGAGCATTGGGAGGCTTATTGGGACCATGAGTTAAAGTGTCTGTCCTGTATGAGTCACGGGGTCTCGAATGGATGCGTACGTGGTATGCTTTGTCAGGAATTGTATCTGCTCTAAGTTGATAATACATACTAACTACTGTTGGAAAGTAACACGTAGAAGATGAAACTCAAACAGTTCCTAAGACGCATACTCCCTATAGCTATCTGTTCAGGGTCAGGCACTACTGGATCCTCCTGCAGGAGGGCTGCTGGACTCGTGTCCCCATGCTTTAGACCCGGTCAGTGCTGTCCCACCTCCACCGTACGGAAAACGGGGACAGAGGAAAGAGGATGTCTTAAATTGGAGATGTAAAATGCAAGCAGGAAGAGGCTAAAAGAACTGAGGTGGAGAAACATGGGGTTACAACTCGCCAGCCTATGCCCCCTTCGCAGTGGGCATGACACAAGGGCAATCCAAGGAAGGGGTGTCAGTAATAAGGACCCTCACCAACCCTCCAAGTCGAAAACTGTTAGGTTTTCTATGTAAGGGACTGCCTGAAATGCTCTGAAAAGTGGAACCTTGATATTAAAAAGCGTACGCATGTGAAGTCTTTAGTATATTTATTTGTATAAAGAGTAAACAAAGTGCATCTAGAGTGGCCACAGGATTGACATAAACAGAGACCTTGGTGGGGCAGGGTTATCAAAAAAGCTTACGTGGCGGCTGTCATTGAATCCAGTCGGACAACTCTTCCAGGCTGAAGGGGAGAAGTGGTCACACTGAGCAGACCTAGACAGCATTAACAGCAGGTTTTTACGGCTCTTGGTCATCAAGATCTGTATGGTTCACGTTGAATCAGAAACTAACCACTTACGATTTCCCTAGCTAACCACAAAAGTTGTTTTTTGGCTCCTGACCCTACAGTGCTTCCAGCAGGGCCTTTACTTTCAAGTTTTGTGTCCTAGGGTGATGGTCAAAATAGCAATCCAGTCTTATTAGATGGAAGGTATGTTTTGAAATACTCCAAGAACAGTGCAGCAGACAAGGTCTACGTTCTGGCGGGCTGCAGACAGCATCCAGCAGAGCTGTGAAAGCACACGCACTGGCATTTCTTCAGAGCCTGTACAAGAGCATCCGGGTTCCGGGATCAGTCCAGATAAAAGGGATCTGGGTTAGGAAAGCTCGGGCATAGGCTTAGATCTCAGAAATTCATGTCATGCAGCACAGTGTCTATTCCACAGCTGTCCCCTGGTGGGAAAGAACAGTTTTCTCAGAAATGGGTACCGTGAGTCACCCAGGCGGGCAGGAGCTAAGCCACTGGAGAAACACTTCAAAGTTTAAGTCCTACTGGTGGCAGGGATACACTCGTCTGGGTATAGAAACAGTAATATGCTAACTGGTGTCTAGTATTTCAAGAATGCTTCGTCTGTCACCGTACAGATGCTGAAACTGGATGACGCAGTGAGAGTACCAGCTAAGTCTATCAATCTCTGGCTTGAATGTGATGTACCAGAAAAACATTTCCGATCACCTGGCAGCTGGGGAAAGACAAGCATTCTGAGACACTGTTTTGGTCAGAGCCCTCTTTGGGAGGGAGCCACAACTCCCATTTGGTTAGGTGACTGGGCGACGGTGAACTGCCACATGCACCGGTCACGCGTTCCTTCTGAATGGAGGCGTGCTGAAGCGCTTGCTAGTATTTCAGCTGTCACTTTCCACGAAGTACTTGGGGCCAAATTTCGAGGGGCAGGCTTTTCGCACAGTAAGCACCACACTGCCCTTTTTCTAATGGACACACACTCATGTCTTTGTTGAGTTTGTAAACCAAACAAATGTCGTCGTCCCCCCCCCCCTTTTCTTTAAATGTCGTGTGTGTTTGGGGGGGTGGGGCGCGGAGAGTGGGGAGGACGGGACATGCGGACCTCAATAAACAAATGTGAATGCTATTCATGCTTCCTGTTTTAAAAGTGCTTCAAATCCTTCAATAAGGTTCTGAAAGGTTGTCCGACTGGATGGCTGGAATTCCCAGCATTTCCTCATCAGCTGATAAACCTGGAAAAGGGAAGAAAGAAAAATGATAACAGTACAAATGGTGGATTTGGGAGCTTTTAAAAAAATCATAGAACAGCAAGGTTAAGAAAATAATTTGTGGTAATGTGAGTAACTTCCTTGATAAGTAAACTGACTAAAGAGTAGGAATTACTTGAATGCTTTCAAATACAAAAAGTGCAACACAGTTATTGCCATTGGCAGATGCTGCTGGGTTGTGCCACCTTGTGGCGGCCCAGGGATAAGGCGGGACCACTGCCCGGCCCTGTGACGTCCTGGAGTGCACTGTTGCAGCCACTGTGCCATCCCCACCTTGATGGGGTCTTTCTGTTTCACACGGACCCTCTGCCAAGCAGTGTCCTCCAGGGACTGGGCCGCCCAGTTTTTAAGTGTAGCACATGAATATCTGCCCACACACCTGAAGGCTGATTAACCTGTGGGAAGATCCAAGGTATCACTGGAAACTACAGTAAGGGGTAAGTGAAATCGCAGGTCAGGCTCTCAAATTTCCAGACTCGTTGCCTCCTTTGACTTACTCAGCTTGTACGCTTGACAGCGTCTCGAATTCAATCTTATCAAAGGCTCAATTCACTTTGGAACACGGGTTGTCGAAGTGAGCCCTCAATTCACGTGAGCACCAAAAAACCGAACTGGATGTTACAGATCGACAACTTGCACACATAACAAAACGCAGTCACATTAGTCACAATGAGACGACTCCCAAACATGCTCCTGTAGGGTAAAGGAGCTGATAAACACTAAAATCAGCCTACTCTTGGAGGGGAATCCTTGGTATGAACATAATGTGTGGCTGCTCTCTGCCCCTGAGTTGATTTCTCAAACATCTGAAATTCAACTTCAGAATACTGTGTTAAAGGAATGTCCTGCCCCTCTTCCCTCTTCGCCCCTCACTGGCCAGCTCAAGCCGTGACACCATAACATAGGCGGTGTGGTTACTGCCAGGTGAGCCATAAATACCTGATCTGGGCAGTTCGGTGGGCACGGCAGACGTTTTCCTTCTTTCAATGTATTCACAAGTCTCGTTACAGTCATCTGGCCGTGAGTTGGGCCGATCATTTTCAGGAACAACTGAAAGTGAAGCCAAACAAAATGCTTTATTTTGAGCATACTCATATAAATATGCTAGGATTTAGGGGAAATGATTAGAGCTAACAGGAAAGTCAAATAATAAAGAACATTTTCCTCTTTAGTCACTGAAAGACCAACGTCCTTAGCTCTCAAGGGTTAATGAACTTCTCAGATGCTGCCTCCCACTCCTCCTCAAAGAGCCTGTTCCTGTGAAAAATGACCAGGGCTGGGAATAAACAAAGCACAGGCTAGCCCCGACCCAATAGTCCCTCACGTCACGGTTAGTGCTCACGTGAACTGTAACCAGTCTTCATGCAGGCAAGGTCCTTGGAAGTCAAACCTGTGACACCCCAGAGTGTCAGCAACTAACCAAAGTGGGTGGGAAAGTGATACTTTACCCATCTATACAAATATACGGGGCGGTCTCATCTGCAAACAAAGCTTCTAAGGACCAGACGTGGGGCTACGTTCACGCAGGTGCTAGGTCCCCCCTGGGAGACGAGCAGCGCTCACCGCCATGGGACTGGAGTCCGAGTCACAGTACGTCAGCAGCTCGTGCAGGGTCACGCCGAAGGACCAGACGTCAGAGGCGATGTAAAATTTACACTGAATTAAACATTCTGGAGCATACCTGGAAGAAAGCACAACAGGGAATTTCAATTCCTGGGAAGGCTGTTCCAACGGACTTCAGTCACTTAGGAACCCCATCTTTGTTCTCAGAGTTTCCTAGTCAAGGATTCTAAGTGTATTAGCTATCATTCATTTCTCTCTCTCACTGGGGGGGGCGGGACCAGGGGCGAGGGGGGGGTGAGTACTAGGAAGGTAACTCCCAGGCTGCAGCTGTCTGCAGGCTCACGAGACAACAGCACTGTGCTGTCTTCTCAGGGCGTCGCCTAGTTCAGCAACTGATCCTCAGTTGCCCAAGCCAGAGACCAGGCACACCCATATCCACACTGCTTGCTTCCCGTGCACCCCACTGTCACTATCCTATAGTAAGCATTATCACCATGACTGGCTCCACCATGGATTGGTGGAGCAGCCTTACTGGACTTGAGGTCCAATCGTGTTCCCCCCTGTTCCCAAATCCCCAAACTTAAACCTCCAATGGCGTGCCAGTGCTCTTGCTCCTTAGTACAGTCGAGTGCTCCCCGTGAGCTGCCTCCCCAAGGACTCCCCGCTGCAGGATCCGCACCTGCCCCTTGAGCCACTCCTGCCCATTCACATTAATCGACTATACCTTCTTCAACCATCTTAGCAAATGCCTATGAATCGCTCGGACTTCACCCAGAAAACTAAGACTACCCGTGGTATTGGCCACCGTGCTCTCTGAACTCTCAATTCAGTCTTTTAGTCCCACTCATGGCAGAAAGCAGGGCTTTGATATACATATGAGGTAATTTTTTAAAGTTCATGCAAAAATGGAATTGACAGGTAGTGGAACTTTGCCATGAATTTAAGTCTTCTTGGTTTTGTCTGACCAATGAAGGCTTCCGCTTCAGGGATGAGCCTATACAGGCTACATCCTGGGGCTACTGGTCCGTTTTACAGGATGTGGAATGGAAACGCGGGTAGCCGAATACTTGCCCATTCAGTGTTCCAGGCTGAGAGCTGGTAGCCTCACCAGGATGGCTCTGGGGCGTCAGAAGGCTGCCAGGCTTCCCATGGATTTTGCTCTGCTTTGCCTAGGCTCTCCCGGTACCTGCTTAGTGCCCGCTTCATGGCCTTGTTCTCACCCTCTCTGAAGGCCAGGCCTCCCCGCCCAGATGTGCTTTCAGGAGGTCTACTCCACCTCCAGCAAGTTTAGAGGCTGTGTCAGAGAGACGCAGGGAGCCCTGGTGGCGACTGGATTCTTTGTAGAATGGTCTCACGTGAAACTCACATTTATTTCTGTGTGGCTTCTTTCAGAGAGACAGCAAATATTGACAGATTCTAAAAGCTCTAAATTCTCTCCAGCCTTGATTTAAGCCCAAAGGAGGACAGACATGAGCACAGGTTGTTGTTGGTTTGGTGCTGAGTCAGTCGGTTCGACTCCCCACGACCCTGGGTCCCCGCACAATTGGTATGCGTGAGCCCATTAACATACGGAGGAAAGGCCCACGGAGGCAGGGCAAAGCCTACAGGCCTGGATGAAACCAAACGCCAAATGACTCAGTTACCAAAACACGGGGCTGTCCCGATCATCCTTGACCGTGTAGTACTCCTTGTCAGTTTCTATTGCTTTGGTCAAACCAAAGTCTCCGATCTTCACTTGGTGCTCACTCTCAACAAGGACATTTCTTGCCGCTAAATCCCGGTGCACATACTGGCGGGAACCCAGGTAGTCCATCCCCTAAGGAACAGAAACAGAGCGCAGCATGGCTAAGAGTTATTTGAGATTGCATTTTGTGTCTTCCACTTCGAATTTTAAAAGTTAAAGAACCGTTTATGTATTGCTGATCACTGGAGGAGGTTCATTCCCAAAACAGACTAATTTGCCACCCAGATAACACAGAGCAAAATAAACTCAGGCTATTATTAGATAATTTCCTATTTATAGTCTAATTACTAAACAATTGCCCAGGGCAGAGTGCTGAATTTTAAATTTCTAACATGCTGTTACCTTGCAAATCTGCACAGCATATTTTAGCTGCTGTTTAAGGTTGATTTTGTTCTTATTCTTGGGAAGATACTCCTTAAGGCTTCCAGATGGCAGAAATTCCATGATGAGCTTAATACCGTTTCCTCCTGTTTAGAAAAACACCCGTAAATATGAGTGGTCAAATGATGGTCTGTGGGAAAGTCAAGGGCAAGGACCTAGAGACCAAGGACCGGAAGGATTTCAGCTGTACCCCCGTGACCACAGGTAGCAACTTGACCTCTTGTGCCCCCGAGCTCAGGAGCCTGTGCAGTGAACATCTGCACATCTACCAAGAGGGGATGAGTCACCAGTCAGAGGACAGCCTGCCCTTTGTCTCTGGTTCCTGAGAGATGGCCCGTGGAGTTCACTGAGTGACTGAGGTATCTTTTGTTGTCTGGGCCTAAAGACTACATCGGCCGATGTGAGGTAAGAGTGGGAGGCAGGCCAAGCCAGAAGGATCACCTGTGGCTTGGTATCAGCTGATAATCAGGGATAGAGGGGTGCATGATTCACTCATGCATACGCACTGTGGCCCCTATCATGCCGATGCAATCAAGCCAATAAAGGCTTGGAAGCCGGAAGTCCCAATGAGCTTCCGGGTTGGTGAAAGACACTGATGTATGTGAGAGGGTAAGCGTCTCTTTTCTCAGCACATGGGGGCTCTGTGCTGGGAGCCCTTCCAGAACCCACCTCATTCCTCTCGTCTTTATGCTCATGCTTATTTGCAGTCTTTGCTATAGTGAATCTGTAATCAGAAGTGTACTCTGAGTTTTGTGAGCTGTTTCTTTGTGCTCATCCTGATTTACATCCTTTTGTTACAGTAACTGTGTAATCAGAATTATCTTCTACGAGTTTCGTGAGTTATTCCAGTGAGTTATCAAACCCGAAGCAGCAGTGAGAGTTAGTAGGTGAAAGTCAGGGAGCCTGGAGGGGGCCTTGAGCTCACACTGCTGGCATCCTGAACAAGTGGAGGTAAGACTCTGGATGCGCAGTGGGTCCAGGAGAATGTCCTTTCACCTGTGAGTTCGGACCCGGCTCTAAATGGCAGGTGTTAGAGAGAGAAAAGTGCTCCATGGGCAGCTCTTGTCAGAGGAAGCTGACACATGGGGAAGGGGCTATTTTGAGTAATTCCCACATTTTGGGGAATGGATTTTTGTTGGTTTTTATCTGTGAGCTGTGAACCAGTAAACAAATGGTATTTTGAATTATAAGCCACATAATTTCTCTACTGATTTTTAAGCTCATGAGTGGTGTGCTGGCTTGCAAGTTGATATACCTATTAGTAAACACTACTTGCCACCTTGATTTAGACAATTAGAAATGCAAATAGCCTATGTAGTAAGATATAAAAAGCCAGTGCTGGCTGGGGCGAGCCAGGGAAGGCAGGCAGGTGCACGTGTGTCGGGGTGGAAATCTGTTTCATGTGGCAGAAGCATGAATGTCTAGAAGAATGAGGACGGAGCCCTGTGGGGTGGGGGGACAGACACCCGGGCAGACGACGCTGGAGCCCAGGGCTAGAAGGAAGGTGAACCGCTTTGTGGTGCTGTTGGGTACGCTTTGGGCTGCCAACCACAAGAGCAGCAGTTCACACCCTCCAGGGGAGAAAGTTGAGGCTGCCTGCTCCTGTAGAGCTCTTTTGGAAACTCTGTGCGGGGCACCATGAGTTGGGACCGACTTCACATAGTGGGTTCAGGTGGTTTGGGGGCGGTTTCCCATCTCAAAGCCCCGAGAGCCCCTGGGGCTGTCAGCTGGTGCTGCCACGTAGCCCAGATAAGACCCGAAGGTCAGCTGGCCTCCACATGCAAAGGCGCTTTGCAAGCCTACCGTCTTCTGTGCAGATGCCTTTGTACTTCACGATGTTCTCATGGTAGAGGTTCCTTAAGATTTCAATTTCTTTCTTTAGGTCAGCAATGTGGTTGCCTCCACTCTCGGGCTTCAGGGATTTGACAGCCACCTGCTCTCCAGTATTGTCCCCCTCGGGGTCATACCTGCAGAGCTCAACCTTCCCGAAGTGGCCCTGAAAGGAAAGCAGCATGTGTTCATCAGAGCAGGCAAGGGCTTATCCAGTACAGTCTGCCTTAGACCGAGGGCTCTTCCCAGGCTCTGCCCCCCCAGCCCAGTCCCCTCAGGCTAGTCCTGTCCTCACACACCACCCCCTCTACCACGAGCTACCACAAGGAAACACAAAGGGACTGCTGAAGTACCAGATCCATCCCAGTTTCCATGGGGCTGGAAATGAAACCTTAAAGGAAAAGGAGGTTTTATCTGGACCCCGAGAACGACTGTCGCCTGCCCTGACAGGCCTGGATCTTGGCCGCAGGAGAGGCCCCACAGAGTCGATGAAGAGAGCACTGGGCATGGAGTTGGGTCACCAAACTCCAGATTCCGGCTCCTGACCCTGCTCAGAATGCACAGGAGGGACAGAGCCTGCGGGGGGCAGGTGGGCGGTAGTGAAACACGAGACACTGAGGGCATTCCTGCTTGTGGAAATGCAGAGGCCTGGCCCCTGCAGATGCACGGAGAGGATGCAGTCTTTGCTTCATGATGTCAACTGCAGGACGTCCGTATGAAGATGCAAATCCCAGGAGCTGGAACTGTGGGGAAACTCCGCTCCAACGGAACAGTTGGTCTGCTCTTTTGGCACACTCTGAGTAAATCTACCCCCCAGGGCGGGTGTGTCCAAGAAGGTCGGAGACAGTCTTTTCTATCTTCATGTATCTAATCTAATCTTATCTATCTTTCCACTCTCTTCCACCCCTCAAGGAAAAATCAAGTCTTGGGGGAAGGGGACCAATGCCCGAATACATATCCAGTCATGTGTACAAGCAGGTCTACCCATGTCGTTACTGTGCACCTTCAGTGGAAAAGACAAACTCCCTGGTTGGTAAGGTGATCCAAAGAAGATGCAGTCAGACGCCTGCTGGGGAGGGAGACGGGGAGCACGGGGAGCGGGACCACTCTGTCAGCAGTCTGCCTGGGTAGACACTTGCCTCTCCCAAGTCACGGATCCGCTTTAGGAATCGCTTTTCAAAATGTGTGGGATCCACTTCAGTTGCTGGTTTTCGTTCTGAAACAATGTCTGGATCTACGAGGAGGGAAGAAGACAAGTTCAAAGTGAGCGGTTGCCACTCCCGCTCCGCCTCACTTCCCGCCCTGAAGGCCTGTGCAGCCTCTTACTCTGCTCCTCAAGCTTGTTAATGTCTCTCATGATGGCTCGGAAGAACGGTCTCTGGCTGGGGTCGTAGTTCATGCAGCGCGTCATCAGGTCGGCCAGCTCCTTGCAGGATGGGGTCACTGGTCTGCACCGGCTCTCGTAGAATCGCTCTTTCTGGAAGGGAAGGAACCAGAGGTGATACCCAGGCACCTTTTAGCCCCACGTCAGAAGGGGCCACCCACCCTTCATTCAGTTGCCAGCATCTCTGTGTCAAGTTACCTAGCCTGAGCCCAGCTTGGGGAAACGCCAATGCCCAAGTGATCCTCCCTCCAGGAGGATGGGCAGAATCAAGCTGGAATATAATTTGGCAACTGGTGTAAAAAGTCATTGGATTTCCCACATCCTCTAGCTCCTTAATTCTCATTAGTAAACCCTCCAGTAACACACTAGATATAAACACAGATTGATTTCCTGAGGAATGAGATGTAACGTTGGACATTTCAAAACAATCTCAGTGCTAAATATAAAATTAGTTAAGTATAATGAAACAACGAACACATTAAATTTGCTTTAAAAAGTCTAAAGTACTTTCAGTCATAAGTAGGTATCGCTCAATGGCAGTGAGTTTGGTTTTTCTTTGTTGAATTTATTCAATCTTGTGAGTAAATACAGTATTAAATTAAAACATTCGGGATATTTACCTAGCACGGTCCCACTATTGTTTGAAAAATACAATGGTATACAAAAATTTGGTGGAAATTTTCTATTATCTTTTAATTCAATATTTCCATGAACTTTTCGAAGCCCCCTTGTACAGACTAACAACAATAAAAGTTAAAAAAACAAACACAAATGTAACCGGTGACCAAGGTTGGTAAGATGGTGACTGATAATTCCTTTTTATAATTTATCGTCCACATTTTCTTCCACTCACTATTTTTTTATAGTCCAGAAACAACTAATTAGATGCCACTTTTAAAATGAAATGAAAGTTTAAAGGAAAAATAAGAGTTCAGTGGAATCACTGTGGTCTCTAGCTGCTGGCTGCCAAGGCCTGCCCTCCTCCCCCCACCGACTCTGGCCCCTGTGGGCCATCCTGCCTGTGTCCAGTGCCTGCCCTGCCCTGCTCCAAGGCGGAGAGGCAGGTATTGTTGTCACCAAACACCGAGTGGATTCTGGCCCACAGACACCCTCTCTGGGCCCTTCCTTACCCCATCCTTGTATACTTGCCCATGGCACACAGCGGGTGCTCAAGAAACACCGCCTGACCAACACTATGAAGACACACTGGGCTTTTGTTGCCTCAATACCCAACTAAACCCATGGCCAGCTGGTCCACTGCACCTCACATCAGATGACTCATAGAGCAGGGTAGAGCTGTCCCTGTGAGTCCCTGAAACCTCAACTCTGTGCGGGAGTAGAAAGCCCCATCCTTCCCCTTTGTTTCCCTCAGGAAGTTGAAAAATAAGACGAGCTTCCCAAAAGGCTCAGCTGAAAATTAGCAGATTCATAGACCCGATGGTCTCCTCCTTGGTTGTAGCTTCACTCCTCTCTGCCACGCCAGCACTACCTGTAACTGGCAAGTTGGACCGCTGCTACCTCTCCAGTGCCTCCTACCACAGCACCCTCCTCCCGCTCTTCTGAGCTCTCCCACCCGTCCCCCCAGATGACCTGCCCAGCACTTCTCCTTGGTCCCCACACCTCCCCACCCCAGATGCTGACCTGCAGCCAGGACAATCTAGTCCCACTTGGCTCTCTGACCACCCCCATGCAGTCGGGGACTCAGAAGTCTTTAACCATCTAGCCCCAGTCACTCTGACCCTCACCACTCCGGTCCCATTGCTGCTCTCCAAACCCTCCTGCTCTAATCAGGCAAGCAATACTATGGCCTGCTTCCCACAACAGAAATGTACCTTCGCACAGAGTAGTCCCCTGCCCGACAGCAATGCCTTCCCCTCAAGCACACAAAGCTCACGCAGTCAATTGAATCCTGGACAGCTACTCGGACCACTCAGGAGTTTACGTCCCTACTTCTCCATAGGTAAGGAAGAGAGTGGTCCATTCCTCACCTGCTCTGCTTCTGGCTAGCGGACCTGGGTGAGTATCTGGGGCTACCTGCACCTCAGTTCCCTGGTTGGAGAGATAAATACCCTGCTACATCTAGCACTCAGAGCACTTGTCTCCATTATTACTTGCCAACCCCTTCTTATTGTTATTGTAACCTAATCCCACTACCAGAAGGCAAGGCGTGGGTCTCCTTGATCTCTGAATGACACACAGTGGGCACATCATAAACATTGTGTCCATTCTGCTGAGAAGGAGGCACTGGGAAGTACATGCTGCCAACTCAGAACGAATTAAGTACTACGACCCCAATGACTCACTGAGGAGGTCTGCTGTGCCACCACTGCCAGAGAAACCCTACAAAACAGCTGCTCTCCAGCTCCACTTGGTGGGGGATGAAACGGAGGCTCGGGGACATTAACTAACGCTGCCAGGGGCACACAGCCACCAAACTGCGGAGGCAACGCACGCCTGTGCTCGCCTCTTCCCAGGGCCAGGCTTCCTCAAAAGCCCAAACCCCAGAGAGCAGAGGCTCACCTCAATCAGCGTCTTGTCTTTCAGGGGGATCTCGCCGTTGTAGCAGATTTCCCACAGGGTGGTTCCGAAGCTCCACTTGTCAGCGGCCACGCTCAGGTTCTTGGAGTCTTCAACACACTCGGGCGCAATCCACGGGATTCGTTCTATGCACTCTGGAAGACAACAGAGCATTGACCGGGCTGCTGCTGGAGCCACCGGGTGCACTGGGGACACCCTTCAGCCCAAGGGAAGACTTGCATTCAGCAACTCTCAGCTCGGACCATGGCAGCACAGGTCTCGGGGGCTCAGCAGGCACCCTTCCTGGCTCCTCAGCCCTGGGGCTGTTCCAGCAGGGCTGCCCTGGGCCAGCACATGTGTCTGTGTATCACAAGCACCCAGCAGTCTTCCAAAGCCCTGGTCTGAGAAACAGCAAAGCACCCCAGGGTGGAGGTCATCACCCCACAAAAGGAGAGCCAGGGAAACAGAGGATGGGAGAAGAGGCCAACCTACGCGGACTTACGTATGTGCTGACCTCAGAAGCCCCACACAACCTGCCTGCAAGGTGGGCCAAGCTTTCTTTCCTTCGTGACCAGAGAGAACAAGGGGGGAGAGACTGAGGTCAAGCTGCACCTGCCTGTGTCTGCTCCCGACCAAGGGTCTGAGCAGCAACCTGGCCACTTCGACAGGAAGCATGCCTTCAACGAGCACAGGCGTCTCCCAGTACTCTTGGGAAGACTAGGGAGCAGACCATGCTTGGGCTGGACATTCAAGACCCACGTGGCCTTGCGGCCTTTGCCTTCCTCCTTCCCAGTACCCGATGGCCTGCTGCTCGCTCCAGGGGAGGCAGTGCCCTGGACGATGACCCTGCGTCACCTTGCCTCAGTGCCGTGCCCCCTCACACACACACACACACACTGACAGGGCAGATCCAGACGACACTGGTCCCCTCTGCCCAGAGCTGGAACCCAGTCTTTCACTTCACTGAAGTCGTTCTCCATCTGTCCTGGAGTCAGATGTCGCAGTGTGCTTCCCAACATGGCGCTTCTCCAAATGTAACCCCTCTTTGACTTACTCCGTGCAAGGCACCTTTCCTGGCTCTACAACTCACCATGCAAACAGACCACAGCATAGCTCAGGGTGGGGAGATAGGTGACTCTCGAACCCCTCCCCCAATGAGTGGATTTTAAAGGGAACAAAGTGGAGGCCCCTGTTGACTCCGGGGGACACAAGAGGCATCCCTGTGCACCACCCTACAGTCTTGTTCACAGCCCCTTCGGGACAAGGACCAGTCGTGCTTTCGGCACACTCTCTGCTTCTCCTGCTGCCCAGTGAGCTCCGTAAGGGCCGGGGGGAGTAATCCTACTAAGCACCATATCCTTCCCTCCCCACAGGGAGGCCACCCCTCTCTCTCAGAGCCTCCCTGGCTGACCCTCGGCGAGCAGGGCACACACCTTGCCGGGTCAGGACAGTGATGGGGATGCCGGGGTCACTGAGCTTGATGAATGGACCGTACTCGCTGTCGATGCCTTCACGGGCCAGGAGCAGGTTTTTCGTGCACACGTTTCCATGGACCAGGTCTTTATCCTCCTGCAGAGAAGCAAGGGTAGCATTCACCCGACCTGCCAACAATGATGCTCATCTTTCCTCCCACCCTGTGTCCCCAGAACCACTCCACCAGGCCTCGCTGCCTGGCGAGAGCCCCGCCTGGTCAGCCCAGCTCTCCCCCCGACTAGCTAGCTATCTGGCATGACCCGGCCACGTCACATTACGGCCTGCAGCCTCTGTTTCTCAGCAGTAAAGTAGGGTAACAGCGGAGCCCACCTCAGAGGGCTTTTGTGAGGATTCAAGTAACTACAATCTCTGTAAAATACTTGACAAGCTGGCCCCGGGAAAGCACCCAAAAGTGTCAGCTACTGCTGACACAGCTTTATTCCTGCATTCTGTAAGCGTTGTACTCTTCCTCCTTGCACCACACACTGCAGTCAGCAGCCAGTCCTCTGACCCAGCAAACTTCCCTCTGCCCGGGATTCAGGTGTGAGCACAGAGCGCGGCCCCCAAATTACCAAATTTCCCAGAGAATAAGTAAGTACCTCGGTCCCAGGCACAACTGTGCTTCCCCAACGAGCCCTGGGTCCCACCGAACACAAGGACAGGGCCTCTTCAGCCCACTTAGGATGCTCTTCCTGCTGCCCTCTCCTGGGACACTACTTCTGGCGGGGACCACCAGGGACACGGGGATGTTTCTTACCAAGTAACTCAGGGCGCTGGCTAGCTGTTTGGCAACTTTGAACTTCCATGGTGTGGTGAGGGCATCACTTTTCCGGTGCATGAAGAGATCCAGGGGTCCCCCCTCCACAAACTCTTCCACCATGATATCTATAGGCACAAAAAGGGTTGTCTCTGGAAGCTCGAGTCTCTCTGGGTCAGTGCTTCACCTGCTCCCAAGCCCCCGTTAGTATAAGGTACTCAGCCTGAGAGGACGCCAATATCCGTGGGAGGGACAGAAGGCTTGGAGTTCAAGCCCAAGCTCTTCTGTACGTTCACTCTGAATGACCCTGAACAATCTCTGCTTCTGAGTCTCAGTTCTTTAAGACTGAGTTTCCCCAGCTGTGAAAACACAGATGGCAGAGGCTGCCCGTCTCAGTCCGCTGCAGCTTTAGGCAAAATGCAGATGTCGAGCTGTGGGCCAAAGGTTCATCCTCTGAGCAGCCAACCACAGGGGCGGGCAGAGCTGCCCTGCAGACAATTCCCCCAAGCCACTCACAGGCCAGCCCCACAATGCTCAGGCCCACACTCACCTGCTTCCTCGCCTACCCAAAGAGTCTTTTACTCTGACTCTTAGGGTAAAGACTCAGCTTTACCCATCTCAACCCCAAGGTCTAGCAGTGTGAGGTTGCAGTTGGTGAGAAGCAAACGCTTGGAGGACAGGGTGAAAAACACGTGGGTGTTAGTCCCATGTCTGCTCTGAACTCAAGGAAGTCACTCGCTAAGCACTTCCACTTCCTCAAATTACAAAAGGACAGACAAGAAGCCCAGGCAACCTGAAGGAGCTAAGGACCTGCAGCCATCTTTGCAGACCAGCTGCAGCATGCACGCTCCCAGCCAGGGCCCAGCACCCCTGCAAACAGCACACTTACTCTCCACATCTCGGACACAGACGCCATAGAGGTACACGATGTGCTTGTGGGAGACCTGTCTCATCATGCTGGCTGCCTCGAAGAAGGCCTGTGGGAGAGCAGGACAGAGGGGACAAGGGTCAGCCTCCACCATGCTGATCCCAAAGGAGCTAGGCCGAGTGGGAAACCAACAGACCCGGAAAGCTCACTACCTCCCAAGCCCTCCAACCTGCTCCTAAGGCCCCGGCGCTCCAGACAGTGGCTGCCCTACTGACATTTCTACCTGTGAGCGTAACTGGCCAAGATGTAGGGCTTATCCAGAACGCCTAACGGTGGTGAGAGGAGCTACGTGGTGTCTGTCCCTTTGGACCCTCGTGCTCACTGTCCGCACTCTGCCCACTCTTGGAAGTAATAGTATTCAGCACTGAATTCGAATAAGAGAAACCAAGGACGTGCCCTTACCCTTTTACTAGTATGTGGGATCCTGGTCAGGTCATTTTACTCCTTGGGGTGTGACCTGTCCTGACTGTGAAATGAGAGCCCCGGTCTAGTTCAGGGACTGGAGTCCTGGCTCTGGGGCACAGCCTCGGGAGGCCTCTCTTCCAGGAATGGGAAGCACATGGTATGGGCAGGGAAAGTGTGAGAGGCGGCTCCACCCACCTCAGCCCCAACACACTCTCAGTAACCTGGCCAAGGTTGGAGTGGAAGCCATTCTGACTACGAGATTAATCTAAAGAGCACAGGGCGCGGATAGAGATGAAGGGTCTTCCACGCCCACTGTGGCTTCGGGCTTCTGGAAATGGGAGGGTAGAGGGGTCAGATTAGGAGGAGACACTTGCCAGAGAAATGTCCCTGTGGCTGGGGTCCAAGACTTTGAGGATCACTTTGATTCTCTTCTCTTCGGAAATCCCCTCCTCATCCTTGTAATCCAGCAGGGTCCCTGAGTAAATGTGTGTCCGTGTGCCTCTCCCGAGGTGCTCACCCTGAGGGAGGAAGCAGAAGGTCAGGGCGATGTTTACACAGGGCAGCACGGAGGGCCCCCACTCCGAATCAAGGCCAACAGCAACAGCGAAAAACGGGGTGAGCAAGAAGAACGGCCCAAGGGCTCAACTTTCACACAAGCCATTTGTCTGTGTCTCCCAAGGACATGTCTTAAAGACAGAAAGAATCGCTAAACCAACCCTGCGGTTGGTGCTGTGTGTACAATTGTCCCTCTGTACGTGCCTGTCTTCAGGTCTTGGATGGAAAGAATGTCTTAAGACCAGCCTGGGAATAAAGGAATGAACACAGCCAAAGGCTATGGTGGAACAGACCAGGATCTGGTCAAAGGGCACGTGTCAACCTGGCCTCGTGACTTCTGGACAAAATGGGGACAACGTAAGCATCGGTAAGGCAAACTGTCAAGGATAAAAACAATCAATGTTCAAATCCACAAGTCCATAATGATACTAAAAAGGAAAACTGACGTCATCAAAACGGGGGTCTAAGGGGTAAATGAGACAACCTGTGTAGGGCCCTTCGTACGCCCGCCTCTAAGGCTTCTTCTGAGTTTAGTGGCAATAATTCTGATGTATAAATTCTGGGTGTTTGGAAGCCAAAAAATGTGTCTCGTAAAACTTAGGTGTTGCCCCACTAGTGACATGAGTCCACAAAGATTTCCAATTCAGTTCTCTTACCCTAGGACCCCTGGTGAATGCAGAAAGAAAACAAGGGCTAATCCCTAGAGACTTGGTCCTGGCCCCCGACCCCCAGAATCCTATATAATCATTAACCAGGAATATTAATTTACACAAATACCACCATTTGTCATCTGTCAAAAGGAGAATGGCGGTACATGTGCCTAGCCGCCTTGACCTGGCAGGGGCCTGTCATCACTCACGAAGCTGCACTAGTCACGAAGCAATCCTCCAGAGCTTACGGGAAGCTGTGTTCCCCAAACATCCCATGAAAGTCAGATACTTTCAGAATACTCATTCTTCCCCAGAAAGGTTACTTACGTCAGTGGCCAAGTCACTGACACCAGGCTGACAGCATTCAGTAGCAATCCACGTGTCCCCACACAACCCTTGTCAGGGTCTTCCTTCAGCCTCCCTCCACGCCACTCCCCCTCTGGGAAGCCATCCTGGTCCTCCCATGGCTGGGAAAGGTGTCCAGCGTTTTTGAGTTCTGCTGTGCTTCCTTTCCTTAGAAATTTGCTCTTGGTCATGTAATTATCCTCTTGAAACAGAAACGAGTCTCCCTTCGCCCTGGACTGTACCTCCTGAGGGTAGCACAGCCTCTGTTTGCTAAGTAAATGCTCCCGGGCTGGACCCAAGATGTGAGGGGGGAGGAAGAGAAGGCACTCACCCTGGACACTCTAAGAATGGTCTGAGCCTTGCTAGCCAGCCCCCTAAAGCCTGACAGATACACGTTTCCAAGGAAGACATTTCTTTAAGGTGTATCAGAGAAGTCAATTAGATGGTAAGCCACTCACTGAATGGATGTGATCATGATCAGAAAGTCTCTTTGTTCTTTTTTCTACCAGGATCTGCCAACCCAGAGTTCAACCTTCCCAAGCCCCTCGGGCACTTCCTTATGGGGAGGTGGGACCAGTGCTGGGCACAGACCTGCAGCAAGGACCTACTTGTATAATATCTTTCTTGAGGATCCGGTCGAAACTCAGTTGGCTCATGGGGTAGACGGGCTGCCACTCCTGAGCCTTCTTGGTAGCCACCAGCAGATTTGAGATTTCTGTGAAGAGATTGGAGAGTCTGTGAATGGCGGTGAAGGCCTCAACTCCCAACCAGCAATGGTGTGCTGAACCAGACAGGATTCCTGCCCACCATGAGGCGAGATCAATAACAGTCAAAATCTATCCCCCGATCAAATGTAAAGCTACCACAGCAGGCAAGCCGTGTTGTGCTGACACAGGCCCCAGCAGGGTCAGCGTCAGGGACAGAGGACCGAAACATATCTCTACGGACGTCTAAACACCTAAGAAAAGCAGTGGCGGTCTATCTTGCGCTCTGCTTTATCCTCAGCTTTGTGCACAGTAGGCCATCCAGAAGCGTTCACTAAATGCACGCAAGAATACTCAAGGGAGGATCTGAGCGCTGAGAGCTGAAACCAGAGGCCACAGCAGCATGTGGGGCCTGGGAGGCAATGGGAACCAAGGTGGGAGGATTAGGAAGCCCTGGTTTTGTGCCTCAGAAAGAGAGTCCTGTCTGAAAGTCCCTGAACTCCCAGGTCTCAGCAGTGCGAGGGGAGGCACTCAACAAACACTAAATGTCCAGATTCAAAGTGGACCAGCACCCACACACTACTGATTGTACCTGCAAACTAAACCCGTCGGTAGGTGTCGGGCACTGATAATCCCCAGAAATTGTCATGCTGCCGGGGAGCCACTGCGAGCTGCAAGGTTACCACACAGGGAAGAGACGGCCTTCCAGACTCTGTGAGCAGTCAGAGGCGTGCTGGGAACCCCTGAGGGTTTTGACGTATGTACTGATTTGTTTTCAACTGGCACAGAAACAGCAGTGAGATGCCAACTAACCAGCATCCCCTCCCTCTGTCCTGTACTGCAAGTTTAATCCTGCTTCTCGGGTTTGAACGGCAGGACGCTCCCAGAAGAAAATCACGGAGAACCAAGGGCTCCAGGGGCCACCAGGCGGCAAGAGCTGCATAGCCCCATGTCCCCAACAGGGGGCCAAGGGACTTGGCTGTGGCCTCTCAGTCCCCATGCCCTGCAGGTAGAGCTGCTCTCCTGCCCTCTCCCCGCTGTCTTCTAGCTTACATTTTTATGACCATTCTCTGTGTCCAATAGCTTTACATGCAATTAACACGTTTATCCCTTGGCAATCCTGGGAAGAAGATGCTGTTCTTGCCGTTACAGATCTCAGAAAACAGATTCTGAATGAGACAACAAATTGCCCCTGCCAGGCAGCCAGTAGGCCCCAGACTTGAGCCTCTCCTTCCCACAACACTAGCTGGCCCTAGTGGAGGGTACAAACTTGGAGTCAGAAACTCGATTCAGATAGAGCTGTCTCCTTGTGGTCATACACAGGGCATTCCTTTTTCCAGTCAACTCCCCCCTTCAGGCTCCATCCCTGGAGTAAAATCAGAGGAAAACAGGCAACTCAGGCCTGCCCTGAAGGAGAAACCCTATCAAGACAGGGCGACTTTGAAAGGTCCCCACAGAAGCACAGCCGTGTGGAAACGTCGAGAGAATGGGAGAAGGGGCCATCTGTGAAAGAATTATTTGCATAGAAGCTTAGGGAACTGGGCATTAGGGTCACCTGTATAAGCTGGGGAGTGGAGTAAGTCCTATGCACGTGATTTTCACTGTACATGGGGCTAACAGCTGTGCCAGCCATCAAGCAGCTGTGAGAGATAATGAAGCACACCCATGGGGGTCCTGTCGGTGCCTGGGGTGTGTGTGCAGAGGCTTGGTAACTGGTAAGCACTACGGCAGTATTACACCTTAGGCATGTTCACCCTTGTTGCACTACCTGGTTCTCTAAACCTTGGCCAACGATCTGCAGACGTGCCTAACCTTGGAGCTGCTGGCTGTGGATGCCAAGCACAGAGCCTGGCTGCACAGCTGAGGGCATGAGGGCAGCAGTGGGAGGGAGGGCTCAGTCACTCCCTTGGGCCTTTACCTACTTCCTGAACCTGATCTCCCCACGGCCACTCTTAGGGGTGAAAAATGGAAGACACAGTAGGCTTGCTCCATGGTCACGCCCATTCCAAGTGGCTTCCTACCTTTGCACTCGCCTTGGCATTTGGTCCACGAGTAATTTCCTGGTTGCAGTTGCAAGTGAGAAAACCAGGCCAGGGGCAAACTGTCAGCCTCTGAGGTTAGGCAGCCAAAGGAGCCGGAAGACCCAGAGTGACCAGCTCTCTGCTTCTCATGATTTCCCCACTTCTCTAGTGGCAGAGGGCGTCCAGAGGGCCTATACAAGGGACCTCACCCAGTGAAGAGTGATGCCCAGGTTGGGTCTCTGGGTTTATAATCAAGAGGAAAGACAGACAGTAAGTTCCTTTAGGGCTCAGTTCTGGGGGCCTCAACAGTAGTCAGGAGAGAGGGGGTCACCTCATTTTTGTGCTTTTCATCCACATTACTGCTCCAGGCTCTGCTTTCTAAGGCAGAGACCTCTCCACTGGAGCCCTGCAAAGACATCAGGTCTCAGTTCCCCGCTGGCCTTCACCTTCTCTCTCCCAATGGCTCATATCCTCAAACTCCTCACCCTCACCACGAGAGCACTAATTCCTAGCCAAGTAAAAGAAAAATGTTCTAATAACCAGATGAGTTGATGTGAGCAAACAGGTTTTAGAGATCTCACGGCTGTGTGGCGGTTGTGTAAGCACCTTTGCAGAACATCTTCCAGAAGGAACTAGCAGGAAAACCTATATGAGGTATAGGCCAAGCCCTTCCTTGGTCACTAAGTTCAGTGACGAGTCCCTTTGCTCAGAGATCAAAGTATGATTCAACCCCCGAGCCTAGATTGCTTTCTACCCTGGCAGTGGTTCCTCTGCACAAACTTGTTAAGTGCCATTCGTAAAAGAACCAGCCGTGTCTCCATCCAGGGGCTCCTCTATGGCTCTTGTACTACTCCTTACCAGGGGCCTAGAAGCCACGGCACTGCCCTTTCTCTGGGGCCAGAGCCCTTGACAGGAAACATCTGGCATCTGCTGGGCAGCATCTCAAGGCGGAGAAACATCAAGAAAACCAACCTCAAGGGTTTTGGCTTCAGGGTGGATCTGGCCCTCAAACCCCTCTTTGACCTTGGCACTCAATGACTTCATCCTTGGGCCTATTTTATCATCTGTAAAATGACACGCGTGAAGTCAATCTGCAAGAGGTGACTGACTGTGGAGTTACATAATCTGGTGTCAACTTGAGGATTTTAAGAGTGAAGGAGTGGAGTTTAAACTGTCAATCAGGTGGCTGCCTGATGACCTCATTTGGAGGCACAACAGAGAGAAATAGCTCGCTGGAGGCCAGACCCACTCTCTCTTGCATTCCCTTTCCTTCCGTGGAGACACTCAGTGAGCTGGAGGAGACACGTGGAGACCAGTACCAGTGTTAAGATGCTTCCACTGCCACTAGATTCACATGACCTTCTACCCACTGGCCTGTGACCTTCCTGCATTCAACAACATTGCATGGCTGTGTGAGTCTAAAGAGACATTTATGGCCTAGTATTGGACATATGGGCTAATATCGGACTTACGGACTTGGGCTGGACTGGTCTGGGAAGTTTCCTCAAGAGCAATACAATTGCTCTTTTATATAAAGCTCTTTCTTATACATATGTGAATGTCCATGGATTTGTTTCTCTAGTCAACCCAGCCTAAGAGAGCCCTCGAGTTCCCCCTCTTACCCATTTTACTCCTTGATCCTGCAAGGCTAACCCTGCCTGTAGGGTCAAGTCTACTAAGCTCCTTGGGTGGCAACCAAGGCCCCTCATGATCTGCAATCTATCCCTCTTCAAACTCAGCCCCCCTTTTTCCCATTTTACCTAACACACTGGCCACCCAGCACCTTTCTGCAGTCTCTACTTTTCGCCGCCACTTGGCTCTGCATAGACAGCTCTCTGCAGAGAGTAGCTCTGTGCTACTGAAGTGTCCCTCTCTGAGCCAGGTGACTCAGTGGCTGGCCCTCATCCCCGTACTTCTGTGCTGCCTAAAGAGAGCCCACCAGATGACAGTGACAACACCTGTCTGTGACGTCTGCTGCAGGGCCTCCGAGAAGAGGGCCTGGGTGTGACTCGCAGCACCTGGTCCTCACAGCAGCTGCACGCATCCCTCTCTCACACCAGTAAGCCAGTAACAGGGGCCTCTCACGGCATTTCAAGGACGCACGCCCCTTTCTGCAGGCTGAGAGACTGGGAAAAGCTGGAGGGGAAATGCAGCGAGATACACTAGGATTTCCCACCAACTTTGTGCAGCCCTCTCTTGTCCATCTTTTCTGTAGAAACGCTATGCTGGTGGGTGAGCAGTGGAATGTGAATTGAGGGCAGGGAGACCCGTAACAAAAAACAAGACAAAAGTGGAGACCGGGGAGGGCCCATGCCCTTTAAACTGGGGGCAAGTCACAGCGAGGGGCAGACAGTCTTCCCCGGGGCCGGGATGTGGCCCGGGGCTGGCAAAGGGACACACACCTCGGGGCTTGGGCTGGCAGCAGCGCTTCAGCACGAAGCTGATGTTGTCCGTGCGCAGGATCTGCTTCTTGAGGTGGCCCATGAGCTCCCCCAGGCTGGGGAAGCTGTGCGCCGAGCCGTGCAGGCTGTACTGCCCCTTCTGCACCTCGATCTGGAAGTTCTTGAACTGCTTCTGGCCGCCCAGCACCTGCTGTGCAGAAACAACCAGAACCAACCTGATTAAAAGGGGGTCCACTAACAGGTCCCTTAGAGGGCCCGAATAAACACCCCACTGTCACCGCAAGGGACCTGGAAACCTAAAATGACTCACAAGACCAAGAGGTTTGTTGCCAACGATCAGTCAACAGACAGCAAGATTAAAGAGCCCCAGGAGAAGGCCCTGCTAGACCGAGGAACAGAGTGAATACGCCCGGGCTGCCTCCTCACACAAGGCCTCTGTGGGCTGCAGAGGTTTCGCAGGAGGGCCACAGTGGAAACTGTTTTTCAGCTGCCAGGGCTCTCTGAGGTCACGAATGGCAGGTCTAAGCCCAAGTTTTTACTTCAAGCACTTGGTGTGCAAAGGAAACTATTTTAGTGGATACGAGTGAGTGTTAACTCAGACAAGTTACTGAAGAATCCCAGCGCCTCAGTTTCCTATTGGATGCACTGCGGATGTTCCCGCCCATCTCCCCGGGGCCTGTACGACTTACACTGAGAACATGCTGGTGCCAAGTGAGCTAAAATGAACAGGAGTTGTCACGTCTTATAGAGGGTTCCGGGATGCAATGGTCAAACTCTCAGATGCCGGTGAGGTCAGGGGTCAAACTCACCCAGCGCCTCCTAGGCCTGGTGGTCTGCTCTCGTGATAAACTCGGCTTAGGGCATTTCGTAGGGTGCTCGACTCTGTCCCACAAAGTTGCCGAGTCGGGATCAACTGCTTGGCACACAACAACACACAGCATGCCCATGGTTGCCTGTGACTGACAGCAGGCAGGCCGTGCTACTGAGTCCCTGACATTCTGGTACAGCACGGGACTCCGGGCCGTATCACTGAGAGCAAGATGAAACCTCCTCTGGGGACGGATGGATAAGGGATCAGGCACCCTGTTAAGGCAACAGGCCCAATGGCTTCTGAGCCCCGGGTCCAGCTGCACAGAAGCCAGCCCAGGCAGTGCGGCCCCTGGACACATTGCCCAGGCCGGCCAGCAGTGCCGGCTTCCTGCTGCTGCACCCTCTTCCCTCTCTCGCAGGAGGCCCCTCCGGCCGGCCGGCCAGCACGCTTCCTCACAGGCCCTGCCCTGCGCCCCGCTGATGTGGGCAGCCCAATCCCACTAACACAGTGCTTTTCAACCTTCCTCACGCGACCACCTTTTCATACAGTTCCTCATGTGGTGGTGACCCCCAACCATAAAATGATGCTTGTTGCTACACCATCACTGTAATTTTGCTACTGTTATGAATCAGGCGACCCCTGTGAAAGGGTCATTTGACCCACAAGGGGGTCACAGCCCACAGGCTGAGAACCGCTGCACTAACAAATGGCATGAATAGCAGGGCGTCGGTGGTCTGGAGAGGTAAGGTCAAGGATGCTGCCTCATGCCTCGGCGGCCTTCACGATTTCCCTGGCACTAGGCCTGGCTTTTCAGCTTCACCAGCATTCCTGCTAGACCTCTGTTACAATGTGGGGCAGCGGTTTCTCTGTGTGAAGTGTCTGAAGGCAGCACGTGGGGACAGCTGCGGGCCCTAAGGGTGCATGGCATTCTTGGCACCGTCTGTAACAGAGAAGACTGCAAACAGATTGGGGGCTGTGATCAGCCCAGCATGGAGCCGTAAAGAACCCACTCTATGTCATCGCACACTCCTCACGAGTCTGCCAGGGACTGGTGTCCCGGCTGCTCCCTGCCGTCCAGGGCCAAGGGGGCCCTCAACTCTGCCCTAGACCCCAGGGGGCGAGGAGGCTGTGGAGGGAAAGGAGCAGGGTCCTTTTGGAGAGCAGGCTTCTCTTGCCAACTCATGTCAGGGACCACATGGAGGCTTGTTTTTTCTGTATGCCCATCCCCAGAGTGGTCCTCTCTAGCAGCTCCGGGACCACCCTGTGGCCATATATGGCCTGGCCCGAACCAATGTCCTGACTGACCTCAGACTTTTCAAAGCAGGTGACGGTCATGAGGATGTTGTCGAAGTCGGTGCAGCTCCACCTCAGCACGTACATGCCCTCCTCGCTTCCTTCTTGCCGCAATTTGTTGATGGCGTATTCTGTGCTGGAGGGGGAGATGGGGCAAGAGAGGAAGAGCTGACACCAAGGAGGGGCCTGTGAACCACATCCCTTAACTACCCTGCCTTCAGCGCTGCAGTCCCCTGGCCCCTCGCATGTGTGGCATGCTGAGGTCCTGGGGAGCTTGAGACCCATCAAACCTCCAAGATCTAGAGGAGGACTCAGCCTGCTGCCCGGGCCGCGGAGCCCTGCATGTCCTCCGGTACCCAGACATGCTGGCCCGGCTCTGCCCACAGTTGGTGATGAGGAGCTACCAGAACGCAGTGGCCGGGACCCCAACCACTAGAACATGTGCTCCGGGGCAGCAATCTGGGGCCGCTTTGTCCACTGCTATATCCCCAGTAATCACAGCGTGCCTGGCTCAGTCAGTGCTCGATATTCACATGTTGAATGAATAAATCAAATGAGGATTAGAGAGATGCCGGGAGAAGGAACTTTCCTGGCTTACCCGCAATATTGTCCCTGGGTGCATCGGTTAAATAAATCAGTAAATAAACCCATGTATCAGATTGCTCATACCTACTGAGTGCTCGCTAAATGTTGGTGATGTGGTCACGGTGCTTTAGAAAGGTAGACAATCAGCTCTCCAACACCTCCGTGTCTTTGCACACAGTCATTGCTTGCCTGTCATCCTACTCCCTCCCTCGCTCTGGCCTGGTCCACCCTCACCGATTCCTCAGGTTAATCTTACTGGAATGCTGCTTACTCTAAGAACATTCCCTAGGCAACGCATCTCTCTCCCAGGTGGAGGAAGCAGGCACCCGTTCCACAAACACCAAGTTCCTCTCACGCAGCAGGCCCTGCTACGGGTGCCAAGAAAAGTGTCAAGCACGATTGATGGTGCCCTCCTCTAGGAGCTCACAGTGGAGGAACGTGGAAGGCGGCTGAGTTGATGCTTCCACAGACACATTTTGGTCCAAGACACGAGATTTAGGAGCATAGCAGCTGTCTTCCCGTGCGTGAAGGGTGCTTGTGTGGCCTAAGAGGGAGTTAACGGAATTCATGGTACTGCCAACGTCAGACCACAGGCCAATGGAGAGAAACGACAAAGGAATAAACCTCAACTGCACGTAAAACAAGTGCAGCTATCTGGAATGGCTAGGGCTGTCATCTAGGACTGCCAACCCAGGGTTGTTCAAGCACAGACTACCAGTTCTGGATGCAGATGGGACAAGGTGTAGTCTGGAGACTTCTTTAACCTCAAAGTCCACACATTCACCTGCCATTTTTGGGCCAGCGATCACAGGATTGTGTTTGTGACACTGCCTGATGTTGACATGCTGGATCCTATCCTCCTTTAATCATCCACGGTGCTTGGTGGAGCGAGAGGCCAGGGAGTGTGGCACTTTTCCATCGCTTGTGGAGAGAGGAGGGGGTGTGCTACGAGGAGTATGTGAGAAGAGTTGAGCGGCTGCTACAAGAATCCAAGTGAGAGATGGCAGCAAGGCCTGACCAAGGTGGGGAGGGCAGGCATGGCAAAGAAGGTTGCACTTAAGTACTGACAAACATGACCAACTGGCCCCAAGCTAACAACCGAGGACATCTGTGTCAAAGGAGGCCACGCGCCCCATCACTAAAGCTGGGGCTCTTTCCCCACCAAAGGCAACAGACAAGGACCTAGAACCAACCTGATTGGGCCGTGACACCCGTTCTGTATGTTGTGGACGATCAACGGGGGAGCCACATCGGTGCAGAGGTAATGATGAGCATCTGCTGTGAGCCGGAAGTAGCCGTCGACCAGAGACACAAAGGACAAGGCCTCCTCGTGGGAAGAGAGCTTCAGTTCCTGGCGAGAGAAAAGAAACACTCATGGTTACAGACTAGCATCTCAAGCACCTGACTTTGTGGGCAGGGAAAGAGATTCGAATGAAGATGACTAACTCCAAAGGGAAACTCTTGGTTGGTAACTAACCACTCACCACCTTACATGGCTCAGGAGCCTTGACTGTTCAGCACACTTTCACGTCCATTCTATTTCCTCTCATCGTCTATTATACCAGAACTTTTGGATGGAAATGGGCCGGGGCCACCTGTAGAGATGCTGCCCACGAGTCCAGAAGAAGAGAGTGCCTGAGTGGCGGAGGCAGAGGCAAAAAACGGAGGTGAGAAGAACGGAGCAGATGCAGCACGTGGTCCCCTAAGCCATCACCAGCTGAGCCGGCAGCATCCCTGTATCACAGATATGGAATAAGGCATGGCATTTCCTCCTACGGCAGAGTTGTTCCAGAACATAGGCTCCACAACTTATTTGGTCTACTGGCCCCTTTTCAGAAAAAAGCAGCACCTCTGTAGCAATGAATGATGAAGTAACTAGAATAAGTCCGGTTCCCCTGAGGGTTGGGAGGAGGCAGCGGGCTCTACTGCGGGTGGGAAGCAGCAAAGGCAAACGTGGAAGGGCAAGGGAAAGGAGACAACTCAGAAAAAGACGCTTGGAGCTGCAGCAAAGTGGGTTTGTCTCCTCATCATGCAGCCATGGCCAGAGACCACCCACGTGGAAGGAGTCACAGGGTCACCGAGGAACATTTCCTGGTGATGGAATGTATGCAAGGCCATGATCTGGAGCACTGACTCATAAAAACATTTAAAAGTATCTGAATTTCAGTAAATGATGCATGAAAATATGACTTTTCACCACACCAGAGACAAGCAAAAGGAAAAGTGTGTGTGTGTGTGTGTGTGTGTGTGTGTGTGTGTGTTCGTGTTCTCATTAGAAGCACTGGCTAAAAGGAAGTACGAGGACCTAGGGACAGCTAGCTGTGATGCCAAAGGCAGGGTGGAGAGCTAAGGAGGCTAGAGAGAGCACATCAGCAGAGCTACTCTTTGCTAAGATGGCAATCAACCTTCATATATTCTGAGAGAAAGGATTCAATATGGTCTTGGGTGAGGAGCAGGGCTGGCTTGGCAGGGGTGGGGTGGGGTGTACCCTCATCCAGCTATATAAGCAAGACCACATAAATACGTAAGTTCCCTGTGAGCCGAAGACAACATGGAAATGGGACTGTCAACAGGGTGTCATGAGCAGAATGAAGAAAGACCAGCAGCCAAAATATCACTTCATCAAAAGGTTTAGAAACCCCTGTCAAAGAAGAGGCCAGGGGACTGTTAACCCACAGCCTCTGGAAACAGCCTATCTGGGTCCAGATCTCAGCACCTCCACTTGCTACTAAGCTGAAGCACATGGACTTGGCATTTACTGGCCAAAAGTGATCAAACATTGGCAATTTCAAGTGCCTCAGTAACTGATTCTGAGCAACTTGTAACCTCTTGGTGCTTCAGTTTCCTCCTCTGGAAAATGAGGAGGGGAGGGTAGGGTCAGCCCACCTCAGAGCCGTGGAATGAAAAAGAGGAGGGTCAATCTTTGGAGAGGGCTGAAAACAGGAAGGGCCTGGCACAGACTGAGAGGTATTAAAGTGGTAACAGCAAAAAATCAAAAATGGGGTAGAGATCATGCACTTCCTTCTTTCTGCCTTCCTGCTGCCCACACAGCACTGTGGCTTGGCAAAGAGGCCCTGGGGCAGGTGGCCAGGTGGGCAGGGAGAGCTTCCGCCTACGTGATGGGTGCACCTCCTGGGGGCTGGGCTTCCGAGGCAGCCAGGACAGGCCAGAGGCAGGCTCACACACATGTACCAGATGGCTGCTGCTTCCCCTGCTCTGCCTGTGCCCTGAGGGGCTGGCAATGAAGATCCAGCCCATGGACATACCAACCTCTGCTCTCAAGAAAGTCCCTGAGGATGTGGATAATCCATCAGAAACCAAAGCAGCACAGCCCAAAGCATGGGCTGGAAGCAGACGGAACTGTGGAAATGCCCACCCCTCTCTCACTGTGTGACCCTACACCCCTGGAGAAGTTTCTGATTCCCTGCTGGAAACAGAGCCCATGGCCTACAGCTAAGGTTTGTGTGAAGACTAAAGGAGAGGATGAAGGCACAGCATCTGACACAGGACCCAAGAACTATTACATGTTCCATAAATAACACTTATTATTTCCCTCCTCCCTCTGATTTGTTGGTCATCTTTCCGTTACCATTGATCTAAGGTTTTCTATTTCTCCCTTCACTGTGTTATCACCAGTTTTAATGATAAAATTAATGCAAGCATATTGCTAAAAAAAGAGAAAAATTAAAAGCACTCAATCTCGCCATAATAAATGTCGTCCCAGAAGAGCATAGAGAGGTGCTGTTATTTGATTATCTAGACACATGTGCATGCATACTTTCAAGATTTTGAAAAAAAAATTGCTTACACTGTTTTGTTTCCCCCCATTTAGCAAAGCCTTTCCCAGATGGAGTGTGGTTTGCTTTCCCAATACCCACTGTTGCACACTGAGGCTGTTTTCAGCACTCTGATGCTGGACAGAGGAGTCGCATTCATCAGCCACTGCCTGCATCCTTCTCTGCTTCTGGAAGATCAATTCCTAGATTTCTAAATGGGGGGATGGATATATTTTCAAGATTCTTCATACACCCCACCAGCAGTTTCCTCAGAGGTTCTGGCACAAAGACCCTCCCTGGGTGGCGGAGAGTCTGAGCTCTGTGCCAGCACTGAGTGACACATGTCATTCTGATGTAGTTACTCGGCAAGTCTTAGGCACAAATTGGTACTTCTCTCGTGTCGACTGGCTCCACCCCCTGGAGAGCGTGTCTCTGCTCACCATCCTGCCGTCTGCACTTGTCGGCCACAACTTCCCCTGACACAAACATGTTTCTTTTGGCAGGGTTCCCACTTCCCCTGACAAACTGGCCTGCCTGTCTAGATTATGTCCTCAAGTGATACCAAAAAAGGAAGTGGGACTGAACACCCCTTCCGCTGTCCGAGAGTCGCTGGGTGTGCCTGGCACCCTGACCAGGACTGCCCCGGTGGCCACAGCCACCGGCCGGACAGTCTGCAAAAGTGCAAAGTGGGGCTTCCCACGGACTTGACCCCACAGGACCCAGCCCACTCAGCAGAGGCGCCTCGGAGGAGCCCTGTAACATCTGTGGGTTTCCGCCCCCCTTCATATCCATGAACCTTTCTGAATCAAATATCAGTGCTGAAATACCTTCCGGAGGGCAGCACACCTGAGAGGGATTCACAGCTGTAAGACCTAAGAAAGGTGTGAGAATGTACCAAGCCCAACCAGACCCACCACCAAGTTGATTCTGACTCATAGTAACCCTATAGGACAGGGTAGAACTGCCCCTGTGGGTTTCCAAGACTGCCACTCTTTATGGGAGTAGCAAGTCTCATCTTTCGCCCAAGTGGCGGCTGGTGGTTTTGAACTGCTGACCTCACAGTTAGTAGCCAAACAATAAGCCACAGCCCCACCAGGGCTCCAAGAATGGACCAGAGCATGTTGCCTTGGCTGGGCCATACAAATCAGACCTAAGATTCACTGGTTTTGCTTCAGTAGAGAAGCTAACATAACAAAAAATGTGCAACCCCAAAAGTGATGTTGATAATGCTTCCGCCAAGTAGGGGCTTTTGGGTTTAAGTCTGATAGTCATCAGATTTTCTTTTGTGGACGGGCACTCGGAGAAGCCTGTGCTGTGTGCAATGCCCTCGGTCAACACCGCCCTCTCAGCACTAGGTGGGTGAACAGCCGACTTACCATCTTTTTGTTGTCCTGCTTGTTAATGCTGACCGCAGACTCTTTTATTACAATGTGAGTAATTTCAGGAAAGTAAGAAAAATTGTTCCACTCGTCCCGGATTTTATTTTTCTCCTCATCCTTCTTGTATTTGTGATCCAGTTTTTTCCGCTTCAGCTTGTTTTTTTCCTTCTCAACAGGAAGAACCTGATAGCATGGGTACAAGCGTGACAAGGATGAGCTGCCGTCCCTGTATTCTATACTATAAGACAAAGGGTCCCGGAGTGATTGCGATAGACCAGTGCAGGGTCTCGGGTGGAAGCAGGGAAAGCCAGTGGACCTGGACTTCTGGAAGAATTGGGGGAGGCCCTAGTGAGCACACTGATTACAGTCTTCATTTTATGCAATAGTTAGCATGCATTTAAATACTAACTCAGAGAGGAAAACTAACTCAACGTGAATTGACGATCAGGTCCTCTCACTTCCACACCGACAGAGGTGTGTCGACACAGATGAAGGACCTGTTCTTCCCAAACAAGCAAGCAGAGGGCTCGGAGGGACACAACATGGGCTCTCTCCATTCAGAATCTATCGCCAATCATCTGGACTGTACAACAACACCCAGGGTGGAATTTTCGAGAGAAGATAGGAATCGCGTGCTTGGATTTTCTAAGGAGCCATCCTTATCTGCATAAGTTGAAGCGTTCGGCAAAGCACGTGTCTGGGAAACGTGAGCCCTGGGTGACGATCCTGCCTCTGCCAGTTACTCATCAGATTCTGTTCTCTTGCGCTTCCAGCTTCCCAGGCTGGAGAGCACAGAGGTTTTGTCTCCTCCAAGGTGCTTGGAGGATTATGGTAAATACTTATCACATAGGATCTAAGGCACAGAAAGCACTTGACGAGTGACAGACATTGTTATTTTAGCATGAGAAGAAAACAGGAAGGGGAGAGAATGAATCTCATGCTTAATTTTACTTAAAATCATAGTAGTCATTGGCATAATAGTATACGGAATATTTATTATATGCCAAGCTCTGTGCTAAATGCCATTTAATTCTTTCAACAATCTTAGGAGGTAGACACCGTATCTGCACGTTTCAGATGCATCACACACAGCTGATGTAGGTAAGGTAACCTTCGCAAGGCCATATAAGTAGCAGAACCAGAACTGAAACTCTATAGCGTTTTAAAACTCTTGCTCTTCAATGACTACATTCATCAACAAAACTCAATCAAGAGGCTTCATAGTGCAAAATCAATGACCAGATTTCATGGGGCCTGAGTTCAGTTCTGGACACATCATTTGCTGGTTCTGACCTTCAGTGAGTTACTCTTCTGTGCCTTCTTGTGCTCATCTGTAAATGGGGGCAGTGCTAGTCTTCCCATCACTTCCTTTCTCCCCCGAGAAGTCGGCTCAAGGCATGGCTTCGCAAAGTGATTACCACAAGGCGAACACTCATACAACGCCTACTGCTATTACTACGTAGTATACAAGAAGGCTTCCAAGAGCTCATGAACTTTCCCACGACATTGTTGAAGCCCCTCATCCCTGCTGTTCTTCTTCCAGCTCTCTATTTCCCACAGCACTCAGAACGCACACTTGGGAGAGCTGGTAGTGTGTGTGGACAACTGAAGACGGATGATGCACGGCCTCTAGCCTATTGAGCCTTTGGGGGGGGCAGGGGGGCATTATCAACAGCAACCCCAATAGGGTAAACCACGCACCCTGTGACACATAGACTTACGATTGGCTTCTGCCGCCACTGGATCCCGAGGTTTCCAGTCACCATCACTTCATAGCAGAGAAAGTTTCCACTGTCGTTGGAATGAAACCGATTCATCACCTCATTTTCTGATGAGATCAGTAGCATGGCGGTCTCAAAGAGCTCAGCACCGTAATGCTTCGTCAACGTCTCCAACGTCGCCAAGTATTTCACCTTCAGGTCGTGCGTGGACACGCTGCTGTCGCAGATGGTCTTGTTGTTAAATTCCTTTAGGAAATCCTTGAAAACGTTGTTGATTCGCAACCTGGTAAGGACATTCCTCTGTCGGATGGACTTATTCAGTGTTTCTGGAATATATCGCTTGTAGCTAAAAGAAAGTGGGAAAATGCATCTGTTGTTGAAGTACAGGTGAACAGAGACTCATTTAGAAACCAGCCGATAGCTATCTTCCTTACATCTGGTATCGGCTGAAAGGGAAAATCTCTTCCCAGAGGGTCTGAGGTGGAATGTGCCCTGAGACGGACAATCACAGTGCAGTAGGGGCCGAGAGAGAACACAAGAATACATCGCCCACGCATCTCACCAAATGGGAACTCCTATAGGACATGGTATTTTCTGGGATACAAGTGCCAGGTAGCGAATGGGCTTACCGATAGCTGTGCTCGTTACTGCCACCGTGCCTGGGCCACCAGGACTTAGATAGCTCACAATTAGACAAGGCAGCAGCAGGGAGAAGACACCCGGCTGAGAGCTGCCAAGAGTGGTCATCTTTGGGTGGGATCACAGGTCATTTGTTCTATCTGTGTTAACTGCTTCATAACTCCTCTGTGATAGCCATACAGTTTCCACCTTGGGGGAGGGGGGGGGCAGGAAACAACACAAGAACTGAGTAGAAAAGGCACCGTGTTTCCCATGAGAATGTATTTATTATATGGACCAGGTGGTAATGTGAAGGATGCTAACCTAGGACACAGGGATTCTCAACACACTGTACTACAGTGCCGGAGCAAGAGCCCATTTTAAGGAGGACACAAAGAGCCACGAAAGAAAAATCGAGTGCCCTGGGCACTGGTTGGGCTTGGGGAGTAAAGCAGTGGGAAGGGCTGTCTCATGGACAGTCCCAGGCCTGACACCAACCTGAACAGGGCACAACAGACCATGTGCTGCTGCATGAACGGTTTCACATCTTAGGAAATTGTGATGTTTGAGGTTTATTCCCCAACAAAGGGCACACCTTTTCCTTTAGATGAATGCCACATGTCGAGAGGGAGACCAGAGAGCGGATGACTTTTTTCACCTCAATATCATTAAAAATAAAGAGGAGAGCTTCGAGTACAGGCCAGAGAGAGAAAGGGAGACAGAGGTAGAAGAGCATGTATCTGATCAGCCCCACATTACTGAGCAGGAGCCGCATGCTGCGCTCCGGATGCTGGTCCCGGGCAGGAGATACAAGCAGCAGTGGAGTGAGAGGACGGGCAGCACCTCTCACAAAGGACGCAGCAGACAGGATTTCTCCTGTCTTCATGAGCCCACTGGTAAGGCAAACAAGGGGCAGAAATCACAGACGGAAATCCCTTCTCAAAGACTTGCGCTCCAGTGGTATTTTCAAATATAATTTTCTTAAAGTAATAGATGATCACCCCTCACATCAGAATTGACAGTAAACCACAGTTCAGACTGGGAATGGTCGTGGCTGGACGTAGAGCTACACTGAGTGATTTTACACTTGCCAAAAGGAAAAAGGGCAGTGACAGATAACAATGCCAGGGACACATAGCAATGTTCACCTTGGGAAGGGGATGGGCTGGGCACGGGGGCCACTAATTCACGATCCCCAGCAGAGAATGCCCATGCTTGAGGCAATCGGGATGCAATTATGTTTGTGTTACCTTTTATAAATATCTAAGTAGGATTTCTGTAGGATTGCAGAAACCAGGGGTCAGCCAAAAGTTGCCAGAGCGTAAATACCAAAATAGCATCACCTAGATTCAATCCCACAGCCAAAATCAAGTCTGGTCTACCTGATGTCCCTGGGAAGCTCTGGCAACTGCATCTTCTTCATCATGGCATAGTGTGAGATGGCCAGGACTGCCATTCCCAGACACTCGTTCTCGATGTCATGCCCATCCTGCTCTGTCTGGGGGTCCCGGATGGGAGCCAGGCATTTGACCAAATCGTACTGTCCCTGTGGAGCAGAAGCGAGGGCAAATTAACCAGCATGTAGGTTTCGGACACCACTCATGTTTCCGGTCCTGAGAGGAAGGCAGAAACGCACAACAGCAGTGAGGGGAGTGAGCCTGACAGTTCTACGGGCATCTGGCCCCTTTTCAACAAAGTGGACACTATGGAACTCAGGAAATGCTCTCCTCAGGCGAATTCACTCATTTTACTACTGACCACCCTGGTGGTGCTGGAAGCCCTGGTGGCCTAGTGATTTATACACTGGCTGTTAACCGAAAGGTTAGCAGTTCAAAACCACCAGCCGCTCTGCATGGGAGGCCGTTGAAGCTATCTTAGTCTCAGAAACCCAAGGGAGCAATACTTCTGTGCCCTACAGGGTCACGGTGAGTCCAGAGCGACTTCATGGCAGTGGGGTTGGCTTTGGCAGTAGGTGCTGGTAAGCAGTACAAGAACATAGAGCTCCTCCATGACACTCCTGGTACAGGTGAAGCCAAAGAAGCAACAGCGTGTATTAGGCCGGGGTCTGCACTGAGGCACAGGGAAGGTGATGTGTCACTGGGGGATCGTCATTCTTTCATTCCGCCCACACTTCCTACAATGTCCTGGTCTGGGAACTCAGTACATTAATATTGATAGGGCACCACCTCCTACTGCGATGCGGGCGGTGGGCTCGGCTCTTTTGCTTTCTTGTAGTCCCCGTTGGCTCTTGGAGTGATGTGACCCTCCATCAGGGAGAGCTCTGTTTTGGCGACACATTTCACTATTGGAAACTTGAACAGCAGATACTGGAAAACGTAGAATGTGTAAACACAGGCTATGCATTATCTCCCTCCTACTGCCACAGCCTTGCAAACCATGAGAAGTCAAATTCCTCTCTCCACACATATGCTGGACTTGACGCAGGAGCAACCAACTAACAGTAACCCCGGTGCAAGACACAGCGCTCGGCTCCTGTATTTATCATCTCATTCCCTCCTCACCAAAGAGCTGGTCACTGACGTCAGCTTCAGGTAAGACATGGGAATGCGAGGCACATAAAGGAGAAGAAATTACTTTATTCATTCTCCTGGTAATTACTGATTTGCAATTATCAGCCAGACATTATTCTAGCTGCTAAGGATCAGCAGTTAATAAGTCAAACCAAGTTCTTGCCCTCACAGAGACCCCATTTCAAGGGGGAAGAAAATAATAAATACATAGAAACGAGGCCATGTCAGAAAATGGAGAGTGAGATGGCCTTGGAGTGCTGGGAGTGAGGCAGACTTCGACTTGCCAGGCTCCAATGCTGCTGCTTGTGGTAGTTATATAATCTGGCGGCAGTCAGGAACTTAAGAGGATTAAGAGTGAAGGGGTGGAGTCTAGACTGTCAATCGGGTCATAACCAACGAGGCTTCTCTGTGGGCATGGTCTTCTCCAGAGAATTCTGGGAACTTGGGTATTTCCTCTGTGGAGGAGGTGGGAGTCAGTCTGTCTGTCTGTCTGTCTGTCTCTCTCTCAACTCACTCCCTGAGAGATGCTCTACTGACAAGACACATGGCACTGGGGACTGGAAGAGCCACATGGAGACCCCAGCCGGCACTGAAATGCTTACACCACCACTGGATCCACAAGATTTCCCACCCACTGGCCTGTGATCTTCCTGCATTTGGCATCATTGTGTGTGGTTCTTGAGTCTGAAGAAGACTTTATAGATTGGTACCAGACATACAGGCTAATATTGGACTTATGGACTTGATCTGGACTGGGCTGGGAGGTTTTCTCAATATTCAACTGCTCTTGTAAATAAACTTACAGCTGTCCTCTAGTTCTTGAATGCTTTCTCCCCACCCCTACCCCCCACTATCATGAGCCCAGTCCTATCTTAAAAATCCAGCTGGACTGGAGGATGTACACTGGTAGAGATAGGAACTGGAAACACAGGGGATCCAGGACAGATGAGCCCTTCAGGACCAGTGGTGAGAGTGGTGATACCAGGAGGGTGGGGTGGAAACGAACAGATTACAAGGATCTACATATAATCTCCTCTTTGGGGAACAGAAAGCGAAGAGGTGGGTGAAGGGAGACGTCGGACTGTGTAAGATATGACAAAATAATGATAATTTATAAATTATCAAGGGTTCATGGGGGAGGGGGAGGGATGGGAAAAATAAGGGAGTACCAGGGGCTCAAGTAGAAAACAAATGTTTTGAGAATAATGAGGGAAACAAAAGTGCTTGACACAATGGATGTATGTGTGGATTGTGATAAGAGTTGCACAAGCTCCCAATAAAATGACTTAATTAAAAAAAAAAAGTCTTTCCTCTATACGCGTGCCCATGAATTTGTTTCTCTGGTCTACCCAGACTGACACATTGTTCGAGTAGTTCAGTCACACTTCATCTGCGCTGACTAGCTTCAGGTAGTTAGAAGCGGAAGCATGGTGAACTACTCTGACTTGTAAAATGGGTAGACATGAAGCCTGGAGTCGGCGGTCCTACATGACCAGGGTAACATCAGGAACCAGACAAGTTCTCCAGGATAACGGAATTTCAGGTGATTCGAATTTATCTCTTGGCTGTTTTCTAGTATCTACTCCAACCTTCCTAATGCTGCTACCCTTTAATACAGTTCCTCATATTGTAGTGACCCCACAACCATAAAATTATTTTCGTTGCTACTTCACAACTGTAATTTTGCTACTGTTATGAATTGCAATGTAAATAACTAATATGCAAGATAGATGTATTTTCATTGTTATAAACGGAACATAATTAAAGCATAGTGATTAATCACAAAACAATATGTAATTATAGATTGTGAACTATTTAGTTCTAATTACAAGTGAATGAAATTTCGTCTTGAAGCATGGTATTGCGTGGTTAACAGTCTTCATGCGGGCACGCGTATGTGGGCAGTCCCGCCTGGAGACGGATAGAGGAGTGGTGTCTCGGTTCCTAGGACCATCAGAAATGTGTTTTCCAATGGTCTTGGGCGACCCCTGTGAATGACCCACAGGTTGAGAAACGCTGATCTAATCTTTGTACTGCTCACCACTGTGACTCAAGAGTGGCACACCTCCTTCCTCCCAAACGCTTTTCTACCTGCTAAGCAGTAGCCTTCTGCTCTCTGAACAGATGAGAAGAAAAATTATATTGGGGAACGGGGAGTGGGGTGAGGGGTGTTGGAAAACAATAAAGTGAGAAACTCCGGGGGAACAACCAGCCCTTGGACCACGAATTGCTCCTGCCTGCCTTCTCACGTGGGGCAGGTGCTGGTGTCGCAAAGGTTCCCTACAGGATGAGTATTCTGGCTCCCCCCAAGCTCAGCTGCAGCAGAGAGGTGCTATCCGGGGATCTGAACTCTACAAACTCTAGGGTCTTCTGGGCCCAAACTTCTTTTTTTTAATTTTTTTTAAACATTTTATTAGGGGCTCATACAACTGTTATCCCAATCCATACACACATCAATTGTGTAAAGCGTATTTGTACATCATTTCTCAAAACATTTTCTCTCCATTTAAACCCCCGACATTAGGTCCTCATTTTTCCCCTCCCTCCCCGCTCCCCCCTCCCACATGAGCCCTTGATAGTTTATAAATGGGTATTTTGTCATATCTTGCCCTGTCCCACTTCTCCCTTCATCCACTTTTCGGTTGTCTGTCCCCCAGGGAGGAGGTCACACACAGTTCCATGTAATCGGTTCCCTCTTCCCTACCCATTCTCCCTTTACCCTCCCTGTTTTGCCACTCATACCACTGGTCCTATAGGGCTCATCCATCCTGGATTCCCTGTATTTTCAGTTCCTATCTGTACCAGTGTACCTCCTCTGGTCTAGCCAGTCTTGCAAGATAGAATTCGAGTCATGGTAGTGGGAGCGGGGAGGAAACCTTTAGGAACTAGAGGAAGGTTGTATTTCTCATCATTGTTACATCGCACCCTGACTGGCTCATCTCCTCCCCGAGACCCCTCTGCAAGGGGATCTCCAGTGGCCTACTAATGGGCTTTGGATCTCCACTCCACACTCCCCCCATCATTCACTATGGTAAGATTTTTTGTTCTGATGATGCCTTACACCTGATCCCTTCGACACCTCGTGGTTGCATAGGCTGGTGTGCTTTTTCCATGTGGGCTTTGTTGCTTTTGAGCTTGATGGCCGCTTGATTACCTTCAAGCCTTTAAGACCCCAGACGCTATACTTTTTGATAGCCGGGCACCATCAGCTTTCTTCGCCACATTTGCTTATGCACCCATTTGTCTTCAGTGATCCGTTCGACACCCCGTGATCACACAGGTTGATATGTTGTTCCATGTGGGGCCCAAACTTCTTACCTGAGCAAACAGATACTCCAGTGAACTGGCATCAAGGAGAGGGGTAGCATCCGGGACTTTTTTTCTCTCATAGCCATTTTTCTGCTTCTTTGGAGAATGTCGCCACACTGACTGCTCATTGTCGTTGGTCCCATGCCAGTTGGTGAAATAGAACCTGGAAGGCAGGGGGAAACTTCAATTGGGAGGAAGAGGACCCCGGAATGGCTGGGTGAGCAGTCCTGACCGATCAGTGCCAGAGGCTAAGCTTCCCTGAGAAAGGCCAGGCAGTCTGTCCGAGACGGAAACGTCTGCGAAGCGCTCGTTTACAAAGCCCTCTCTCGTCTGTTTACTAGCACTGCGTGTGTGTGGAGGCCTCCTGTCAGCACCTTCTCTACGCCTGGGGGAGATAAAGCGATTTCCTGAAGACCACCAAGAGAAGGGCAGTGCTCAAGTCCTAACTTCTCTTGGCTTTCCACCACAGCTTCCGGGAGAGGAGGCGTCCTGCTGAGCAGAAGCCGCCTCTGTACCTCCTTCCCTGGGAATCAGGAGTGTATGGCTGCTGCCATTCTGCCTCCCGTCCACCATGCGCTTTGCTCACGTTTTAACCCCAGTGAAATCTCATTTCCTCGTGTGACCAAAGCAGTACCATCATTAGGGCAGCAATTCTCACTCCCTAGATTGCTGCTTCTAAATTAATGGGGTAGCTTAGACGAGACACCTGCAGCAGCGTCATAATTTAAGTGGACAGGTGTTTTGCAAAGCTCGTACTCATACTCAGTCACCTTACAGGACAGAGTAGAACTGCCCCTGGGGGCTTCTGAGGCTGTGAGTCTTTACGGGAGTAGAGCACTTCATCTTTCTTCTGAGGAGGGGCTGGTGTTTGGCTCATGGCCCACAACAGCACCGGGGCTCCTCCCATCGCACACAAATTAAATCTTCACGGGAGCCTACCAGGTAAGTGCCACAGTCCCCACTCTATGGATAAAGGGAACAGACTCTCCCCCCTCATTCTCAAAACATTTTCTTTCTACTTGAGCCCTTGGTATCAGCTTCTCATTTTCCCCCCTCCCCCCCCCAAACCCCTGCCTAGGTAATCTAAGACTAATCTCCTAAGTACCTGGGCCACTTGTAAAACAAAGTCAGACACACAGTGACTTCTACAAGGTGTGGGTCACTGGACCATGTTGGCCTGGGCCATCTTGGTCCCAGGGCTCAAGCTTCCCCTGACGTGCCATGTGCTAATGAAAAACCACCATGCTGTGGAGAAGCAGCAACTAAAATGTTCCCATTTCAAAGAAGCTTACATTCAGTCCACCACCCTTTGCCGAGCTGTCTTTGTGGAGCCTAGGCCATGCCAGAGCCTGTGTAGGGCCTGGGCCGCAATGAGTTCGCAGACAGGGCCCTGCCTGCCCTCTGGGATGGCCAGTCCCCGCATCCCAGTGGGGCTCAGCCATCCCAATGATACAGCATGCACATTGTTCCAGGGCTGTAAGCCACCATGAGCAGGGCTGCCCATGCATTTTTCCTTTGCAGCCTAAGAAAATATATATTTAAAGGTTATATTGACCACTGGGTTGATATAGAAGGAGTTATCATTCAGACTAGAGCCTTTGTTTTTTTGTTCCTTCTGGACTTCAAATAAAATGGAGACCTTCTAATGGGCTCCTCATACTACTGCAGGCCCTGGGCCCTGTGCCTAATGGACAAGCTGGCCCGGAGCATGAGGGACTCCGGTGAGGTGCCAAAGGGGAGTCAAGGAGAGAGGGTTTGTCCTCCACTATGAGGGGAGGTGACAGAGGGCAGAAAGGTCGGGGAAAGGACGTGTAAGGCAACAGATGAACTACACCACATGGGTGATGCCCAGGAGGCTGAGGATGAAGGGGGAGACAAGCTAATGTGAGGTAGGGCGGCCCTGGGAGGCCCCGGAGAAGGTGGGCTACACTGGGAGGCTAAGAGACAAGTAGGGGCACGTGGCAACGGCCTAGGCAATGCCACGAGGTTTACAGCACCGAGGACTTCGCCACATTGCTCACCATGAATTCCCAACGCCTAGCACATAACAAGTGCTTACTGTCTGCCCACTGGATAAATACACAAGGAAATGAACCAAGGGGAGAGTGGTGATTCATATGAAAAGGATAGATAAGGAAACTGTTTTGAAGGTTAAATCAACGTTTAACAACTCCATTGATTCAATACAGTTCATCTTCCCTGTATCTCCTGAAAATGACTGAGAATCTGATATTGGATTTAGTGTCTCTCTCACCCACAGAGAGGACTGTAGACCTTCAGGGCCTACATGCAGCCAGCACACAAGACATCAGGTCTCAGAGCTGCTGGACTGTCCCCTTTCCCTCTGTGTGCTGGACGGGGCACCAGGCACTGACTACAGAGGCCTCAGCTGATGAAGGGGCTGCATAAGGCGCCAGCCTAAGGGCCACTGCTCTTGCAGGGCCAGAGAGAGCGTGGGCTTGGGCTGACGCAACCTGGATCTACTCCCCTGGGGCAGGCAGAAAGGAAGAGGTGAACACAGTCACTCCACAGACGGAGCAGTTACAGAAAAGCCAGACGGCGGGGCCGGACCTGACCAACTATTCTGACCGATGAGGAAAATCACAAACGGAATATTCTCATTGTGTGGTAAGAGAATCGGGTCTACGTGGCAGTTCTGGGGACCTGCCTGAGAGGAGAAAGGCACAAGGTCTCAGCAGGCTGATAGGAGAGTGGCTAACAGTGTTTGTGCGCTTTGTACACAGGGGCACGTGGCAGGGCCCTGAGAACGGCACACAGGATAGGGAGGAAGAAGGTGGTGATGGAAAGAGAACACATTCCAGACAGTGGGGAAAGGTTCCTGGGGTCAAGAGAAAGAGAACACGGAGGAGCCGCTTATAAAAGAAGCACTAAAGGCCAATTTTCCCTGAACCAACCAAAATTAAGGCCCTTTCCCCTCGTCTCTCTGAGTCTTTTTCCTTCTTTAAATAAAATACAACCTGTAATCAGGTCTGAACAAGGAAAACTTTCTGGACTGTTATTTGAGCCAAACTTAAGACTGAAAATCCGTCTGGAAAAATGTTCAGAAAAGATGTGGGAGATAAAGTAAAACATAATGCATCCCTTCTACACCATAAAAACCCATTGCAGTCGGCTGTTTCCAACTCCTGCTGATGCTATAGGACGAAGTACACCTGACCCTTAAGGCTGCCAAGACCACAGATCCTGATGGGAGCAAACAGCTTCATTTTTTCCCCTGCAGAGCAGCTAGTGAGGCTGAATTCCAACCATAGAATTAGTCACCCAATACTAGACTCACTGAGCCACAAGGGCTCCTTTTTTCTGCACTATAAAACCCAAACCAACTTCACTGCCATAGGGTCAATGTCGACTCATAGCAACCCTATAAGACAGTGTAGACATTCCCCTGAGAGTTTACAAGACTGTAATTCTTTGCAGGAGTAGAAAACCTCCTCTTTCTCCAACAGAATGAATGGTGGTTTTGAACCGTTGGCCTTGCGGTTAGCTGACCAAGCTTAACTACTACACCCCCAGAGCTCTTGCTTTTTCTGCACCCTAGTAAGGGATAAAGGTAAGAAAAGTAAGTCTAAAACAAGGGTGGACTCCCTCAACACAAGAATACTTTCTTCTAGTAAATTGGCATTCTATGATGCTCACCTTCCCG
>NW_022104341.1:60420628-60434026 GCF_000313985.2 Echinops telfairi | reverse complement strand
TTTGAGAAACGATGTACAAATGCGCTTTACACAATTGATGTGTGTATGGATTGGGATAACAGTTGTATGAGCCCCTAATAAAATGTTAAAAAACAAAACAAAAACAAGGGTGGACTTCCATTAATTGTCATCATCCAAGGTTGACAGCTTTCTATTTAATAAGATGTCAAAAGAAAACGTATTTGGTAACTACCAAAATCAACACCTTGCTATTTGCCAGTAACACAAAACAAGAAGGTGCAATCCCAGCAGATTCTAAACTCTAACTATGAAAGTGTTCAAACTTAGGACACGTATTTCTGACACTATAATGCGCTAATGGAGAACAATAAAATGAAAAAAACAAAATGCGTAAGTGTAATGAAATAGCTGTTCTATTCAGAGCAATGTGAAAAAACAATTCAGGCAGGCTGGCAGGCAGAAGACAGCGGCAGGGAAATGAACCAACAGACCCATCAACCGGAGAGACTTTGCAAGTGTATTACACAGTCCGTGTCTGCGAAAATCCCGCACACAAAGATTTCCTTTTTGGTTTCTGTAAGACTCTAGTAATGGATAGCGAAATTCTTTGGATGAAAAAGCAAAAAAATAAAAATGGATTTTAAAAATAAGAATAAGGAAATGCTTGTCCTATATTAAAATATATGATAAAAATCATAATCTAAAGGAACAAAACCATTCTGATTCCCCAAATTAGAGCTGGGATCCCCCTGAAATAGTCACTAGCATTTCCTTTCATGCTACACATCCCTTAGCTGTGCGATCAGGAGGTTTCAGCATTTGTATAATTTGTTATTGTAATGCAAATATTTTAACTTTGGGTGGTATCATTTTTACTCCCCACTTCAAAGAGCCTGTGGTAACAGAGCAGTATCCTGTTGAAGCATGCTGGCGGGCACAAAGTCAAGGTGACAAAAACAAAGCAGCCATGCACTTCTGGGGACCCATTAAAGGCAGCTTTTAGAGTGAGGTGCTCATACAACCCCCAACCCCCCACCCCAGACTTGTGTCCCAAAGAAGATTCTAGTACTAACAAGACAATTCACTTTGGCAAACTCACTTCCCTTTTCTGAGCACGTTTTCAGACCACGGAAGGAGGAGGAGACACATTACACAAACGTGGGTCATTCCTGCAAGCCCCAAATTCTCCGATTCTAAATTCAGAGCCAAGTATAGGAAGCTTGAGGGGGAAAAGCTAGACCTTAATTACTGAAGCTGCAAATACACATCTCCATGCTGGATCACACAGCTTAACTGCCAGGCCATGGAAAGCAAGATGACGCTGGCGCAGCTGGCTGGGGTAGAAGTGTCTCAGTAAGTCTAGGGTATGAAATCTCACAGGGCACATGCCTCGCCTCTTAATAAGGTGAGGCACTGAGTAGGTCAAGGAAGAGAGAACGGCTCAGCCCTAGATTGATCAGCAAAGACAGTAAATCTGGTGCAGCTGCCACTGAGGGAAACCTCCCAGTCAATCAGCAACGCGGCCACTCCACCCACGTCCCAGAGGAACAGTAGGAGACTACAGAGGGCAGGGAGGTTTCCGAGGCCTTCTTCAGCCTGCCCTGTCTCCATTAGAGTATGAGCTAACTTACTGCCTTCAGCACACCTGCATACATGAAGACCCTTTCAGAAAAGTGACCTGCTATCTATAAGCATGTTTGCTGACCACACAGCAACGTGTCGGTAAGGTCTTACAATCATAATTTCCATTCTAGTTACTGAAAAAGTATACCTGCAAACTCAAGAGAGGACAGGAACAAACTTCCTTGCCACAATGGATGACGTCTGGCAATATGGGACAGGTGACCATGAAGCAGGAGAAAAACAGATTTAACCTAGACTTTCTATACTGTACTACCATTTCAGTGTTTCTCAAGCCTTTTAACTGGCACTCTTCATAAGAAACATCGTTTTTATTCTGACCTGGTACAGACACATGAGACTATATAGCTGAAAGCAAAGTTTTAGGAAACAATACCCTTAGGATAGGTAATATACTCTCATGATAATCCACTGTCTCTTGCATCTTTCTTTTAAAAGGTTCTGGGCAGAACCCACTAAATTCAATTCATGACAGGGATTCATTCCCCACCTGAAAACCTCTCCTGCAGGATGCGAATCCTATTCAAACGCTTGTTTACATCAAAGATCTCTCTTCCAAAATGTGGATGAGGGTGATCAAACTCATTTTTGAATTGAATTCCAAAGATTGGAGAAATCTCTTCTTACACCAAAAAAGAAGAAGGCAGTCTAAGAATGACCAAAATGATGACAATCCTTGATAAATGACTCAGGGTGCCAAGCTAACAGCCATCCCTCTCTGCATGAGGCAGTCGGGGGGGGCTCGGCTCTGTGCTTTCTGTACCTCATCCGGTAGTGGAGCCGCAGGGACGTCTTGTCATCCACAGTGATGGTGCGGTTCGGAGCGTACCACAGCTTGGTGTTCTCATCGTACAGGGCAAAGAGGTTGTAACACAGAGGAGAAATACCTGCGGAAGAGTGAAGAACGTATCAGCAAACTAAATACAGATACATTGGCCATCTGCCGCTCAAATATATCAAGTGCAAAGATTAAGAGTGGGAAAAAATTAAGAATTCTCTCATCCAAACAGAACTACACGCCTATCTTCTTAGAAGAAAGACGCCATCCAAACATGTTCCATCAGGCAAATTCTAAAAGCAAGAACATGGCTCCCGGGAATACACACTGTCCTCCTGATGAAACAGATGATGACCATTTAGAAGCAAACCTGCAGTGCTGTTGCTCATTCCAGCGTCATGGTGGAGCCTGACCAGGCTCTGCTTTTGAAAGAAAAAGGCCACCTGAACAGTGTGCAGAACACACACAATGCGTTGCCTTGCGAATCGTAGTCAGAAACATGCTGGGAGTTTTGGGAACTCCCATTCTCTTTCTTAACCAAAAGGTTTAAACAACGCTACCATGTTGTGATTATGCATTAGACATGCAAGAAAGTTCCTGGCAGTTGCCTAAGAAATGGGTATTAGAGTAAATAACAACCAAAGAGGTTTGTCAGTGATTAAAATCTATTACCATTAATAATAAATATACTTTTAAGCACTCTGTATAGTTATCATAAATACTTTTTATTAGTAACAAACTGACACAAAGATAAATGCTTAACAAAGTTGGTTCCTTGCCTCTCTGCCCCACTTGCTCCTTCAAGAATGTTAGAAAAGATAGGGAAGCTTATGAAGCCAAGAAAGCACCTTCCTGCTCACTCTGAACCATCAAGAAAGGCTCACAGTCCAGTGGGGGTGGCGTGGGGGTGGCAGACGTGATGTTGTCGTGTGCAGTAAGGCCTCAGTCTAAGGCACAGAGGACATAACGGCCAGAACACAGGGCAGAACTTGAGACAATTGGCATTCTACTGAGAGGCTGGTGCTGACGAGACCCTCCCTCACTCTCTAACAAGGGGTATCTCTCCATGCAGACACAGAAGTTCGCATATCATGTCCAATTTGTGCCTTCCCAGAAATATGAGCAGTACACCTTCAGATGTTATTCACTCCCCTACTGCCGCCATCCAAAATATTGACTCACAGTGACACTCACTAGGGTTTCTGAGGCTGTATTTCTTTATAGGAGCAGACAGCCTTGCCTTTCTCCTGTGGAGCAGGTGTGGGTTTGAAATGCTGACCTCACGGTGAGTGGTCCAATGGTCATGCTCACCTAACAGCGCCATCATGACTCCTCAGATGTTAGATTCCTCCTTGTAGTCAGAAAAGATGGAACTAAACTTTAAAGCACATTGCCCTTTAAGAACAAGGGTGGTTGGTCTTTATATCATTATTTCGACTATACTATAGTTTTCCATTCATAATTTGACTTTGGTAGACTGGCCTGAAAACACAGAACTTCCTTAATAATATATATCTTTACATATCCATTCTTGCACACTTACATACATATAGTTGGAGCAGTTTACTTATAATAATACAACTGCCTATAATTCTAGCACAAATCTGATTCTAACAATATTACTAACCATAAAAAGAAAGATCAAAGACACCTTTTCACATAAAAATGCTGGATACCAATTAAAACCACCACCACTACATTTTTACTGAGGACTAAGCATCAGACGAAACCACTGTCCATTCACTATCTTTGAATCTTCCTGCATCCAATGAAGTCAGTATTTATGCCATTTCACAGATGAATAGACTGCAGCCTCTGAGATTTAGGAATTTATACAAGGCTACTCAGCTGCTTAAATGAGAGTTAGGACTCAAACCAACATACAGCTGAGGGATGAAATAGTTAGGATTTAAAGAACAACATTTTACCTGACACTGGTGAAAAATCAGAAAGAAAATAATACTACCCCCATAATACATCACTTACATATAACAAGAATGGAAGCTACAACTGCTCTGGTACTTCACACACACAATAAACTTGTATAACGTTCTCCTTAGTTATGGGAGAGACACTACTCATTGGCCACACTGTGGCCTTGGAAACTGGCGCCCCAACACTGAAAGACCTTGAGGCCTCAGTAGCAGTTGTCAAGTCCATTGTCAGGCTCACAGGCTCTCCCTGTGCATCCTCCTTCACAGAAATTTGTTGGTCCCTCATTAACTGTAGCCCAATGGTTCTGGGCAAATGACCATCACTAGCAAACCAATGGAAGTTTCTATCTGATAAAACTGATGTCAAGAAGCGTGGCTAAGATGATAAACACATAAACCAAATCTCAAGGGAGAGGGAGCCTTTAAAAACTACTTCAGAAGTACACCTTTCCTTGTGGTTTTGCAAACTGGAAATATTTCTCCAGCTGCTGTGTACACCTGGTTTCTTGTGCACGTTAACACCTACTCAAAACAACTTTCCAATATTACTAATAATCTCTCTGAACCATCTATAACTCAGTCCATTAGTCCGTGCTACGCCGAGTCACTAAGGGTCCACCAGATCCTCTTTCCAGCAGCAACGGCTCCCTTTTATTGGAGTTCTTCTATTAGAGCTCTGATACATCTTGAACAAAAAACATTGATCAGGGGCAAAGGGGGTTCTGCAGACACGCTCTGCTACTAACAAGTTGGGTGACTCTTGCAATGACTGAAATAACAAATCCACAGAGTTATCCTGAGGGTGACAGATGGAGAGGCAAGCTTGGTTCAGACTTTCTGGCATCACAGTTAAAATGAATCATTAGATATGTTTAAAAACACCATCACTGAGGCATAATTTAAATAACATAAAACCCACCTACTTTAAATGCGCAGTTCAATTTTAGCACATCCACAGGGATGTGCAACCATTACTACAATCTACATGGATGAGGTCTTATGACAGGTTCTGAGTAAATCTCACGTCTTAAAATCAGGCAGGCAATCGCCGCCAATGACTCCACATTTAAAAAGGCAGTGAAGGGGCCTTTATTTTGTTCATTTGTTTTCCCACGTTCTACATATGGAGAGCTAACTGTAGAAAGACGAGCCTCACTAAAAATATATATTTATTTAGAGAGAGTAGATTGTACTGTTCACAGAAAGATGGATCCAAACCTTCCAGAGAGGTTTGGCATATATATTTTTTTAAGTGGTGATAAATTCCACTTGTTGAGCTTGTGATTCTGTGCCAGGTCCTTTAGCTATTGCTTAATGCACCTGACCCAATCCATGGTATTCTCCATTGCCTCACGAGCATGTGAAAGTTGGAAATTCAATAAGGAAGACCAAAGAAGCAGCGATGCATTTGATGTGTGGTGCTGGAGAAGACTATTGGAAGTACCATGGACTGCTAAAGGAACGGACTGATCTGTCCTGGAAGAAGTAAGACCAGAGTGCTTGTTAAAGGCAAGGATGGCAACACTTCATCTTAAATACTTCAGACATATTGTCAGGAGAGACCAGTCCCTGCAGAAGGACATCATGCTTGGTAGAGTGGAGGGGCGGCGAAGGAGAGGAAGGCCTTCCATGAGATGGTTGACACAGTGGCTGCAACACTTGTCAGGATATGCAGGACGGCGCAGGGTTTGGTTGTTGTGCACAGGGCCCCTGTGGGTAGGAACCACGCCCATGGCACTTAACAGCAACAATGCAGTACTGCTATTGTTTCAATTTTGGAGACAGGCAGGAAGCCGCAGAAGGCGAGCATCTTTCCCTGGGATCCCAGTGCCCACCAACGACTGAGCAGGGGGTAAGGCTCCTTCACAGCTGCAGAGGAGCCCCTGGGGAAGGCCACCTGGCTGGGAGAACCTGCTTGGCTGCTCTCTGAAAGGCTGAAAGTTCAAGTCTACCCAGAGGCAACTTGGACGGAAGGAACTCAGTGATCTACTTCGGAAACTGTAAGGAACCTCAGTTTCACTTTGACACACAGGGGTCACCAGGCTTGAAAGCGATTACTGGGTTGCAGGTGAAGAAAGTGAGATTGCCCGAAGGGAAATGGCTCTCCTGACATGGAGTGGCCGGTGGAAGCCCACCCCCTCCCGGGGCCCGGGCAGTGCCCATACTCACGGCACTCTTGTGCAGCCCGGATGCACAGCTCCTCCGCCGTGTACTCTCCGCTGCCCAGCCGGAGCGGCTCCCTGTCAGGCAGGTAGAAGATCACCGCCACCCCGGGCTGCGGGGCCTCCAGGTTCACCTCTGTCTTCTTGGAGCTCCTCATTTTAGCACAGAAAGCCATGGCATTGCAGTCCTCCTTGATGTTGAGAAACTGCGGAGGAAGGGAAAGGAGATTCCGCCGTCATCTGTGGGCCCAACGTGCAAGGGGTAGGCAAAACCAGCAGAAGGAAACCTACTGCTCCTGCCCCTCCCAAGCAAATCCATCAGAGCAGAGCATCCGCAGTAACTCCTTGTGCATACTAACTCATCAATTACCAAGCCCACCGCCACGGAGTCCATTTAGATGTGGCCCAATTTAATTTTCTTTGCTTGCACAAATTGGGGTTGGCGAATGTGGCTTGCTCTGGAAGCACTGGTGTCCTGGACTGATGTTTTTACTTACGAATACTACTGCTACTCCTAGAAAATAGCAAAACCACGGACCATGCCAAAGTCAAGACTCCCATCAGCTTTGGGTTTTCTGCTTGTTTCCTTTACTGACTAGCAAGCGGCATGCATGATGGCTCATTTCTCTTTAGGTCCCCAGCGCTCAGCCCGGGGCTGGCTCAGAAATGTGCCTAGGGTTCCATGTTTCCAAGCCACATGGACGGGGTAGGAAAATGACCGAGGGCGGCCATTCAGAAGTTATGCTGAGAGATTCTTCTAACTTACCTTGAGGTCCAGATCAACAGGCAAGATCATTTTATAACCCAGCACTGGCCTGTACCCAACCTGACTCCACTACATCCCATTCCCCTCCCCTACCCCACCCCGCCTAGGAAACTAAGACAGAATAAGTCACTAAAACCCGGCTTCATCATGCAAGGTGAAACTCTATTCCTGAGCGTCCCTCACAGACATGGCATGAAGGAATCCAATGACTGTGTCACACCACTGAAGAACAAGGACACACATCAGGCAAGTGTACATCATTACAGATGGACGGTATGACACCGTTTGAAGCAGGGCGGGGGAAGAAAACCTCACAATGCCCAACAGGGAAAGACTCTAAACATTTATATTGCCACAAGGGAAGAGCTGGGAGGCTGTTAAAAGGGTTTAGATAAAGCAAGGCCAATCAGTATTGCAAGACACACAGGATGTATTTCCAGGTAAAAAGCATAACATGCCTAGTATGATCTTTTTGGTTATGTGTCTGCACGTGGGAGCCCTGGTGGCATAGGGTGTTAAGCTTTGCACTGCTAACCAAAAGGTCAGCAGTTCAAAACCACCAGTGGCTCCTGGGGAGAAAAATGGGGCTTTATGCTCCCATAAAGAATTAGTCTCAGAAATCCACCGGGAGCATTTCTACCCTGCGCCATAGGGTTGATATGAGTCAGAATTGACTTGAAGGCAGTGGGTGAGTGGGCGTATGTAAAGACCCAGAGGGACAAACCACAAATTGCTAGCAATGATGACTATCCAGGAGTGATCACAGGGCTCTTTTAACTTCCTGGGTTGTTGTTTTTTTGAACTCCAGGAAAAATTTTAAGCATGCACATTCAACACATAAAATGAAGAAAAAACAAGTCCATTTAATAAACTAAAGGCAATAACACAGCTCGCCGTATATAGCCAAGATCACAAGGTCATGATTTTTCAACAGCTCGACAGCATCCTTTTTATAAAACTATGCAGACCTACATACCTGCATTTATTCGGTTGTCGAACACCCCACAAAAGCTGACTTGGTTTTCTTCTCCACTTTCCAAAAAGTCCGTTCAGAGCTGAGCTAAAGACAAAGACAAATCAACAAGTCAGCTGCCGAGGTCACTGCATCAGGAAGCGTAAGGCATTTTCACAAAGGAAGTAGCACAAACCCTGCAGGCAGGCAGGAAAGGGCATTTGGGAGGAAGAAAGACTGATGAGGGCACAGGAGGACAGGCAGACATCTTACGGTAGAAACATCCACAATGAAATTACTTTCACTACTCTGAGAAAGGCATTTAGGGGCTTTTGCTTCCTGGTGTAAAGCACGCTGCCCAGCATTCGGGAAGACCAGGTGCCTTTCCTGCCAACCCCCTCTCTCCTGAGGCTGTGAGCGAAGAGCTTGGGACACTCAGCTGGGCACTTTCCCTTCACAGTCCCCTTTCCCTTTGAATTCCCCTCCTCTCAACCCAGGCTGTCTCCGCCTCATTGCATGGCAAAAGAAAGCATGGCAAGATAAAAAGCAATACATCTGACTCGAGCTTTCAGTTCACCTAATATCGCTTGACCCATCCTCACATAGGAAATTTAGGCAGCAAATAAAAGTCCCTCCCTTGCAGCGGTTTTCAACTTTTGGGTCGTGACTCCTTTGGGAGTCAAATGACCCTTTCACAGGGGTCGCCCGATTCATAACATTAGCAAATTTACAGTTATGAAGTCGCAACGAAAATGGATCGCAGCATTAGGAAAGTTGGGAACCAATGTTTTATAGGAAGTGAAAATACCAGCTTGGTTCTGCAGTAATAAAATTAGGCTGGTCCCAGTCTTACCATCAAGCACCACTCCACAATCAAAAAGAAGCCCAGGATTACTTTACCTACTTTCCTGGTTGCTTCTCTACAGCTGAATCTAATTACTTCGGCAAATAAGACACAACCACCCTAATGATTTGAAAGTGGCTTCCAAGTCAATACTGATGATTGTTCTCTGAGAGTTCATGCACACATTTATCAGCACCCAGATATTCCCAGGTATCCATGGAGCCGTGGAACAGAGCTGGGGACAGATCGCTACTAAGACTGGGAAGCCAGCACGCCCCACAGGACCTTCATTCCAAGATGGGAGGTGGAACCAATTCCAGTTGATTTCTTTAAAAAAAAAAAGTTGTAGACATATATAATTCAAATATATAATTAGAAGGTTTAGGTACATTAAAAAGGATTGCACAATTATCACTACAATCAATTTTAGAACATGTTCCCCTTTCTTTGTACTCATTGTTAGCACCCGACCTCCCAAGCTCCCCTGACATAACCCTGAGGAAGTATTTATCCAGTTTCGTGACTTGGACAAGAAATCAGATCAACTAAGTGTTAGAAAAACCGATAAAGGGGGGGATAATAAATACACTTTAATTCACTGGGATTCAATTTCCCAACTCAAATGATTGCGAAGGAGCTTAGAAAGTAGAAAGGACAAAGGAGCAATCAAAGACATTTTAAGAGAAAATACTAGTGATGATGGAGAAAATAAAAAGCTCTTACATATTTGGTACACTCACTAGTATAATGGCTACTTTAGGATTTGTCTCCTTTTAATTAAGGTCATTGGTAGATTCTCACGTTTCTTTAAATTCTCAAGGTCTCACCAAGAGACAAGTAGTGCACATCTGACACATTCTGAAGGGCACGGAAAATATAAGTCTGTGCGTCTGGACAGAGACTAATTGCAATCGATGAGATAGCATAGACTTCACGAGGCTGTAGAACTTTAAAGTTCTCTTTCTGAACATATGAGAACTTGCTTAAACATTTTAAAGAATATCACTTGAAATACTAGAACCTGTGCTAAGGAAGAACATAAAATTAAATTTGGGCAAGTGGAAAAACTAGAAATAAAAATTGTTGGTGTAACTTTGCCACTGAGCTGATTCTGACTCAAGGTGACCACAAGTGTGTAGAAGTAAAACTGCCCCACAGGGTTTTCCGTGCTGCACTCTTACAGCGAGCAGATCGCCAGGCCCATCATGGACTAACAGTCGGCTGAGGGCAAAGTGCTTGTTCCATAGTCATTCGTTATGACGCGGTCTGATGTACGTGGTTAGAAACAAGCAGGGTGTGAGTTAGAAACAAGCAGGGTGTGAGTTGAAATCAACTGAAGGAATCAAAATGACACAGAGTGGGTATCTGACCTTTTTATTAAAGACAGGCTTGTGGTGATTTACTTCACACGCTGCCCTACAGCAGCAGCCTTGGGAGCACACTGTGACGTGGCTCCTTGGGAGGAAAGTTCTGGTGGTCTGCTCCCAGAAACCCCGTGGGGCAGCTCTCCTCCAGCCCACGGTTGGGTTGGAAATGGCTCAGAAGCATGCAACAACTACAAAGACAGCAAAGCTTTTGCTTTCCGAAGTAAAAAATATGCACACAAAATGAGGGGGGATTAAAGTGTGAACTCCAAATTTTTTAAAAGAAAAACTACTCAGTTTAGAACATGCTTTGGAACTAGTTGATCAATACTTTACTAAAATGTTTAAGCCCAATGATCTTAAGCCTGAAGAAGGCACGAGTCTGAGAGTGGTAAAGAAACCTGATATAAATATATAGTTCTAACAGGGCAAGCTTTTCTTTTTCTTTTCTTGGGGGAGGGGAGGGGGGCTCTCGTGTCTAGTGTAACATATTTAATATATCATGGGTGTTCAATACACCATTAAGTATTAAACGAAAGAAGAGTGATTTAACGAGGTAAACAACTTATCCGATGGGAAAATCACTGTGGTACATTTGAAAATGCTCAAAAAAAAAATGTTGGCTGCTGAAGCACTGCCGGAGGTTGCTAATGAGAATTAAAGAATAAACGGACTCTGAGCAAAAGCCTGGTCACAAACAGTCCGGAAGCTGAGATGACACAGCAGAGCTGTCGAAAGGATGGGCTGGAGTCCATCGGGCTCCCCCAACTACATTTACTGAGGCAGAAACATGTTTACAGCTGTAAATTGTCCTATTACAGTTGAGTCAGTTCCGGCTCTTAATGAGCCCGTAGGACAGAGCGGAACTGCCCCCAGGGCTTTCCCAAGCGGTCAATCTTTCCAGAGGCTGGCTGCCACCACTTTCTCCCACAGAACCGCTGGTGGGTCTGAACCACCAACCTTCTTGTTAGTAGCCCAGCACTTAGCCACCATGCTACCAGAGCTCATCAACTACATAGCGGGAAAGAGATCAACCGTATCCGTAAAGAGTTAAAAGAGTAATGCATATAAAGGCCTAACAAGAGTTTACGTGCAGGAAGCACTCATATTTGGGTCATAGTCTCAAGTTAACCAGATGACAGCCTGATGGGACACAAATCCAGCCAGGGAGAAAGAACACCCTCACACTGGTCACCTCCCACAGCTCATGCGTGGAGCTGGGCACATGCACCTCGCCCTCCTAAGATGTACCAGCAGTTTTAGGCTAATCACAGAGAATGCCAGGAATCAGACATGTGACCTCTGAGTCCTAGGACCCTGTTCTCTGCATTTCCAAGGGTGGGGAGAATATCAGCTCTAACATGCCACCCACCCCACACACCTTCTGTGGCTCCCAGGTACTTTTCATAGTCTTACATCCACCTGGAAGAGTGATTTCACTCCAGTGTTCTACCCTCTAGAGACAGAAAGAACGGTCATTGAAAATCATTAAAACGGTTTTTGCCCACAACATGCTTTTCTGGCATCATCATCCCAGGTGCGGAGAGGAAAATTTTGGTGTCCCCAGGCCTCCCACACAGAGCTAGGCAGGCAACACGCCTTTGCTTCCTTTTCTGTCACGTCGCCAGGGGTTATATACTCACAAAGAGCCACAGAAACGGTTCCCATGTGCTCCCAGGACCACACTGCTTTGCTGAGATCCAAAATAATGCTCCTGATGGCAGCAGCGCACGATGCTGCGAGGATGATGGATGCCAGCCAAAGAACAACATGATATAAATACCGCAAGTCAGAATGACGGCTTTTCTATATGCCTCTGCTGCCACTCCAATAACTCATTCCTAACTATAGCCGCAGTTCCAGGAATAACCAGAACTGTAAATGCTGCTTCATTTACAATAAACTTCCAGGGATGATCAAACAATCAATGCCAATTCGATGGCTGGGGCTCTGGGCTCCACTCTCACCAAGCCCGCCTTCACTGGAGCATGTCTCGGGGAAAAGTAAATACAGTACTTTGTGTAATTAAAGTCAATAGTGTTTTCCTAAAAGCCACACTGTATCAAGATCCTTTGCTACTTTTTCTTCTTTTAAACCTAATTACCACTAGTGCATCAATACTGCTATTAAAGAGCAGGAACGTAGAGTCAGGGAAGCGCTCCATCTTTACCCAGGAGTGGAAAACCTGGTGGCAGAAGTGGACATGCCAAGCACTAAGGTTAGGGGCAGGGCTTTTAAGACACTCATTCCTAAATTGCCTGTTAAGCACTTATGCCATCACAATGAAACTTTGTCTCATCCAGTACTCTATCACTTGAAAAGAGACTCACATTCACACCCACCAGAGTGCCTCAGCCCCCTTGCTGTCATAAAGGCAGAGTCAACACCACTGATGAGAGAGAAGAGGTCTCAAACACAGCCACACTGACTCTCCGTTTACCACACTGCCTACAAGGCACAGAGCTTGGACGGGCAGGGAGATACAGAGAAAAAGCACAGTTACAATCTAAGCGCACCAACACCTCATTGAAAGTCGGCAAGATACACATACACCGGGACCTCAGTAGCAGGCTGTGGAGCCAATGCCAAGAGGCCCACAGAAAGAACTACAGGCATCAAGAGAGAGGGCTAGAGAGCAATGCGTGAATGGGCAGAGACCAGGAAGAGTGGAATCAGCCCCAGATTTTGAGAAATAAAGGTGTAAAATGGAAGAAGGGACGAGTACTGCTTGTCTGAGAAAGAACTGGAAGGGAAGACAATTATACCATTGGATGGGCAGGAAGGAATACAAAGATAGGGAAGGATGCTGCAGGAAAGCAGGAGAGAGCAGGGACAGGTAAAGGGGGCCATTTGAAGACTGCATATGTGTGTGTGCCCACGCTCACATGCATGGTGCTGAACAAGCCTCATAATAAGCACCTTGAGCGCGGAGTAGGGAATCAGTGGAGAGGTCTAAGGGGCTGGTCCCAGCCCCAAATACTAAGTGGATGCCTGCC
>NW_022104341.1:60415562-60419483 GCF_000313985.2 Echinops telfairi | reverse complement strand
AAAAAAAAAAAAAGCACCTTGAATTCTTTATCTGTGTATTACATTGCACCCACATAGTATATGTTCCACCCATTTCATTTTCAAAATGTCCCATTAAAAAAACTCACAGAAATCTCTTACTGCTATTTAAACCTTACCTCAGTACAAGAATAATTTGTTCTAATATGGTGGCAAGGTATGATACTCACCTTCCCCACACGATCACTTGAGACAAAATGGGTGCATAAGCAAATGTAATGAAGAAAGCTGATGGTGCCTGGCTATTAAAAGATACAGTGTCTGTGGTCTTAAAGGCTTGAAGTTAAACAAGAGGCCATCTAGCAGGGAAGCAACAAAGCCCACAAGGAAGAAGCACACCAGCCTGTGTGATCATGAGGTGTCGACGGGAATAGCTATCAGGAGTTCAAAAATCAAGCAAACTGACATGAAGGAACATGGATAAAGTGGAGACCCAAAACCCACCTGTAAGATACTTGGACAGTCCCTGAGAGAAGGGCCACATGGAAGGGATGATAAATCTGGGGAGTGGCACAAAACTGATGAAACACATAAATGTCCTCTAGTTCTTTAATATTATCTCCCCTTACTATTACGGTCTTTGTTTTACCTCATTAATCTTGTTCGAGCTGCGTATGTTCATTTGTATAATTAAGAGCGTTCGATTCATGAAAGTCAATATAGGTAACCCTTCAGAACAATCATGGGAGTAATGATTCCCTGAGAATACAGGAAGAGAGGGGGGGGGAGTTGGAACTGACAGCAAAGATGACTGTATAATCCCACTCAAGGGGTTAACAGAATTGCAAGTGAACGGACATACTGGATGGTCTAAGATATGACAAAAATCATCATCATCATCATATAGAATATAATAATAAGTACTCCTGGAGGAGAAGGGGAGGTAGGGTCGGAGAGTGAGGGAATAAAGGGAAGCCGTTATCAGAGAGTTCAAGAAGAAAGAAAATGTTTTGAAACTGATGGCGGTAGCAATTGGAAAATTATGCTTGCTCTAACTGAATTATGGATTGTTGTATCTGTAAGAGCTCCCAATAAAATGGTTAAAAAAAAGATCTTACTGCTAATGGCCTATTATAAAACTTGAACTTGCCCACCTCAAAAAATAAAAACCCAAACACCGCCATCGAGTTGTTTCCAACTCACAACGATGTTTCAGTGCACAGGAAATAACCTTGCATCCCACATCTCCTGATGATCTGCGTTAATTTATTTATGTAACTACTGCACTACACATGAAGCTCTTGGTGACAGAAATCCATCTAACGTGGTTCTTGTCACTTCTGAACCACTTGGGTTCTTAGGTGTAAACAGCTACAAACTCTGCCTGAGTTCAAGGTAAAAGTGAATGAAATGGAAAGTACAAGTGAACCCCAAAACCTAGATGCTTGGCTTACCTAACATAGCTGCCCCAGATCTAAATTAAATTCCATTTTGAACCAAACAGCAGCTTGGCCTAGAAAGTCTGCTTCTGCTACTCTGACATGATAATTCAGCTTCCTGTAAAACAGCGGTTCTCAACCTGTGGGTCCCATGACCCTTCACAGGGGTCGCCCAATTCATAACAGTAGCAAAATGACAGTTATGAAGTAGTAACGAAAATTAATTTTATGGTTGGGGGGGGGGTGTGTCACCACAACATAAGGAACTGTATTAAAGGGTCGCGGCATTAGGAAGGTAGAGAACCACTGCTATAAAAGGTGGTATTGCACATAAGCATTGGACTGCTAATCTCAAGGTCAGTGGTTCAAATCCACCAGCCACTCTGCAGGAGAAACACTGAGACTATCAGTTCCCTGACAAAGATGTACAGCCTCAGAAACACCAAATAGGGTCACTATGAGTCAAAATCAACAAGGCAGTGGTTTTGATTTGGGAGTTTTATCTCAAAAGTAGCACAGGTCAAGATTTTAGCTTGTGAGAGGAATTGCTTGTTTAACAGTATCTGTAAAGGGTGTTGGTGTGCAGTTTGATTCAAGAATACCTTGGTCAGTATGTCCCAGGAGGTGGCAAAACAACAAATCACTGTCCTCAAGTCCATTCCAATTGACAGTGGGTTCCAAGACTGTCAGGCTTTAGAGAGTAGAAAGCCTCATCTTTCTCCAGTGGAGCAGCTGGTGGTTTCAAACTGCTGATCTTGCAGTTAACAGCCCAACTTGTAACTCCTACATAATTTAACAAGCCTCTTGTCACTTTCTGTCATCTACTCCCAGTACCTGTAATCAATCCCCTAAGCTCTTTGCTACTCCACCCAATGAAAACCTCACTCTCTTCTTCAAATTCAGAACACTACAGTACCATGCCTGAGTGTAGTGGGTCTCTTGGTTCATGAATCTCTCCATCTTTCAATAAAACTCTTTGCTTTTACTTCTAACAGAATGTAAGACGGATGCTTCACTACAACAGGAAGATCATCCTGGAAACTAAGGAGGTTCCAAGCTGAACACTCTCCATATAGAAAATGTCCCCTCCAGTCCATGCCCAAGATACTCAAGTATCTCCTCAAAATGTAAGTGACAAGTTGCAGGGGGGTGGGGGGATGGGAGGAGAGCTCAAGGAAGATGTTTTTCCTACCTATACCTCTCATCAACCAAGAAGCATAATCCACTTTTATGTTTAGATCCATGCAAACAGTCCTGCCAATAGGATTCTGAAGTGCAGGAAGAGATCTCAGAGAACCCTGCTCCATAATAAGAAATTTACTGAGGCTTTACCAAGGCATCAGAACAGGGCAAGGCCAACAATCCTCCTCCTGGGCCAGCGAGCCAGCTCCCTCTGACCTTACCCCTCCTAGTTTTCTCTACCAGAAGCCAGGACTCCAGCAAGGATTATCATGACCTCGTGTCCTAGGAACCTCTTTGCTCAGCCATGCTTTAAAACTAACTTTTTTGACCATGACACGCAGTAAGAAACATATTTTGTAGTATAGGTGTGCTCGTTTGAAAAACAAGAGTTTCACAAAAACACACTCATCTTACTAAGTGAAATGCACCCTGGTATTTTCTATTCAATACTATTTCCATCTATTTATTTTCTCTTTTAATGCTAAACAGGACCCAACAAAATAAATCTCACAACTCATTAATGAATAATGGAACAGTTTGAAATTTTTGATAAAATAAACCAATAACAAAATACACTTTATTTCATTCTTCCTCTTCAGTGCATATACCTCCTACAACCCTACACAAAACTGAGATTTATTTCCCTTGAATCCTGTGATGACCAGGAGATTGTACCTATTTTACCACAATGTGTCACCTACAATGCTTCAAACACAGACAGTGAACTGAGATAAACGGTACAAAGCCCCACTTGAAGTCTTCATTTCATAATATAGCTTCTCCTTGTGGGAAGCTCGCCAATGAACTACCCAATAGTCACCTCTAGATGAATTGAATTACGATGTTGCCTAAAAATAATGAACATATCATAGATTGCCAGAGGAACAAACAAAGTTTCCGGAGGAAGAACAACTAGAATGTTGCTTCAAAGTGAGAAGCCAAGATGGGTAGACTTCACCTCACATACTCTGGACATGCTATCAGGAGGGGCCGATGTCAGGCTTGGTAAGGCAGAGCGTAAAGGAAGAAGGCCTTCAATAAGATGGACTGGCACAGTGGTTCCAACAATGGCTCAAGCGTAATGGTGATTATGGGGAAGACATAGGACCAGAGAGCGTTTGGCTCTATTGTTCATGGGTGGGGTCTCTAAGAGGTGGAACTGACACAGTGGCACCTAACACCACCACCACTCAATGAAGGTCTGAAAACGGAAACTCCTTGAAAAGCACAGAAGATCCATGATTTTTTTTTAATCGTTTTATTAGGGGCTCATACAACTCTTATCACAATCCATACATACATCAATTGTGTAAAGCACATTTGTACATTCATTGCCCTCATC
>NW_022104341.1:60407593-60414853 GCF_000313985.2 Echinops telfairi | reverse complement strand
GCCTTTAAGACCCCAGACGCTATATCTTTTGATAGCCGGGCACCATCAGCTTTCTTCGCCACATTTGCTTATGCACCCATTTGTCTTCAGCGATCATATCGTGGAGGTGAGCACACAATGATACCATATTTTGTTCTTTGATGCCTGATAACTGATTCCTTCGGTACTTCGTGAAGATCCATAATTTAAAACCTACCAATAATTATTATCCCTCTTTAGATCCATGTTTTAAATCCTAGCAACAACTATTCTTCCTCTCACTCTGAAAAACTCACCGCCAACGAGTCCATTGCAACTCAGAGCAACCCTATAGGGCAGGTAGAACTGACCCTGGGGGCTCCCGAGACGGTCACCCCTTACGGGAGTAGAAAGCCCCATGGTTCTCCCAAAGAGCAGCTGGTGGTTTTGAGCTGCTGACCTTTCTGATTTCAGCCCAGTGTCTAACCACTACACAACCAGGGCTCCTTCCTATCATTGCTATCCATAATTTGTTTGCTGGAAGCAAAGAATACAGAATGATGTTTCCCTGTGTTTTACTGACTACACGATAGAAGTCGATTATGTGGATCATAACAAATTATGGGTAACGCTGCAAAGCATGGGAATCCCAGCACCGTTAGCTGTGCTTAAAATCTGTACACAGACCAAGAGGCAGTCATTTGAACAGAACAAAAGGACACTTGTGGGAAGTACTGAATTGGTTTATGTTCTGCTAATTATATTATCAAAAACAATTAATAAATGCTAAGAATTTTAAAATACGAACACCAATAACCTTTGGGAGAAATTTATTACATAGCTCACTCCCTCTGGGGTGTCACTGACTTAAGTAAAACACTCACTCAGCACGAAAAGCCTATGAAGCATACATAATTCAGTGAGAAAAATGAATGCAAGAATAGAGATAGCACTAGAGAAGATGTAGCAGCCCAAGAACATGGCAAGGTATTACGTGAGTAAGATGACACACCCAACCAAGGCAAAAGGGCATGTCTACAGAAGGCATGTCTGAGAGCAAGAGTGTGTGGTGTAACTCAGAAGACTACAGGGAAAACCAGCTTGGTAGATTTAAATACTCAAGTTAAAAAGAACGTCTGCCCTAATACTTAGGGTTCAAACAACTTTTAGTTTTCTGAAATTGTTCTCTTGTTTGAAAATATGGATAAAAGAAATTATTTTACAAGACTGTACGGAACTCTGGATAAATTGTGCAGGTCTATTAGAACACCTAGCCTCCAGAGGAATTATGAAGTGTTACTATCATCACCACTGTAGCCCTGGTAGTTTTGAAGCTATACCTAAGGGGGCTCCTTTCAGAGGCTCCTTCCTCCAAAGTGGGGAGCCACAACTTCTTCGTTGTCTATTCCTAGTCTGGAAGCTCCGCGGAGACCTGTTCACTGACTGATCCTGTTGGCATTTGAAAGACCAGTGACATCACTTCTAGTTTCACGGCAACACACAAGCCACCACAGTATGACAAACTCGATGACACCTAACAGCAGCAGCAGCAGCAGCAGCATCTCTGGTAGTGCAAATCGTTAAGCACTCAGTTGCTAATACAGAAAGTTCTGCAGTCCAAATCTACCCAGAAGCTGTGTGGGAAATTTATCTCATGATCTGCTTCCCCTGAGATGTAAGCCAAGAAAATCCCATGGGAGCAGTTCAACTCTGGCTGGTGGTGTCCCCTATGGGTTGCAATGGACTCAAAGGCACCTAACAGCATGCTATTCCCACGATGGAGGGAAAGTCGAATTTGTACTCCGCCTTTAAGGATGAGAAGGATATAGAGCTAAGGATAGGAGAAAAGGTGCGCATTCCAAATAAGGGAAACAACACAAGAGGGCAAGAGAAAGCTAAACTCCATGGGCTGGACACTGAGTAGAAGCTCTTAGAAGGAGAGAGTGAAGTACGGTACAGAGAAAGTTAGGGCCTGTCAAGAGGGAACCACAAATGCCTCGCTGAGTCGTGTGGACTTTCCCAAGGAAAGAAAACCCAAGAAGAATGCAAATCCCCAGACGCACATGAATTCCTCAGAAACAAGGAAGCAGGCGGGTGTGGACAATGTGGCGGTGGGGGTGCTCAACACAGGAAGAGGTAGGTAAAAGCACGGATGGGCACAGGGTACTTGAAATTGGCCTATGCAAAAATAGCAGCCTCGTTTTAAAAAATTTTAAATGAATCAGCCAGTCCTTGAAGGATATATAGGCACTGTCCACTGAGAACTGAGAACCAAAAGTCACTGTGGTGAATAGCCTCAAATACCGCCATTTGTAAGTTTATTTGAATATTCATTTGGTAGATCTGCACTCTTACCCTATCTTACAACCCACACACACAAAGAAACTTCTTTTTCAAAAACTAGTGAAATGAGACACTAGAGGCTTTCATCTGTGAATCACACGACCAGCGAGTCAGAAACCTTGCAGAGCTTCTCTCCTCACGCTGAAGGGCCTGGCCGGACACTAGCACGGGGATCGGCATTCTGCTGCTGGTGACTCATCCTCTGTCGCCAGTACAGCCTGAAGGAGGAGTTCATGGGGTTGCCCTTGGGAATCACTCTGAATTATTTTTGTAACATCTTGTCCTTGGGTAAAAGGGAAGGCAGAGGCAGAAATGGGAGCCCGGCAAGGCCTCTATTACTCAGGAGAGTTGTTTACATAGCTCTGCTTCCCTATTATCCAGAATACCGTGTTCTCTAGATAGATACAATATAAGTTATTTATGCTTCCAGGAATCTAAAAACGGCAGAAAGCACAAACATGACACTGACTAAGATTTCATCTGACTTTGATGACTCAGAAGACCCTATCTGAACCCCAGGTCTTCGGATCAGGATTCTGACCAATTTTAATTTCACAAGCCTATGCGGGGCAGGGTAGGGAGGGGGTATTTTCCAGTTACTGGAATTTACATGAACAAATGTTCTTGTATTATTATACTGATTAAAAAAAACCGTCTCCAGAAGATTTTGCGAAATTTTAATTAGCTCCCTGGGCTCTGACATGTGTGCAGGGAGGTGTTCCCTGCACAGTTCTGATCGTGGCGAAAAGAACTGTGCTCAGTGAGTCACAACTGCAGACACAGTAAACAAGCAGCAGACATAAGGCCCACGTCCAGTTCCTCAGGTACAGTGGCTTCCACAGTGTGTGAAAATAACTATCGATGAAGGAACCTCTGTCTTGTTAGGCCTTCTTCAGAGAACTGCAAAAATGCAAAGCTTAGCTGTTCATGACCACTAACTCATAAAAAAGAAAATCAATAAATTAGGTACTTTTTAATGCTTACAAAGTACTTTCAATGGATGGTCTCCAACAGTTTATCATTTCTCTTATTTTATTAATAAGAAAATTAAAGCGTAGGGAAATTAAAGTACCTTGAAAAAAAAAACTTGGGAAAGATCACGTGTTTATTAAGTGGGCCTTAAATACATGTCCTTAGGTGGCAGAGAGAGAGGACAAATGATCACAGTGGAAAGGTCTGATCTTACTTACCAGTCAAACTACTGGATGTCAATTTTTATCCATCTAGGTGTTACAGGTATTTTAAATACAAATACACATGTGGATTGGGTAAAAGTGTAAACTACTATCATCCTCAAACCATAAAAGTTATTTCAAAATTAAATTGGCAGCTTAATCAGACACACTCTGCTGTGATTGGAATTCCAGACCAAGAACGAACACACACACACACACACACATACACACACACAGAGAAATAATGAGAATTTCCAAATATTTGCTGGCAGAAAACTTCACTCATATAGTGAAAGATAACAAGATATTCATCCAAGCAGCTCAACAAATCCTAAATAGGGTAGAACCGCCTTCCCCCCCAAAATCAAGATATATTATGAAAAATTAATTAATTAAAAAATATATATATCATAATCACACTTTCCAAAATCTTAAACAAAGACAGAATCTTGAAAGCAGCTTTTGGAAAATGAAATATCCCCTCCGCTGGGACACCAACATGACTAAGCTCTGCTTGCCTGGCAGAGACCACACACACCAAGAAGGCACTAGGATGAGACTGAAAAAAGGGGAGGAGAGAGCAATCATTATAGTTCCAGCAAAACTGTCCCTCCAAAGGGCAATGGAGTAATGGGCAGGGCTGTTAATTGAGTGTCGGCCTGGGTGAAATGGAGAAAGGTGGTCCATGGGAGGCGGGAGAGGGAGCTTGAAATGGGAGGGAGGGTGGACTATTGGAAGGTATGATCAGTGGTCTGGGCAGTTGAATGCGAAGTTGATGATCTGAAAAGTCAACCACCACATTATTTTAAATAAAACCATTTTTTATTGGTGCCTTAATTATGATGGCAAAATTAGGACATTTCCAGGTAAACAAATTGATAAAACCCAGTCCAAGCTTACAAGAAGTACTTAAGGGAATCCTTCAGACAGAGAACAACATCAGACAACAATCAACAGACACAAGTCAATCAAATTCCTCCACATTAAGAGAGCTCTGAAAAGAAAATACCATTTACAAGAGTCACCAAAAAGATGAAATATACACGAATAAATCTAGTCCAAATATAAAAGACTTACACAAAGAAAACTAAAAAACATCATTGCAAGAAACCAAAAGTGACCACATCAATACCATACCCAAAGCAATCCAAATTAATAAGAAGTAAAATTATCCATATTTGTAGATAGATATACCATATATACTCATGTATAAGCTGAGTTTTTCAGCACATTTTTAGTGTAGTTTTGTGGTAAAATTAGGTGCTTCAGCTGATATTCGGGTCGGCTTATACTTAAGTATGTACAGTAATATAATCCAGAGCCAGGTTCCATCAACATTTTTCAAAGAGATGGAAAAACTAATCACAAATTTTATGGAACGCAAAGCACAACTGAAAAAGGATAAAGCCAGTGAAAAATCAATTTCTCTGTAAACTTTCACCTAAATCACAATAAAAAGTAATAAAATAACATAAAAAAAGAATAAAGTCACAGGACTCACGTTTCTCAATTTCAAAACCTCCTACACAGTCACAGTTGTCAAAACAGCCTGGTACTGGAAGAGCAATAGACAAACAGACCAGTGGAGGACAATCCATTCAGTTATGGACAACTAATCTTTAACAAATGGTAATGGATAACGTAGACATCCATTTGTAGAAAAATGAAACAGGATGCATACCTCAAACCATATACAAAAATTAACTCAAGATGGATCAAAGACCAAAATGTAAAATAAAAAAACTACAGAAATGTAAAACGAAACAACAACAAAATAGAGGTAAGCTTAGGATCTACCTCATGTCACGATTAATCTAATACATAACTAAAAATTCACAATCAGGAGGAGATAAACTAGACGTCTGGGACCTCCTAAAAACTAACAAGTGTGCACGTCACACCTCCAAGAAAATGAAAAGGGGGCTGATGGGACACGGGGGAAAAATTAGCAGCAACATATCTGACAAGGGACTAATCACAAATAGTTAACATGACATTCAGGTGGTCTACAAAGAGATGAGAAATGCGCATAATCATTAACTATTTGGCAGATGCAAATCAGAACGACAATGAGACATTACTTCACCCTGCCAATATTAGCAAGGATTTAACAAAGAAGAAAAAGAAAGCAGAAAACAACAAATGTTAGCAAGGGTGCACACCACAGGTGGGATCCTAAAATGGGACGATCACTGTGAAAAACAGTATGGGGCTCTGTGGTAGTCATATAATTGTCAATTTCAGAGGATTAAGAGTGAAGGGGTGGAGTCTAGCCTGTCAATCAGGTCATAGCCAATGAGGCCTCTGTGTGGGCCTGGTCTTCTCCTGAGGATTCTGGGAACTCCTGTATTCCTCTTTGGAGGCGAGAGACACTCCCTCGGTTCACTCTCTGGGAGACATTGCAGCTGACAAGACACATGGGACTACACTTCTGCCCTGAGCTGAAGGAGCCACATAGAGACCCCTGCCCGCACTGAGATGCTTCCACTGCCACTGGATACACAAGATTTCCCACCTACTGGCCTGTAATCTTCCTGCATTCAGCATCATTGCATGAAGAGGACTTTATAAAATGGTATCAGACATATGGGCTAATATCAGACTACAAACTTGATCTGGACTGAGCTGGGGTGTTTTCTTAATGTACAAGTATTCTTTATATAAAGCTCTTTCTTATACACATGTGAGTTTCTATGAATTTGTTTCTCTGGTTAACCCGGACTAACCCAGGCGCCCTTAAAAATTTAGAAATAGTGATACCATCTGATCCAGCCAATCCTACTGCTATGTGTATATTCTGGAAAAATAAGACCCATGACATGAATATGCACACCCATGGTCATCGCAGCAATATTCACTGTTCTCCCTGAGCATATGTAAGTTTGACTAAGATTATCTCTACATATGTGTTTATATGTGATGTAAATATATCCAGGTATAGGGGACAAGGTTATGAAAACGCTGAACCATAAACAAAAACTGTGAAGGACTGAGTCACTGGACTCAAGGGCTTAGCTTTAGCACCATGGTCCTACGGGATATCTAGGTCAATATAGTCAATTAAGTTCTGGTTCCTATTTTGACGAGTAGCTACGGCCACCCAAGATGCAACTGCTTACTCTCGATGCCCTGCGCAAAGAAGGGTGGAGAAAATCAAAGACTAAAACACCAGTTTCAAGGACCACACAAACTACAGCCTCTATTAACCCAAGCCCAGAAGTAGCTGGTGCCCAGCTGCTGCTACGGATGCTCTGATTAGGACAACAGAAGGTCCTGCGCAGAGTGGGAGAAAAACGTGGAACAAAATCCAAATTCATAAAAAGATCAGGCTTACATCTCTGATAGACTGGTGAAAACTGAGAGCCATGCCCTTAGACGTCTTTCGGCCAAACTACAGACAGACCTATAAAGTGAACAACAGCACCTGGAACTGAGCTCATTCCTGGAGATTACCTTTTAGCCAATGCAAAAACAATAAACAGGCCTGTCAAGTGAACAATAACACCTGCAAGGCATGTACTTGTGAGAATAAAGCCACCGCTGGTGGATCCAGACTGCTTGAGTTCTCCTTCGGTCAACTTAGACCTCCCCAGAACGCCCGAGCACCGGAACTCCTTTATCCACAGAATGGGACTAACGCGAACTGGTGTCTCCTAGAGCAGGTGGGGTGGCCAAGTCCTTCACAGTTAAGGATGCACACTACAGGAATGTCGAGAACAGGGGTCTTCAAACTTTTTAAACAGGGGGCCAGTTCACTGTCCCTCAGACCCATTGAAGGGCCGGA
>NW_022104341.1:60355942-60405942 GCF_000313985.2 Echinops telfairi | reverse complement strand
TAAAATGGTGAACGTAGGGTAGAAGCAGAAGTAGAGGCTGGTGGAGTTCTGGGTATCTGCCTTTGGTTTTATGCTGAATTTCAACAGCTGAAGCGTACTCTGCTTCCCAATGTTCAAATGCTGGTGAGTCCTAGGCTTCAGGCCTCAATCGTCACCATTTCTCTAGCTACATTCACGCACTACCCAAGCAGTCACGTCCAATCGAATGGATTAAAGATCATTAAAGGAAACGATATGCTGACAATTTCCCAACTTACATCCAAATACCTCCTCTCTATGTGGGAATCTAATCAGTATCTCAAGCATCATCCATATGAAAATCAGCAGCTGATTCTCGAAACGCTACCGAGCCTCCTCCTCCCCGCCTCCCCAGTGCTCATGCTTTCAGCAGATGCCAACACTATTGACCGGGCTGCTCAGACAGGAGAGCCCAGACACCATTCTTGACATATCTCTCGGTCTCACATCCCACATCCAAATCATCACAAATTCTATCCGCTTTCACTTCAAAATATGGGCCACACACAACATTTCCTCACCACTGCACTAGTCTCAGCCACCACGGTCACCTTATCACAAGCACCAAGAAGGCCAGGGCTGTGTCAGTTTAATTCTCTGTTGGGTCTGGCACACAATAAATGCTCGATACGTGAATGGCTCCAAGTGGTGAAATAACTCCTGAAGTAGGTTAAAGACAAAAGCCAGGGCTTGAACCCAGACCAATCTCCAGACATCTATGGAATGGCTGATCCCACGCTCCCTCTCCCACACCATTACTGGGAGCTACCAAGAAAAAAGGTGGGCGGGGAAGGTGCTTGTTTGTTCTTCTTTCTCCCTCTGACCTCTCTCACTCGTACACGCCCTGCATGTCTTGTCCAACAGACTTCTACTCTAAGTGGTGAGGGAACACATATGATGGAGAAATATATTTGTGGATCCAAAGTACAGTAGACTTTATAGTAACCGCTCTATAACTCGGCCATGTTTTGATAAAACAATACAAAGGAAAAAATTTTATGAGCGGGGAGGGATTCAGGTGCTTCCTTAGCCTAACCTTAATTGTGAAATAAAAATATCAAGACATGGGGTTTGGAGCAGGGATGGAAGGCAGTATTTCTAAGAAATAAAGAAGTAAATGGTGTTACATATTCCTACTAGCATCCTTAAAAACAGAGCAGCTATTAGAAAATGAAACAGCTAGGCTTTGACTTGGGATCTGAGATAAAGAAAGAATACTTTCCTGGTGCACTGCCTCTGCGTCCTCCTCGGACCTGTTAAACAGCAGTATTTAGAAAGAGTGCCAAGCATGTTCCCAGCTCTGCCACAATAAACCTCTTCACCACTATGAACCTCGGGCTCCTCTTCTGTCAAACATAAACAAATAAGATGTATATGTTTCACTCCCAGCTCTGACATGCTACTGTTATAAAATTGGGTCTCTCAGAAGACACAAGGGTGATCTAAACCTGTAATAAAACAGACTACAAAATGTGAATGTTCATTTACTACTAGATGGTGAGCACCCAAAAAAGTGAGGGTCATCTAAGAAGCACACCAGCCGTGTGATCATGAGGTGTCAATGGGAAGAGGTATCAGAAGTTCAAAATCAAGCAACCAAATCGATGTGAAGGGGCGTGGATTCAAGAGAGACTCTAAGTCCACCTACAAGGTACTTGAACAGGCCCTCTCAGAAGGTCCACATGGAATGGATGACAAATCCAGGGTGCGGTATGCCACGGAGGAACCACCTAACTACCCTCTAGTTCTTTAAGATCTCCTCCTCTATTAAGGGCTTTATGTGTTTTACCTCCTTAATCATGTTAGATTTCCATATGTTCATTTGTATATTTAAGATCACTCAGTACACAGAAGTCAAGATAGATGACCATCGGAGACAATGACAGCAGTAATGGTTCCCTGAGGGTACAGGAAGAGACGGGTGGGGAATCAGGGAAAGGGGAGTTGATATCACTGATGATTGTATAACCCCACTCAATGGAATTGAACAACAGGATTGTATGTGATGGATATATTGGAATGTGGAAGGTAAGTCAGTAAAGAGTATAAAATTAGATAGCTGACTGAAATATACTACTTTGGCCCTTACTCTGCCCAGGAGCTCTGGTGGCAGTGTAGTTAAAGCACTCTGCTGCCAACCAAAAGGCCGGTGGTTTGAAGCCAGCAGAGATGTGGCTGTCTGCTTCTGTATCTCTATATAGCCTTGGAAACCCAATGGGACAGTTCCTCTCTGTTCCACAAAGATGTTTTGTTTTCTTTTCCTCTGCAATCCTCATTTGCCTAAGTCCTTCTAAATGATATTTTTCAAGTTTGGAATTTGAGAGCAGCTCAAAAGTGTTATCAGACAGAGCACCAAGTGGCCAAACTAACAGGTAGAAAAAAGAATAGGACTTATAACCTCAAGGAAGCCTAGTGGCCTTGTGGCTAAGAACTTGGCTGTGAACCAAAATGTCAGCAGCTCAGACCCACTAGCTCCTCCCTGGGAGGAAGATACATTAGGCAGCCGCCATAGAAAATACTTCCTAGGAAACCCTGTGGGGCAGTTCTACACTGTCTTGAGGGTCACTCTGAGTCAGAATTGACTCAACAGCAATGCGTTTTTTGGCCTCTTGGACAGACTATTTCTGGCATTTTAGAATCTCCATTTAACACTGAATCACTGCCGTCAAGTTGATTCCAACTCAGTGATCCTATAGGACAGGGTAGAACTGCCCAGGAGAACAAAGTTTTGTCTTTCTCCCGCAGAGCAGCTGGTGGTTTTGAACTGCTGATCTTGTGGTTAGCATCCCGGTGTGTAACCTACTCTGCCACCAGGGCTCCTAACACTGAATAGTAGTGACAATTCGAAAAGAGGTCAATCAGCACTGCTCAAGCTCAATCTTGTGATGCACCACCCACAGATTATCCTTACCCAGCTCCGAAACATGAAACCTTAATAGAGGCATAGAGAAGGCAAGGTGTCCAATCTCTACTGCCCTGAGCGGCAACTCCACAACAAGACGTGCGTGTTGGGCTCTATCCTTATTCATTTCCATGTGACAGGGGTCTCTACCAAGCTGCCATTGCCAGAGCCCCTCTATTCATTCCCATGTATTCCACTGTTACAGCTTCACCAAGTCAGGCGAGCCTTCCTTCTCATTTATTCCATCAGTAAAGATTTTACTCTGCAGACAGAGGGAGGAAACCATTCCTTATGCTTGGCATGAATCAGTGCATGTGGGAGAAGGTTCCCAGAGAGCCAGGGGCACAAGCAGGTGGATCAGAATCCTGTCTTGTCATTGCGATGGCACTCTTTTCCCTAGCAAAGCATGCATGTTACTTGAATAGTTTTAATCAGGTAGTCAAATCACTAGTAATTATTCTCTGACTTAACGTACATGTTTCAAGGCAGCACAGAAGCGTACTTTAAGTGAGAGAAAAATACATAAAAAGTAAAACTCCAGGACCAGGGACATTATAACACAGCACAAAGAGTCAAGACTGGGGAAAGCTAGACATCATGGAGGAACCACAAAGCTGGCTCTGATTTTCCTCAGGGTCAGAGGGAAAGGGAGCAGAGGCACTATTCTCACTGCTGTCGGGCAGCAGCTGGGCCGGTGAGAGTGTGCACCAGTGATTCGGGGACTGGAACGGTTTTCTGGCACTAGTTCTCAAAGAAATTTCTGTGGAAGGGGAGGGAGAGTTTGAAGTTTGTCCCTATAGGCCTCTGTAGTCCTCCCAAATTGCAGGAGGACAGCACTTACTTCTAATTACTTGGCAACTTACACCGCACTTAGAAATATCAACATAAGGCATTTATATTCCAAAAATATCAGGCAGAACACCAAGCGGAGGGCCACATTCCATTCTGCTCTCCTTTCACGAAGCCATCTCCAAGCTACGGGCCCTGTCCTCTCTCTGAACTTACAGTTTATTTCCTTTGGACACATCAGCCAAACTGGGTAATTAAAGAGCCCAAAATATAGAAAACCAATCTAGCAAATTATAGAGGAAGAGTGAAGCAAAGAAACCATTCTGACCCACTGGCCAACCAAGTTGATGAGATGGGAGTTATATAAAGCTGGGAAGCCTGATCGGAGCACATCTAAGGAAAGGCTAGATAAGTTAGTAAGGCTGTCAGGTTACAAGGAGGTGATCAGGGAACTGTTCCTACTGGGAAAGATTCAGCGTAAACAATGGAGGGTATTATGTGCTTAGGGTGACCATGTAATTTATCATCCAAACGGGGACACCTGAGAGTTCAAGAGGGCTCTATTAATAACTACTGCTGATAACAGGTGTAAACTTGGGCTGTCCTAGGCAAACAAGGGCATATGGTAACTGTGTGTTCATCAGGGTGTTAGTTCTACTGCATATACTTGAGTATAAGCCGAGTTTTTTAGAACATTTTTAATGCAGTTTTTGTGGTAAAATTAGATATTCGGGTCAGCTTATACACAAGTATATACGGTACTTGCTTATAACTCCAACAACATCAAATGGAATAGAGTAGGCTAATAATATGCTACATGGATAATATAAAAAAATGCATGCCAAAGAGATTGGTTGGGTATTTAGCTTAAGATCACAAAGAGAAATGCCAGTGTTGATAAACTACCCAGGTCTCCTGACCTCCTAATCCGGTGTCCTCCCATTAAATAGCCTATGTAATATTGACAGCACCAGGGACTGCCAAAGGAATAGGCAAATCTGTCTTGAAAGAACAGCCAGAATGCCCCTTAGAGGCAAGGATGGCAAGACTTCATCCCATGTTATCAGCAGAAACCAGTCCCTGGAGAAGGACATCATGCTGGGTAAACTGGGGGTGGGGGGGCAGTGAAAAAGAGGAAGACCTTCGAAAAGGTAGATTGCCACAATGGCTGCAATAAAGGGCTCAAACATAACACTTGTGATCGGGCAGTGTCTTGTGCTGTTGTACGTGGGGTCGCTATGCATCAGAACCAACTTGGTCAGGGGCACCTAGCAACAGCAGCAGCAAGTAATGGCCTGGATCCACCAACTACCAAGGAGGTCTACACCTACAGAACCGTGATAAAGGATGAAGACACTTTCTAATACAGGGAGGAGACATTTTCCTTTATGTTTTATGTGTAAACATACCTGGGCTTATTATTTCACATACTAATGGAATTTCTAGTTTTTCTTTGTCATGGCATTGCAAGTAATATAAGCAAAAGTCTTTGATTGCAGCAGCATAGATGCGTGACAGATCTAAAGTTCAAAACCCTCATGAATTTTACTTTAGGTTCTCCTTCTTAATACATCAATATAACAATCTGTCTTCTGACCCCTAAAAGGAGGAGTACTGAGCTTCCCTATGTCCTATATGAAGCAACAAATGGATAGAGATGGATAGAGGGCTGCTATTGTGTAGACTCTGACTCACAGTACATTAAGACATAGGATGGTCCTAGTGCCTGCCTGATCCTGTGTTCACCCTCATGTTGCAGGCATGGTCACATCCATTATTGCAGGCAGGCACTGTGCTAATCCACACCGGATCTCCTTCCCTCTCACGGGCCCCTTACCTCATTCAACACATGCCTTCTTCTGGCCATTGATCTCTTCTGATGAAGAGTCACACAATATTTGGTTGTGATCCCTAAGGTTCAGTAAGTTAATATTCAGAAGTAGGCCACCAGGACTTTGTTCCTAATCTATGTTAGTCTGGAAGTTCCAGGGAAACCTGTGCACTGTAAGTGATCCCCCCTGATCTTTGAAATATCAGTGGCAGAGCTTCCAGCATCACAGCAACACACCAGCCACCACAGTAGAACAAACTGGCAGACAGGTAGTAGAGCAAATGATTCAGAATTGTTTTATAGCATTATTGGGAAATAAATAATCACCTCATCTAGGAATTCTCAGCTGCAAACTCTCTATCAGAACACAGTTTCACAAAGAAAAATATCTTGGGGCTGAGATCTGCAGAATGGATGTCAATTTTGAACTAGGGTGTAGAGACAGAGAGCACACATCAGGCTGAATTAAAAGTACATATGCAGAGGTGAAGTACATGTGAACATGGGTGGCCATGAATGAGGCCACCATGATGAGGAAGCGCAGGTCATGGCTCTTACACCACGCTGTGGAATTAGGACTTACTATGAAGGTGAGTGGAAGTCGATGAAGTGTTGCATTTGAGAAAGACTAACTCATGAAGGCCATTTTGGTTTGAGCAAGTGATCATGGGCAGAGATATTAGCAGTTAGGAAGCGCATGCGCTGGTCCAAATAATAAATGATGCTGAACCAGGGAGTGGCAACCACTTATGAACTGTCTCCCTCCAAGAAGAAATGAAGCAGACGGATTCAAGGAAAGACATAAACCACTCGCTGTCTTGTGGTAAGTGAGATCTAACTGAAGACAGATAGGGGGACAATTTTAATACAAAAGACGAACATAAAGAGTCTCAATAAAAGAATTCAATTAAAAAACAAAATGTTTTGACTCCAAACACTTTAAAAACTACTTAATAGAAGTTTTGAAGTCTCAGGACAATGTAGTAATAACCAGCTGGGGATAAAAACCTCCTGGAAAAAAATATTCAAGAATGACTTCTTCCATTAATTAGTTTTACAGACATCTGAGAAATATCTAGGCTAATATATTTAAAACCCAACTATAATTAAAATATTGCAACCTGGGCAGGGCAGGCAGGAGGGGGGTCAAGTACAGGGAGGTCCTTTCTGAGTGTAAAATGAGACTCCAACCCAGTGGCATCATAAGGAAGTGTAGGAGTGGGGGCCCACTGGGTGATAGTTAAAGAACCTGGTGGTGTCTTTTGTGCAGTCTCAGCAGGAATCTATTGTTTTTCTAATGGAAAGATCCCTATAATTACTTGTAACAACAAAAACATTTTCATAATCCCTGCTTACATCTATCAATATACCTATAAGGCTAAATCTCTATGCTAATTTACTTTTTGAGCTTTCTAATGTGCTCCAATCATTATTACCCTCATGCAAGGACACTTCAAATCATATGGCTTCATCTACAAGCACCACAGTTTTCATTTTTATATGAAATTATATAAGTCCACATATTTATATAGCTATATGTGTGAAAACTGTAATTCAGAGGTATAATTTTAATTTTGCCAGCTGTTTATGTCACCATTGTTGCTGCATTCAGTAACATACAGGAATTATGATTTGCAGTGACATCAGTACAAAGCCATTACCAAGGACCTGATGGCCTGGTATGTGAGGAGGTTCATGGGGGAGGATGACACCAACCCTACTGACATCACTGCTCAGGACGAATCAATAGAAGCGATGTCAGATATTTAAGCCTGACCCAAGTTCAAATCCCACTGCCTGGCTTCATGGTCTTGAGCCAATTACGTTTTCTGCCTCTCTTAATTACAGAATGAAAATAAGCACACTTAACATATTGTCACTACCATTCATTTTTCAGTTTGTCGTAATGTGGTAGCTTTGGAATTGCTGTGACACTCAAAATCATGTCAATGATACTTCAAATACCAGCAGAGTCATCCGTAACAGAAAGGTTTCAGTGGAGCTTCCAGATGAGACGAGCAGAACCTGGCATCTACTTCTTAAAACACCGGCCAGTGAAAACCTTATAAAGGGCAAAAGCAACGCTAAAAACAAGGCCACTAGCATTTAAGTGCCACCTTGAGTACCTACTTCCTGGATTTAGGGATCATCTCAAAAACAGATTTGACACATTAAACACTGATGAGCAGACCAGCTATTAGATAATACGTATCAGGGACATCATACATGATGAAGGCCAAAGATCATTTAAAAGACAGGACAAAAAGAAAACACCAAAATGGACGTCAGAAAAGACTGAAACTTGCTACTGAACGTCGAGTCACTAAAATGAAAGGAAGAAACTATAAAGTAAAAAATCTAAACAGAAGATTTTGAGGCACAGATAGAGAACACAAAATACTAGAGTGAAAGGTGTCAGGTATGGGGTCAGAAAATCGCAAAGTGAAGAACACGCTGGGCATTTCTCAAGCTGAAAGAGCTAAAGAAAAAAAACCCAAGCTCTGAGTTGCGATAATGAAGGATGCTAGGGGCAAGATATTGAATAGCGCAAAAAGCATCAAAAGGAAATGGGAAAAGAATTGGTCAATGTACAACCATTTCAAGAGGTAACATATGATCAAGAACTGATGGTGTTTATGCAAAAATGCCCAAGCTGCACTGAACACACTGAACAAAACCAAGGTTCCAGAAATTGGCAGAATATGTTGAGATGTTTCAACAAATGGATGCAACACTGGAAACACCCACTCATCAGTGCAAGAAGTTTGGAAGACAGCTATCTGACCAAACAATTGGGAGAGATTCATATCTTTCCTATTCCAGTGATCCAAACAATGCAGGAATTATTAAATAATACCATTAAAATTATACACAAGTAAAGTTTTACTAATTTAAAAATTAAGGAAAAAGGGATATATCATTTACGGTGTTAGATGGATCTAGGCTGAAAGTAGAAAATACTAGAAAAGCGCTTACCTGTATTTTATTAACTATGTAAAAGTACTCAACTGGGTGGATCATACTCAATTACGGAAAACAGTACAAAGAACGGTATTTCAAAAACATTTAATTGTTCTCAAAGTACCCGTACATACATATGTAAATATATTTCTATATGAGGATGGGGAAATAGATCTATGTGCATATATTTATAGGTTTAGTATTAAGGTAGCAGATGGACATTGAGCCTCCACTCAAGCACTCCCTCAATGCAAGAACACTTTGTTCTATTAAACTGGCATTCCATGATGCTCACCTTCCCGACACTATCCCTGAAGACAAATGGGCACATAAGCCAATGTGGTGAAGAAAGCTGAAGGTGCCGGCTATCAAAAGATATAGGGTCTGGGGCATTAAAGGCCTGAAGATAAACAAGTGGCCATCTGGCTGAGAAGAAGAGAAGCCCACATGGGAGAAGCACACCAGCTTGTGTGATCACAGGGTGTTGATAGGATCAGGTATCAGGCATCAAAGAACAAAAAATCATATCATTGTGAATGAGGTGAAGTGTGTAGTGGAGACCCAAAGCCCATCTGTAGGCAACTGGACATCCCCTTACAGAAGGGTCGCAGGGAGGAGACGAGCCAGTCAGGGTGCAGTGTAGCAACAATGAAACATACAATTTTGCTCTAGTTCTTTAATGCTTCCTCCCCCCACTATCATCACCCCAATTCTACCTTACAAATCCAGCTATACCAGAGCATGTACATGGGTACAGCAGGAGCTAGAAACACAGTGAATCCAGGGCAAATAAAGCCCTCAGGACCAATATTGAAAGTAGCCATACCAGGAGGGGAAGGGGAAGGTGGGGTAGAAAGGGGGAACTGATCACAAGGATCTACTATAACCCCCTCCCAGGGGGATGGACAACAGAAAAGTGGGTGAAGGGAGACATTGGACAGTGTAAGATATGAAAAATATTAGTAATTTATAAAATATCAAGGGTTCATAAGGGAGGGAGTGGGGGAGGGAGGGAGGGATAAAACCAGGAACTAATACCAAGGGCTCAAGTAGGAAGAAAATGTTTTGAAAATGATGATGGCAACGAATGTACAAATGTGCTTGACACAATGGATGGATGTATGGATTGTGATAAGAGTTGTATGAGCCCCCAATAAAATGATAAAGAAAAAAAAGAAGTACCCGCACATAGACAAAGAAGCAGTCGTTCAATAGAACACCCGATTGTACACCCGGGTTGCAGCTTGTCATCACACTTTGTATGCTGAGCAACTACTTCATGAACCTAGACTGTCTGAAGAAGAAGGCAGCATCAGAATTGGAAGAAGTCTCATTGGCACAATCTTCCTTGCGGAATGTGAGGAAAATCATACCCTTGCTGAGGACAATCAAAGACTGTAGCCTTCAGTATGCACTGCAACTTCATGCAAAGAAAACCAAAATCCTCACAACTGGACCAACAGACCCCATAATCAACGAGGAAAAGATTGAAGTTTTTGAACAAGGATCACCTTCAACAATCCTTATTGAACGGGAACCCAATAAACAATATCATGATACACTATTTATGTAAGCTGAAAACTTATGAAGAGAATTATTTAAGGACATGAAAATATCACAATAACCAAGGATTTCATTCTACTTGGACCCATTAAGCAATGTGCAGAGGAGCAATGGTCCAGAAACCAAGCAACCAATTCAGGGCAAAAATGCTACACAAGACCTCTTTAAAATGTTCAGGAGCAAAAGATGTCATTTGAAGACGAAGGTGTGCCTGACATAAGTCAGGGTGTTTTCCAATAACCTCTCATGCATTCAAAAGTTGATCAATAAGAAAAACAAAAGTATAATTGATGCCCTTGAATTACAATGGTGGCACGTAGGGGGCTATGGACAGTACTGAAGTTGGCAAGACGACTGGGCGGCTGGTGCAGGACCAGGCAGTTGTGCCTTCTGCTGTGCATCGGGCCGCTGGGAGCTGGAATAGACTAGACAGCACCTAACAAGCACATACTGTAGGATTATCACCAGTGAATGATTAACCAGGATTCCTTGTTTACGTGGCAGATCTCATTCCTCCCTAAACTGCAGTGAATGCAGGAAGGCGTTTTTTGGTTTTGTTTTAATACAAGATCCAAGAATATGTGCAGGGAATAAGGGAGGAGAACACTGTCACTCCCTCTGGGTGGTCTCAGTTCTCCCGGCTACAAAAGGGGGGTGGGGGGTGGGGGGTGGAGGCCTCGAAGGTGCCTGGAAGCCATGAAACTGAAAAAGTCCTTCTGTTCCTGGTTTCCCATTCACTGTCCTGTTGCCAGTATCTTACTGGCAAGGAAATTAAGGGACACAGTCTCAAATTCAGGTGCTTCTGCACAGAGTTGAAATCCTAAAAGCCTTTTATCAATGTTATGCTTCAAGACTGTTAAATGTAACCAGTGACTTTTAACCTAAAAATGGCTAAAGCCAAGAAAAGTTGAACTCATGCCCATTTCCATTATGACTCCATTTTTTAAAAGTAATTCATAAGTGTGCATGACTCACACATCTGCATAGAATGAGGCATCCTTTTATCATTTCATCTTCGAGTGCCAGTAACCCCACATTACTGGTGCCAAGGTCCTTTCATAGGAGGAGCGTGTGTTTCTGGCCACACTCCAAACATCACAAAATTGCTGCATGGTGAGAAAACCTAAGCGAGGGCTTGGGGGCTTCAAAATACAGGACAAGGACCCCAGTCAGTTGCCAAAATTCTGATCCCCTCACCCGTCCTTCCTTCACCACGCATGCCCCGCCACCTTGACCTTTAATACCTGAAAGCTAACAACCATTATCCCTCAGGCCTATAAAGCTATTTGACGTTTATAAGAACTTTTACATCTATTAACTTATATTATTTTAAGTGGTCCCCAGTGATCCGCTATCTGCTAGAATGCACAGGGCAGACATTACTGTACCCATTTTACAGATGAAGCAATAGAGATCTGAGAAGAAAGTGATTTGTCCAAGGTTATGAAGTGAGCAAGTGGCAGAGCTGGGACTTGCTCACCACACCACCCCCTACCCCCAAATCATCCAAAACAAAGTCCGGGCTCTTTCTCACCAAATTGCTTTGTGGTCTGGGGATGAAGAAAATAAGTGATTCCCAGACCAGTCTTCGCATGCTAACGACTTGCTAGTTGCTGTAAGGCCTCAAAGCACGGCCAGAAAGAATCTGAGCAGCACAAGATCTTCCACCCTCTCCAGGAGGATGCACGTTTAGACTCCCAGTCAGGCTACCTGACAATCAGGGCTTTCCATGGTGCTTTTGGCAACAAAAATGCCCCAAATGGGCAATGGTAGTGTTAAGTTCCTCACCTGATTGGGTTGGGGGGCACAATTAAATGTTCACCCCAGTTAGTGACTTGAGATCTGTTAGACTGTCACTATTAAAAACAAGATGCTTGTCGCTTGACTTGAGGATTTCATTGGCGACTGCAATTAATCTCAAACAGCCCCGGCATGGAAATTCACTCTAGATCCTCACCTTTAATTGTACAGGAGACGGAATCCCCCAGTCAGGTGATTCAGAGTAGTTGACAAGAAGTTACAATGGAGGGGGATTTCCAAAGGCAGTAGTATAAATGTCAATCACCTAAACGTCTCAGTTTACAAACACTTTTTTCATATTTAAATGATTTTCTTGTGGGCTCATACAACTCATCACAATCCATACATCAATTGTATCAGGCATGTTTGTACATATGTTGCCTTCATTTTTTTCTAGACATTTAATTTCTATTGCGCCCTTGGTATCAGCTCTTCCCCCTCCCCCCAACCCTCATAACCCCATAGATTGCACATTGTTATTATTTGCATGTCTCCGTTTCCCCATGTTTTCTGTTGTTCTTCCCCATCTAGAGGGGTGTATGGTTATGTGTCGATCATTGTGATCGGTTCCCCCTTCCAAACACTTTTTTAAAAGCTGACTAATGGCATACAGGATGCAGTGGTTAAGTGTAGGCTGCTAACAGAGAAGTCGGCAGTTCAAACCCACCAGCTGCTCTGAGAAGAACGATGTGGCAGTGCAGTTTCATAAAAACGTTCTGCCCTGGGAACCCTTCGAGGCAGTTCTACCCTGTCCTGCAGGGTCCTAGGAGTCGGAATCAACACAACCCCAGTGGGTTAGTAACAATGGGACCATCTCCCTTACCCTTTACCACTTCAAACATTTAGCATGATTCAGGTTTTTGGTTAACCAAGCATGTGAAATGTTTCAGTTACTAAATTACTAACAGGACAGAAACATTCTAACCATACCTTATTTAAATACAATTACAGGCCACACGTGAAAACTGGAAAACCAAGCTCCAACTCCTGTGCCAAATGAAATCTATTTTATAATCTAGATCAGTGGTTCTCAACCTTCCTAATGCTGGGACCCTTTAATACAGTTCCTCATGGTGTGGTGACCCCCCCAGCCATAAAATTATTTTTGTTGCTACTTCATAACTGTAATTTTGCTACTGTTCTGAATCGGGTGACCCCTGTAAAAGGGTCATTTGACCCCCCAAAAGGGTTGCGACCCACAGGTTAAGAACCGCTGATCTAGATAAAAGGGGATGGGGAGACGGCTAATCAGGATAAACAAACACTTACAGAGGGAAGGCCTTGGAGGATGGTTTGGGGGTTTGGCATCTGTCAATGCCGAGTTTAAATCTCAGCCCTGTCACATGCAAGTGATACAGCCCTTCATGTTGAGGTTTCCAAGCCTCGAGATTCTGTTTTAACTACAGCAGAAACCACGCCTAGGGACTAAACAAGAGATATCCTGAACTGCCATGGAATCCTTAGGCGGCACAAATGGTTAAGAGCTTGACAGCGAGCCACAAGGTGGGCAGTTTGAAAGCACCCAGGGGTGCCTCACAAGACCCGCCTGGGGATCTGCTTCTGAAAGTCACAGCCTGGAAAACCCCGTGGAGGTCTCCTCCTCTGCACACAGGAGGTCTGCATGAATTGGAATCAAGTGGATGGCCCCCAAGGACAGCTACTAACTACTAAAGGAAACGAAGATTTGGACGATAAGCTAATCTTATCAGGGAATAACAACAGCAGGCAAATTCCAGGTGGGGAGAAAAAGAAAAAAGAAAACTAATCAATACAGCTTTTTTACTTCTTTTTTAATATTCTATTCTCCTCTCTTCAGAAAGCTTCAGCTCAACCCAAACTCCTTCCTCCCACCCCTGCACTGATCTCTACCAACTCTAGCTTACAATAATTTGACTTGTCACCAGTGCACTTTTTGTGAAACATTTCTTTGATTTTCTCTAACCGCTGTATGCTGATCCTAACACCGATCTGCTTCCAGCCAGCAAAGGCTTGCACAGCACAGCTTTGCCCAAATTCTGTTTCTATAACTTCCGGTTTCATTGCTCCATTAATTAGTCCGGTTGTACATGAACTCAACTGACAAAGTGATTCTGCAATGCCACTTAATTAGAATTGAAAGTACCCAAGTCACTCTTCAGTGGTGACAGATAATTTTAATTTATTAAATGGGCATACAAACACTCTAAAACCACCTGGGTTCAGATCACAGAGAGGCACTCCCACAGGCTGGCTGGGGTGAACGTGACGCAGCCCAGAGCCCCTCCAGCTAAGGCTCTCAGGCCCAGGATGCTGTGGACTAAACCCCATCACCACTTCACATTCACTCAAACAGGCCCAAGATCAGGTCCTTGAGAACCGTCAGCTACACATCAACGCCAAGAGTCAGGGCCATAGAGAGCATGTCTGCAAACAATATGGCATTCATACACTCCCTACTGCCTTCTCTGACGGTTTGCCAAGTCAGATCCCTTTTCAAGCATATATTTTTGACACGCTCCCTTCCTTTAGGATCCTAAAATGAAAAATTTTAAATAACAGACACTGTATCTTTGTAGTTTCAAATAGTCGCTATTGTGTCCCAACTATAAATGATAGAGAAAGTAGATGCATTTTTAAGAGGAGTCCTGGTAGTCCATTAAGGTACACGTGCTGGGCTGCCAACAGCCAGATTGGCAGTGCAAAACCACCAGCTGCTCCACAGGAGAAAGATGAGCTTTCTAGTCCCAGAAAGACAACTTAAGAATCTGTGCTTAACTATCTAACTGCTCTGGCACAGCAGACTAAAAGTCTAACACTTGTAGTGATATGTGGATTAACCATGACATGATATCTGAAAATGCAGGCAGGTACTGGCACATTCTTCTTGGCAACACAAATATAAGCCACTTCAAACTCAGTAACATCATTTCCAAAAATGGTAAGCAGCTCTTAATAAAGTTTCTGACAAAATAAAGTATAATGGCACAAGTATATCAACTTAATATTAATTGCAGCCTTAGAAAACTCAGAGTATATCAAAACAATGAACATAGAATTAGGCTCAAAATCGTAAACAAGAATATACAGAAGAGCATTTGAAATGGATGTAGCCTACTGGAAAAACTCTTCCTTGAGCAGGACTCTCCCACACATTACAAGACAGTATGTCTAACCAAGTCTACTACATGTCAAAAGCACCCACCCCACCCCTGAAGGGACAACCCACAAAGCCCCACCATAAAACAGTACTGCAACAGCTGTGTGCGGCTGCGAGCCAGAATGGAGTCTTACTTTGTGTTTAATGCACTGACCTTAGAACTATGCTTGGCTCCAAGGTAGATGCTCGGTAAGTGTCTGAGGAATTGGGTGGAAGTTCTTCTGAAATTTCTCCTCTGTTCACTCTGAGGTAGCAGAAAAGCAGAGTCAATATTTTCAGTCAATACAAGAAGGCTTCTACTGGAATGAAATGTAGAATTGCTGACATTTCACTCACAAACAGAAATACTTTATAAGAATGCTTGACTCCGATCCCATAAGGACGGCCCAAGACCAGGACTGCAAGTACACATTACAGCACGAGGTCCCACTGAGCTGGGAAATGGCTTTAAATCCATCTCAACATGGCTCCAAGGAGCCCTGCCAGCTGTTAGGCTTCCTACCTTCAAAAATACAGGGAAAGGCTATTAGTAGGCTCAGACTACTGATGGGTATTCAGGGACTACTGACAGGTATTTAGAACCTTCTGAACTGTGCAATCAAATAGTAAGTCCTATTTACCATCATGTGAGGATTTAGCATGTGTGCAGTACACAGAGGCAGTTTGAATCGGGTGAGAGGTGCCTCAGAAAACAAGCCTGTCAATCTGTTGGAGCCTTGAAAACCCCATGGAGCAGTTCAACTCAGCACATTTGAGGTTGCTGTGAGTTAGGTCAACCCAGTAACATGCTGGTGTAGATTTCTACTTCATCAGGAAAGGAGAAGAATGAAGGCCAAACACAAGGCACAAGGTCAAAAGTGGTGATATCACAGTCAGGATTCCTGCCTACTGCTAGCTAGTAGGTAAATGAGGACCTTAGACTAGCATATCAGCAACTCCACATACATTCTCTCAGTTAACCCACACAATTAGCTGCGATCTACTGACGAAGAAACGGAGGACCAGCACCATCGGGCCCTCATTGGTGCTATGGCACAATGGATAACAGCAGGAGCCAGATTGCCTGTGCTTGACTCACAGCTCTACCATTTATCCGCAATGCAATATAGGGTAAGCAACTTAGTGTCTCTGTGCCTCAAGATTCTTCATCTGTAAAACTGTAATAACACACAGTTCATGAGATTACTATCAGCATTAGAAGAGCTAATACGTGTGAAGGCTCCAGCAGAGTTTTTGGCACAATTTTTTCCAGCTGTCATTGAGTCGATTCCAAATCATGGTGGCTGTGGCAGTTAAAAAATCTCCTGTCAACTTGTGAAGGAGTGGAGTTTAGCCTGTCAATCATGTTGCAGCCTGATGACTTCATTTGGGAGGTGCAAGCAGAGATAAATAATAGCTCACTGGAGGCCAGATACAGGCTCACTCTCTGCAAGACATTCCTGTTGACAAGCCACATGGAGCTATGCTGATGCAGCCAGAGCCCTGGAGCTGAAGGAGCCATGTGGAGATCCATGCCAGCACTGAGAAACTTCCACCACCACTGGATCCACAAGACTTTCAACCCACTGGCCTGTGATCTTCCTGCATTCAACATCATTGCACGGCTGTGTGAGTCTAAAGAGGAATTTATGGACTAGTATAGCCATATACAGTGTCTGGGTACACTAGAGAAAACAAAATCCATAAAATTCATATGTGTATAAGACAGAGTTTTATATAAAGAGTAATTGTACAGTAAAAAGCATTCCAACCCAGACCAGTGCAAACTCATTAAGTCCAATATTAGCCCACATGTCCGACACCAGTCTATGAAGTCCTCTTCAGACTCAGGAAGTGCATGCAATGACACCGAATGCAGGATGATCACAGGCCAGTGGGTAGAAAGCCTTTGGAACCAGTGGCACTGTAAGCATCTCAATGCTGGCAGGGGTCTCCACATAGCTTCTCCAGTTCCCAGAGCACAGAGGCCTATCAGCGTAGTGCCATGTGTCTTTGTCAGTAGAGCATCTCCAAGGGAGTTTGTCTTGTCATTAGAGAGTCTCCAAAGGAGTAAGCCAAAAGACAGGATTTCTCCTACCTCCTAGGAGGAAATACCAGAGTTCCCGAATTCTCAGGAAAAGGCCATGCCCACACCAGAGGCCTCATTGCCTAGTCTAGATTGACAGACTAGACTCGACCCCTTCACTCTTAATCCTCTCAAGTTCTTAAGTGACACCACATTATATAACTGCCACATGAGGTAATATTGAACTTATGGACTTGATCTGGACTGGTGGGGATGTTTTCTTATTACTCTTTGATATAAAGCGTTTTCTTGTACACGAGTATCTCGATGATTTTGTTCCTCTAGTCTACCCAGACTAACACAGTGGCCTAAGTGTTACAGAAAAAGAACGGTTCCACAGAGTTTTCTTCGTGGCCCTGCTTCCTAAGCTCTGCTGGGCAAGTTCAAAACCACCAGACTCTAGGTTCACCATTTGTGATGTCCAGGGATGCCTGGCCCATTGTACAGGCTAAATAAATGCTTCTTGAAACGGATGCTACTGCTATCATCATTGCTGTCTCCAACCTTGTCCACCAGTATATTCCACACCCATATGCTTCAGTCTTCAAATAACCAAATTACTTGCCATTCTGCTAAAGCTGACACCTCTACCTTGACTGCTCTCTGCAGTCAGCTCCTTGTCATCTTTGGGGTCTTGTTTTGTTCTTTGCTCAAAGAAACCTCCTCTGAGAACCCTAGTAAGTATGGTCCTTGTGTAGCCAGACCCAGTCTCCAGGGGCCCCTCCTGGTCCTCCTCCACTCTGTTCTCTTTACTCTTTACCACGTCCTTATTCATTTACTCAGAGCTCTTATCATGATGCAGAATCCTGGTACTTACTGAGTGATCTACGCATGTTTTTTGTGTCCGTCTCCTTCAGGAGAGATAAGGCCCAAGAGGACCATGTCTCTGGGCTTCTTCACTGTGTCTCCATCTACCCGTGGACTTCGCATACTCAAGGCTGAGTAATTCTTTGTTGGACAAATTGGTAAATGAATGAAAAAGGACCATCTGAGAGGTTTCTGCTTCACAGGGAGATCAATGAATTGCCAGGTGTCACAATGACAAACATGGGTTTGGCTCCAAAGACGCAGCTCTTCTCAGTCTGGTCCCCCTGGCTCCTTGTGTCTAACAGGCATTCAAGAAGTATCTCCTGAATTAATAAACGAGTGAACTATGGAATTTTTTTTAATTTTAATCATTTTATTAGGGGCTCATACAACTCTTATCACAATCCATAGGAATTTTTAAATTAACACATGCCACTGCTGCTATGAGGATAATTTTCACAATTTTTCTAGCAATCCTTAAATTTAACAATCCTTAAAATTAACATATGCCACTGCTGCTATAAGGATAATTTTCACCCTGCAACATGTCATTTTTCTATTTGGTCATCGCGAAATTATCAGCCAATCCAAATATCTACCTAGCACCCACAATGTGCCAATCAGTCTGTTCTCCACAGAACACAAGGCAATAAAATGTCACTGTATGCAGCTGGAGTCCGCTGGCAGGGTCAGGGCCACACTGTCTGGTGGGGCAGATTGTGGTCTGTACAAGTGTGCCCAGCTGATATGATAGGATGATGGTTGCAATTTAGCCTGCCTAGACTTTCCTGCTCGCTGTCGTAGGGCAACCCCACCTAAATAGGCAGTTTCCTAATTCTCACAAAGGCAACCAGTAGGTCAGTAGCATCCTGAGGAGAATCAGTCTTATTTCCTAACACTGGCTCCATGTACTGTGGGTACTTAAGGGCATACATATTCTGATTATTAAGAACACACACCCCCTTCCAATCTCTCAATGTCCCTACACAGCATCTTGGGTTGTAGGCACTCTACTGCACCAGATGCTTATGAAAACACTAAGACAGGGAGGCACCCACCAGTTCACTCCGCCCTTCCATTCAGATTAGCTACTACTTTTCGGAAGAAGAGAAGCCTGAAAGGTGGGGCCTAAAAAGCTAAGTTTCCATGGCAATCAAAGGTTGTGAAAAAGGGAGAGAAGTTCACAACAGGGGTAGGCTCAAGCAGGGGTTCACGCTTCCCTTTCCTTCCAGCCAGCTGTTCCAGGATCCAGAGTGGGAGTGGGCACTCAGGAACACAAGCTGCCCAATGGCACATACAAAAGCAGGGGCAGGAATGAGCTGCCACTAAGTCCCCCGGGCTCCTGTCCCCTGAGGAAGTTCCAACTGTCCAGTAGTGAAACAGCCCTAAAGAGCCCCAAGCCTTCCTTCACAGCTACCCCAGACACTGCTCTACACCCACATTGCACCGTCTGTGAAATGAGTGAGGTCGTAACATGGAGCGGAGCATGCAGGGGATTTTCAAGCTGCCATGCTGAGGAAGCAATGCATTCTGAATGCTAAAAAATTCTGCAATTAAAAAAAGTTTTAAAATCCTATTTAAAAATGTATTATTAATTGGGAGTTAATACATATATAGTATTCCATAGTTCAATCAAGTGGAGTAGTATTGTACAATTGCTATAGTTTCCGCACGTACTTTGTCTTCCTGGACTCCTTGACATCGTCTCCCTTTTACCCCCCCCTCCACGCCCCCATCTCCTCCCCCACCCCCGAAAGTCCTTATTCTACTTGCTGTCCCTATAGGTTCATCAACACTGGGTTTCATCAACCCAAACACAGAAAAACATCAAACACAACTTTATGAGGCTGAGCTCCAATGGCATAACACCCCTGAGATACACCCTAATATGAACAAAGATACAGAAAATGTTGAAGATCAGATCAGGTCCAGCATGCATCAGAGGGGGTATCCAATGAGAAAGTTTTAACTGTACAAATCAGATTTATGCCTTTGATCTTCTAACTCATCTCTCCAATGCACTCAGTTTAGTAACCACTTTTCTCCTACCCCTTAACTGTGGAGAGAGGGAGTTCACCAGAGGCTTATTTCCTATGTAGTTCCCACAAATGAATCTTGGGCTCCCACTGTCATCTGCAGCCTTCTGCAAACCGGATTCTCATCATTTAGCCTCTGGTAAGGAATAGTTTGACAATTTTTGAAATGATATTAACTCCACAAACTCAGAGAGCCCTGTTGGTATGTTAGGCTGTGTGTCAGCAGTTTGAGCCCATCAGCCCCACAATGAGAAAAGTAGGCTTTCTGTTCACATCAAGATTTACAGCCTCAGGGAGGGGGAAAGAGGTGCTGATACCCAGGGCTCAAATAGAAAGTAAATGTTCTGAAAATGATGATGGCAATATATATACAAATATGCTTGATACATCTGATGCATGCAATGTATTGAGCTCTAAAAGCACCCAATAAAATGACTTAAAAATGTATTTATTTTGCAGACCGCAGAATAAAACTTACCTCTTTTCTAAGCTTATGCTCAAATCTTAAAGATGTCACTGGTTGCAAAGGACACTAGAGCTTCTTTTGTTTTCTGGGTTTTTGTGTGGTTTTTTTGTCAAACTCAGACCTGCATTTCTGGTTGCCTTAAACTTACCCAAGCAAGTACATTACTGCAGCACACTTGGAAAATAAGCAAGCAATTAAATCCCAGGTACATCTGCTGGGTTCTTACCACAAGGGAACGGTCTGTTGAACAATAACAAATAAATGCACAACAGGTTCATCATAGCGCATGCGTTCTTATCTGCCATGCACTTTGTGATAGACCACAAGCAACTGTTCAAGAGGGAGGGCTCCGCCTGGAGACAAAGCTCCCTCCATGGTCTTCTTTCAAGAGCCTACATCAGTTGGACTGAAGTGTGTCCTGAAACTGCAAGGTTAGGGAATGATTCTTATCTGCATGTGTATCAATCTTTTCCCCTCACACAGCAGCCCAATTTCAAAAGTCAGGTAATCCAATTGGCAGGCAGCTAGGTGTGCCACTCAGAACTCAATTCAAAATGTGGCGCTCATGAAAACAGCTTCCTTGTTTTTTTTGACTACCCTAACAAGATGCTAAGCAGCTTTTTAAACTTTTAAAAGAAGTATAAATGACGTGAAGAACAAATGTTTTGAAATGATGAAGGTAACGAATGTACAAATGTGCTTTATACAATTGATGTATGTGTGGATTGTGATAAGAGTTGAATGAGCCCCCAGTAAAATGATTTAAAACAAAAAAGAAAAGAAAAAAATATAAAAGAATCTCTTTAAAACCCTGAGGTTCCATGTGGGATATTCTTTGAATCTGGGTCCCTTGGCTTCCCAAGCATTTAAACACATTGTGCGAGATTGGATTGCCATGATGTCTTTTTCAATCGCTGATAGTCAAGCTAAGCCTATTGCCCTCACGTGGATTCCACGTCACATGGACTCTGTGGGTTACAGAGTGGTTTTCTTTGTTGCAGCAGAACGCCAGGACTTCTTCCTTCGGTGGTGCTGCTCGGTAGGCTCAAATGGCCAGCTTTTAAAGTTATAGAGTTCAAACGATTGGGGGCATCCAGGGACCAATTCTAGCTTGCATAAGAGAAAGCAACTTCTAATTAACTTTGTCTGCTTACCCCACTCACCCAAGCAGACCGCATGACCAGGGGGAGAGAGCCTAGGCTAAAAGACCCTTTTTCTGCGAGGCACAGTTAGTGCTCAACAAGGAACTGAGTCCAAATCCACCCAGAGGCGCCTTTGTCAACAGGGCTGATGATCTGCTTCTGAATAATGCTGCACACATGGGGGTCACCATAAGTGGGACTCTCCTTGACGGCAACTAACACTGTCAGTGGTTACATTCTGGGCCCTTGGGACAATTGCACCTTGAATTCCAGCGTTCTACTGCTCCACCTCCCCTCCTGCTACACTCCATCGCACCTACATATTGGCCTAAGACTGGCTCAGCAGTTACCAGGGTCCTCGGGGATCACGGCCTAGGAACTGCTCCAGTCAACATTCAGCAGAGGCACCACTTTTAACTTCAGAGTAAAGAAAGCATCTCTTATGTGTGGGGGCTGCAACTATTCCACCATCCCTGCCTGTCAACGTTTGTTCTCTACACGATGGGGAATGGTATATTGTTCCAGACTCTCTAGTGGGAATCTGACAGCAGAACAAAATGGCCTAAAACACAGAACCACCTCTGATGCCCAGAAACTTATTCCAAGATAACAAAGTACATACACAAAGGTATAGCGACAAGGCTAACTGCAGTGTTGTTCATAATAGCAAACAAATTCAAATCAACATAAACGTAAAACAGAGCAAAACAAAACATGGGTGCTGGCTAAATAGATATCCAAGCAACCAAAAACTCACTGCCATCAAGTTAATTCTAACTCATGGCAACCCTAGGACAGAGTATAACAGCCCCAGTGGGAGCTTTTCATGGCTATAAAATCTTCATGAGAGCACAAAGCCTCAACTTTCTTCCTAGAAGTGGTTGGTGAGTTCAAACAGCTGACCCTGTGATTAGCAGCCCAACGTGAAATCCACACCAGCAGGCTCCCTTCATCCAAGCAACAAAATACCAAATTTATTGTTAATGATGACAGTAGTAGTTATACTTTGGAGCACTTACAATATGCTAGGTCCTCCGATATGGTTCATAATCCTTATGCTAACCCTAGGAGTTAGAAGATATTGTCCTTTAAATAATAAAACGAAGGCTCATAATTTTTTTTAATTGGTCAAAGTCAAGTGTGTTATCTTAATTAGTATTCCCTATTTCACCTAGTTCTAATATCCACTGCAATGGCTACACAAAACTCACAGGCAATATTCATGAGTAAAGGGTTTATTAAGGAAGTTAACAGGTGGTAATACCAGTGAAAAATGCTCAGGATCCAGTTGTTCATTTGGACTGGTTACTAAGTTGTTTCAGGTCTGCTAACAGGTCTGTTTCAGGTATGCCCAAAGGAGCATACCACTCCGCTAAAAGCCTCAACCCGAAGGCATTCAGCTCAAGCTCTGTGGGTCAGCAAGCCCAGTTCCCTGAAGTAAGTGCCCAGAGACACCCCACTCCAGTAAGCATCAGCCCAAAGGCATTCAGTTTCACTTCAGTGGGTCAGCAAGCCCAGCTTCCCACATTAAATGCCCCAAGATGCTTTACTCCACAAACCAGGCTCCGCCCCAAAGCATTCGGTTTTACTTGCTCTGTGGGCTAGAAATGCACCACCCTGCTTCTTGTTCTGACTACTGACTCTGCAGCTGCTACTCCGCTGGTGTCACAGCTGTCTTCTGGATCCAGGAGGTTCACTGCTGGCTCTTGCTCAGAAGGCTCATTTTAAACACAGCAGGATGGCATTCCAGGGAATCATGTTCACAATTCACTCAAAGGTGAATCATCTCAGTGTTGTGTACCCCCACCACCAGCACCCCCCATCCACCCACACACCACCTTTGTACTAGACCAAGGCAGGGAAATGTAGGCAGACCTGCATTAGGTGCAAACAACTTACTCAGTCTTGTATCCAACAAACTATAATTAAGCATCTACTATATGACACTGAGAAAGAGGAAGGCCCTCAACCAGATGGATTGACACAGTGGCTGCAATAATAGGCTCAAGCACAGGAAAAATTGTGAGTAAGGCACATAACCGGGTAGTATTTCATTCTGTGATGCACATGACATGATAGCACTTATCATTACCACTTTCTCAGGTCACAGCCCTGATCCAATGGAAGGAGCGTTTCGCTGGGGTATGGCCTACACCACCTTTTATCGTGCAAGAGATAATGAAGAGAGAGAAGCAAGCAAAGGAAAAGGCCCCGACTGACTCCTAACAAGAAAGAAGGGGTCCTGTGCTAAGAACCTCCTATACTCAGGGGAAGATTGATACCAGAAAAAAGATAAAGACCTTCCTCAGCCGACCAGGAGAAAACATCTTCCCCCAAAGTTGGTGCCCTGAATTCTGACTTCCAGCTTCCCTTAGACTGAAAAAGAATAAATTTGTAGTTAAAGCCATCCACTCAAAATATGTTTGTTCTAGCAGCACTTGATATCTCAGGCAGACCCTCTATACTGTTGCTCAGCTTTCCCTCCTATTAACAATCCCGCTATAAGTTTGCTGAGCTATACTAACACTATAACATGTTTCTAAATTGACAAAATCATATAATCACTGATCGCTTTACCAATAATACTGAGGGCCCAACTATGTGTCAGGCAGTAACTAACTAGCTCTGGATGGCACCTCTGTTGCCCACTGATTTCTGACTCTCAACTGCCCTCCCCATTGCACCGCCCAAAGGGCAAGGGAGGGGAATTAAGAAAATCACTGAAAGCCAAAGATTCCCCTTCTCAGTCAGGATTTTGAAGCCACTGTCAAGGGAACCTAAAGCCATAGGAAGAGTTAAGCTTTTACAATGAGTGCAGAACCTCACAGAAATCTGAAATAGGAAATTACACCAATGGTGAGGACAAAACACTAAATATCAGTGTGTTTTATGTACCATGCATCACGCCAAGCATTCTATCAAAATTAACTCATTTCACCCTCAAGAATTCCATAAAATAGGTATACCATGGTAACCCTCAACTTACTTTGGTAGCTCAGTGAGTTAAGAGTTGGGCTGCTAACCGCAAGGTCAGGAGTTTGAAACCACAGCTGCCCCAGGGGAGAAAGCTGAGGCTCTCTCCTCCCATAAAGCGTTATATAGTCTTGGAAACCCAGGACGGTTGGGGGAGGGGGGGCGGCTGGAGGTGGGGCACTTGCCTAAAGGGTCTCTTTGAGTGGGAATCAACTCCACGGCTATGAGAAACTCAGCTGGCAAAGAAGCTAAAACACCTGCCCCAAATCCTACAGCAAAGTCTCACATGCACACACCACTCCCACCACCACCACCAAGGCTTTGAACTGCTACATCCCTCATTATTCATACCAATGGCATCCAGCCAAGCATCAGATCTGACCAATTCCCCTGCTCAGCAGGACGAAAAGTGAATGAAGCATTTTTCAGGCCTGAGAAATCTTTGCATGAGTGACGTAGGCCTCTCTAACACATATTTTCTGGGGAAATGAAGAAATTTCTGAGGGACTTGCACAAGACTGCCTAGAAGCAGTGTTCTGAAAAGCTTGCACAATGACTGGGACAACCACTGGCCTCTGCCCTGCATCCTTCCTGCTGTGATGTGTGCAACCTGCTGAGGCTCCCTCTTCAGCAGAAATCCGAAGAAGGGCAGGCGACCTGCCTTCTCTCACCGCCAGTCTCCATAGCCCTGTGGTGCTGGATGTCATTTCCAGCGGGAGTCATGTCTCTGATAACACAACAGGATGGAGGGCAGAGAAGGGCACTAGGACCTTTCTGGCACCACAAAACACCATCTACTTGCCACGTCAAGCATGCTGCTCTAGAGGGAGTTTCTGCTTTCAAAGAAGCCTTGTGTTGCCTTTAGATTTACTTGGACTCACACTGAACTGATTAACTTTGAAACAGTCAATGGTTTCTTTAGGATTCTCAGGCACTCCGGAGTGTGCAGGGTGCACTGGTGGCTCACTAGAAGAATTCTCACCTTTCAGAGGGCCTAGATTCCATCCCCAGCCTCTATCTCTGGTCAGTGCACCCCATGCACAGTCACCACCTGACCCCGTCAGGGACGGTGGCTCACATACTGGTTTGATGCTGAACAGGTTTCAAAGGAGATTCTAGACTAAGATAATCGAGGAAGAAACACCTGGTGATCTTCTGAAAATCAGCCAACAGACACCCTATGGATCATAATGGTCTGATTTGCAACCAGTCGTAGGGAAGGCACAGGGCCGGGCACCGTGTTCATTCCACTGTGCAAGGGAGGCCACGAATCAGGGACCGGCTTGATGACAGTTTAAAGCATTATCAACAAATCGTTATCATTTGTTCATATTGTTAAACTGTTGCAATTACTATGTAAACTTGTATGCCCTCCAGTAATATAGACAAGGGCCTCATTCAAGTCCCCTCTGGAACCGGGAGCTGGCAGAAAGCACCTCAGACACCATGAAGAATCCTCAGCAAGAGGAAAGGCAAGGTTGACCAAACTCCAGGAAGGGAAGCTCTCAGGGAAGGATGGCGGGAAAGGACCCACAGCAGCCCCACCCTGGGTCACCAACTGTGGCCAGGACACAAGGTGTCAAGTGGGACTCCAGAGGACATCACTCACACTGAGTCAGCTCTGCTCCTGAGGATCAGGCTCAACAGCGCACAGCACATGACACACAAAGGCACAGGAAATGAAGTTGCCCCTGAAGGAAGAGAAAGCAAGGCGTGGGAAGCAGCCCTGAGGAAACAAGCCAGTGAGGCCCTGGGTCCTTTTTCACTCCCGGCACCAGCCATCACTGAACATTGCGGGTGTGGCACCATGAACCCACAGCGTAACAAAGATACAGTCTGTGTACAGCAAGAGCAAGGGGGTGGGCTTGGCATTTCAGTTACAACATGGGACAGCGAAGGCTTTCAGGGTGTGGGCCCCAGGAGTGTCCCTCAATCCTGACTGCTCCCAAAGCTCTGCCCTTGGGAGTTTCCTGAAAACTATAGGGCTTCCATCTATAGGGCCGCTGAGTCCGAATCAATTAAATGGCAGTGAGTTTGGTTTGGGGGTCTATCGGACCTCAAGAATTCTGGCTCATTCAGCTCAAATGCCTGCCCTCCCCTCTGAAGGCCTCCTGGCTCCCCAGGCAAACCCCATCACTCTCTGCTCCGTGCGCTCCCAATCTCTTGTTACACACTTGGATTACAACTTTAGCTTGCTTTGCATTGTAGCTATCGCCTACCAGACTACACTGGAGGTTGGGGCACAATGATGCCCACCTCGGGACACCTAGTTCCCAAGGCTACAGCAGTCTGCAGGGAGACTCAATGACCAACTAAGAAAACCAAGTATTTGAGGACTCACCCAACCCCAGCCCACCCTCCTCCCCACATCCTCTAAAACAAGACTGAAGGAGCTTTCCCTGTAATTCCCCCCTTGAAGTGAGGGAATTAACACTTGATGATCCCTTACACTTGATGATTCCTGGAGACGAATTCAGGGTTGCATTCCATCTGCATACATCCTTGAAGAAGACCAAAACTCAAACAAGTTTAAATGTAATACCTGTTCGTTTGCTCTCCCTTTTGACTCATTTCAAATTCATTCTAGTTTTTAATATATTCTTTTTTTCTTCCATATTGAGGATTTTTCTTTGTTTTTTGTTATTGCTGCTAGTCCTATCTTATTTTATTTATTGTGGTTTTCATTTGTTGTTGTTGTTGGTGGTGGTGGTATGTTTTCCAGTATATGAAATCTAGGATAGGTAAAGCTATGGAGACAGTAACTGAATTAATAATGGCTTATAGGGAATTTGGGAGTGGAAGTTGGAGGGAAAATGATATAAGAAAGAATATACAATGTTCTCTCTTATACAATAAGTATAAGAAAGAAGAAAATATTCTAAAACTGTTTGTAGTGATAATTATACATCTCTTTTTAATATGACTGAACTATGGAAATGCATGGTATGTGAATTGAATGTCATTAAACTATTTAAAATTTTTAAGTATTTCCAAAACATTTTCTTTCTACTTGAGGCCTTGGTATCAGCCCCTCTTCTTTCCCCTCCCTCCCCCCTCCCCCCTTTGTGAACTCTTGATAATTTATAAATTATTTTAATTTTCATTATTTTATACCATCTGCTGTCTCCTTTCACTCACATTGCTGTTGTTCCTCCCCGAGAGGGAAGTAGGGGCACGGGTTGTAAGTCTATCATTGTGATTGGCTCCCCCTTTCTCCCTCCCCACCCCCCACCTTCCCCCTACCTTCATGGTATCGCTACTCTCATTACTGGTCCTAAGGGGTTTATCTGTCCTGGATTCTGTGAGTTGAGAGCTCTTATCTGTACCAGTGTACACGCTCTGGTCAAACCAGATTTGTAAGGTAAAACTGGGGTCATGATGGGGTGGTGGGGAGCAGGGGGAGTATTAAAGAATGCTGTGTATTTTGTCAGTGCTATACTGCACCCTGGCTGGCTTGTCCCTTCCTTGAGGGGATATCTAACTGTCTATAGATAGGCTTTGGGTCTCCATTGCGACTCTCCTCATTACATCGAAATGGTTGTTTTCAAACAAAATTTCATACACTTGTTAAAAGCCAAGGTTGAGTCAGTTCCATGACTGTGATAGGATAGGTTGCCATTCATTCGTACACTGGACAATCATTTATTGAGCCTCTATGTGGACAGAGTGCAGAACAAGAAACAAAAGAGATCTGCTTTTATTAGCATCCTAGTTGCTGAGTGTAACTGAGGAGACTTTAAAGGTGACATGCAAAAAGAGGGCATTGGAAGGGTACCCCGGAGCGAGCTCTGGGGGAAGGGGGGGCGCACTGGGCAGTGAACCACAGGTCTGTGGCTCAAACATACCAGCTGTTCTACAGAACAGAGCCAGTGCTTTCTGCTCCCACAGGACGGACAGTCTCGGACACCCTCTAGAGTTCTACTCTGGGACAACGGAACCCCTATGAGTCGGACTGTCTCAGCCTCGGTGAGCTGGGTTAAAGGATGATGACAATGCCTCTTAGAGATGCACAGCTAAGGAAAGTCTCTCTGAAGAGGTGCCATCTGAGCTAAGACTGGAAACAGAGGCGTCTGCTGTGTGATGGTGAAATATGTATTCTTCAGAGAGAGGAACCAAAGCTCAGTGAGTGCCCATGACTCACCCAAGACAGCACACACTCCAAATCAAGGACCGGCTTTCGCCCTCCATACCCTCTTTCCATTGCATCAGCACGCCTCCTTCAACAGTCAGAATCATCTTGCTCTCTCGTTGGCACGATCCTTACAAGCTTACCTCAGAGAGGCAGACTGATAAAATGCTTATATGCTGACTTGGGTCCCAGTACTCTCACAGGTGTGTGACCTTAGCCAAGCCACCTCACCTCAGTGAGCTCCCACAGCTGCCCCTCTAGACTAAACCCACTGGCATTGGGTCGCTCTTGCACCACTGGAACCCTGGTAGGGCAAAGCTATGAGTCTTTGCCTGCTTCATCTGTGTCCTGCAGACTAACCAGGGAATTCTAACTGCCGACCTCTCCATTCGTTAGTGCTTCCTGGCTGTGCTGCCAGGTTCCTTCCCTCTACTATGCTGTGTGTTAGGGGCCACTGAGTCCGCTCCGACCCACTGAAAGCTTCCATACAACAGAACAAATCACTTGTCTGGTCCTCCTCCCTCCTCACAGGAGAACTTCAATTTACCTGGGCCCTTGTGAAGTTGTCCTGAAATGATACTAGGAAAGCAGGAAGCCCAGTGCCTAATACAATCAGTGCTCAAAGCAGGTGACCTATTAGTTGTTCTTCATTGAAAGTCAACGGCCACCTGGGTTTCGCCCCATCCTAATCAACTGTATATCCAAACACCAAGTCAAGAAACATCAATTGACAAATAAATATACACATTTTAGGAATGATCAAATTAGTTATATGATGCTTTACAATGAATACAAATTAAACCAGCTACATGTCTCATGGATTACTTACTGAAAATGAAAAATACATCAAAGTGGACTTCTCACAATCAATCAAATATTCGCATAGTTACAAGGTACAAAATATACAAGGGGGTTTCAAAAAGTTATTGGAAAATTATGTTATTTAGTTCAATTTTTTCATGAACTTTCTGAAACCCACTAACATAACACAACTATACCAACTCCAGTGGACTTTGCAGTCCTTTCCTAAATACTCATTGGCAGCACACTCTGTTTTAAAACTCTTTCATCCTCAAGCTCATAAAATAAGGTGACCAGACGTCCCGCTTTTGGCAGGATAGTCCCAATTTTTAACAATTTGTCCTGCGTCCTGCGGCAATTTAAAAAGTCCTGATTTTGGGAAAGAAGGCACGACAACGTAGGGTATCCGGTTTTCGGCTGCCCTGTGGCTATTTCACCAGGATATGAGTTTTAGCAATGGTGTCCCGCTTTACCAATGTTAAAGTCTGGTCCCCTTATCATAAAAGCATTTTAATCCTTACCCTGCCTTTTTTGCAAAAAGCAGGCATTACAGGTAAATTACTCTGGGATGCTCTTGTTCCAGGGACCCACAGATTACACAAATGATTTAGCACTGGGGCGATCTGAATCCTCAGACGAACTCCTTCTTCCAATCTCACATCCATGGTGACCAAAATATACAAGCACAAGGCTCAGAGGTGTTGGTTTCGGGCTTTCTCCTTCCACTGCCCACCAGAAGGCTGATGAGTAAGTATCGCAGCTCAGACCAATCCTCTAACCACCTGTTCTTCCCTCCCACTCAGTCTGCTGGGGAAGGCGTCCAGTCTCTGGTGGCTGGCGGTTGTTCATCTGGCCTGGCCTGCTGAGACTGAATGCCTACGATGCTGAAGGCAGAACTGATGCTAAGGAGGAGAGGGAAAGTCCCTGGAAAACCACTGTTTGCCTTTACAACTCTGTCTGGTATGTGTCAGAGTTGTTAACTGATTAACATATTGATCGGGAAAGGCTGGGGCATAGGCTGACATGATCCAGGATTACCCTAGAACAGACAGGTATATGTCGCCACTCCTAGGGCAGCTGCCCCGGCCACCTCTGCCCCTCCCCACCTCACAGCACTCCTGTTGGGACCCAGTCTCTGGGCTCCCAGCCCAGCTTTATTAATGCCAGTATACACGGGATTCAGCAAGCAAGAGGCCAATGAGAAATTTCATAATAAAACTCCCTCAGGGGCTGAGTGGCTTCCTTTACTTCCATGATAAATCAAAGTGGTTAAGCAACTCCCAAGAGAGACAGGGTTTATTCAAATATGACAGGATTTTGAGGTTGGAATGGTTCTATAAACAAGTAATCACTCTGCTTTTCTAAAGCAGTAACAATCACTCTCATTACTAGGGCCAAGTCTCTACCTTTACCCTCAAATCTAAAGGCCCAAAGGCGGCAAGAATGTTTAATATTTAAAATGTGAGTAAAATTTTACATTGCACCCTCCAAGGTAGTAAAGTACTAAGTGGAAGGTTACCTTAAACCCCTTTTAAATGCCTCAAATAGTTTTATTGCGGAAGAATTCATTTAATTTAGAGGAAAATTACTTGTCCCATGAACTCAGACAGGTACTTTATATCATTTGCCTGTCACCTACTAGACACGCCAACTTTCACAAGGATGACTATGAGAGGTGGGGCCATCAGCAGTGCTGACAAGAACTGCGAGACTAGACACCCTAGGTATGCACCCAGCTCCACCTCTCATTCGTGAGACCTCAAAAAGAGAATTCTATGCTCTACCCAGAGGACTGTTAAAGAGGACCACGTTCATGTATTTCTCACACAGTAAGTGCAGTATTTCCTCCCATAGGTCAAGTAGAAAGCCAGTGTTTCCTTGAAAACATGCTATTTATTCCATGTTCATAAGAATCCCCAATGTGGCAGCAGAACATTAGGTTGATCCACATGTAATTGTCAATGTTTGATCTTTTTTTTTAACTAACAAAAAATGGCAACTTTATATGGTTAAATCAATTGGGTATGAAAATGCAAAGAAGTGCATTTTAAATCACCTTAAATGCTTTTAAAGATCTTACAGATAATTCTCCAAACTACTGTTTTTTAAAAAAAGGATCAAATATCAGTGCTAGGCTAATCTTCCCCACCCCCAGTTTGGTCTGCAGAACTCTGTGAAGGTTGAGCAATCTTGGCCATTTGGAGAGCAGATCAGCTGCCATGCTGGCTCCCAGTAACCACCTGTTATTCTGACAACTGTAGCTCCCAGGCTACCAGGAGAATTTGCAAAACCCCAAATACCTACAGGAAACTCAAAAGCTCAAGTGGCCCAAGCCACAGTGACCAAACAACTCCCACAGCCACTCCTCTCCTGATGGTGCCTCTGTTTTCCAGGAAACCACCTGCTGCTCATGACACCTAGGCGTGGCCAGCACCCTCTGCAACTCTGGCACAGATGCATGTATATGAGGAACCGTGGTGGCACAGAGGTTAAAGCACTTGGCTGCTAAGGGGGAAGTCCCCCATTTGAACCCAACAGCTACTGCATGAAAGAAAGACAAGACAGTCTGTTTCTGGAGAGGTTATATGGGGGAAACCTACTCGGTTCTATGGACTCACTATGAGTTGAAATCAACGCTCGGGCAATAGTTGGTTTGGGTTTGGTTGCTGCTGAGGGCGGGGTAAGGTGGGTATATTGATTTGTTCTCTGAATCATATGAGCACATTACCCTTGTCCAGCATGATAATAGTATGTCAAGTTTTAAAATGCTTGCCAAGAAACCTGTTAGAGAAAGAATTGACCCAGTGGCAGGAGGAGCATTAGATCACACTGCAATTAAGGCATCCTCCCACAAGCCAGGGACCAGATGTGTCCCCCCCATGTTATCTCATTAGATACACACATTTACTCTGGGAGTTGGTCATGACCAGCCCCATTCTACACAGAAGTAAATGGCGGCTGGTAACAGGGCTACGATTGGAACCCATGCTCTCCTTTGCTGAAATTCTCATCACAAGGGAACATGTTCTCATCTCAGTAAGAATAAAAAACCCTCTAAATCAGCTGTTCACCTGTAACCACACTTCCTTCCACTCTGTTTCCTCTAATACCCTCTGTTTTCTAAGTTTTGAGAGTAGGTAAACCAGCCACTTCTGTCCTAACAAAAAGATGAGCTGTGCTTTCCATTTATGGGGTGCCAAAAAAAGTCAGCAGTGGGGACTAAGCACAGCTCCCTCCTTCTTTGAGCATTAATTATGAAGATGCATGCAAATATTCCAAATAATGAACTTGACAGGAACTGTAAATGGCCCTTTACCATAAGACAGTAAGAATGATGCTGTCAAAGAGAGCCTCGGGAGAGAAGCATGGCCAGTCCTATTTACCCGGCACTAGCATATCACAGTCACTGGGCTAAGTCACTTAGCTTTAAGGACACACTTAATGGTTCTGTAACAACCAACTATCTGAGGCAGGCACTATCATTATTCACATTTCACAGGTGAATGAAATGACACAGAGAAGTTAACCAATTGGCCATACAAGCTGTTCTAACTCCATTGCCCACACTCTTCCTCCCCATATGGCATTTCCAGAGTCCAGACATGGAGGATGAACCAGGACAGCTTTTTAGCCACTCTGAGAATACAGTAGAATCCCATGCACTTACCTGTGAGTCTTCTTCCACATGGTGTCAAAGACAGTGATGAAACAAAAAAGACTGAAAACAGCCGATTTCAGAAGTTTTGCCCAGGCAAAGGATAGAACCTGTGGAAAAGCAGTACGAGTGGGGCAGCAAAGTCAAGGACAGCCTAGAACTGTGCTTCTCAAGCCCAAACTCATTATGAAGTGAAGGAATGCTTCCAAGATCACAGATATTTGGAAAAGTGTTGCCTGAGCAGCATTCAGTGACTCATGGCAGGTGTTAGCATGTCAGCACACAATTCGGGTCTCCGAGATGAGGTGAGTGAGGCACTATCACAGCATTTCCCAAACTTATGTGACCATGAAAGTCTATCGAGCATAAATGTGCTCAGGGAAAAACTGGATTGTCCAGACGTCTGGGAGTTAACAAATCAGTAACACAATAAGAAATGAGTGCAAACAAATCCCAGTTGCCTTGCTAGTGGCCAGATATAAAAAAGGAAGGGCCATTTTAAAGGAAAAACGAGAGCTTAGATTTGGCCCTGTTAGAGCTGGAGCCAGATATAAAAAAGGAAGGGCCATTTTAAAGGGAAAAAGAGAGCTTAGAATTGGCCCTGTTAGAGCTGGAGTAGTCTAAAAAACTGGTCAGTTCACTGTGCTGTTTTTGTCTGTCTAGAAAGTTCTTATTCTCTGTCATTTTCTTAGGACTACGCATCTACAGTGTCCAGCCTGACCACAGGTCAGACCATCGTCCTCCTATGCATTCCCAGGGGTGACCCAAGCAAGAATTCTTCCATGAGCTCTCATCAATGGAAGCCAAATGAACATCAGCTTTGGGATGTTCTTTTGAAAACATTTGGGAAGACTTTTAACTGTGGCAGAAAATAAAACAAAGAAAGAGAACCAGAAACAAGCAGTACTCCTAATGAGGAAGAAAGTCTGACATCGTGGACTAAACCGCACCAGCAACTTTCACCTCCCTCTACCCATGAAGAAGACCCCATGGGCCAATAAATCCCGTAACGCTCCCCTCCCCCCCCACCTTCTTTGCTTAAACCACAGAAATAGAACCAAGTGGACATTCTCTAGAAACGCAACTTCACAAGCAATTGGTATCGAACATGAATTTTCTCTATGTAGACCCTTTGGTACCTGTTTCCACAGTATCATACATATCCTTTTCCCAGGACAAACCAAATCAAACCTGTCAAGTCCGACTCACCGAGACCCCACAGAATAGGACTTTGGGTTTCCAAAGAAGACTGTCTTATTCTTCTCCAGGGGAAGGGCTGGTGGATTTGAGCACTTTAATCACTGAGCCAGCAGGCCATTTTTGTTAGGTCAGTGATACTTAATCCCATAATTCAACAAGTACCATTTCAAAATTAACATACTTACACTTTCTAGTTGGTAAATACATTGCTCTGTGAGGACAAAATACTATGAGTACATATCTAAAGAAAAAAAATTACTAGTAGCTTAAAGCCACCTTATATATTGTGTGAGACACATAATGAGTAAAAGGCTCCTACTGAAATAAGTCACTGACATACATAAAGGATTCCCAGTTAGCTGAAAAGAGCACTGAGGGGTCATCGGTCAAGTTGTAAGCTGCAAGTTGAAAAGCAGAAGACTCAAACCCACCCAGCGGCTCCCCTGAAGAACAGCCTGAGCATCTGCTCCTATAAAGATCCCAGCCTGGGAAGCCATGGAGCCCTTCATGTCCTGTAGGGGCTGCTGCGCACCAGAACCAATCCCATGTGTCGCTGGGGATGTCAGGTGCCGTCAAATTGATGCCAACTCACACTGACCCTACACAACAGAACACAACAGCACCCCTCGGTCCTGCGTCATCCCCACAATGCGTCTTAGGTGTGAGCCCATCGCCGCAGCCACTGTGTCCGTCCATCTGGTTGAGGGGCTTCTTTTTCTCATCCAGCCAGCTTACCAAGCATGATGCCCTCCTCCAGGGGCTGGTCTCTCCTTATAACATGTCCGATGCCCACCACACAACAATAACAGCATTACCTGAAGTAAAGCCTAGAAAAAAGAGGCTAAACATTACCCTGAAATTGAGGTCTGCAGTGAAATAGTCCAACACCTAAGTCAGAGAGCAGCAGGACAATACAGAGCTCAGGCCCTTTACCTTTCTTAAAGAACCTCCCCTTTCTCAGCTCTTCCATGGGATGTATTCACTCTTAGGGTCCCTTGGGTTTGCTTTTTCCACTAATTATTCAAAAGAGTTAAGTTATATTCGGTGAGAATTTAATCCATACATGTGCACTGACCAGCTGGATCTCCTGACACATGCGCCAGGCAGCGCGAGGAGAAGACTTGCCGAAGAGAAGGGAGTGCGTGCTCACTATATGCTGACCCCGGTGTCAGGCTCTGCAGACCTCAGCTGGCTTAATGCAAAAGTGATCAAAAAGTCCCCTGCGCTAGGAACTAATTCAAACCAGTTTCATATCTAGAATCAAAAAGGCTCGCAGCATAAAGCGCGAGACCCCTGAAGGGAAGTCTGAAAAGCGGGCTGCGGTCCCAGGAGGGTGGTTACTAGGAGCATGTTGTCGCAAGTCTCTGCAGAGACAAACTGGCCTCGGTGATTTCATGGAAGCAGATCTGACCAATGAAACAACTTCAGAACACTGGGAGTACTCTCTGTATGAAATCTTTGTGACCACTCATCAGTACACCATCCATCTTCTGAAACTGCTCTTGGGCTCTCTACCATGAGAAATTCACAGTCAGCATCATCCTAAGAACAAGCAAGCAAAAGAAGAAGACCCTTACTGTAACAGTTTGGGGAAACACAAAATGGCCATGTTTCTCTGTTCCACAGCTTGTCTTCCAGCCACGAGAGGTGGCATTCACCTCACATTGCCAGAGCAAATCTTGAAACCTAGCAGCTCCAAATGATCATGGTGCTCATGGCGGTATCTAACCACAAGAAAACATTGCCCAAGCAGCCCACAACCCCTGTGCAATGCACTATCTTACACAACCAACTGGGCAGATTTATGTTGCCCTTAATATACAGTGTGTGCCAGTTTTTAAAGTACGGCATAGATAAGTATTCAAAATATTAAAATAATAAAATCTTTCAGATAAATATATCATTTGTAGTATTGGAAACCTGCACAAAAATAGATGTGCAAAGATGTTTGTAACAGAATTATTTACAGTAGAGAACACACACAGATGTACCCAATGGATGTGTATATTCAACAGTAGAAAGTTAACCCCCAAACCAAACCCACTGCCACTGAGTCCACTCAAACTTATGGAGAGGTAGAACGGCAGGGGAACACTTACACACACACACTATGTGCATTAAAAAGGAGCCCTCGTGGTGCTGTCAGGGAAGTGCTGGACTGCTAATCACAAAGTTGGTGTTTCAAACCTGTCAGCTGCTCCGTGGAAGCAAGACGAGAGGATAAAGGCCTTGATAATCTGCTCCTGGTTTTCATGGGTTTATGTACCAATGAAAGTTATGACACCACAACCAAAAGTATTGTCATGGGCGGGGCTGGAGGCAGAGACAGAGAAAACTCAAAAAAACCAACTCAATGCCATCAAGTGGATTCTGACTCATAACAACCCTTTAGGCCTGGGTAGAACTGCCCCTGTGGGTTTCCAAGACTGTAATGCTTTATGAGAATAGAAAGCCTCCCTTTTCGCCCACAAAGCGGCTGGTAGCTTAGAACTGCTGACCTTCAGATTAACGGGCCAATGCAACACAAAACCACTATAGCACCAGGGCTCCTGTGGGGGGAGGGATATCAGGAGTGGTTCGGTGGGAAAATCAGGCTCATTGACAGGTTTGGCACAGCGGCTACACCAGTGGGCTGAAGCCTAGCAATGATTCTGAAGACAGTGCAGGGCAACGCTTCGTTCTCTTCTACATCCGGTCACTGTGAGCTGGCACCTAACTAACAACAATGTAAGCAAGAAACAAAGTCGGACAGGGCAAATACCAAAATATTCACAAAAAATGTTTATCTGTGAGGGCCGGGTCTTCGAATTACTTATTCTTAAACATTTTCTAAGATGCAAATATATTATTTGTACAATTTCCTTAAAAAGCTAAATAAAAATTTAAGTGAAAGACATATTGGCTATAATAAATTTCAAATGATTGAGTCAGAAGGGCCACTTTAAGCTTACATCTTTACTTCTCTGAAAGGAAATTTTAAGAATGGCTAGCATAATGTTCTGTATGAAATTATAGCTGCTTATTGAGCAGGTACTGAATAAGTTATCTAAATTTTATTCAAAAATAACATTTTAGAAAAACAATCAATGCAAATGCTTCACATTCAGTAGAGAACAAACAATGCAGTTCAGTGAAGAGTCCATAAAGTGCACATGCTTCTTATATAAGTTCAAAATAATTACAATTACCAGGCTTCTAAAAGTTGGTAGAAATTTTCCATTATCTTTTAATTCTATTGTGCCACAAGTCCAGAGGCCCCTGGTATTTTGTTATTGTTGTGGTTGTTGTTGCTTTGCAACAGTCTGGCAGATTATTCACCTATCATACAATTCAGTAGTTCAACCACAGCAAGCAGAGTTGTACAATCATCACCTCAATTGGTTTTAGAACAGTTTCTTCGTCCTTGTACTCATCGTTATTAGTTTCTCATTTCCCCCAATCTTCCCTGCCAAGCTCTGATATTTGGTATCCACTGCCTCTAGCTTTTTTTTTTTAATATGAAGAAAAAGGTCAAAAGGAGAGTGAAAACAAAAACCTTTCTCCTCAAGGACGCGAGTCAAGGTTAGCGGATGGTCTGCTTGGAAGCGCCCTGTGTCAGCCATTCAGATCCCTGACTGGATTCTTCCTCATGCTGCCTTGCTACAGAGTCCAGCAAAAACAAGGCAAAGATGGGTCAATTCTTACTCAGACAGTTGTCGGAGCCTTGATAATGGTCAGAATCACCAGGGGCAACAGAGGGAACAGTGGGTATCTAGATCTGAAAAACTGCAATGGGAGGGAGAGGCAGAGAGCCAACTAACACTGTCTCTAGGCTGTGCTTCTCCCTGGAACCAGAGCAGGGCAACCACACAGCACCATGAGAGAGGACGCAGGGTGCCAGTTGCTACAAGATGGGAATGGCTCACTTCTCTGAACCTCTACCTCCTGAAATCTCAAATAATACAAGAGAGCACCTTTTAATTTGCAATGGGTTCTCAACCCTGGCTTGTTGCTACTCTTAACACAACTGTTCCTTTGTGAGCCAGTGGCCTTGCCTTTCCTACAATCTACATGTAAGTGCCTTCTGTATAGTGTTTTCACTCAATGATAAACCTCCCATGATGTGGTATGAGAAACACTGTAATGGCTGCCACCCACAGGAAGACACATAAGCATTCAGTCTGTACTCCCCCCATCCCCTCCTGTAAATGGCTGTAAAATGAAGGGAGGGAGTGTCCCCTGGTGGATTTGATTCCTTCCAACTCTTAGGCTTCAAAGGTACTATGACCGTTGTGTGCTCATAAATCCTGAACAGCATTAGACCAGGTCTCCACACTTAGGATCAAATATGCTCGGGCTCAGGGCAGACCAGTCTCCTGACTGCTTAAAACCATTAGAGCTATCAGCTCTAACCTGAGAAGAACAAACAAGACTCCAAGCCAAGAAGAAACCTGTTCGACTGCTTTCCTTGTCTCTCAATAATCAAAGCAATATGCTCCTAAGTGGCTGGCTCCCAGGTACCTTTAAACGGCCCAGTTTGACCTAGCATAAGCAGTATTTTCAGCTGTCTGGCAACAGTGTGGCTGAGTTCTTTGTTCAATGTTGCCTGACCCATTCTCCATTGATTTTTGTTTTGTTTTGTTTTAAGACACATATCAAGCACACTAAAAAGTTTAAAATGCTATTGATTTTTAAAAGAGGACTAAACAGATATCTTGATAGGGCTCCTACTATGTGCCAAGCACCATGTAAAGAGGTAGGGGCACAAAGGTCAAGCCAAGATGAGGTCAGGTTGGGGCAAATGAGGGCAATAATTGATACACATTACAGAACGTACCTGCTTCCAATGTGACACACAGGCCTGGAAGACATATTTTTAAAACATGATTTTGTCAATGTTGTTGGGGACTTTTTATTTTTTGTTTGTTTTGTTTTCTGTACATGAAATCCAGGGTACGTAAATCTATAGGGATGGTAATTAAATTCAAAATTACCTAGGGATATGGCAAGGGAGGTTGGGGGAAATGGAGATCTAGCAAAAATAACTACAAGAAAGAAGACAATGTTCTAAAATTGATTGTGGTGATGATAGCACAACTCTTAATGTGACTGAACTACTGAATTGTATGATATGTGACTCATGCCAATTAAAAAAAACCGGTAATACACTCAAACCCAAACACAGGTAGTTTCTAGCTTATAAGAACAGTTCGGCCTCTTTAAAAATGCATTCCCAGAAGCGACGGGCCAGTCAGGGTGCAGAGTAGCACCGATGAAACATACAACTTTGCTCTAGTTCCTTAATGCTTCCTTCCCCTACCCCACCCACCCACTATCATGATCCCAATTCTACCTTAGACCAGAGCATGTACACAGCACAGACAAGAGCCGGGAACACAGGGAAACCAGGGCAGATGAACCCCTCAGGACCAATAATGAGAGCAGGGATACCAAGAGGGCAAGGGGAAGGTGGGGGCAGAAAGGGGAAACCGATCACAATGATCTACATATAAACCCCCTCACTGGGGGATGGACAACAGAAAACTGGGTGAAGGGAGACATCAATCAGTGTAAGACATGAAAAAATAATAATTTATAAATTATCAAGGGTTTGTTGGGTGGGGGGGGGGGGAATGAGCGGATACCAAGCACTCAAGTAGAAAGAAAATGTTTGAAAATCATGATGGCAACAAATGTACAAATGCGCTTGACACATGGATGGATGGATTTTGAAAAGAGCTGTATGAGCCCCAATAAAATGGTTAATAAAAAATACATTCCCAGTTGGTTGTTTGAAACCTGGAGCCCATTTTCCCCCAGCACACACGGCTATAAATGTGGTCAGGTTTTCAAGCCAACCCACGAAACGCCAATTTAGCACATAACGTATCCGCAACGTTCTCCATGTGCCCTGCCAAAAGAGCAAAAGCATTTTGAGGCGAAAGGGCGTGACTGGGGTTCTGAACGCAGGAACTTGAGGGAAAGCAGAGTGGAGGTTAATGAAGGTGTAGAAGAAGTCTTGAGGAGGTGCTTGGAAGCTTTACAACAACACGGCTCAGGGACTTTGAAACCAAAGGCCAGGTAGGCCTGGCTTTGATCAAACCCAGGTTTCTCCACTTAAAAGCCAGGGGCCTTTGAATACGTTATTCTAAGTTTTGGCTGGCAGAGAGCCTGCAACCATGATTCAAACAGCAATGCCTGTGAGCGTGGGGCAGGACCCTGCAGTGTCCACTTGGACATAAGGCCGATTCAAAGGCACCTAGCAACATGGGCAGGCGTCAGCGTAGCACATGTGAGTGCCTGGCACAGAATAAGCATTCAGGCAGCAATAAAGATTTTGTTTTGTGCGTTTGTTTGTTTTATTTACTAGCGAGTATATGGCTTTCTGTTTCCTTGGTCTCAGAGTATCCTTAACCCCTGCCAGATTTATCAGTCATATTAGAGAATGTTCACTTTCTACGTCAACCAAAAAGTAAGTGTTTTAAAGTGTCTAGGCAAGAAATATAAAAAGTAAGAGGCTGACAAGAATGTATTATCCATGAGGAAAGGATAGCCTGAGTTAAAATGAAACAACTAGGAAGGGACTGGAATAAAGAAAAAAGGCAGGTACATATATCCAGGGGAATTTCCTTAAAAAAGAAGGTACACAGGGAATTCCAAGGAATTTCCCGGTGATTTATGGGCTGTCTCAAAAGGGAGGAATGCTGGGATAGCAAATTAATAACAGTGGCAAACCCATACAGCATGTTGGTTAGCGCACGCGCATGCACATACATGTGCTCCTTGAATCCTCCCAACCTGGTAAGGTATCCACTATTATCCTCCTCTTTCAGATGAGGAAACCTAAGTGCAACAAAGTGGAATAATTTGCCTGGGATCATTCAGCTAGTAAATTTACAAGCCAGGATTCAAGCCCACAGTCTCACACTGGGTTTAGACGTCTGAGTCACGCCTTACTTACTGATGCTTCCCTGAGAGTGGGAACCTGACAATGTGCCCATGCAAGGTTCCCTCGATCAGAAGTTCAGAAGGTGACTAGCATCTAACTATGGTTATGCTATGGGCTGCTGCTAACTGCCGCTGTCTGAAACCACCAGCCGCTCCTCTGGAGAAAGACAGGGCTTTCTCTTCCTGTAAAGGGTTACAGTCTCGGAAACCCACAGGGGCAGTTACACCCTGTCCCATAGGGTCACTCTGAGCTGGCATCAATTGGATGGCAGTGCATTAGAAACATTGTGAAATCATTGATAGGCCCTGGCACCACTTAGTATTTGGGGGTGGGGTAAGCAACTAATGGGATTGAACACTGCTGGACCTTAGGCACTGTCTGAAACAATTTCGCACGCTGTACCGCATTTAACCTTTACCGACTCCCTTTGTAATAGTAGGTGTTATTAAGCCCATTTTACAACGGAAACAAATTGAGGCTCAATTATGAGCCAACAGTCATAGCCCTAGAAAATGGCAGAGGCCTGCCTTAGACCCAACTTTTCCTTATGCCAAATCCAGTGTGCTTCCTAGAACTACATCTGGAATAGTGGAGACGCAGACCCCAGCACGTGAACAAAGAACATGTTAGATAATACTCACTGCCATCAAATCAATTCTGCCTCATCGTGACCCTATGGAGGGTTTCCTAGCCTGTCAATCTGTACCAGAGCCAGAAGTCTCATCTCTCTCCTGCAAAGTGACTGGTGGGTTTGAACTGCCTTGCAGTTAGCAGCCCAACACTTGCCTGTGGTAATATAGTCATGAAAAAGACATGGGGGCACAATGGTTAGGCCAGGTGTCCTCAAACTGTGGCCCGCCAAGGACATTTATCTGGCCCGCTGGGTGTTTTTGCCCCATTTGTTTTTTTACTTCAAAATAAGCTATGTTCAGTGTGCATAGGAATTTGTTCATAGCTTTTTTTAAACTATAGTGTTGGTTTTTTTTTTTAATTATAGTCCGGTTCTCCAACGGGTTTGAGGAAAAGTGAACTGGCCCCGTTTAAAAAGTTTGAGGACCCCTGGGTTAGGCATTCAGGTGCTAACTGAAAGGTTGTTCAAACCTAACAGCAGGTCCAAAGCAAAAAAGAGCTGGTGATTTGCTCCTATAAAGATTACACCCCAGGAAATACTAGGGGAGAGTTCTACTCTGTCATATGCGGTCACTGAGTCAGAATAGATTCAACAGCTCACAACATCCATAATCAAGTAACAGTAAAACAAGTTTGATTTAAAATGTCTTTAAAAGCAACTATATAACTATTAAGTAAAATATTTCAAAAGAAAATACCAACTTTTTCCTGGACAGTTTAATAATTGCAAGTATCTATACCTACCCACAAAAAAAGTTCTCTTTACTATAGCAGTATCTAGCAACGCTGTTGCGTGTCCCTTAAAAAGCAGATTCATAGTGACCTTACAGAACAGAGTGAAACTGCCCCCTAAGGCTTCCGAGGCTTTAATTGTGATAGGAGCACATTGTGGAGTCTTTTCTCCCTGGGAGCAACTAGTGGATTCAAACTGGTGACCATTCATTGTACCACCAGATGAAATAAAGGCACAGCAAGGCCTAAAACTGCTCCAGAAACATCTGGCTAGAAAACCAGAGGAACCAATTACATACGTTCTTTTTAAATGCGGCCACAACAAATAAAGGGGGAAGGGGACCCAAGGGCCAATGGCCGGATGGTGGGAAAAACAAGGAAGGGATTTTTAAGCCAGAACAGCTCATCTTGAATTCCTGCTCTGTCATCTAGTAGTTTTGTTTGCTCATCTGAAAAATGATGTCATTAAAATCTAACTCTCCGGCTATTATAATGATTAAATTAAAGATCAAATGCAAAGCACATAACCCAAAAGCTAAAATACAGTAAAAGTCTAATGCTCCTTGTTCTTACTCCTGCCCCTTTGGGAAGGCACAACACACCCCACACACCTGTGAGACACAATCAGCCTCAAGCACAAATTAACTAACCTGAAGTCTAATGGGACACTTACCAAAAAGGTCTTTCCTCATTTCCCACCACACCCAAGTCATGATTTCCATTTGGTCCCAATGCCTTCTTGCCCATTTCTTCTGGGATATTTATCTTTTTCTTTTCTTTTTTTTAATCGTTTTATTAGGGGCTCATACAACTCTTAGCACAATCCATACATACATCAATTGTGTATTCATTGCCCTCATCATTCTCAAAACATTTGCTCTCCACTTAAGCCCCTGGCATTAGGTCCTCATTTTTTCCCCTCTTGTCCCGCTCCCCACGCCCTCATGAACCCCTGATAATTTATAAATTATTATTTTGTCATATCTTGTCCTGATCTTTATCTTTTTCAACATTTGGTGTCACCTCTAGTTGGAGAGACCAAAACCAAGGCCCTCTCACTGTACAAATATAATGATTTTAGGTTGCCTATATAAATATTAAAAGATACAGTGTCGGGACTATGATTAGAAGAGTTTGATACATGACTGGTAATCTGGTGGGAAGACTGAGGCAGGGAGGTTATTGTAAGCAAAATGGGTAGCAATCTAAAACAAGCATAGAATTTAAGCCTGAGCTTTCTGGCAAGAAACTATGAGTTACAGAACAGTCTCTTCTTCCTTTTTGTTTTTAAATAAAAAAGATACATGCTGATTCCTGAAGAGGATCATCTGTAACTTGCCCACATTTGTATGTCTAAATTATCGGCAGGAAGAATTCAACCAAAGTCTTCCACAATATTTGATCATCTTTCCTAAAAAACTACACTACTTTACAAGGAGCCCTAATGGTGCAGTAGTTAAAAACTACTTCTAAGCAAAAGGTCAGTGGTTTGCACCCAGCAGTTGCTCCTCGAGAGGAAGATATGAGTGTTTACATAAAGATTATAGCCGTGTGGACACCCTATGGGAGAGTTTACCCTGTCACAGTGAGTCAGAATCGAATTGATGGCCATGGATTTTTAGGGTACCACTCTATGTAGTAATCAAGGATTCCATTTGACTAAACTCTCTTCGGTAAAATGTTTCCACTTTGAAGGACTACAAATTATACAAACCTACGCAGGATTTAACAGGTATTCAATACAAATCTGCATGCCTCTTGTGAAAGGGGATATAGCAATGAATGAAATCATTCCTGTTGAAGATCTTATGACTTGCATAGTACAGATAAGTCTACAAAAGAACTGAGCCATGATGTGCTGGAAACGAAGATCACACACCAACGTATTGTGTGTAAACATCTACTATTGGGAGTGGGGAGAGGTCAGGGGCATCTGAACAGGCTTTGAGAGTTACAGGATTTTAAGAGAGAGAGAGCATGAGTCATGAGGAACATGCAGGGAAACTACAACATGAACTCAGAAGAGCGTGAGAAATGTCTGAGGCTTTGCGGCAAATGGTCAACAATATCCATTTTGGCAGAGTTGGAGAGAAACGGGGGAATAATCAGATGAATGGGTAAATTGGCGTCTCTATCACAAGGAGCCGTCAATCTTAGATGAAGAGTTTGGACTGGTCTCTGAAGGCAACGTTCATGTTGGATATATGTTGTCATCAACTGGATTCCAACTCCTGGGGTCCACGAGTACAGAGAACATGTGCAAAGATCTGCGCCTTAAGGGTTAGGGGGCTGCAACCTTTCAGGAACCATCACCAAGCTTGTCCTCCAAGGGACTTCTGGGAGGGTTTGGACAGCCAACCTTTTTGCTAGTCATCAAATGCTTAACTGTTTGCCCAAACCATGGACTCCTCCATAGGCCTGTAACCAGGGAAATAATAAATGGTATGATGTGAGTCAAACTTCAGGTAAACAGGGCTATGGGGTTATGACTTGGGCTGCTGGCTGCAAGGTCTGTAGTTCAAAGCCACCAGCAGCTCTTCGGGAGAAAGGCGAGGCTTTCCACTCTGATAAAGAGTTAAAGTCTAGGACACCAAGAGGGGCAGTTCTACCCTGTCCTGTAGGGGCACCAGGAGTTGGAATAAACTGAACAGCGGTGAGTTTGGTTTTTGATTTGGTGTGAAGAACAGATTGGAAGGGAAAGGCTGGAAGGGCAGAGATTTAATTGAAGTCCTGCAACTGCCCAGGGAAAAGGTCAAACTCAAGTGGCAGTAACAGGAATGGTGAGAAACCAAAACCAAACCACTGTGGAGGGAGCACTGAGTGAGCCTGGCAAATTGTTGGATGTGGGGAGGGGAAAAGGAAAGGGAGAAATCAAGGATGAGTCTAGCGCTGGGACCAACAAATGGGGCCTTCTGCCTTTTTTTGTAGTGACTGCAAGCTGTACAAATGTCACATTTTTAAATGGAGGTGGGGGTGGGGTGAGAGTTGTGAGGAATGTAAATTCACATTTCTGTGTCCACACACAGTCTTACTGAAGCATAGTCACACTTACTGATTTATTGATTAGCTATCTGCTGTGACATTATATGATAGAGACAGTGTACCAAAATCCACTGTCATGGAGATGAATCCAGGCCACAGCAAACCCTACGAGACAGATGGGAACTGCCCACGGGATTACGAAGGCTGTGGGTCTTCCAGGAAGCTGCAGCCTGCCACATCTTCTCCCAGAGTGGCGGATGGGTTCAAACCACCCACCTTGCCTAACAAGTGCTGAGAGCTTAATCATGGCACCATCAGTGCTCCTTGACATAGCTCACAAAAAATGGAATATGGATTATCTTTAGAGATAAAGTTTGCTGGCCCCTGATCCAGGGTTTTCAGGGTGTGAAGATAGAAGGTACTGAACTAACAGACACAGAGGAATCACCCATTGATGTCAGAAAGAGGCAAAGTGTCAACTTTGGAATTCTTAAACGGGAAGTGTCAACAAGACATGCAGGGAAAGGCGGCCAGCCTTCCCTCTCACGTTAGGGCCGGTGCACTCGCTCCTCTTTCTGCCTTGTCCACTCTGCCTCCAGACCTTGGCAACCACATTACTCATCGTGCAGGCCTGCACTCAATGTCATTTCCTCAAAGAGGAAGCCCCTCTCCCACCACCTTGCTAATATCCTTTGTTGCTTTATCTCCATCTGTAATTATCTTATCTATTGACATGTTTATCATTTTACAGTGGTGCTTGAGGCCAGGGGTCTCATCTCTTTAGTTCTCCCAAAGCAGCTGCCCTGCCCTGAAGGGTACCTGAAACTCAACCAGGAGTTGGGGTCGGAGGGAGTTAAGAGGAAAGAATTGTAAAAGGGTCAACTGAAGCTCAGGGGAAAGGGGGAGTCTGCACAGTTGTAGGAACAAATACGATTTGCCATTCTCAGCACCTTCAAGAAAATGTGCAGAGCAGAAGGGAGTGAAAGGGAGAAACCCTTGCAACGAAAGCCGAGACACAGAGAGGGAGCAAGAGAGGGCTGTCTCTCTCAGAGGAGCCAGACAACAGTGGGTTCAGGGGACACATTCCAGGAAGAGGGTAGTCAGCGACATCAAATCATTTAGATAAAAGCAACCAAAATTGTTTTAAAAAGAGATGTCAAAATAGCACAGCAAGAAGGTCACTGGTGACCTCAAGAAAGCAGTCTTGGCTGCGGAGGCTGCAGTCAAACCGAAAGGGTTAAGAATGTGTGGGTGGGAGGAAGTGAAGGTTTTTAAGGCTTTCAGCAACCAAGTCAGGAGAGTAAGAGGGATGTCTAGCTTTTGGGAGCTTGGGGGGGTTTTGGGTGTGTGTTTTTGGTGGAGGGGGGTCTTCATTCTACCCCCTCCCCCATACAGTGACAGCACATCATATCACTGCCTTGTTTCAAAGACTCCAACGTTCCCCTGTTAACTTATGATAACGGTCAGTTTTCAGTAACACCCGGCTAGACAGGCTCCTGCCTATGTCACAGCTTACATTTTTGTCCTCTTTGCTCCTGCTACAGGGTGCTATTAGTGCTACCTCAGGTCCTTCATGTATGGTTTTCTATTTTTAAAAACTTCTTCATCCTCTTAGCCTACCTCTTTCATCCTTCAGATTTTAATGTCTGAAAAAAAAGATGTATCAGAAAGACAGACCTCTTATTTTGTATTGCTCCCCATATGGCAACCAAACCAGACTCCTTTCTTGGTTAGCAGTTGTAACAAATAGCTGTACGATTATTGAATCGCTTTCCCACTGGCCAGGAAGGTTTCCGAAGGCAGGAGCCAGTCCTGTCACACAATACGTGCTCTCTGCCTACCTGCTGAGTAAAAATGGTACAGACATGAACGCCTGAGAGCACTCCATCTCAGCCAGCTCACGCCGCACAGTGGGCTGCTTCCTACATGAAACGGGCTTATGGCTTAGCTATTGCCAACAGAAACACCACAGGTGGATTCCTTAACAAACCAAATTTATCCTTTCACAGTTCATCAAGCTACAAATCCAAATTCTAGGTGTCAGTTCTAGCAGAAGTTCTGTCCGTCTGTTAGCCCTTGTCTCCTTTCAAGAGCTGTGAGAGTGAGAGACCCTCTAGTGCTGAGGCATCCATCTCCTCCTGGGTCTAGAAGGTTATCTTGGGACCGCAGGTCCCAAGAATATGTTCCACTCCCAGATTTTCTGCATTGGTAGCTGTCAGGTTGCTCCTCCTTTGCTTGAGCCTCTCCTTTTATCCCTTGTAACATGAAAGGTGATAGTTAACACCCATTGGATCAGTGCTATGACCAATGGAAGGGTACTACATCCCACTGAAATCCTGCCTCATTACCATCACAAACATAACCTAAGATTCATTAACATAATCTACACCTTCACTGCCCACCCACCAATCAAAAAACTCCGGACATGAGATTGAGACTCATAAAAAACTCAATGCCAGCAAGTCAAATCTGACCCATAAAGGACCCTGTCCGACAGAGTAGACCCACCCCTTTGGGTTTGAGGCGATACATTTTTATGGGAACAGAAAGCCTTCTCCTTCTCCAGAGGGTAGCTGGTGGGTTTGAACTGCTGATCTTGTGGTCAGCAGCCCAACACCCAATCCCCTCCATTACCTACTTTATAAAGTTTTTGGGGTTGTAGATCTTTACCAAAGCAGACAGCCTCAACTTTCTCCCTCAGAACACAAGTTTTAACCACGTACTTCACAGCTTATCCAACAGCGCTGCCAAAATAAACTCATCAAACTCACTGCCACTGGGTCGAAGCAACCCCACAGGACAGGGGAGTGCTGCCTTGTGGGTTTCTAAGACTGTAACTCTTTACCAGAGAAGAAAGCCTCCTCTTTCTCCCAAGGAGCAGGTGGTCGTTTCAAACTGTGGTTAGCAGTCCAATGTGTAATGAAAGATAATTACATTAGAACACAAAGTGGAGAAACAGCACACACAATATGCTTCACCAGTTACATACACATGGGCATCATGGCCCAGACAAAGGACATATACTTGAGGGGCACATGCAGTTCAAAGCATCACAGCTTACATTTAAGGTCCAACCATTCCAGCCTCTTCTTCTAATCTACCTGAGGGGGTAGTTGGTCATTCTAAATATGGGGTTACCATTTTGGGGCTACCACTATATCATATGATCTTCGCAATAAGCTAAGAGACATGCAGCGTGGATGCACCTAACATCTTAAAGCATTACTTTAATTGAGCAAAAGCAATCAGAGTATTAAATCTAGACATTGTGCATCTTACTTTTTAAAGTCTATATTATGTGAACTAAACCCAAAAGGGGATTGGCAGGTACGTACTCGGCAAATGATCCAGTGCTTTATAAAATGAATCACACGGGTTGCTTCCCCATGTGTGAGAGACACTGAACAAGTTTAACAAGATGTTTCACTGGTAACATATACATTTGGAAGACTGCATTTTACTTGATTTCTTTTTCTTTTGTCTTTTACCCTACATAGAAGATTCTTTCAAACTCTAATAATTGAAAAAAATTACTACACACTATAGCTTTGTTACCATCTGAGCAAATGAACTGTGTGCAAACTACCCTGCAGATATAATTGTTTACTTGAATGAAGCTGCCACTTTTAACATAGCCATAAGCCCTTTAAAACATCATTAAAAACAAGTATGTGTTACATTAATTACTAATTGGCCTTATCTAGTCCTACTTTATATAATTAGACTGATATGAATGACAAATGCACTTCAAAATAACAGAACTTAATTTATATTTCAAATCCCTACAGGCCCGTCTTTTCACCTTGTGATAGGTACTTCCCTGCAGACCGCCCCTCCACGTAGCCACACTAGACATGAGTTTTGCCGCCTTCTTCGTTCCCAAATGGTACCACGAGGGAACATAAAGCTAGCTCTTTTGCTGCTCAAGTAAAGCATCCAGATGACGAGAGCTCTTTTGCAAGCATCTGGCAATATTGGGTACGAATGTGATACAAAAAAACCTGTTCAACAGAACTATCACTGAGAAGGAAATAAGGATATTTTAGAACATAATTAGGAGGAAGTGCTGACTCTTTGTACAAATTTATATTTGGGTAAATCCTGCTTTAGGGAGACACAATAAACGGAAATAGATAAAGATAAAATGGCATTCACGGGGAACTAAATATGTTTTTAAATTTCCGCAAGTGCTCATAATTCCTTAAACAACAAAACCCCCTGGAACGGTAGCTGATTTATAAGCCTTTTTCTTTCCACATAACTTTGAAGCTACCATTTTACAAACATTAAGTTGCCTGCCAACAGCAGACAACTAAATGATTCGGCCAAGGCAACAGTATCTTTCTATGACTTCCCAGCATGTCTAAAACATCCCACCTAATGAGGGTTAAATTATGGAATGGCAGTGAGTTTGGAATGGCCTTTAAAGGACTTTAGTAGCACGGAGTTTAAGT
>NW_022104341.1:60352617-60355842 GCF_000313985.2 Echinops telfairi | reverse complement strand
TCTGTAAAGATTTCCAGCCTTAGAAACCCAATGGGGAGATCTACTCCCTCCTATCAGGTTGCATGGTGGCACCATAGTTAAGTGCTTGGCTACTAACTAAGCCCCCACCCAAGAAGGATGTAGCAGTCAGCTTCCAGAGTCAGCGCCTGCAAGTCTTACAAGACACTTCTCTTTGCCATAGGGCCACTCTGTCAGAAATGGTTTGATGGCAGTGAGTTTGGTTCGATATGGTTAATGGCATTCAAAGCTGAAATAAGAGTACATTTTTCCTGAAAAACCAAGTAAAACCTAACTTATTTATTGGGAGCTAAAAGCTTATTGACTTATCCATTTCTACTTGATGCCTTTCTAATAAAGCAACTATCAGCTACCTTTGTTGAGCATCTCCTAAGCACCACTTTCATCTTCAAACATACTGAAAATAATTGTGCTTTTAGCACAAAGCATCTTTACCAATCATCATCATCATCATTAGAATGGCTAATAAATGTTAAGATTATACGGTGCGCCTTGCACCATTTCAAACTCTAGGCATTCAATTCTTCAGTAATCCCAGAGGTAGGCCCACTGGAAAGTTAAGAACACAGAAGCAGAGCTTCCGGAAGTTTTCCCCCAAGCCCACAGCGGTCAAGGCAATGTGCACTCCCAGCAACTCCGCAGGACAGAGAAGCGCCCCATGGGGTTTCCCCAGATGTAAGTCTTTACAGAAGCACAGCGCCTAGTCTGTCTCCCACTGAGCAGCAAGCGGGGTGGAACCCCGGAGCTTTCCGTCAGCAGACCAACATCTGATGAGTGTGTCACCTGGGTTCTTCTCTAGGTTCTCACAGCTGCGATCAAACCAGATCTGGCCCCAGAGCCTCCCCAAACAAACTCTCAAACCCAGGCAAACCAAGGCATTTTGAAATGCAATTAATCAGAGCTTCATACCAAGATCAGCGGAAAGTTGACCTGATTCATTCTCTGCAGGTTCCTAGGGTGATGTGGCTAAGCACTGGATGACTAGCCCAAAACTGGCGATTTTGCCCACGAGAAGCAGACAAGGATGGCTATCAGCTTCCAAAATGGCACAGCTCTGAAAACCCTGTGGAGCAATTAGGCTCAGCACTGATGAGTGACCATGAGACAGAATCGGCTCCACAGCATCAAATAAGAAGAGTCCCCCAGCTGGACTCAAGCTGCCACTGTCTTCCTTGCTGGTACCCACAGCCCAGGCCTTTGCTGAGAGCTTCTCTGTAGGTTTTGCAGTTGCCAGAGAACACCAGAAAGATGTCCCCTGTGTTTTACTGACTATGCAAATACATTCAACTGAGTGGATCTTAACAAAGTATGAAAGTTATGAAGAATGGGAATTCATAATAATTAACTGTGTTCATGGTAAACCTGTGCATAGGAGACAATCATATAGAACAAGGGAATACTGCATGACTTAAAGTCAGGAAAAGGTGTGTAATCAGGGTTGTATCCTTTCACCTTACTTATCCAATCTGTACGCTGAACAAATATAGTCCAAGAAGCATAGCTACATGAAGAATGCACCATCAGGATTGGGAGATGACTCATTAACAACTGGCTATATACTGATGACCCAATCTTGCTTGTTGAAAGCAAAGAGAACTTGAAGTACTTATTAATGAAGACCGAGCTTAGAGCCTTCAATAGGGATTACACTTCAATATACTCTTTCTCTGCCATCGAGTGAGTCAATGCTGACTCACAGAGACCTACTGTGGGCTTCCAAGACTGTAACTGTTTAAGGGAGTAGAAAGCCCAGTCTTTCTCCCAAGGTGATTTCAAACTGCCAACCATGAGGATCAAGCCCAACGAGTAACCACTCCACCAGCGGGGGCTCTTCATGTCAATATAAAGAAAACAAAATCCTCACAACTGAACCAATGAACATGATCCTGACACACAGGGAAAAACACTGAAGTTGTCAAGGACTTCATTTTTCATCTTGGATCTATAATCTACACACCTGGAAGCAACAATCAAGAAACCATTTGCTTTGAGCAAACCTGCTACAAAAGACCTCATTAAAATGTTAAAAAGCAAAGGTGACATTTTGAGGACTAAGGTGCACCTGACTCAAGTCATGGTATTTCCAACTGTCTCATACACATGCAAATGATGGACAATAATTAAGACCAAAGAATCGATGCATTTGAAAGATGATGTTGGTGAACACTATAGACTATACCAAGGGCTGCCAGAAGAACAAACAAGTCTACCTTTACAGAAGTACAACCAGAACACTCCTTAGAAGCCAAAAGCCAAGGTGGCAAGACTGTCTCATGTCCTTTGGCCAGGTTACGAGCAAGGACCGGTTCCCAGAAAAGAAAGAGCATCGTGCTTGATAAAGCGGTGATGGTTATTTTGTTGTAGGTTGCCATGGAGGCGGTTCCAACTCATTGAGGGCCTTCCTCTCCTGCCCTGGCCTTCTACTTTACCACGCATGTTGTCCTTCTGCAGGTAAAGCAGAGATTAGCACAACAGAGGCAGCCCCTCAGTGAAATGGACTGACACAGCGCCAACAGCAATATACTGAACCACAGCCACAACTGTGAGGGTGGCACGGGAACGCGCAGGGTTTTGCTCTGTTGTACACACGATTGCTACGAATGGGAACCCACTTGACAGCACTTGACTATAACAACAAAAATAAATTCAACAAAGCTGACCTGTCTTAATTTGCCTTTTGCTTCTAAAACAAGTCTTGCTTATTCACAGAGAACCAGCAACGTGCACACACAGCTAACGGTGAAGAATCATGGATAATCACATCTTGAGGGTTGAACTGTGTGGCAGAGAGGATGAGTTTAATGTTTTGTGCGTTCTTGTTGCCGGTGCACTTCAGATCGAAACAGACTCATAGCAAGGAGTTTCCTGTCCCTGAAACCTCATGTAACCGGAGGATTCTCAAGACAGGAAGCAATAGTGGCACACCTAGCTCAGCTCAGAACCGGGGAGAGCTCAAAGCCAGGAAGAAACAACAGGCCACCGGTTAAGAACAAGGGTGGGAGATGAGTATGCAAATGGTAAAAGCAACCAGCCAATTGCTCCCCAATTTCTCTCCCTTCCCCTATGGTGTAATTTACCTTGACACTATAACTCTTCAAAAAGAAAAATGAAGCGGGTGAATAAGCAAATGTGGTGAAGAAAGCTGATGGTGCCCGGCTATCAAAAGATATAGCGTCTGGGGTCTTAAAAGCTTGAAGGTAAACAAGC
>NW_022104341.1:60348001-60351731 GCF_000313985.2 Echinops telfairi | reverse complement strand
AAATGCGCTTTACACAATTGATGTGTGTATGGATTGGGATAACAGTTGTATGAGCCCCTAATAAAATGTTTAAAAAAAAAAAATGAACAGCAAAGACATAAGCAGCACCTTCCGTTGTCATCAACTCTTGCCCATTTCCAATTTTAAGGCTCTTATTTTAAAAAAGAAATTAAATTGATAAGAATGCGATATTCCTTAAACAGCAAAGGGCACGGCCACAGATGACTTCTTTCCCTCGGCTGTCTACATTTTTTATGAGTTTTCCCTCCTGGCATCATGAGAAAATGTCCTTGATGCTTACAGAAATTACAGAGCTAAAAAGCTCAGGCTCTAACAACAAGGAAACTATCCCAAATAAAGCCTCTACCAAGAAGGGAAAAAAAATCAAATAACTCAATTATACCAATCCATCCAACCTGTCTTTTATGCAACCTACCTATTGCCTTTGCCTCATCTCCTTAACTACCACTGTTTTTAACAACTCATTTGTAAAGAAATTATCTTCATGTTAGTTCTAACGTGTGTAATCATTCACAGTATCTGTGCACTCCACATGCTTCACTATCCTGATGACCCAGGTGAGCGGTTGTCTCTCCATTGTACAATGAGGTAAATACCGGTAAGTGCCTGAAGGAACTCACTATGCCACCAATGGAGCCTGGGTCTTGTTACCCACCAGGTCTGTCCTGAACATTCCTGACCCTGTGAGCCCACCAACTGGGTCCTGGAAGGCTGGCCTGTGCACTGCAGACGGTCAGCAGCATCAGAAGCCAGCAATACCACCTCACTCACAAAGTGCAACCATCAAAACAGGCTCCAGACACTGCTAACATATGGGGTGGGGTGCCCTGAGGACTACTGGCCATAAAGAATCTTAGCCTCCATTTCCTGGGATAAGTCTCCAGATACCCTGGTGAACCACCAGACATCACAGTACTAGTATCGGGTGCTGCTGGGGCAGCAAGAGCCTGTTGATATTACGCAAGTTCCCGTACCCTAGTTAAAGGAGTTATTTTAAATGTGCCCATGAACAGGAGGTAAAAATGTATGCATATTACATATCAGACCAAAAAAATCAGATTATCTCATTAGAACATAGGAAGATTTTACAAAACATATATTTTTGTGGGGGCACTCATAAGAGAAATGAGAGTCAGAAAATAAAGCCTTGGTTTTTGCTAATAAACCTTATTGATGCAGCCATTAATCTTAAGGGTCCCCTCTATGTTGCTGTGTGCCATGGCATAAATTCTAATTTATAAGGACAGAGCAGAACTGCCCCAGAGGCTTTCCTAGGCAGCAGTCTTTTTTATTATTAAATACTTTTATTGGGGGCTCTTACATCTCTTATCAAAATCCATACATTCATCCAGTGTGTCAAGCACATTTGCACATATGCTGCCATCATCATTTTCAAAGCATTTTCTTCCCACTTGAGCTCGATATCAGCTCCCCATTTCTTCCCCCTCCCTCCCCTGCCCGCCCTCCCTCATGAACCCTTGATAAGTTATAGATTAGTATTTTCATATCTTACATCATCCTCCGTTACCCCTCACCCACTTTTCCGTTGTTCGCCCCCCCCCCCCCCTCCGGAGGGGGTCGTAGGTTGATCCTTGTGATCGAGTCCCCCTTAGGCTGCAGTCTTTAAGGGAGCAGATCACTGGGTCTTTTCCTCCTTGGCGCCAGTGGTGCGTTCACAAAGCTGAAGTTCCCTTGGCAGGCAAGTGCTACCGGCTACACATCCTTATTCCCTCTATAAAAATACACATAAATCTACATAGGTTCTCACTACTCGCTTCAGTTGGGTTTCTGGTCAATTAAACGTGTTGCCTCAAGCTTTGCAGAAGAAATGGTGTGATAACTTTGAAACAATAAAAACAGTATGTAGCTGGCTGTCTGCAGTTGGAACATGGAGTCTACTTAGAAGCACCCAGTTCGGGTTTCTTGTTGCCATTTAATCTAAGTCTCTATGCCTGCAAAAACCCCACCCTCAAAATTTCTTATTTTCACCAAGTTTTTTAAAGCATATGCCTGAACTGAAAAAATGTTGCAACCTAACTCCCCTGAACAGCTTAGACCAACCTTAATGAGGCAGGTATCCTAATCCACTTCCTACCTTAAATCTATCATGAGTGGATACCAAATAGCCAGAGAGATGAATACAAGTATAGTATCAGCAACACGGGCATTAATACAGTCAAAATGACCGTAAAACTGGAACATAGCATTTAGAGACATGTTTGAACTATTTACTCTATGCAAGATGTATGCATTCTATCCCTGTTTCCCAATGGTAAGTAAACAGTAGAGTGCAGAAATGGGAAAGCAATTTAGACAGATTTTATTCAAGGTGGAGAGTCACAATGCACTCCTAGTATGGGGAGGGGGGAGAAGTCATTTAGAGAAACTGAGATAAGCCACAATGGCAGTGTTTAATTAATGTGATATATTCAGAGGCTGTGATGGTTTCTAATGATAATGTCCACAAGCACTCAGGTATGACATGTTTATGCCATTAAATGTGATCCGAATCTATACACTACACAGAGACATGTTCTCTGTATTACAAAGCATATTCTACCAGAAGTGTCTGGTGCCCTCACGGTTTCCATTAACCTTCACCACAAAAGAACACATTGATCCTTCAACAAAAGTGACTCCCCAGTCTTAGAAAACAGCAGGGTCCCCAAAAGCAAAGGTTTGAACACACAACACAAGATGAGGCCTGGGGTAGTGGGGGGGGGGGGAATGATGAGCCTTGCAAAAGCAAACAACCAAGGCTTAATGAATACAAAATGCTCACCTTAAAGGAAATTATTCTCACTGTGTATTCCCTGCCCACCCACAACTTAAACCCAACTCAAAAAATAGCCATCAAGACCCCATGATCCATTCTCATTATTTCTGCATTACACCCATCTACAGGGTCGATAGGAGTCGGTATCAACTGGACGCCTGTGGGTTCGGTGTAAATAAGGCTTTAAATGCTTTCCGTTCTCAGCTCAGTGATGATCATTTCCTATCACTGTCAACTTCTGCCAAAGAGAGAAAAATTCTGGGGAGAGGGGGGCGCGGGGTGGAGTTGCCAGCATGCATAATGATTTATCTAACCAGAGAGAGACGATGGGTCACAGGCATGTAATCAAGCAGAGGCACAAAGCATGAGAGCACGAAGTCCCCTTCTCCAGGGACACACCAGAACGGACCAGAATATACCCTCAACGAGAATGTGGTCCCAAACACCTGGCAATAATCAAACCTCTTATCTGGTCTCCCTGGAGAAGATCCTGGGTAAACACAACATACAAGGAGCCCTTATCCCAGGACCCTTGGGAGTGACTTTGGAGGGGTGTTTACTAGTCCTGCTTAAAGAACACCTCTCCCCAAACTCGAAGTCGGAGACCGGGATCCGGAAGAGACGGGCCGGGAGTCTGCGAGCGGCCCTAGTTTGGGGTGTTCTGCCCCTTTGCCTGTAGATTTGTGACTCCCCCTCACTGTTGCCCGCTCCTCTGGCTCTGGGTGAGTCTTTTGCCCTTCTCGCTGGTAATCAGGAGTCCCGGTCTAAACGGAACCCAAGAGGGGAGGGGGCGTTTCCTAAGTCCACGGACGTCTGGCGTAAGCAGGACTCCCAAGTCCCATAAAGTTTCCCTTGCTGACTTGGCAAAGGAGAAAGACCGCTAAGCCCCTCCGCACGCACCTGAGGGCTTGGAAACTAGAAACCGACCTCCTG
>NW_022104341.1:60317639-60347181 GCF_000313985.2 Echinops telfairi | reverse complement strand
CCGACGCTCGGAACCCGGCGCCTCCGCTGCCCGCTGCCCGCACCCCTGCCGTCCGACTTCGCTGACCCCGAGACCCCGAGCTGTTTCGCCTCGTGTTACAGAAACGCCAGCCTTAGAATGAGAGGCCAGCCAGCCCAGGCAGCAGAACTGTCAGGATTTGGCTACTGGTTGACGTCGCCCGAGCGTGTAGGCAGCCCCCTTCAGTACACCTTTCCACGCCGGGACGCCTTTAATTACCTCTCCACGGGACCACCTGGCACCTGCCCTCCGCCAAGTGAACGATGAGTTCGTGCAGCGAATCCCCCTATTTTGATGATAAGTTATTTCGGATTCAGCCGATTGCGCGTTAAAATAAAAGTAGTTTCAAACCTTCATCTATGAGATTATGAAGAACTAACATTCACTGACATCAAATGTGTGTAGTTTCCATTCTCTGCTAATAATCCTCCAAGTAGGTTTTATCCCTGGAGAAACTAATGGAGGCTTAAGTATCTTAGCCAAGGCCATACTGCAGCTTGGATTCTAGCCAGTTGCCAAACCCTGGTATTTTCTGTCACCTCATATGCATGTGACAGCGGGACAATGAATCAGGAAAACCAGGGAAGTATTGGCGCATTTGAATTACGGGGTTGGCAAAGAAAATTCCAAGTACCGTGGACTGCTGGAAGAACAAACAAATCTGTTTTGGAAGATGTGCATCCAGAATAGTCCGTGGAGGCAAGGATGATGAGATTTCATCTCAAGTTGTTTGGGCATGTTGTCAGGAGAGACCAGTCCCCAGAAAAGGACATTATGCTTGGTAAAATGGAGGACCAGCAAAAAGCAGGCAGACTGTGGAGGGGATGGATTGACACGGTAGCTGCAACGATGGGTTCAAGGGTAACTGCATGGTACAGCCTGCAGCACTTTCTCCCAGATGGGATCATGAGGCCATTTAACTTTTTAATTGCTTCAGCTTCATTGCAGACCTTACTCATTCTCCATGATGTGCTTTTAGCCATTCAAATCTGTTCTACTCCTGTGCTTAAAGATTTTCAGCGTCTTTCCCCTGAAAATCCTTGAGAAAAGTACTCCTAGAACATGCAGGATCAGATTTCTCCAGCTAGCCTAGCTGCCCACCTGACTGCACTAACCCTACTGGACAGACTTTGATGACTTTGAGGGATGACTGCTTTGCCTCATCGTGTACAAGAAGTGTTGGGTGTGGTGTGTTAAAAAAAGGAAAAAAAATAAACCCACTGACATCCAGTTGCTAACTCATAGTGACCCTACAGGACAGGGTAGAACTATTCCTATGGGTTTCCAAGACTGTAGCTCTTTACAGGAGTAGAAAGCCTACCTTTCTCCTGAAGAGAGGCTGGTAATTTCGAACTGCTGATCTTGTGGTTAGCAGTCCAGTACATGCGTAACCATTATACCACCTGGGTTCCTTAGGGTGTGGTGTATAGTTGTCGTTAGGCACCCTCTTGTTGGGTTCGGACTCATAGCAACTTATGCACAATAGAACAAATGCTACCTTGTCCTGTGTCATCCTCAATTGTCCCAACTCTTTGGCCCATTGTTGTAGCCAGAGTGTCAATCCATGTCCTTGAGTGCCTTCCTCTTTACTGCCCTTCTACTGTACTAAATATGATGTCCTTCTCCAGGGGCTGGTCTCTCCTGATATATCCAAAGTACATAAGATGAAACCTTGCCATTCCTGCCTCTACGGAGCACTCTGACCAGACTTCTGTCAAGACATTAGCAGTCCCTGGTCCTTTCGGCAGTCTTCTCCAGCACCACAATCCAAATGCATCGATTCTTCTTCGGCCTTCTTTATTCAGTGTCCAACTGTCATATGCTGACGGGGCAAGACTCCCAGATTTTAGACTTGGCTGCCACCATTAACCACTTGTATTACCCTGAGCAATGTAGTTTACATATTAAATCTGAGGAACAGACTAGATCTTCCCAGTGCACTCTGAAAGGAAGTAGAAGAACAGGGAAGATAGGACAATCGCTTAAGGCAGGATGTTGTCTGTGTCACAGGTATTTGTGTGCAAGGTTTGGCTCCCCTGCCAGATACTATGAGCAACTCAGGGCTGTTTGCATCATTTTCCTCACCTGTGAGGAAGGGCTAATGCCTTCCTGAGAGGGGCTTGGCTGACGGTGAACTAACATGAGTATAGTGCATGGGCAGCCACATGGCTTGGATTTGGTGGATCAATCATAGCGATTATTACTAAGGTGGGCCTTAAAGAACATATCGGAGGACATGAATGGAGAGAGAAAAAAAAACCTCATTTCAAGTGAGGCAAAGGTAGTAAAGAAAGCAAATCAGGAGAGAGGGTGTGGTGGAGTTTAGATCTGGTTCCCTGAATTCAAAGAAAATTGCACTAGACCCTGAGGATTCAGAGAAAAAAAATACCCAGTTTCTAACTTTGCAGACGTTTGCTATGGAATCAGGGGAGACAGACGAATGGCGGTACAGAGTGATCCATGCCTTCAAAAGGTGATCACAGAGGATGATCAGCCAACCCAGCCAGAAGACGTCAGAGCAATTGATAGGCAAGTCCCAGAAGCCAGAGAGAAGGTGCATGCCAGGCAGTAGTAAGTATAGGCTGTGTGGCCAGGATATGACAGAAGATGAGTCACATGCAAAACAAAACAAAGCAAAACAAGCAAAAAATGTTTGCCTAAAAGTAATAGGTTGCTTTTGAGAGATTGAAGCACATTTTTATCTTAGGAGGGAGAAAAATTATTGACTTTTTTGGTGGGAGTTCTTAGTTGTGCAGGTTGTCCTGTGCCCTGTACAATGTTTAGCAGCATCTCTAAAGTGTACGTGGCATCTGGGGACTCTCCCCACAGATGCCTTTCTCCCTCTCTCCCCTCCCACAGTTCTGACAACTGAATGCCTTCGAGGGACAAAGTTTCAGTAAGAACCATGTGTCGAAGGATAATGTGGAGGGTGGTTTGGAGGGCAAGGAGATCAATTGCTTAACATTATAGGTCATCGGTCATCCCTGGGTGGTGCAATTACCATGGGCAATTGAGGAAAGTCCTAGCCGTGTCCTCCCAAAAAATAAACCATTGAAAACTCTCTAGAGTGAATGGCAGTCAACGGGGTGGACATGAGTCAGAACTGATTCAACGGCAACTGGGAGAACTGCAAGACACAAGGTATGAGAGCCATAGCTAAAGCCTCACTGGGGAGGACTAGAGGGGAGACGGGGAAAGGCGGAGACAATAGAGTAGAACAAACAAACAAACAAACAAACACCAACAACCCACTACTAGGCAAGGGATTGCAACCTAGAGATACCACTGTACAATATTTCCAGGGCCCTTTAAATGTAATCTGTAAATTATTCTGGGATCTCACAGAGCTGATGGAGCAGCTGGTAGGATTAAACCACTGATGGCTTTGAGTCACCAACCTTGTGGTTAACAGCCCAGTGGCTAACCAACAGCTCTACTTAGGCTCCATAGAACAGACAGTGCTTGGGAATAGATTAGCTGTTAGTGCTGAGGCAAAGATAAATCTTACATGATTCTCAAATTTTCTGAATTGATTGACAAGTTGATCAACTAACTTGAGTGAATAATTTAACTTGCTGTTTGAGACGGGATTATTATTATTTTAAGTAAAGGAACCAGATATTAGTATAAAAAGGGAGAAAACATTTTCTTCTAAACTTTAGTCCATGGCATGCGCTTGCAAACCATCTACTATGATTTCTATAAATTGAATGAAATTAAATAAAGTAAGAAGAAACTACTTACTAGAAAATTCTCCATTTAAAAAGCTCAAAAACAATAGCAAGAACTAATCGCACACAATTTAGAAAGTGATCTCACGATGGTTACTGGAGCGTTCCATACAAAAAGAGGATTTGTTCTCAGTATATTTATCTGAAAGACATATTGTCTAAATATATATTTGATATATATCATTTGATTATATATATCCTAGATTGAGTCAATTCTGATTCATAGCAACCTTTATACAAGTGAAACAAAAAAAGAACACTGCTAGGCATTGTGACAGTTTCACAATTAGCCAGGTTTGAGCCCTCCGTCATGGCCGCGCTATCAATCCAACTCACTGATGGTCTTCCTTTTTTTGGATGACTCTCTGCTTTACCAAGCTCAGTCTCTCTTCAGGCCCTGCTCTCTCCTGACAACATGTCCAAAGGACAGGAGGTGAAGTCTCACCACCTCACCTCCCAGGGCATTCTGACTGCACTTCTTCCACACATTTGTTTGTTCTTCTGACAATGCTTTCAATCACCTTCACCAACGCATCACCCAAAAGCACCAGCTCTTCGCTGGTCTCCTTTATTCACTGCCCAGCTGTCACATCAAGATGAGATTAAAAATACCACGTTTTATACCCAAAGTGACATATTTGCTTTTTGACACTTTGTTACAGCAGGTTTTCCCTATGCTATATACATCATTTGATTTCTTAACTGTTACGTCCATATGCAAGGAGACCTAGTGACGGGACCTGTTACTCATGGAACTGCTAACCAAACTGCAAGGTCAGCAGTTAGTGGGAGAAAGATAAGGCTTTCTGTTCCTGTAAAGATTGAAAGTTTCAGAAACCCAAAGGGGCCATTTCTACTCTGTAATACAGAGCCATGAAGAGTCAGAATTGACTGAATAATGGCAGTGTGGTTTTTGATTTACATCCATGGACATTGATTGTGGGTGCATGTAAAATGAAATCCTTGGCAATTTCAAATTTTTCTCCGTGTATCGTGATATTGTATACTGGTCTAGTTGTAAGCATTTTTGTTTTCTTTATGTTTCAAATCTTATAACTTCCAGCTGCATATTACAGGCTGTTAATGAGTCTTCCTCAAATGAGTAAATGTTAATGAGTCTTCCTCACATGTTCATGAGTCTGTTAATGGGTCTTCCTCAAATACTGATGACATATTTCTTTATTTCATCTCCAGTCTTGGGTTATTTGCTCAGCAGTAAGATTGAACAGGTTTGGTGGAAGGATACAGCCTTGACATACACCTTCTCTGATTTTAAATCACTTAGCATCCCCTTGTTAGGTTATGTACAGATTCCATGTAAGCACAATTACAAAACTCAAAACTCACTGCCATCGAGTCAATTCTGGGTCATAGCAACCCTATAAGACAGAGCAGAACTGCCCCTGTGGGTTTACAAAGCTCAATCTTATGGGAGTAGAAAGCCTCTTTTTTCTCCGGAAGTTGTTTCCACTGCTATATTCTAGAATTACTATTCTTCTCAATGTTATCAATCATTTGCTGTGATCTATGCAGTAGGATGTCTTTTCATAGTCAAAAAAACCGATATATATATCTTTCTGGTATTCTCTGCTTTCAACCAAGATCCATCTGTCTTCATCTGAATCCACTTTGAACTACTGCAACCATTTTTCACTTATCTTCAGTAAAACTTTACTTGCATATGACATTTTTTTGATAATTTTCATATTGTATTAGATCACCTTTCATTAGAAAGGGCACAAATATGGTTCCTCAATTTGTCAACTAGTCAGGTTACAAATTTCTTGGCACAAAGAAATGCATTCAGTGTGACATTCATTTGTGGAACATCATAGCTGGTATTCTGCTAATTCCTAGAACCGTGTTTTTCTCCATTGCCTCCAGTGTCGTTGGACATATTCTTTCAATGCCTTTGGTTCTTGATCATATGCTGCCTCCTCAAATGGTCAAACATCAACCAATTCTTTTTTTTTTTTTTAACCAATTCCTTTGGTATGGTAACTCTGCATGTTCCATTCACCTGCCCTTGATGCTGCCATTATCATTCACTATCTTGTTCATAGAATCCTTCAATAGTTCAGTTTGAGGCTAGAATTTTTCTTCAGTTATTGAAGTTTGAGAAAAGCTGATCCTGGTCTTCTTTTTGGTTGCCTATCTACAAGTTTTTGCACATTTCATTATAATACTTTGCCTTCTTGAACTGCCTGTTGCAATCTGCTTCCCAACTTTTGTACTTTAATTTTTTTGTTTGCTTTAGATATTCTACCTTCAAGAGCAAGTTTCAGAGTATCTTCCTATGTCCATTTTAAAAAATCATTTTATTAGGGGCTCATACAACTCTTATCACAATCCATACACACATCAATTGTGTAAAGTGCATTTGTACATTCATTGCCCTCATCATTCTCAAAATATTTCCTCTCCACTTTAACCCCCGTCATTAGGTCCTCATTTTTCCCCTCCCTCCCTGCTCCCTCATGAGCCCTTGATAATTTATAAATTGTTATTTTGTCATATCTTGCCCTGTCTGACGTCTCCTCTCACCCACTTTTCTGGTGTCCGTCCCCCAGGGAGGAGGTCACATATAGTTCCTTGTAATCGGTTCCCTCTTTCCAACCCACTCTTCCTCTACCCTCCCTGTTTTCGCCACTCACACCACTGGTCCTGAAGGGATCATCCACCCTGGATTCCCTGGATTTCCAGTTCCTATCCATACCAGTGTACATCCTCTTGTCTAGCCAGACTTGCAAGGTAGAATTCGTGTCATGATAGTGGGAGCGGGGAGCAAACATTTAGGAACTAGAGGAAAGTTGTATGTTTCATCGTTGCTACATCGCACCCTGACTGGCTCGTCTCCTCCCCGAGACCCCTCTGCAAGGGGATCTCCAGTGGCCTACAAATGGGCTTTGGGTCCCCCCAACATTCACTATGGTAAGAATTTTTGTTCTGATGATGCCTTATACCTGATCCCTTCGACACCTCGTGGTTGCATAGGCTGGTGTGCTTCTTCCATGTGGGCTTTGTTGCTTCTGAGTTTGATGGCCGCTTCATTACCTTCAAGCCTTTAAGACCCCGCCCAATGCTATACTTTTTGATAGCTGGGCACCATCAGCTTTCTTCGCCACATTTGCTTATGCACCCATTTGTCTTCAGTGATCCGTTCGACACCTCGTGATCACACAGGTTGATTTGTTGTTCCATGTGGGCTTTGTTGCTTCTGAGCTAGATGGCCGCTTGTTTACCTACAAGCTTTTAAGACCCCAGACGCCATATCTTTTGATAACCGGACACCATCAGCTTTCTTCACCACATTTGCTTATTCACCCGCTTTGTCTTCAGCGGTTGTGTCGGGAAGGTGAGCATCATAGAATTCTCCTCCTGTCCCACTATCATGCTCAGTCCCCACCAGGATTTCAGCACTTCCTCTTTGTTACATTCCCCTTACCTATATCCATTTTTATCTTTATTTATTTCCTAGCTATTAATGACCTTTTACTTCCTACCTGCATGATGTCATCTCACAATTCAACTGGTTTTTGATTAGTATACATCAATTTTTCTTAAGGTAGTCTCTTAATTCAAGTGAGATATAAAGTACTCAGGGTCAGTCATATTTCAACTCTCAAGGATTTTTTAAATTTAATTCAGCTTCAGTTTGAACCTGCATGTGATCAGTGGGTGGTTTATTCTACAGTCAGTCCAGGGCCTTGTTCTGACGGATGATACTGAGCTTCCCCATAGTTTCTTCTACATTTGAGGTCAATCTAAGTCCTGTGTATTTCACATAGCAAGGTGGACGTGTCTGATCACCGTTTTATGTTGCTGAAAATAAAGTATTTGCAATGACAAAGAAATGCGTCTTATAGCAATGTGTTCTCTGACACATTTCTTTAACCAAGGCCATTTTTTCAATTGTTGATCTTTTGTCTTTATTTCCAGCTTTTGCAGTCCAATCATTAGTAATTATAAATACATCTTGATTGCCCATTTGATCTATTTCAAACTGCAGAAGTTGGCAAAAAACATCAATTTCTTCATCTTTAGCATTAGTGGATGGTGTATAAATTTTAACAAAATCATTTTAGTTTTTGTGTGTTTTTTTGTGATCCAATTTTTAAAATCAGTTTTTGGGAAGCCCTTACAGCTATCACAACATTCCGTAGTTTAGTCACATCAAGCAGTATCGTACAATTGCTACCACAATCATTTTCAGAACATTTTCTTTTTTCTTGAACTCCTTGATATCAGCTCCCCTTTGTCCCCTCCCTCCCCCACCATACCCCCTAGGAACCCTTATTATTATTTACATATATATAATAGTTTGTTGGGGGTTTTTTTGCCATATTTTTACACAATCCAATATAGTCATTCACATATAATTCTGTTGTTTAATCTCATCAAGTGGAGTTATAAAATTATCAATACTGTCAGCTCTCTCCTCCCCTTCCTATTACTGTTTCCAAAAGGGTTATCTATCTTGACTTTAATGTATGATCTTATATATACAAATGAGTATGGATTGGGATAACAGTTGTATGAACCCCTAATAAAATGTTTAAATTAAAAAAAAAACAACAAATGAACGTATGCATGTCTCACATACTTAATGAGGTAAAACAAATAAAAACCATAATAGTAAGAGGAGAAAGGATTAACAAACTAGAGGATAGTTATGTGGTTCATCAGTGCCATACTGCACCCTGGATTTATCATCCTTTCCATGTGGCCCTTCTGAGAGGGACTGTCCCATTATCTTACAGGTGGGTTTTGGCTCATTGGTCTTGTAGCCATACATCACAGGGTGTGTTGACAGCATTCTATTCAGGATAGATCTTGATTTTTTTTTTTACTATGAATGTAATGCTATTCTTCTTCAATTTATCATTCTCAGCATAATAGACCATACCATTGTCTGATTCAAAACAGTTAATACTAATACATTTCAACTCACTAATTCCTAGTATATTGATCTTTATGCCTGGATTACAATAGCAAAACATTAGAATCAAATAATGAATGAAGTTTCCCTTTAAAAGATTACTTGAAACAAAATTAAGCTAAAAGTCCCACTATAAAAAATCATACAATCCAACTCTAAAAAGCTAGGAAGTAGAATTGAGTGACAAATGATCTTAGCAGTCTTCCAACTAGATAGCTAGGTGACCTAGTTTATGTTTCCTTCCAGTTGTTCCTGCCCTTGTCATCTTTTTAATAGAGATGCAATCACAGTGCACCTGTAATTTCCCAATTTACTCTTTGCACTTGTTCAGTTTGCAAACATGTCCCCATATTCCTATATGGGTCTTAATAGCCATGATCTTAGTGGCCGCATAATGTCCCATGGAGGAGCATAGTTTGTTTCCCAGGCCCTTACACTCGCTTGCTTTCTGTTCTTTGCTTTTATAAATAAGGAAGTCTTGAACTCCCTCATGGAAACAATTTTCAGATCATAACTAAATAGTTAAGATTTCAAAAATCACCTTAGAAGAGATTCACAAAAATGGTATTATTTAGTCAAATGGGCAGAATATTTTTTTGATATATACATTCATATTTCCTAGCTATTTTCCAAAATGCTTCTACAAATTTACATTGCCATGAAAAATGCATAAACTCAAAACCACCACCAGCTCTGTGAGAAAGATGCATAGAATATCAAGTAGTATTATAGTAGTGGATACTATAATTTTTTTAATAATTTGTATCTATAATGCATTTAAAGTGTCATTTTTGCTCTACTTTTGAATTTCCATAATTATTAAAGATACTAATCATAGTGGATGTGCTTTCACACTAATTTCTATTTCTACTTTTCATTTATCAATGTGTGTGAGAGAGGGAGAGGGAGAGAGAATTCTCATTTTGTTCCTTGTCCACTATTAATGGTGTCATATATCTTTCACTCATTTGAAATCATGATATTTTAAATTAAAATAGCTGTCTTAGCTATCAGTGGTGTTTTAACACAAATACCATCAGTGCATGGCTTTACAAACAGAAAGTATTCTCTCACTCTGTGGATGGCTGACAGTCCAAATCCAGGGCTCCGGCTCTAGGGGGAGGTTTATCTCTCTGTCACCTCTTTTCCCGTCTCTGGAGGGTGGTACTTGTCTCCTTCCAATAGCTGTGGGTCTTGGAGATCTACCGTACGTATGTCATGGCACCCTTCTTGCCTTGGGCCTAAGAAGTTGTCCGTGAAGGGCCCCAAGATCTTACAGTCACTCTCCCCCCTGACTTTTCTCTCTTGCAGTCGTGAGGGCCTTCCCTCTCTGCTTTTCTCTCTTCTAAGATAACAGATGTGACTCAAGCAAGGGTGTAACTTGAGTAAATGGGTGACTTGAGTAGGCGTGGTACTTAAGTCACACCCCTTATAAGACTGTCGCTCAAGACATACCCCACACAATCCTGCCGCAGTAGTATAGAGAGGCTTGGATTGACCCAGCACATCTTACAATGGAGGATAACTACATCAGATCATAAGAATGAAAGACAATCAGAGAATACTGACAATTGTGGTCCAGTCAAGCTGACATGTATTTTAGGGGACACAATTCAATTCCTGACATTCCATTCTTTGGCTCCCCAAATTCATGTCATTGCCATGGGTAAAGCATATTCACCATATCATATCAACTTGAAATTTTTCAACTGACACGAAGTCCAAAATTCATCTTCTGGGTCATCTAAGTCAAATATGGCTGAGAATTTATAGGTAGTGGTGGCCTCAAATTTTTCATAGAAAAATGGAATTAGAAGATAATGAAATTTTTCCATGAACTTCTGTAGCCTCTGTGTTTTGCTTCCTGAGACAAAATTCCTTCTTATGTAGATCACATTTCCATTACAAATGGTAGAGATTGGAAAGAAAGAAGTAATAACTGGCACCAAGAAAGTTCAAAACTAGCAGACAAATTAACATTTACTCTCAAGATGTAAAGATAATCCTGTGTTCTCTGAGCATCGAGGCATTGGACTTGTCTACCAGACTCTGGGTGTTGGGCATACTCTCTGGATTCTGGGTGGTGAGCCTCTTAGCTCTGAGTTTCAGCTCACTCTACTTTCCAGACTCACTAGGATGGCAACTCTGCTCCCTTGGCTTTGGACAGCTCCATTCTCCTAGTGGTAACCCCAACCCTTCGCATTGTATCCTCACCCTCTTAGATTTAGGATTCCATCTTCAGAAGCATAAGATAAGAGGTGTGCCTTAAGCAAGGGCTTGACTTAATTGAGTGTAACGTAAGTCAGACCTTCTCATAAGGCTGTGGCGTAGATGTACCCTACACTGATCTTGTCTCATTAACATATGGTGGCTAAGATTGACAACACATTACATAATAGAAGATGATTACATCAAACCACCCAATACCTGGAATCATGGGGTAGTCAAGTTGATATATTTTGGTAGACACAATTTAATCCTTAAAAAATAGTAATGTTTTTTATATGTCATCATTTGATATGCATTTTTTCTTGCACATTATTTTCCCTAAACATTACAATGGGATGCATCAAAAAGTATTGCTACAGAGTCATAGAAACCTTTTATTAAAGAAAAGTATCAAAATGTGAAGCTACTATTTCTTGGCATGTCCTCCATCTGTCTCTATAGATTCTGAACGTGGTGATTCCCTCTCTCTAAGAGCTGTGCTCTTCAACTCACACCTGGTCAAACGGGCAATTTTGACATGCTTAAGGGACTCAGCTTGTGTTGGTTTTAAATGTTCTCTGAGTTTAGAGAACAAATGAAGTGTGAAGGGGCAAGATAAGGCCTAGAGGATGGATGGGGTGATGTTTACCAGTGAAATTCTGACCAGGCAGTGTTTGCTGCTTGTATTAGTCTAGGTACTTTGGAGAAGCAAATCCACAGCGACTCATGTATAAGAGAGAGTTTTATGTAAAGAAAATGTGTATCACGAAAACATCCCAACCCAATGCTGCCCAAGCCCACAAGTCCAACATTAACCCATTAACCCAACAACAGTCCACAAAGTCCTCCACCTCACAAAACAGAGGCAAAGATGCCGACTACAGGAGGAGAGCTGAGTCAGTGAACGAACAAGCATCTCAGCACTAGCAGGGGTCTCCACATGGCTGCTCCAGCACCCAGAGCTGCATCGGGATAGGTCCATGTAGCTTCTCCTTGGAGATGTCTTGTAGGAAGTCAATCTTGCAAGCTGAAGCAGGGAACTGCTAAGGCAGCTGCACCCGGTGCAACCATCACAAAACAAGAGACCCGAGAACTAGAAAGGCGAGGCTCACCACCCATTTATCCCTCCGCCTTTCAACCAGCCCCACATGTGATTATCGGCCAGGCTGGCACAATTAACTAACTCACTGCTCTTGAAGAATAAGCAGGTGCATTGTTATGATGGGGGGGGGAGTGGTATCCTTGGCACAATTTTCCTGCCATTTTCATGAGGAATACAGTTTTCAATTTTCTAAAAATTTCTTCATAGTAAATTCCATGATCATATTGTGTCCTTAGAGAAAATCTATCAAGATTTCTCTTGTGAATCCCAAAGAATAGTTGCCATAACTGGTTCAGGTCAACAGTGCAGAAGCTACTATTTTTTAACAGTTTTATTGGAATATAATTCATATATCATATACTTAAATAGTTCAGTCACATCAAGAAGAGTTGTACAATCATCACCACAATCCGTTTTAGAACATTGTCTTATATTCATAGTGATTGGCTTCCCGTTTCCCCTGAACATCTCCTGCCATACCCTCAGGGAACCATGAATCCAGTTGCTGTTTCTACAGATTTACCGTTCCTGGATTTCATCTATAGAAAACCATTTTTTAAAAATTAACAACAATAACTAAGCAAAACAGATAAAAATTTCAATTGAAAAGAAAGCAGACAATATTAAAAACTAGAAAATATTTAAATCTTTATAAAGGAAATCAAATAACAAGGTGCTAAGTTTAACCTGACTGCATCTGCAATAATCCACTTTCCAATGTATGCAGATGCCACCATTTTGATTGGATATATATTTGAAGTTCCCTAACAATTGTAAGTGTTATCTACTGATAAGAGGCATGTTTAAATATGCTTTATTTGGAATAAAACACAGTTTTATGTTTTATGAAGTAGAACTCTAGAGTCAATTTTTTTTATTTACCATTGTATTTTCAAAGCTTCCCATTTTCTTCCAAAGAAGAAATGTGTTGTATTTATTTGGATTGTTATTTTGTTTGTGCTTTTCTAGAAAGTCAACTCCTCTCCATATGTTAGAGAAATATAAAGACATAGATTTGTTGTCATCAACAATTTGGCAGTCACTATTCCTTATTGCAAATACAGTAGTGGAATAAGAAATAATTAGAATGATAGTGATAAAAAATGCTAAAGAAAAATGTTTACTTGTGTTTTATTGACCAAGCCAAAGCATTCTACGGTGTGGATATAACAAACCTGTGTGGATCATAACAGACTATGGATAACCATTAGAAGAGTAGGGATTCGAGAACATTTCATTACCCTCATGTGGAACTTGTACATGGGTCAAGAGGCAGTTATGTAAACCCAACAAGAGAATACTGCATGGTTTAACATCAAGAATGGTATGAGACATTATTCATACCTATTCAGTCTGTATGAAAAGCAAATCATCAGAGAAGCTGATTATATGAAGAAGAATGTGGCGTCAGGTTTGGAGAAAAACTTATTAACAATCTGCAATATGCAAATGACACGACCTTTCTTGCGGCAAGTAGGGAAGACTTGAAACCCTCGCTGATGAAGGTCAAGGATTGCAGCCTTCAGTATGGATTACAACTCAATATAAAGAAGACAAAGTCCTCACAGCTGGACCAATAGGTACATCATGATAAATGAAGAAAAGGTTGAAGTTGTCAAGGATTTTGTCTTACTTGGATCCACAATCAATGCTCATGGAAGCAGGGGTCAAGAGATCAAAAGACAAGTTGCATCAGGTAAATTTGCTGCACACGACCTGTTTAAAGTATTGAAAAGCAAGGATGTTACTCGGAGGACTGAAGCACAGCTGGCCCAAGCCAAGATATTATCAGTTGTCCAAATGCATGTGAAAGTTGGCCATTGAATAAAGAAAACTGAAGAAGAATTGATGCACTTGAATTGTGGTGCTGGAAAAGAATATTGAAAATACCATGGGCTGATAAAAGGACAAAGCAATCTGTCTTGAAAGAAGGACCTTAGAAACAAGGATGGTAAGATTTCATCTTCCGTACATACTTTGGGCTTGTTTTCCAGAGAGACCAGTCCCTGGAGGGCATCATGTTTGGTAAAGTAGAAGGCAGTGAAAGAGAGGAAAGCCCTTTTGGACATGGACTGGCACCATGACTGCAACAACGCGTGCAGGCATAGTAACAATTGTGAGGATGTTGCAGGACGAGGCAGTGTTTTGTCCTATTATGCATAGGGTTGCTATGAGTCAGAACCAACTCAATGGTCCTTGTGGTAGGTACATAATCTGGTGTCAACTTGAGCCTATTAAGAGTGAAGGGGTGGAGTTTGGCCTGTCAATCAGGTCGCAGCTTGATGACCTCATTTTGGAGGCACGGAGATAAATAGCTCAATGGTCAGACCCACTCTCTCTCTGCTTCATTTCTCTGCTACATATTCCTGTTGGCAAGCCATATGGAGCTATGCTAATGGCTGTCAGAACCTTGGAGCTGGAGGAGTCACGTGGAGACCGATGCCAGCACTAAGATTCTTCCACTGCTACTGGATCCACAAGACTTTCCACCACTGGCCTGTGATCTTCCTGCACTTGTCATCATTGCATGTGCTGTGTGAGTCTGAAAAGGAATTTACAGACTGGTATTGGACATATGGGCTAATATCAGACTTAGGGGCTTGATCTGGACTGGGCTGGGATGTTTTCTGAATATACAATTACACTTCTATATAAAGCTCTTTCTTATACACGTATGAGTGTCTATGAATTTGTTTCTATTGTCAAGCCAGACAAACACAGCACCTAACAATGACAACAAAATGGTAAAAGGGGAAGGACTTCAGAGAGAAAGAAGAAGGCAAATGGCATAAATGTTAATTCTCTATTACTCTGGGTTTTCTACGACTTAATGGTTACAATATTTAAGATTTTGATAAAATGTCTTAGGTGTTTAACTTGTCATTTTTAATTAAGGTCACCATTTACGTTAAAATTATAGTTTTCAATAAATTCTCACCCTTGATGTAACAATCTCTTTTCTTCATTCCACTCTAAAAGTCAAGTGAAATGTTCATTTTTTTACCTCTAAACTATACTTAGTGACGGTACAAGTGCTTTGCTATGTGTTCACTAATCCATTGAACGAGCTTCCGTTTCAGGTGGGGTAACTATTGTGCGTACGAAGACGAGAGTCTTTCCATTTGCTTAGTGTTATGCAATCAATTTTTGTCGCCTGACATCAAGCCAGCTACTGGCTCGTGGTGACCCATAAACAATGGGACAAATGCTCCCCAGCCCTGTTCCACCCCCATGATCCATTACAAATAGGACCCTTGTGGTTTTCAGAGTTTTCTTTAGCTGAATTTAAAAAAATGGATTACCATGCCTTTCTTCCTAGTTGATGTTAGTCTGAAAGCTCTGCTCTAACCTGTTCAGCAAACTGTGCAAGCCTCCACCTAAGGACAGGGGACAATTGTGAATGACGTGTATTAGCAAACAGTGGATAATACAAAATATTTATCAATAATGGCAGATTGAAAGGAAGGAGAGTCTGATTACATAGTACCAGAAAGCAAAAATAATATATATAAAACTTCATCTTGAAGGCATTGTGCAAGATTTATAATATAGTATAGTAAAATCTCAATAGATATTTGCTAAAGGTATAATTCAGGGAAAGAAAAAAATACAAGAATAAATAAATCATATGTATATCTCTGTAAACTTAAACTCTTTCCAATTATTGAGGGAATGCTTTGCAGAGTAGAAATTTGGTGCCACAGTATTGGTATTGCCCTAAAAATACTGTTTGAGAAAAACCTACATCCTAATTTTGGGAACTTCCTCAGCCCACTTCTAACAAAAATGAGGCTGCGTCCTTCTTAGATACTTCAACTCTGACAAGATATCAATATGTCTTCAGACCGTCCTGGGGCGGTGCCACTCGGTGGTGAAGATGCCTTTGGAGTAATGTGGGCCTCAGTTGGAATTTCAGTTCTGGCATTTAGAAGCTGCACACAGTTCTTCGTTTATCCCCAGTTTCCTTAATGGAAATTGGAATCATACTACCCACCCCTTTTTCCTCAATAATTGACTGGGAAGATCAGATTAAAAGGCATTAAAAAACCTCACAATGGCTACTACATTGTGGAACATGGGTATTATGAAAGGTAAGTTTTGGGTCAGCTTGACTGGGCCATGATCCTCATTAGTTTGGCAGTGAGGCCTTCCCCACAGGTAACCCTTTACTAAGGTCAAAAGGCAATGGCATTTCCTTGGCGGGTGTGACCTACTTCACATCTATAAATAGATGGCATGGAGGACTCACTTCTTTCTCTTCTCATTCTTGCTGGTCTGGGTCCTGCATCCAGTTTTGTGGGATTTGGACCAATGGGCCACCATATGGCCTGCTGAACCTGGAAGCTGTCTGCAGCCTGCCATGCTGTCTGCCACCTGCTTCACCCTCCTGCCTCCTGGTTCTTCCGCCAGCAGCTGCATGATGGAAAGGCCTCAGTTTAGCATCTGACCCACAGACTTGTCAGACTAGGTTTTCCCACTCCGTAGCGGTTTGGCCCACTTTTTTGATGTTTCTTTCTTATACATATAAGCGCCATTGGTTTTGTTTCTCTAGAAAGCCCAGCCTTCATGAGTTTGTATATAACTAGCTAGCAATAAGCTGGGGAGCATGCATTAGTTCAAATCCACCAAGTAGCAAATAAAACCAGATTATCTATGCAGGCAACCACCTTTCTGTAGGTGTGTCAAACTATGGTAGTTTGTGTGTGTTAGTATGATGCTGTAAGCTAGGCCAGCAATACATAAAACACCAGCAAAAATGTCCTGCAGGGTCATTTGTGGTGGACAGGTTTTGGCAGAGCTTACAGGCTATGGTACTTAGAGATTGTGTCAACTGGACACTCCCGACAAGGTGTGGAGTCAAATCTGTCAATCAAGTCGCAGCCTAACAACACCTCCTTGGTGTCGTAAATCTTTTTACAATCTCTCTCTCTCTCTCTGCCCCTTTACCTTCCTGCCTGCTGGGACTCTGCCCACTGACCTTGAGAGTTGCTAGCATCGTATCATGTTTCCACTGACTTAGGATGCACACGACACTATATCTACCTGGCTTGAGATCTTCCTGCTTCCTGATTCATCATTCTGCATCATTGGCATGTGGCTATGTGAGTCTGGAGAGGGGCTTAAGGACTAGCGTTGGACTTATGGACTTGAGTTCGACTGGGCTGGGATGACTTCTTGATAGTTACTTCTAGATATAAAACTTTTTCTTATACATAGGTGAGTGTTACTGGTTTTGTTTCTATAGACAGCACAGCCTAACACAGAGACTAAGACCTATTAGGAAGAAAGGCCTGGGAATGTACTTCCCAAAATTATCTAATTAAAATCTTTTGGATCTCAATAGAATATTGTCTGATATAGACAATAGAATATTGTCCAAAAGATGAGCCCCGAGGCTGGGAAGCACTCAACACTGTCAACCTTCCATGTCACCTATATATGGGTTGGAGCAGTATGGACTGTGTTGCCTCTAGTAATGACAAGGTTCTACAAGATGCTGTGCTTTCTTCTTTGTAGTGGAGGATTCGAGATTCATCGATTTTTCCTTTACTTAAAAAGATATAGTCTTGCCTGGCCCTGAGCCCTAGACCCCTGAAACTGCACTGAAGGGGCAGTTACCTGACCCGCAGGAACAGCCTTGAGCACAGCTCATCCGACTGCTCAGCGTAATGTCACTGGAGCGCTGGAGCAGTTGGGTATACTCGGACATGTCTGGAGGCTCCGATGAGATGATGCTAGTGGGTAGAAGAGTGAACATAACCCTGGGACAAAAGCTATACATGAAATTTATTTCTGTCTCGTGTGGATGCAAACTGTTCTGCTCTAATTAGAATGGAAAAACATGAATTTGTCAAAATAAATGTAGACTATGCATCTGAGGCCTTATTCATTTCTCTCAAAACCATATCACATTTGGCACAACAGCTGCAGGGGATCATGCTATTATTTTGTTGAGCTTTTCCAACATCCATCCAGTTTCTGCAGAGACCAGACTAACAAATTAAATGGCGACAGAGAGAGGACTGCCATCTGCCGTAATAAGACTCCTTTACAGTGTTGAGGAGGCATGATGTCACTTTGAGGGCTAAAGTGCACCTGATCCAAACCATGGGATATTCAGTCACCTCCGGTGCATGGGAAAGTTGGACAAGGAGTAAGGAAGACCACGGAAGAATTACTAGCATTTGAATTATGGTGTGGGCAGAGACTGTTGAATGTACCAGAAGAACAAACAAGTCTGTTTGGGTGGAAGCACAGCCAGAATGCTCCTTAGAAGCCAGGATAGGGAGACTTCATCTCATAAACTTTGAACATGTTCTTGGAAGACGCCTGCCCTTGGAAAATGACATCATCTTTGCTAAAATAGAGGGAAGTGAAAAAGAAGAAAACTATCAGGGAGATAGATTGCACTGTGGCTGCAACAAAGGGTTCAAAAATAACAATGGTGAGGATGCTGGAGGATCAAGCATCTCTTGTGCATTGGGGAATCGATTTTTAAACACCCAACAACTACATCCATCCCTCTGTTTTTTAGATCTGCATGAAGGCACAAAATCTCTGTCATTTTTATGTTTTTGATTTATTTTGTGGCTGCCTTAGGAGTGAGGAAATTTTAGAGTTTTTACTATGATAGTTCTTACTCGAAAGCCAAGGACCCAATATGAGGGTTATCCTAGTTTCCAACTGTATTCAATCCAGTAATATACTGGGAATCAGAAAATTGGGGAAGGAGTATCCATAAACCCAATGAGCCCATCTGAGACAGACTTGGGCCAGATTGCCAATAGTCATGGTAACATGGAAGCCATTGTGATGCTTTGGCAATATCGACTCAGACTCTGCATCCAATGGGCCTCATCATTTAGGATATGCCTTTTTCAACATTGCCCTACAGTTATCCAGATAAATGTCCATTGGTCATTTTCGGGAATGACTGAGACAATAATAACAGTATTTTTTGCCATGGTGTCACGTGGCTCTTTATCCTCAGGAACATAGCCACCTCTTCAGAGGAGTCCAGATCCAAAATGGCTCAGGTCCTGGATCTGGGCAAAAATGGTGACATTTTGAGGTGACCACCCTCAGTCTCATGCTCCTCCATTTTTGCTTTTCTTCTTTGTTCTTTTCCCCCTTGTAGACTTTATGTAGTATCTTAGTTGGATGCACATTTGCCCATAAGGACATTATAACCTATGAACCAACACTCCCATTTCTACTCCATTAGCTACTCCTCTAATCTTGCTCATTATTATGGTAATTACAGCCTCCTGGCTTCTGGAGTTAAGCACTCCCATTTGACCTCTTTAATTAAAAGGAGCCACATCATTCCTATGACTATTAAGGAACTCTGGGACCTTCACCTGGTACAGCATTCCCCAAAGTGGGCAATACTGACCCCTGTGGTTGCTGAAGCAATCCAAGGGTGCTGCAAAAGCAGATACCTACACTTTATCTTGCATTATGGGCTATAGTACAAAAGTCTTTAATTGTCAGGGGTAGTGTGTTAGTCTGGGTTAACTAGAGAAACACTCATATGTATGTAAGAGAGAGTTACATCAAAGAATAATTGTATATTAGGAAAACATCGCAACCCAGTCCAGATCAAGTCCATAAATCTGATATTAGCCCATATGTCCAATACCAATCTATAAATTCCTCTTCAGACTCATGCCACACATGCAATGGTGCTGAATGCAGGAAGATCACAGACCAGTGGGTGGAAAGTCTTGTGGATCCAGTGGTAGTAGAGGCATCTCTGTGCTGGCATGGGTCTCCATGTGGCTCCTCCAACTCCAGGGCTCTGGCTCCAATCGGCGTAGCTCCATCAGGCTCATCGTCAGTAATGTCTCTCAGGGAGTGAGCATGTGTTACTCCTCCAGCAAGGTATATATCTCCTTAGTGCCTCCAAATGAGGTCATCAAGCTGCGACCTGATTGACAGGCTAAACTCCACCCATTCATTCTTAAGTATCAAATTGACAACAGATTATGTAACTCCACAAGTGGGTTGCTGAGTAATTTTCCTTCTGAAAAGAGGAGGCTAGGTCAGATATGTTTGTGAACCTGTGACATGGTAGGAGTCTACAGACAAGGATGCCACTAACTTCTAGCCCCCCTCTCACTGACACATTTATGATGACCTAGGTGAATGGCTTGTCCTTTGGGCTTCCATGGTAGTAGCCTTCTGGTGGACCTCCTGCCCTCACATAATATTTCCATTGTGGCATCCCTCATTCCTCAACCTATTAATCACTCTACCATCTACAAAGTAGAAGGGCAGCAAAGGAGAAGAAAACCCTTAAAGAGATGGATCAACACTGTGGCTGCAAAAATGGGCTTAATCAGGACCAATTGTGAAAATGGCACAGGACTGGGCAGGATTTCATTCTATTGTGCATACGGTCGCTATGGGTCAGAATGGACACGAAGGTGCCTAAGCACCACCACTACCACCTACAGGTCAAATCCGTCTTCTCCACTTTGGTTTTGACCATGACTTTCCCATGCCTCCTAGAGCCACTTACCATGTTCACTTCATCCTGCACGATTCTTGCTAGAGGGTTCATTTCTCTGCCCTGAAAAGTCCCCTTACCTCTCAGCTCCAGAAGCAGCATATTTCTCATGGGTACATTTGCTTCTCACTGTATAATGCTGTTTGATTTATTAGGAACCTCAGTTTTATTTTAGTAATAGATCCATTAAATAGAACAGAACGTAGGTGTTTATGTATGACACTCAAAACAGCTCCATCTTCTTTTGTTTATTTGCACTTTGAAATCAATAGCTCACTTATATTTGTTCAGTACTCTATCTTCCCAACACTGTGCTAAATACTTACATGCACATTATATCCTTGAGTCTTGGCTTCCCCTATTGTGGAATCTTGAATAAGATAGCAAATTCCTATCCGTCTTCATTTCCACACTTGTGAGAATAGTCATAATGTCTACTCTATAGAGTTAAAATAATTCATCAGATCATTAACATTGCTATTAGAAAGCACACATTTTTGCCTAAAGTAATAAATCAAAAATTGATATTATTTTTCAGGATAGTCAATGTAATAATTTCTGAAAAGTCAAACATCAATTTATTATACAGGCACTTAACATACAGAGAAGAATGAGTATTACTAATCTCATTTATTATGGCTTTACTGTAATTGAAGGTTTTTGTGGTTCCCGTAATTAACAGTAACATAGCTAAGACAGAATGTGTCCTTATAAAAGGGCTCATTTACAATTTTATAAGGCAATGAGACAGAGTCCAAAGATGCTTTGCTTCAAAATGTATTCAGTTTTACAGGAATTGCGGATTGCTTTTGACTGACTTACTAGCTATAACAAGCCTTATTCTACACCTGGGACTAAGCATATTGCATTAATAATGAAAACACTTTGTGAGGAAATGCTATTTTGAAAACCAAGCTTGGAGCCTTAGAAAGACCACTGAATCGGAAAGCAAGGGACTCAGGTAGTCATTTGAGCTCCACAATAGACTGACTAACCCAGGATAGACAGCTACCCACTCGGAACTCAGATTCCTCCTTGAATTGGACTCTACATTAATATCCAATTCCTCACGGCATCAAAATTCGGTGCGTTTTTATTTTTGAACCTCACAATAGCCACATATAAATTATTGGCCAAGAAATCATGTTAGCATTGGACCACTGGCAAAACAGGCAAAACTACAAAACAGGATCTGGAATTCTTTTTTTTTTTTCGGGATCTGAAATTTTAACCAAAGATCAACTCCAGTTGAATGCTTGTGGTTTGTTTGTTTGTTTGTTTGTTTTTCATCATATCACACCCCTAAAATTACTATGTCCACTTTGATTCTCATTATTAATTTAAAAAATTCTTTGCTATAATACAGATCACTAAGATCACCCCAATAGAGTCCTGGTGTGGTAGAAAGACAACTGACTGTGTGAATTAAAACCAGTGCCTTCTGAGATTTAGGTTACTTATTTGCATTGCATTGGGTCAATGTGTTGCACAAGACCCCTTTAGCAAGGATGTGACTTTAAGTACTAAGTACTTAAGTACTCACCCAAGCCATGGTAGTTTCAATTGCTTCCTATGCAGTGGAAAGTTGGAAACAGAACAAGGAAGATAGAAGAATGGATGCATTTGAATTGTGGTGTTGGTGAAGAAGATCGCAGCACCATGGACTGCCAAAAGGACAAACACATCTGTCTTGGAAGAAGTACCGCCACAGTGCTCCTTAGAGGGGGAAACTTGTCTCTCGTCCTTTGGACATGTCGTCAGGAAAGACCAGTCCCTGGAGATGTACCTCATGCTCAGTAGAGGGGCACTGACAGAGAGGAAGACCCTGAAAGGGATGAGTTGGCACAGTGGGTGTCCAGAGGAACAATTGTGAGGCTGGTGCAGGACTGGTGCTGTTTCATTCTGTTGTGCATAAGGTTGCTACGTGCCAGCACCGTCTCCATGGCACCTAACAACAACAACACGAACAACATTTGCATCTGTGAAACTTTACAGGGTCGACTTCAACACTAAATTAAGTAACACATAGGGGCTTAAAATAGTCATGGGGGAAAAAATCCATGCTCTTTTAATTCCATTTTTCTACTAAATATTTTTTAAATACCTGTGGAGTTGGCCATTAAAATAAATACATGAATAAACTCGCCACTGCTGGCTCAGATGTCAATGCCGAGCAGCCTTCTAGAAGGGAGAACTGCCCTCCAGGGTTTTCAAGGCTGTGCATCTTGGCAGAAGTAGACGTGCACACCTTTCATTAGCACCAGAGTGATTAGCCAGCCACTCCACCACGAGGGTGCCTTTTGCCTACAAAGGTCTGTTCGATTTTGAGAGGATTTTGAATGCTAAATGCTAATCTGCCTCCTCTTCCTTTTTATGGAGAGTAAAATGGGAGTTGACACCCAGGTCTGGCATTCAGATCACTTGGCAGCGTTTTTGAGTTGGGTTTACAAATATTTGGGAGGAGCATTAGCTGACTCACGCATGAGCTGATTAACCATCAAGCAGGCACAGTCCTGGGAGGGAAATTGGCACTGTGCTCAACATCCTTCAGAGCCCTCTTTCAGGATCATCACTGTTGCTCGCTACACAGAGTGCTTTTCAATGGTTTCTATCAGTCCTGAGTAAGAGGAAGTCAACGTGACCATTAGGAAACCTGGGGAAGTTTTGGGTTGTTTGTGGGTGGGTAGATGAAGGGAAGGAGCCCTGGTGTTGTATGGGTGACTCTTGGGCTGCTAATGGCAAGGTCAGAAGTTCAAAACCACCAGCTCCCCCATGGAAGAAAGACGGGACTTTCTATTCCCATAAAGATTTCCAGTAGCAGAAATGCAGAGGAGCAGGCCCGCCCAGCCCTATAGAGTCACTATGAGAAACCACTCCATGGTGGTGAGGGAGTGAGATGAAGGTGGCCACCTTTCTCCCGGTCCCTCAATGGCACCAAGTCCTGCTGGCAAGTGTTTCCAAGGGCACAGGCTTCATAGTAAATCCGAGCTGGGTTTTAACTCTGCCATTTCTAGTTGTGTGACTTAGAGTACATGACCCCTTCAAACTTCAGTTTTCTTATGAGTAAAAGGGGGAAGATAACATTTGATTGTAAAGTTGTTGTCCACCACCTGTCTGAGTTCGTCAGCCTGTAATGGCTCTTGGGTTGGTGGGATGTTGGAAGGTTTGCCATTGGTGCTTCGAATAACAGCGGGGCCACCCATAGTGGACAGGTTTCAGTGGTGCTTCCAAACTAAGGTAGATTAGGAAGAAGGAGAGGGTAGACTATTTCTGAAAATTTTCAGCAAACCTTAGGGATAGTAGCAGAACACTGTCTGATATAGTGCCCGAAGATGAGTACCTCCAATTGGAAGGCACTTAGAATAAGACTGAGGAAGAACTGGCTTCTCAAAGTAGATCAACTTTAATAATGGGGTTAAAGTGAAACTTTCGGGGGCATTCATGTGCTGCTGTGGCTGCAAGGGCAGTGAGTTATTTAATGTGGTTCTTCTAGCCACAAGGTCCAGCTCCCACCAGAAGACTTTCCCCTACATGGATCTGGTAAGAAGGCGGGGGAAGATATGGATAGGATTCACCTGTGAGTAATTGTGACCAGAATTCCCTGCAGTGCCGTTCTGCTGTTTATAAAATAAGCCCTCTGAGAAGCAGGAGGAGAGATCTTGTTACCAGCAAGAGCCGGGAGTGGAGTGTGTCCTCTGGACCCAAGACCTCTGTGCAATGAGCCTCCTGCGTCCAGAAGACAGCCACACCATCAGAAGAGCAGCAGAGATATCACTGCTGACATCAGATGGATCCAGGCTCAGAGTAGAGAATACCAGAAAGGTGTTTACTTTCTTTTCTTGATTATGCAAAGGCATTCAACTGTGTGGATCATGACAAACTATGGACAGTCTTGAGAAGAATGGGAATTCCAGAACATCTAATTGTGTTCACACAGAACTTGTTTCATGGATCAAGAAGCAGTCGTCTGAACAGAACAGGGGAATACTGTATGGTTTAAAATTAAGGTGTGCTTGAGGGTTGTGTCCTTTCACCGTACATATTCCATCAATATACTGAGAAAATAATCAGGGAAACTGGATTGTATAAAAGAGAATGCAGTATCAGGATTGGAGGAAGGTGTATTAACAACTTATAATATGCATATGGCACAACCTTCCTTGCTGAGATACGGGAGAACTTGAAGCACTTGCTGATGAATATCAAGGATTGCAGTCTTTACAGCTAAATGTAAAGAAAACCACAATCTCCACAACTGGACCCACAGACAACATCAGGATAAATGGAGAAAAGGCTGAAGACGTCAAGGATTTCATCTTGCCTGGATCCACAATCAGTACTCACGAAAGTGCTAGTCAGAAGATCAAAGGGTGAATTGCACTTGATAATGTACTGCTCGAGACCTCTTTAGGGTGTTACTTTGAGATCTAAGGTGTGCCTGACCCAAGTCATGGTATTTTCAATGGCCTCATATGCATGTGAGAGTTGCACACTGAATAAGGAAGACAAAAGAATCAATTCAATTAAGTCATGGTGCTGACAAAGAATACTGAAAGTACCATGGACTGCCAATAGAACAGACCAAAAAAATCTGTCTTGGAAGAAGTATGGCCAGGTGCTCCTTAGAAGCAAGGATGGTAAGACTTCATCTCATGTAGTTTAGACATGCCTTCAGGAGAGATGAGTCCCTGGAGAAGATAAAGTAGAGAGGCAGTGAGAAAGAGGAAGAGAGACCGGGAAAAAGATGGATTGACCCAGTGGCTGCAACAATAGGCTGAAACATAGTAACAGTTTTGAGGATGGCAGTGGATGGGGCAGTGTTTCTTTCTGTTGTATATAGGTTTGCTATAACGTAGAACCGACGCAGCAGTACCTAACAACATCAGAAGAGACTAGAGAATAGCTCAATATCATCAACATGATCAGGGGCTGACTGTGAATAAACCATCATTTAATCATATGCAAGTTCAGGTTGAAGTTAAAGAAAATAAAACAAGTACATGAAAGCCAGATCACAAAGTTGACTGTTTGCTATCTGAACCTAGAAACAACCTCAAGAACAGGCTTGGTGCGTTGAGCACAAACGACCAAAGACCAGTGTAGTTGTAAGATGGTCTCAAGGACATCACATATGAAGCAAAAGGGTCATTAAAAAGATGGGGAAGGAAAAAAGATAAAAAATGGATGTCAGACGAGACTCGGACACTTGCTGGTGAACATAGAAAAGCAAATGCAATTGGAAGAAATGATGAAGTCAAACTGAATGGAAAATTTCAAAGGGCAGCTCCAGAAGGCAAAATAAACCATTTTAAGAAACATACCAATAACTTGATGGAGTTAGAAACCACAAAGGGAGGAACACATCAGCATTTCTTAAGCTGAAACGGCTGCACCTTTCCTAATTTTAAACCACTTAGTATTTCCTTGCTGTGCTCTTAGGACTGCCTTTTGGTGTAGGGACAGGTTCTGCCTATATACAATGACCTCTTCTTGTAATCCCATTCTGCAAAATGTTGTCCATAGTTTGTTCTGATCCACCGTGGTGTGCTTTTGCTTGTTCATTAAAACCAAGGAAGCACCTTTCTGGCATTCTCTACTTTCAGCTAAGATCTATCTGACATCAGCCATGGTATCTCTTATTCCACATGCTCTGAACCTGGCTTGAATGTTTGGCCCCTTGTCAATGTATTGCTGCAATTATCTTGAATTATCTTCAGCAACATTTGACTTGTGTGTGATATTAATGATATTGTTTGATCATTTCTGCATTCTGTTGGGTCGTCTTTCTTTGTAAAGGGTCCGGATACGGATCTTCCAGTGAGTTGGCGAGATTTCTGTGCTCATGGAGAACTTGTACATAGACCAAGAGGCAGTCTTTGAGTCAAACCGAGGGAGGACTGCATGGTTTTAAATCAGGAACGGTATGTATCAGGGTTGCATATTGTTACCATGTATATTCAATCTGGATGCTGAGGAAATAACCCAAGAAGCTGGACTATAGGAAGAATGCAGTATAAGGATTGGGGCAAAACTTATTAACAGCCAGCAATATGCAGATAACATAACCTTACTTGCTGAGAGTGACAAGGAATCACAACAATTACTGATAATTGATCAAAGCCTTCAGGATGGATTATACCTCAATGTAAAGAAACCCAAAATTCTCACAACTGGGCCAACAGATAACATCATAATAAACTGAGAAATGATTGAAGTTGAAGGATGCCTTCTTGTTTGGATCCACAACCAGTGTTCATGGAGGCAGCACGCAAGAAACCAAACACTACATGCTTTGGTAAATCTGATTCACAAGACCTCTTTAAAGTTTCAAAGAGCAAAAAGCAAAGTTGTCACTTTAAAGACTAAAGTGTTCCTAACCCAAATCATGGTGTTTTCTTTAAAAATATTTTTTTTAACTTAAAAAAATTACAAACAAAAAATAAAAAGATTTTTTTAGTCATGGTGTTTACAGTCACCACATATGCACAAAAACCTGGACAATGGATAAGGAAGAAGAAGAATTGATACATTCAATTTATGGTGTTGGTAAAGAATACTGAAATTACCATGGGCCGCCAGAGAAAGAATAAATCTGTCATGAAAGAAGTACAGCCAAAATGCTCCTCAGAAACAAGGTAGTAGGAGGAACCAGTCTGGGAAAGGGCATCATGCAAAATGAAGTAGATCCTCAGTGAATAAGAGGAATGTCTTTAGCAAGATGGATTGACACTGCGGCTGCAACAACAGACTCAAAGATAACAAAAAACAATTGTGGTTATCAAGGTCAGTGTTTTGTTGTGATGTAAATAAGATTGCCATGAGTTGGAACTGCCCCAAAGGCATATAACACCACCAACAAGGTTATTGTCAAGATGAAAGTTAAGGAACCAATATAAGACACTTAGTACAGAGCCTATCACATTATAAGCCTTGAAAATGTGATTATTAATTTACTATTAACAGGGACTGGGGCCTTCCACATCAAAGATGCAGGGCAGTAGAAGAATGGAGAAGACTTTTTGTAGTTGGAGAATCAAATCCAATGAGCACACCAAACCCAAACCAACTCACTGCCAGGGCGTCAGTGCCCACTCATAGCAACCCTACAGGACAGTGCAGAAAGCCCTGGTGGATTTTCAAGACTGTCACTCTAGCCCAGTCTTTCTGCTGTGGAACTGGTGTTTCAGACTGCTGATCTTGCAGTGAGTGCATTAATGAGGGACCCCTATGCCAAAAGGACTCCTCCTGGGCACACAGGTCTATCATAATCTGGCTCCAACCTTTCCCTTTTACTACGGTTATCAGCACAAGCTCTGAACTCCCCAAGGCAAGCATAATTTATCCAGATTACTTTGCATGCACAGCTGTCCTTTCCCTTATCACACTGTATTTATTTGCACATGAAGAGAGGAGAAGGTCATTAAAGAGACAGGAAAGAAAGAACAATCAAAGTGGAGGTCAGAAGAGACTGAAACTTGCTCTTAATCATAGAGTAAGGCTAATGGAAGAAAGGAGCTGAACAGAAAAATGTCAAAGGGAAAATATTATAAGGAAATGTGCAAAGACCTAGAGTTAGAGAACCAAAAAGGAAGAACAAGCTCAGCACATCTTAAGCTGAAAAAACTCAAGGAAAAAAGTAAACCTTCGAGTTGCAATATTGAAAAATTCTATGGGCACAATATGAAAAGATGCAGGAAGCAACAAAAGAAGATGGAAAGAATACACAAAGTCATTGTACCAAAAATAACGAGTTGACATTCAACTATTTCAAGAGGCGGCATATGATTAAGAACCAATGGTACTGAAAGAAGTCAAGCAGTATGGAAAGCATTAGCCCAAAGGGAGGCTTCGAGAATATCCATTGAAAAGTTTCAATAAGCTGGTGAAGCAGAGAAGCATGCACTGTCTATGTCAGACAATTTGGCAGACAGCTACTTGTCCATCTGACTGGAAGGGATCCATATTTGTACCCATTCAAAAGAAAGGTGACCCAACAGAGTGCGCAAAGTATCAAACCATATTATAAATATAACATGCAAGCAAATTTTGCTGAAGATCATCTAACAACCATTGCAGCAGTACATTGGAAGGGTGCTGCCAGAAATCCAGGTCAGAAGAAGACGTGGAATAAGGGATATAAATGCTGACATCAGATGAATCAGCTCAGAGCAGAGACTACCAGAAAAGTGTTTCCTTGTGTTTTATTGGCTATGCAAAGGCATTTGGCAGTGAGGATCATAACAAACTATGCACAGTCTTGAGAAGAATGGGAATTCGAGAACAAAATCTGGAAGAGTGTGCCTCAGGATTGCATCCTCTCATTCAAGCTGTATGTTGAACCAATAAGAGGAGAACCTGGATTATATGAAGAAAATATGACATCAGGATTGGAAAGTCAGGAGGACTTGAAACACTTGTTCATGAAGATCAATGCAGTATAGATTTTTTATCAGAGAAGATGGTGGCTGAGTGACACATACCAGAGGGACTCTGCAGAATTCAGCCCAGAATAGTTGCTTAGGGTGAAATTCAACACTGCTGGAACGCAGGAGGAGCATCATAAAGATAAGTAGGCACAGACCCAAGGAGTTTGAGGGGCTGGGGGCTTTTGGCTTACCTCAGTGGAAGCCGGCTGGGGCTTGACCTTGGCCCCACCACTGTCTTTGCCAGAGCCAGGACCATTTGGAGCCCGTAAGGGAGCTCGGTATCAACACAGCCACAGCATGCCCCACCTTGGGGCGGGGACTAAACCCTCGCAGCTTGGCTGGCAGGGATCGGGGATCAGCTACATTGTTGCTTTTGTTTACATCTCTGCTCTCTGTCCCCCACAGTCCTGGAGGCCTGCCCAGGGCTTTTTTTTTCTTGGCACAGCCACAGCTTGCCACCACCTCCTCCGGCAGGGGCTAAACCCTCGCAGCTCCGCCGGGCAGGGATCAGGGTTCAGCTACATTGTTTCTTTTGTTTCCATCTCTCCCTCTCCAAGTGGGCAAGGATTGGGGTTCAGCTACATTGTTTCTTCTGTTTCCATCTCT
>NW_022104341.1:60315270-60317491 GCF_000313985.2 Echinops telfairi | reverse complement strand
AGGGGCTTTTTCTTGGGTCAGCCATGGCTTGCCACTGCCGCCTCAGGGCAGGGACTAAACCATTGCAGCTCCACGGGCAGGGACTCGGACTCAGTCACATTGTTGCTCTGGTTTCCCTCTCTTCCCTACATCCCTGCACAGTCTAAGCTGTTTTACTTTTTAATGTTTTTTTCTCCTCTTTGTCTCTCTCCTATTCTCTCACACTCAACTGCTGACCTCCAGACCACTCCCCTTAGCCTAAGGCATTTACACCTGCACCACACCCAGCTAGGTGCGCTCCACCTTGTGTAGCTAACCCCAGGCTGAGGAAAACCCTGCATTCCCTCCAGGGGATACTCTGCCCAACTTCTCACCAGGGAATTCCTGCCTGTGTACCTGGGGGCATAAGGCAGCTCGGCCAACACTCATCAACATTCCAAGCTGTTGCAGGAACCTCTGCCCAACCTCTGCAACACCAAAGCAGCAACCCACCAGCCTTCTGGGGCACTCCACTGAGAGAGAAACCACAGGAGGGTAAAATGGTAGGTTAATTCCATAGTGAAATTAGCTGTAGGAAGTTTGAAGAAACATTCAAAAGGATAATTACACAGTACTATGAAGGATTGTACTCCAATGAATTCAAAAATTTGGAAGACATGGAAAATTCTTGGAAAAACAATCCCTTCCTAGACTATCCTCGATGGACGTCAAGAATCTCAACAGACCCATAGCAATAGAAGAAATAGACAAGGTTATCAAGGGACTACCAACAAAAAAATCCCCTGGACCCGATGGCTTCACTGGAGAATTCTACCAAGCATTTATGGAAGAACTAACACCAATCCTACACAAACTCTTCCAGAACATAGAAAAAGATGGCAAACTCCCGAACTCCTTCTATGAAGCTAGTTTAACTCTGCTACCAAAACCGGGCAAGGATCCCACAAGAATCGAGAACTACAGACAAATATCCCTAATGAACATCGATGCAAAAATCCTTAACAAAATACTAGCCAACAGAATACAAAAGTACATAAAACAAATAATTTACCATGACCAAGTAGGATTCATACCATGCAGGGATGGTTCAACATACAAAAGACCATTAGGATTATTCATCACATTGACATGAAAAACTATAAGAACCACATGATAATATTGATACATGCAGAAAAAGCATTCAACAACCTCCAACACCAATTCCTGTTTAAGACACTTGAGAAGATAGGAATGGGAGGAAAATTCCTCAGAACAATACAAGCTATATATGAGAAACCAACATCCAACGTGGTTGTCAATGGAGAAAAGACTAAAACAATCTCACTGAAAAAGGGGACCAGACAAGGATGCCCCTTGTCCCCACTCTTATTTAATATCATCCTGGAGGTATTAGCTAACAGCATAAGGCAAAGAAGAGACATCAAAGGTATTCATCTGGTGAAGGAAGAGTTAAACTATCATTATTTTCAGATGATATGATTTTATATATGGAAAATCCCAAAAGTTCCACAAGGGGAGTACTGGAAGCAATAGAGGAGTTTGGCAGAGTAGCAGGATACAAGATCAACAAACAGAAATCCATCGGACTGTTATACACGTTGGATAAGACCACAGAAGAGGATATCAAAAAGGTGGTACCCTTCACAATAGACAAATACAAATTGAAATATCTAGGGATATACCTGGCTAAAAGAACAAAAGGTCTATACAGGGAAAACTACAGAACACTATTACAAGAAACCAAAAGCGGTCCTCAACAAGTGGAAGAATATCTCATGCTCATGGATTGGAAGACTCAATATAGTCAAGATATCAGTTCTGCCGAAGGCACTATATAAGTTTAATGCAATCCCGATACAATTAGCCCCATCTTTCTTCAAAGAAATGGAAAAACTGGTCACCAACTTCATATGGAGAGGGAAGAAGCCCAGAATTAGCAGAGAACTCCTCAAGAAGAAGGACACAGTGGGAGGGCTTGCTTTACCTGACTTTAGCACATACTATACAGCCACAGTTGTCAAAACCACATGGTATTGGTACAATCACAGATACTCAGACCAATGGAAAAGAACTGAAAAAACAAACAAACAAGAACTGAAAACCCAGAAATAAAATCATTAGCATACAGACAACTGATCTTTGATAAGGACCGCAAAAATGTCAAATGGGAAGCAGATGCCCTCTTTAACAAGTGGTGTTGGGAAAGAATGGATATTTACCTGCAGAAAAATGAAGCAAGACC